>NC_064621.1:365064378-365691878 GCF_023898315.1 Schistocerca nitens
AGTCATTAGACAGGGTGAGAGAACAGAATGGGAGGCTTCGCAGAACTCCCGGACTTCGAACGTGATCAGGTGTTTGGGTGTTACTTTTATCATACGTCTGCACGCGAGATTTCCACACTCCTAAACATCCCTAGGTCCACTGTTTCCGATGTGATACTGAAGTGGAAACATGAAGGGGCACGTACAAAAGTTCGAATGTGTGTGAAATCTTATGGGACTTAACTGCTAAGGTCCCCCCAGGGGATCCACAACTCTTTTGTGGATACGTGCGTAGCGAGCACGGGACCCCGAGCTGATGTGGCCTTCCTTCCTTTCTGGGCTGCATACCTTCCCTTTCCGCATCCTTCCCCATCCCCCATCTTCGCCCCCCCCCCCTCACCTCTGGCTCTTTCCTTCCTTTTCTCCCCCTCTGGGGGAATGGTTTGTGCCTACGTCCGGAGACGGACGCTTGTAAATGTACCACATTCTTCGCCTTCCTTACTTGTAAGTCTTCGTCCTTCCTTTGTCCCTCTCTTTTCCTTACCTCTTCTCTCTACCCTTTTCTCCGCTGCGGCGTTTGAGACCTCTTCTTTCCTTTCCCTTTCCTTTTCTCTTTCTTCCTCCCTGTGCGTGTCTGAAGGCCGACCCACGCACTTCCATGCGTAGCCGGTGACGGGGTAACGCGTAAATCCCCGCCCCGGGTAGACAGGTAGGACACGTACGTACCCCCTGGTAACGGCCAGGCCCAGGGAGGGGTGATTACCCGAGCTGATACCTTCCGAAAGTGCCGATTGGTCCCTCCGTCCGTTTGTCGGGAGGTGTGACCTGAGGTGTGAACAATCACCTAAGGCGGGAGTGCCCTCAGAGAGGGCCCCCACAAGGGAGGAGCGCGCCATCGGAGACGCCGGTAATCATGGGGGATTCTTCCGCAATGGTTTCCTCATCTTCCACTATGTCTGCTCACAAACGTAAGTTCACTGAGTCTCAACCACAGTCAGTTCTTCCATCGTTGCCACAGTTCCTTGTTGTTTCTCGGTCTGACGAAGGTCACGACTTCTCTACAGTCAACCCTTTCATAATTCAGAAAGGTGTCGACGCAATTGCAGGTCCTGTAAAGTCTTGTTCCAGATTACGGAATGGCACCCTGTTGTTAGAAACACACAGTGCCCTCCAGGCACAAAAATTGCTGCGTACCTCACTACTACACACTTTCCCTGTCCGGGTGGAACCGCACCGTACCTTAAATTCCTCGCGTGGAGTTGTTTATACACGCTCCCTCGATGGACTGTCTGACGAAGAAATTCAGCACTACCTGTCAGACCAGGGCGTAACGGCTGTTCTTAGGGTTATGAAAAGGGTTGACACGAAGATCATTCCAACCCGCACTGTCTTTTTGACATTTGACAAAGTGCAACTCCCATCGAAAATCAAAGCAGGCTATGAGATAATTTCCGTTCGTCCTTACGTCCCAAACCCTACGCGTTGCTATCGGTGCCAGCGATTCAATCACACCAGCCAGTCCTGTTCTAATCCGGCCAAATGTGTTACGTGTGGCAGGGATGCCCATGAGGGTGCTTGTCCACCTCCATCCCCTCGCTGCATCAACTGTATGGGTGACCACGCTGCTTCCTCTAGAGATTGCCCAGTTTTTAAGGACGAAAAGCTCATCCAGGAAATAAGAGTGAAGGAAAAGGTGTCGACCTTTGCTGCTCGGAAGTTGTTCGCCAGTCGACAGCCTACCGTGCCTCAGACAGGCAAATACAGCACTGTCCTTGCTTCTCCTCGGCCAACAAAGGAGGCGGCCACGCAGACTTGCGACCTCACCTTTAGTGCCACGGTCGTCCGATCGGCCAGCGCAAAGATCGCCCGTTCAACTTCACCACTTTCGCCTGCCCACTCTTTGGCTCACCCTTCGTCGGGTTCTGCTAAATCTCGAGCCCAAAAGTCAGACACCAAGTCTTCGAAGAAAGAGCATACTCGTGAAGAGTTTTTACGTACGGCAACTTCACCACCATCGGTTCCTCCTTCCTCTAAACCTCATACTTCCAAGAAGGCTACAAAGAAACCCAGTTCCTCTCCTTCTCCGCCAAGGCGTGTCCCATCCACAGCGCCACCTGGCGGATATCGCCCTCGGCCGTCTTCTGTGTCGCCGAGGCGCACTGCTGGTGGCCGGTCAACCGGCCGATCGCTGGTGGCAGGAGCTGCTCCTGACCAACCTATGGATCAGGATCTTCTGCCTTCGGCCGAATGCCATTCCATGCTGTCGGTCGCAAGCTCTGAGCAGTCGTTGAGTTGACAGCACCCTTGGTCACATTCCTCCATTTTCTGTTCACCCTATGTCCATTATCCACTGGAATATCCGCGGCATTCGAGCCAATCGGGATGAATTGTCGATCCTCTTACGATCCTACTCGCCGGTCATCTTCTGTCTTCAGGAAACAAAGCTGCGTCCTAATGACCGCTTTGTTCTCCCTCATTTTCAGTCCGTCCGATATGACCTCCCCTCTGTGGAAGGCACTCCAGCCCATGGAGGACTCATGATTCTTCTCCATGATACTCTCCATTATCATCCAATCCCCTTAGACAGTTCCTTCCAAGCTGTCGCCGTCCGTCTTTCCCTTTCTGGATACACGTTCTCTCTTTGTACTGTATACATTCCATCGTCCACACCAATGGCACGAGCTGATCTCCTTCATCTTCTTGGTCAGCTTCCACCCCCCTATTTGCTGGTTGGGGACTTCAATGCCCACCACCCGCTTTGGGGATCTCCACATCCTTGTCCACGTAGCTCCCTATTGCTAGACGTCTTCCACCAAGCGGATCTAGTTTGCCTCAACACTGGGGTCCCCACGTTTTTGTCTGCCTCCACGACAAATTTATCTCATTTGGACCTTGCGATCGGTACTGTTCCGCTAGCTCGGCGCTTCGAATGGTTCGCCCTTGATGATACACACTCGAGTGACCACTTTCCATGTGTCCTTAGGCTGCAGCCTCAACTGCCATATATGCGCCCGCGACGCTGGAAATTTGCCCAAGCCGATTGGACACTTTTTTCGTCTCTAGCGACATTCGATGACCGTCGCTTTCCCAGCGTCGACGATGAGGTCACACATATTACCGACGTTATTCTTACAGCTGCGGAACGTTCCATTCCACGCACCTCCGAATTGCCCCGGCGCCCCCCAGTTCCTTGGTGGAACGAGGCATGCCGTGACGCAATCCGTGAGCGGCGACGTGCTCTTCGCATTTTCCGTCACCATCCTACTTTAGCAAACTGTATCCGCTATAAGCAACTCCGTGCGCGATGCCGTCGCGTCATCCGCGATAGCAAGAAGGCAAGCTGGCAATTCTTTATTAGCTCCTTTAACACCTTCACTCCCTCCTCGGAAGTTTGGAGTCGGCTTCGACGGTTCTCAGGCGCGCCTAGTTTCTCCCCGGTCTCTGGGCTCACTGTCGCGCATGATACCTTAGTGGACCCCGTCGCAATTTCTAACTCATTGGGTCAGCACTTTGCTGAGATTTCGAGCTCTTCAAATTACCCGCCAGCGTTTCTCCCGAAGATACGTGCAGCGGAAGTGCGACCTCTTGCTTTCTCCTCTCAAAATCGCGAAAGCTACAATACTGTTTTCTCCATGCGGGAACTCCAACATGCCCTCTCTTCTTCTCGCTCCTCCGCCCCTGGATCGGATGGTATCCATGTCCAAATGTTGCTGCATTTATCAACCCATAGTCTGCGTTACCTCCTTCGCCTTTATAATCGAATTTGGACCGACAGTACCTTTCCCAGACGATGGCGGGAAGCTATCGTCGTTCCCATTCCGAAACCTGGAAAGGACAAACATCTCCCCTCTAGTTATCGCCCCATTTCTCTCACGAGTAGTGTCTGTAAGATTTTGGAGCGTATGGTGAATTACCGTTTAGCTTGGTGGCTGGAATCCCGCAGTCTTTTAACACCTGCCCAATGCGGATTCCGAAAGCATCGCTCTGCAGTTGACCATCTTGTTGCTCTCTCCACTTATATCATGAACAATTTTCTCCGGAAACGCCAAACAGTAGCAATATTTTTTGATCTGGAGAGAGCATACGATACCTGTTGGAGGACAGGCATCCTCCGCACACTGTTCTCTTGGGGCTTTCGAGGCCGGCTGCCCCTTTTTCTTCGCGAATTTATGGCAGAGCGAACATTTAGGGTGCGGGTGAACACTACTCTCTCCCGTACTTTCTCTCAAGAAAACGGGGTACCCCAGGGCTCCGTGCTGAGTGTTGTACTGTTTGCCATCGCTATAAATCCAATTATGGATTGTCTCCTTCCTGACGTCTCGGGCTCCCTCTTTGTGGACGATTTTGCGATCTACTACAGCTCTCAACGGACCAGCCTTCTTGAACGACGTCTTCAAGGATGTCTCGATCGCCTCCACTCTTGGAGCCTCGAAACCGGCTTCCGTTTTTCTCCCAGTAAGACCGTTTGTATTAATTTTTGGCGACGTAAGGAGTTTCTTCCGCCCTCCTTACATCTAGGTCCTGTCACCCTTCCGTTTTCAGACGTCACTAAATTCTTGGGTCTTCTGTTTGACAGAAAACTGTGCTGGTCCTCCCACGTTTCCTATCTTTCGGCTCGCTGTCTGCGAACGCTCAACGCCCTCCGTGTCCTGAATGGTACCTCCTGGGGAGCGGACCGAGTGGTCCTTCTCCGCCTCTATCGCGCCTTAGTGCGCTCGAAATTGGACTATGGAAGCATCGTCTACTCCTCTGCTCGGCCGTCTATTCTTCGGCGTCTCGACTCTATCCACCACCGTGGATTACGTTTAGCGTCTGGAGCTTTTTACACTAGCCCTGTGGAAAGCCTTTATGCTGAGACTGCTGAACCTCCGCTGTCCAATCGGCGAGCGGTCCTTCTGAGCCGTTATGCTAGCCATCTGTCTTCCATGCCTGCTAATCCAGCCCACGACCCTTTTTTCGACACCTCCTTTGATGTAGGGTATGCAGGCCGCTCCTCCTCCCTCCTACCCCCGGGAGTCCGCTTCCGTCAACTGCTCCATTCTCTTTCCTTCCGCTTACCTAAAACCTTCTTGACAACTTGGGGTACAGCACCGCCTTGGCTTCGTCCCCGGATCTGTCTGCTCCGTGATCTTTGTCAATTTCCCAAGGATGGTACGCCTTCACTTGTTTATCGTCGGGCATTTGCTGCTCTATGTGCACAAATGACAGACGCCACCTTTATTTACACCGACGGCTCGAAAACATCGTTGGGTGTAGGGAGTGCCTATATTGTTGGCGACGCCCCAAATCACTTTCGGCTTCCCGACCAGTGTTCTGTTTATACTGCGGAGCTTTTCGCTGTTCTCCAGGCTGTCCACTACATCCGCCGCCATCAGCGGATACAGTACGTAATCTGCTCAGATTCTCTCAGCTCTCTCCTCAGTCTCCAAGCTCTTTACCCTGTGCACCCTCTGGTCCACCGGATTCAGGACTGTCTGCGCTTGCTCCACCTGGGGGGCGTCTCGGTGGCGTTCCTCTGGCTCCCGGGACACGCTGGTATCTGTGGGAATGAGGCGGCTGATATAGCAGCCAAGGCTGCAGTTTCTCTTCCTCGGCCAGCTATTCAGTCGCTTCCCTTCACCGATCTACGGAGCGGTTTATGTCGCAAAGTTGCTCATTTATGGCATGCGCATTGGTCAACACTTCCCCATAATAAATTGCGGGAAGTGAAAGCCCTTCCTTGTGCTTGGACCTCTTCCTCCCGAACGCGTCGTCGGGAGGAGGTAATTTTAGCTAGACTCCGGATAGGGCACTGTCGTTTTAGCCATCGGCATCTTTTAAGCGGCGATCCTCCCCCACTCTGTCCCCACTGCTCTCAGCTGTGGACGGTAAGACACCTTTTAATTGAATGCCCCTATTTTAATCCGTTACGCTCCCGTCTACAGCTATCGCCTGATCTATCGACGATTTTAGCAGATGACACGCGCTCAGCCGACCGCGTTCTCCAGTTTATTAGTGACAGTGAAATGACGTCAGTCATTTGAAGTTTTATCGGGGACCATCAACCCCTCTCTGTAGTGGACTTTTAAGCCTTGTTTCTGCTTTTCGTGTCCAATTTTTTGAGTTTTGTTCCCATTTTTGCTGTTTTCCATTTTCAGTTTTTATTATTTCCTCAGTCACGGACCGGGCGCTAATGACCATAGCAGTTTTGCGCCCTAAAACAAAAAAAAAACAAAAAACAAAACTGCTAAGGTCATCAGTCCCTAAGCTTACACACTACTTAACCTAAATTATCCTAAGGACAAACACACACATACCCATGCCCGAGGGAGGACTCGAACCTCCGCCGGGCCGGCCGCGATGGTCTCGCGGTTAAGGCGCTCAGTCCGGAACCGCGCGACTGCTACGGTCGCAGGTTCGAATCCTGCCTCGGGCATGGATGTGTGTGATGTCCTTAGGTTAGTTAGGTTTAAGTAGTTCGAAGTTCTAGGGGACTGATGACCACAGCAGTTAAGTCCCATAGTGCTCAGAGCCATTTGAACCATTTTTTTTTTAACCTCCGCCGGGACCAGCCGCTCAGTCCATGACTGGAGCGCCTCAGACCACTCGGCTAATCCCGCGCGGCGGGCACGTACAGCGCAAAAGCGTACAGACCGACCTCGTCTGTTGACTGACAGAGACCGCCGACTGTTGAAGAGGGTCGTAATGTGTAATAGGCAAACATATATGCAGACCACCACACAGGAATTCCAAACTGCATCACGATCCACTGCAAGTACTATGCTAGTTAGGCGGGAGGTGAGAAAACTTGAATTTCATGGTCGAGCGGCTGCTCAAAAGCCACACATCACGTCGGTAAACGCCAAACGACGCCTCGTTGGGTGTAAGAAGCGTAAACACTGGACGATTGAACGGTGGAAAAACGTTGTCTGGAGTGACGAATCACAGTACACAATGTGGCAATCCGATCACAGGGTGTGGGTATGGCGAATGCCCGGTGAACGTCATTTGCCACCGTGTGTAGTGCCAACAGTAAGATTGGTAGGTGGAGAAGTTATGGTGTGGTCGTGTTTTTCATGGAGGGGGCTTGCACCTCTTGTCGTTTCACGTGGAACTATCACAGCACAGGCCTACATTGATGTTTTAAGCACCTTCTTGCTTCCCAATGTTGCGATTGCATCCTTCAACACTATCGAACACCTGTTCATAATGCACGGCCTGTGGCGGAGTGGTTACACGACAGTAAGATCCCTGTAATGGTCTGGACTGCAGAGAGTCGTGACCTGGATCCTATAGAACGCCTTTGGGATCTTTTGGAACGCCGACTTCGTGCCTGGCCTCACCGACCGACATCGATATCTCAGTGCAGCACTCCGTGAAGAATGGGCTGCCATCCCCCAGGAAACCTTCCAGCACCTAATTGAACGTATGTCTGCGAAAGTGGAAGCTGTCACCAAGGCTAAGGGTGGGCTAGCATCATATCGCATTTTAACATTACCGATGGAGGGCGCCACGAACTTGTAAGTCATTTTCAGCCAGGTGTCCGGATACTTTTGATCACGTAGTATAATGCCTATGTGTGCCATTTTTTTCTTTGACTGTATTTAAGTCGGCGTTGTTTCCAGCCAGCGGTTGGCGCAGTGCAAATAATAAGGAATGGTAATCGAAAAGTCGTGGCATCCAGTTCCTAGGCGGAAACTCCTTTTTTTTATCATTTTCAATTTCTACATCAATTTGTCTGCATATAACCCGAAATAATGTTCCGTTTATTGTGTTTATTAATATTTTCATTAAAGGCATGAAAAGGAATTTTTGACCAATGTGATGAAACCCGGCGTGCAAGAGAACAAATTGGTTCTGTTAATTGACTCGTGGGAAAGACAAACAACGAGATCCTTAAAGATGAAAAATATTTCCATCCTGCAATATCACAGTGATTGATCCAAACGCACTCCAGGTAGTGCAACCCTGCGACGTGTTTTTATCGTCAGGTGAAGCCTTTGATCAAATATCTTCAAAACTGCTTTTGTCTCATCGAGAGAGAGAAAAAAATACAATTCCGAGAACACGGCATCAAAACACGTTCCATTGTACATCACGAGTTATTCTCGCCAATATTTGGCTAAATAATGCGTTACGCGTGGTTTGCTGCCACGAACCTCTTATGAATGTAAACGAAGTTCGTATTTCTATACAAACTTTAAAACAGCCAAGTAACGGTAAAAAAAAAAAAAAAAAAAAAAAAATTGGCGTTCATAAAAGTGTGCAACGTGCCGAGTCAGTTACAGCTTCCCTGTTTTTACGATGACTGTCACCCCAGTACATGTAAATCATCTACTGTAAAATATTAAAAATATCCAGTGTCAAATACGAAGTTCTCGTGTACGCCTTACAATGTCTTCCTACAAATTTGTTTACAATCTCAAATTTTCCTTTGCCTTTCATTTTCATGGCTTTTATGAAAATATTCATAAATGCTATATGGTGAGAACTATTTCGGTTTATTAGACGTGTAAGTAACGTACAAATTACAAACGCCGGCCGCTGTGGTCGAGCGGTTATAGGCGCTTCAGTCCGGAACCACGCGGCTGTTACGGTCGCACGTTCGAATCCTGCCTGGGGCATGGATGTTTGTGATGTCCTTAGGTTAGTTAGGTTTAAGTAGTTCTAAGTCTAGGGACTGATGACCTCAGATGTTAAGTCCCATAGTGCTTAGAGCCTTTTGAACTATTTGAACAAATTACAAAAGATGTTTCCGCATAGGGACTCGATGCCACGACCCTCGAATTACCAGTCTGTACTCCTACCGCTGCGCCAACAACTGCCTGGAAACTCGTGCCTTCTCCGACCCGCTCCAAAAATGCTATTTTTTCTAAATAATTGGCCATATAGAGCTGTCACTTCTGTCACTTTAATTTCTGGCCAAGCCCTGGACTAAGTCAGTGATAACAGGCTAGGTTCGCTTTTTAGTTAACCCGTTCCACGGACATAACGGCTGCCGCGCTAGACTTGTTAGTTCGTGGCGTATAGTCGTTTAATACCTCGCTACGATCGTTTGGCTTCCAGCAGCTGCAGTTCAAAACTGCAGTGAACTCTTTTAGTTCCTGTTTCAGGATACCTGGGAAGTTTTCTTGTAGATAGTACTGTAATCAGCACGCGAGATTTACAGTCACAAGAATGCTTGACAAACATTGTTACCAACCTTACAATCCAGGTGTTAGTGTAAATATACCTTAAACGTTCCCTGTTTAAGACGTTACAACACGGAAACTAATTACCGTACGGACCAAAATTCGTAGCGTTGATCTCAAAGACAGGGGAAGAGAAATAATGCAGAATCAGTCCAATTGAAACACTTTTAATGTGCTGCCACGGTACATCATACCATTAAAATCCGGACCATTACTGCTACAAAAGAGGCTCAACATGGCACTCATCAGTGTGAAGAAGAGTCTGAAAGCTCAGGATTGCATTCTGTACCGCAGAACAAAGCATGTCCGTAGGTATGCTGGCTATCTCTCTTAGTAGGCTGCGCTTCAGACCAGCACATGTGTGAATATTCCCCTGGTAAGCACTGTCCTTCAGGCAGCCCCGTAATCAGAAATCACAGGTAGTGAGATCAGGTCATCGTGCCGGCCAAGCATTTGGAAACGATCGGCTGATTATTCGATTGTTTCCAAATATGTTTCGGGGAAGTAGGTGAACTCCACGAGTGATGTGTGGTGGGGCCCCATCTTGCATGAAAACAATGGAGTTCAGCCAACACCGACTCAAAGGAAGGCCCGGGCGCTACGTAATCAGTCGTTAGTGACGTCACAACGGTTAGGCAAGCCACATGGCGTACGATCGTGAGTGTTAGCTGTGCAGTGCCGTTCCTTTTGTGTAACATATTGTGTGTTTTCCACTACAGCAGTTATAGTGAGAGTTTTCACCATGGTGTACAAGTGCTGTGTTCCTCGCTGTAACGGGAATTATCCAAATGGACCTAAGGTCCATGTGTTTTCGTTTCCTAACGACGAAAACCTTCGTCGTAAGGGGATTGCCGCCATTCACAGGGATGCATTTTCACCAACCAAGTATTCCAAAGTAAGTAAATCCGATAGCGTTCCATGTTTTCAGTTTTTATAGTTCTATATTCTTTATTTATACCTTTTGAAGACCTGTACGATATTGTACCCAGGCACCACTACTGGTTTTGTGTCTTCAGTCTTACGTAGTAAACGAATTTTGACCGGTAAGTTCAGCAACTAGTATTCACACTTAAATAGGCGAAATCGCTTTTTCTACATTATTTTTTATTTACTTGAAGGCACGATTTATTTGACCTGCATGGAGGCAAATACTGCTTTTCAGAGTAAAGATCATACAGTTAGCTGTGTTGTGACAAGTCAGGTTGTAGCAAAGATATCCATTGAAAATAATTGTACGATGTGTATGAGCTCTAACACAATCGAATTAGTCTTCAACTTCAGTCATTATTTTCGAAATTATTTTCAGGTATGTGAACTACACTTTCCAAAAGAGGATGTTCTGAAACATACAGAGTGCTTTGACGAGACAACTGGACGGAAAATAGTGGCTCCACGCTACACACCGCGACTTAGAGCTCAATCTGTGCAATCAATTTTTCCCAACTGTCCTCAATACCTGACAGTGATACAGAATAAACGAGAAGACCCAGAGGCAAGAAGAATAAGATTGGACAACAGCGCTGTGTCTGCTGCAATATCTGAATCCTTGTGTACATACAAAATGTTTGAGGAAAGGAGAAGATTCACAACATTTAGCGAATTTATGGACTGTTTGGAACGGGAAACATTTAGTGAATGTTGGACTGTGGTTAAGAAAAAGGAATTTGTGTTATTTGCTTTTATTGACACTTCAAATTTTGTGCCGTTTTTATCAGTGTCCGCTTGTATAACTTGTGATTTAGAGATAAATGTTTTTAAAGAACAAACAGCCTTAAAAACTGTAGGGAGTCACATTTTTCCGAAAAAGATTCAGGATATTGGTCAAGTGAATAATATTTTGGAACTACTACTGTCCATAAGTTCCAATGTTCAAAGTACACAGGACAACATTAATATAATCTGTGATGTGTTGCAAAACGTTAGTAAAGTTACAGAAGGAAAAGAGAGAAATATAGAATTTCTAATGGAACAAGTTAGGCTGTTGCCTGTAGCCCAAGAACGCTTGAGGTATTCTCCTGAATTTATTGTTTTTCGTGCCATACTATTTTCAATTTCCCCACATGCATATAGGTTTATGAGAGTGTCTCATTACATGTCTGTGCCACATCCTCGTACACTTCACATTTGAAATGTCTGCTCGTGTCTGTGTGTATATGTGTGTGTGTGTATGTGTGTGTACCTGTCCTTTTTTCCCCCAAGGTAAGTCTTTCCGCTCCCGGGGTTGGAGTGACTCCTTACCCTCTCCCTTAAAACCTACATCCTTTCATCTTTCCCTCTCCTTCCCTCTTTCCTGACGAGGCAACCGTTGGTTGCGAAAGCTAGAATTTTGTGTGTATGTTTGTGTTTGTTGGTGTGTCTGTCGACCTGCCAGCACTTTCATTTGGTAAGTCACAACATCTTTGTTTTTAGATATATTTTTCCTACGTGGAATGTTTCCCTCTATTATATATAGCTGTTACGGGTGTTACATTAAATGTTACAGGTGTTACATAGATGCATCAGATTTGATTCTTGAAGGAATAAATCTACCTCTTACAATAGCATAACAAGGAAATTGATATTGTAGTCTATTTGGAATAAAAGTATGTACTTAAGAAAACAGATTTGAAGGATAATGCTATTTATTACACAAAACATTTTGTTACAATTTTATAGTACAACTAGGCCACGATATCCTTACTTACCTAACATATACCTCATTTTGTAGGCCTAATAATTTTATGACAAAGATGTTTTCTTATTATTGATAGGTTTAAAAACTTCATTTAATAATCTTTTTCAGCAACATCCAACTCAAAATTGAACTCATAGTACAAGCGGTTACCTTGTTGTTTGATTTCTGGTGTTGTTACCTTAGATGGTACTTGACTGACTTTTACTAAATAAACATCAGTTTCATCTAGTTTAAAAAGTGTTTTGCTTTTCCTACTGACTTCAGAAACAGTATTTTCACAACCTCCTCTTCATCAACCTCACTCTGGCAGATTCCCAAGTAACGGTATTGAATTTTGGATAGTGTTGGCTTCTTTTTGTCACTTGGAATCTCAACCAAGACAAATAACCCAAATTTTAAATCAGACTTTTCAATTTTATTAGTTAGGCTTAACTCACAAGCATTTCCAATATTGTCTTGTGATGCAGGTAGTGAAACAGTCTCCTGTTCAGAATCATCAGAACTGCACACTTCATAGAAGTTTATGCATCTTTTTGCATGTAATGTTTTAACTTTGGCCTCCTCAGTAATAAATACTGACACCCTTGTCATTAATGACTTTGCTGTTTTTGAAACCAGCAAATCAGTTGTGTTATAAGGCTGAAAGTGATGGCAGCCCTGGATTTTGAGGAATTGCTTGTAAATTTTTCCGCCTTTCATCCACAATAGGAATGTTACGCTTCACTGTTATCTTACCAACAAATAGTGCCTTACTTTTAGAAAACGTCTTCAGAGTGTAGTCATAAGTCAATTGGGTTGTCCACACACTTCTCTTCAGTGCACATCCAATGCCATCCATGGCTCCTTTACCATGTGAACTGGCAAAAAAATTCCACTCAACTGTCAATCCAAAGTCTGTCTCAAATTTGAACTCTTTTTAACTTTAGGAAACAGTTTTTTAATCTCTGTTATAACAGTTTTAAGAAAAGTCCACACAGAATATTTTCTGTGTGAAAGGTCGTTACTGATGGCTGCATAGGATCTGACTTCATGGTTTGCAAACCAAATCCAGAAAGTGCAAATAGTTACTTGTGAATGCGCCCAGTGTGCACTCTGTAGCTCATCTTGTGAAATTAAAGCATAATTCTCTGCAAAGTCCATTTGAAGAGAGATTAGAAATCCTGATAATGTAGGCCTATTAATGTATAAACATAACACTGTGCAGAGAGATAAAAGTAAAAGACATTGTTAAACATAGGCTCTTATGAATGACTAGAATTTGCCTCAATAAGCAGTTTACTGGGCCTGTATAAAATTTAAAACTTGGGTTAGCAATATTGTTGTTCTTGGAAAAGTTAGAATGGAAAGCATAAACTATATGTCATCTAAAGAATTTTGGGCTTAATTAACTTTTTAGGAGGACGTCAGTTGAGTCATGTTAATGCCCTAATTAACTTTTATAATTTAGGTGTAGTGCTTAAACAAATGTATGCAGAGGAATAAAAATTTTAGTTTTCATGCTTAAAACTGTTTTCATATGTAATAAACATAGTTAAAAAAAATTTTCATTCATAATAATACCCTTTGGTTGTAATTTAAATATAGGACCTAGGCCTACTAAAGATGAAGGTGGCATTGAACCTTCCACTTCACGTTACGGATGTTACGCATGTGTTAAGTAACACCCGAAACAAAAATTAGTAACACCGGTAACAGCTCTAAGAGTGTTAAATAAGATTTCAGAATGCCACGTAATGATACGATATTGAAAAAAACATGTGCATAACCTCACTTTTACAGAACGGTATTGTACAGAACAAATTTACGAGATTAGAAATTAAACTTTTGTATCTTTTTTGCTGTGGGTGTTACAAGCTGCATATATATTATAAAACTAACAAAATAAAGAAATCCAATTAGCTTACCTCAACAAAACGAATTGTTATGAGCTATAACAATGTTGACTTCAATATTTTTTGCAACAATAGAACAATCAACCATAGATAACACAACTAATACTCATCTCGAAATAGCATAAAACATACCTCTCTGTGGTGCCATAGAGTAGTGCACTTTAAACACTTAGTGAAGGTAGAAATTTCATTTTTTCATATTCATGATTATTTTGCAATGAACAAATGTACTTTTAACTTGGCATTTTTAAGGTTATATTTGTAATATTGTCATTTTAATTTTTTTGTCACAAGTCTCTTTAGCATGGAATGACCCATATTAATGTAATTGTAATTGTGTTATTATTAAAACAAAAGGAAATTGCATTTAGTTTTTTTTTCTAAAATCTTACCACTCAGGACACTGAAAATGTCATACATGGATAGAAGATTATGTTAAATATTGGTAAAAGAGTGGTAGGTCAAAAGTTGAAATTTATTTGAAGTACTAGGACAAACAAATTTCTGCTTCTGTTTTACAGTAATGATTATGGTCTTCCCTGATAAGAAAATGAAATTTATGCTGTACTACACCATAAGTTTTCAACACGTACTGTTCAAGTGACTTACACAAGCAGTACAGTATGTAATTCATTAAATCCCTTGTCAAAGCATATATTGCCATGCTTCAATTTCATAGTCCAACACCAACAGAGCTGTTGCTGTTTATACATTAATACATTTTATAAGAAAGTTAGTGTACACTGTGTTGCTTCTGCGACACACTATGGTCACAATTGGGCTCTTCTGAAGGCTTTTTGGTTGATCTATGGTATTTGGAGCTTTGGAAGTTAACGAAACGAAATTTCTTGTCTCTGTACACATTGCGGCAGAAGGAAGGAAGAAAGACACAAAGATATGTATTATATTAATCAAAATATCCACGGGTGTGCTGCCGGTCTATAGTGTCCAACGGGCACAATATTTCGGCGATCATACATGTCGCCATCATCAGGTGAACTGACGAACTGAGCTCCTGTGAACGTGCCGGCACTTAGATCCGTACGCTAAGGCTGCTCAGAGGGAACTGGGTTCGGTCGCGGCGGCGGCCGATTTAAATACCCTCCGCCCGCGGCGCGCTCCCTCCACCGTCCGCGCCCCGCGCCACGGTCGCGCGGTGGAACAGATTGCGACGGCGTCTGAGATGACGTCGGTGTGATGGCTCTGTCCGCCGTGGTCGTCACAACTATACGTTTGCTCGATGTACTCTTGATTAACCCGATCGCTGGTCCCCAAGCCTTGCTAAGATTATAGCCACAGTCGCGGTTTATGAGGTCGTCATTGGTGCGAATTTCGATGGCCTCTCTAACAACGCTGTCCCAGTATCTCGACGTCTGTACCAGAATCCTCGTGCGGTCATACTCCATGGCGTGATTTTCCGACAAACAATGTTCAGCGACCGCCGACTTGCTCGGATACATCAGTCGAGTGTGCCTCTGGTGTTCACGGCATCGATCCTCGACGGTACGCATCGTCTGACCAATATACGACTTGCCACATTGACACGGAATCTGGTACACGCCGGCCGTCCTCAAACCGAGGTCATCCTTGGCGCTCCCCACCAGTGCACGAGTTTTATTTGGAGGACAAAACACAGTTCCGACCCGGTATTTCTTCAGAATGCGGGCGATTTTCCCCGAGAGTGCGCCTGTGTATGGAATAAATGCAGTGCCTACCTCCTCCCTCGTGACTTCATCCATCTCAACAGGTTGTGCTGCAGTGGTTGGGCGGAGAGCACGTTGAATCTGCCACTCTGAGTACCCATTTTTTCGAAAAACAGTTCTCAGATGTTCCAATTCCTGGGGTAGACTCTCTGCGTCAGAGATAGTGCGCGCCCTATGTACTAGAGTTTTAAGTACCCCATTCCTCTGTGAAGGGTGGTGGAAGCTGTCTGCGTGCAAATACAGATCAGTGTGCGTAGTCTTCCGATACACCCCATGACCTAGGGTGCCGTCAGCCCTTCTCTTGACAAAGACGTCAAGGAAAGGTAATTTACCCTCCGTTTCAGTCTCCATAGTGAATTTGATTGTTTGTCGGAAAATCACGCCATGGAGTATGACCGCACGAGGATTCTGGTACAGACGTCGAGATACTGGGACAGCGTTGTTAGAGAGGCCATCGAAATTCGCACCAATGACGACCTCATAAACCGCGACTGTGGCTATAATCTTAGCAAGGCTTGGGAACCAGCGATCGGGTTAATCAAGAGTACATCGAGCAAACGTATAGTTGTGACGACCACGGCGGACAGAGCCATCACACCGACGTCATCTCAGACGCCATCGCAATCTGTTCCACCGCGCGACCGTGGCGCGGGGCGCGGACGGTGGAGGGAGCGCGCCGCGGGCGGAGGGTATTTAAATCGGCCGCTGCCGCGACCGAACCCAGTTCCCTCTGAGCAGCCTTAGCGTACGGATCTCCGTGCCGGCACGTTCACAGGAGCTCAGTCCGTCAGTTCACCTGATGATGGCGACATGTATGATCGCCGAAATATTGTGCCCGTTGGACACTATAGACCGGCAGCACACCCGTGGATATTTTGATTATCAAATACGCCGGGAGAAACTCAAGAATCACTTGTATTTTATTTCTTAAAATTGTGTTGGCTTATAAAATTTCTTCATTACACTGCAAGACGTGAACATTTAATTTTTATTGTGTACATTCTGAAGTGTTATCACATAAGATTGTTTGCTTTTCCATTACATTCATAATGGTAGTGTGTTTTTCCTCTTAACAAGAAAACATGACACTTGAGTTGGTAAGTGAGCAACACATTTTGTATCGAGTGACTTGTGCAACCAGTGAAATCCATAATTCATCACACTTCTTAGCAAAGCATATACTGCTGTACTTGAATGTCAGTTAATTTTTAGTTTGTTGCACAGTCAGTGTATATTCTACAGTCCTTTTATCACTGAGGGATCTGAAAATGTGTTACGTTACATGCATAGTGGGTTTCATAGCTAGTCTTTCTTATTAGTGAAAGAGTTGTATGTAAAAAATTTAAATGTGTACAAAGTGTTAGCACCTGGGACTATTTATATTATACTCATAATGGTGGCGTCTCCCTGACACAGGAAAATGTTAAACTATTGGCAGCAGTTGACCGTCACACATTGTTCTGAGAGATTTCAGCAATCAATTAATTGTGCATTACACTTCTTAACAAATAGTGTACTCCTGAACTTAAATTTCCATCTGTTTTAAGGATTGACATACAAAAACAACTTCATGGTCCAGCACCAACAGACTTCGTGCTCCTTTACCTTATTTGTAAATCTGAGAAAGTTAAGTTTGTACTGGGGGGTTGCATTTACAAGAAACTGAACATATTGGTGCTCTTCTTTAGGTATCTTGGTTGACTATGGGGTGAGGAGCACTGAATGTTAATGAAATATCTTGTGATTGTACACGTTGATGCAGGGGGTGGGGGACAGAAGAAGAGGCAAGAGAGAGATACTTGTTTTATCAAATAAAATTGTTTTACCCTATAAACTTTCTCCTTTCAGTTGCAAGAGGGGAATATTTATCTTTTCTAATGTGCGTGTTTAAAAAAAGTTTAATCTCAGCCGTATTTTCGATGTATGAAGCTATTTTGTTTCCTGTTTAGAATTCCTTTAGTTGAAAACAACTGTAATCTAACGACTGGCAACAGTTGGACGTTTACACATGTAAATTAGTTCACATTTTCAGTGACGATGTCAGACGAAAATAAATAAATAAATAAATAAAAGAAACGAATTCATTGTAAGGGGGTTAGGTTAAGTTTTGATAACAAAATGGATTAAGTAAATATAGTTACTTGAATGTAAAACTTCCGAAGCTTGCAATGGGGCAAAACATCTTCTCATATTGATCTACGTTTGTTTCGACAGGGTTCAGTAATACAGAACTATGATCTTCATTTGTAGCTTTACGATAGTAAAAAATCTTTCATCTAAATAAAACTGCAGAATCCAAAACAATACCAAACATTTTTGTCCAAAAATAAGAGATTTATAGCGATAAGCGCGCCCAGGCGTTTCTGCCTGCAACAGACCTGGCGTTCGCCGTGCCTACCTGGCGTGACGTCACGAACAAGCGCCGATGCCTTCCTTTGAGTCGGTGTTGGTTCAGCGCCTCTCTCTCTCCTGTAGGGCGGGTGTGACACGCTGGTGAATCATGTACCAGTAACGCTGGCCAGTCACTTGGTCATTGATCGCCAACCTGTTCAAAAAAGGATGGGCCAATGAGGAACATAGCCGTGAAACCATACCATACGGTGCCAAGTTCACCATACAGAGGAACATCATGCACATTGCCTAGAGGTGAAGACCTCCACACTCGGCAATTGTGTGTGTTCACCTCAACCGTAGAGAAAAATGAGGTTCGTCTGCCCATAGGATGGTCCAGGACTAGCCCTCGTCAATTTCAGTCCTTGCGAGAAAGTGGCGAGCGAAGTCAGCACTTCTTTGTGTGTCCTGTGGTGTAGGCTGCTATCCGATATGGATCTTGTACGGATACCATTTGAGAAAGGTTCGAAGCACCTTCCGTACAGCGGATCACGGGATGTTCAACTGTCGTGACACAGCAAGCGCACTGCCTGGCGATCGATAATTGCGCGCAACGTTGTCCATCATAGCAACAGCGATTTCGTCAGTCACACCTGGGTGCAACCCGTCGTCGCCCTCCTTCCAGTGCGACGCCCAGTTCTCCAGTGGATTCGAACGTCTTCATCGTTTTCCGCACAGCAGGTGGAGAAAGAGGATCCTTCCGTAATCCTTTCAGCCTGTGATATTCTCGAAATGCAGCTGCAGCATTACTGTTGTTTTAATGTGAGAACTTCACCAATAATGCCCTGCTCGGTTTGTCCAAGCTCATGGGAATCATGCACCCCATACTCTGGACATTAATGCAACCAAGTATGGTACTCGTACGGTAATTAGTTTCCGTGTTTTAAGGTGTTAAATAGGGAAGTTTAATTAGAACCACCCAGTATTTTATTAATAAAAAGCATCACCACTTCATCTTAACTGAATGAATCGTACTTTATCGACAGATAGCTTCAGAAATAAGTTGAATTCTCCTCCGATGTGACTCATATGAGGAAAAATGCTGCACTGGCAAAACAACGTTTCAAGACTACGTAGTTTTAACTCAGCAGTACTGCTTTAAAATCTGTATGAGTATGCTGGAATATAATGAAACAATACAAGCAAGATGATCTTCTCACGAGACATATTTTCTTCAGTGCTACAACCATCTACTTAGCTAAACTCTGTACGTGTTCATCAAGTATTGCACTAAAAACCTTTAAAAGTGAATCTTCCGCATTTGAAAGAGCAGCATATCCCGCTCTCTCCTCTTGCATATTATAAACCATAATCCACATAACCAAGTCGTCATCAATAACTGTATCTCGGAAAATATTTGGATATGGTGGGCCCGATCTTCCCTTTTTGGTCACGTAATGACGTAAATGAGCGTGTTCAAACTTAGAGAATAATGTAGGAAGATGCGTAGGCAGCGAGGCGACGGAGTCGGAACTGCATCTGTAAAAGTACGGTGGGTGTTAAACTTCACACCTGTTATAGAGTAATAGCAGTGCCGTTTACAATGGTCAGCTAGGAATGTCTCGCGCGCCTCTGCTTTATCAACTTTGTCGGCACAGATCGTTCAGTTGCGATGCTAGCCCTCCAAAAATATTGTATACAATAAATGCGTTCATGCTTGCAACCTAACGACGTTTCGAGTAAACTATGTAGGATTCGTCATGGATCCCTTGAACGAGTATGAATCGTTCTTTTCATAAATAGTTCGAACTCATAGCCACTTATAGCCAATTCCGTAATAAGTACGGTGGTCCCGCCACGCCGGGCGTGGTAGGTCGGGGAACGGTAGGTGGCCGACGCCACTCGTTGCTTTTTGTGACTATAGGCGCCGTCTCGCCTATATTTTGTTTACTGTGTGGATGGGATTTACGTCAGTCCGTGCCCGAGCATTCTGCAGTGAACGTCGGTTGCGATTTAGCTGTTGTTTTAAGTTTCTGCCATTGTGTGATGAAACTTGTGTAGGTAAGTGTATTTGTTTTCAATTTATCGTTATATCTCTGTAAAATAATTATTTTCAACGTTAGTACACCCAAAATTTACCGTCCACGCTTGTTTTGAGACATTTCTGTAAAAATAGGCAAAATATAGCCAAGACGGCGCCGATAGTTAGAACACGCTTCGCGTGGCGTTGGCCACCTGTCGTTCCCCGAGCTGCAACGAACGCCTGGCGGGGCGGGGCGGTGGCACCGAACGTGTCAACGAACCACTTATACAGGGTGTTACAAAAAGGTACGGCCAAACTTTCAGGAAACATTCCTCACACACAAAGAATGAAAATATGTTATGTGGACAAGTGTCCGGAAACGCTTACTTTCCATGTTAGAGCTCATTTTATTACGTCTATTCAAATCACATTAATCATGGAATGGAAACACACAGCAACAGAACGTACCAGCGTGACTTCAAACACTTTGTTACAGGAAATGTTCAAAATGTCCTCCGTTAGCGAGGATACATGCATCCACCCACCGTCGCATGGAATCCCTGATGCGCTGATGCAGCCCTGGAGAATGGCGTATTGTATCACAGCCATCCACAATACGAGCACGAAGAGTCTCTACATTTGGTACCAGGGTTGCGTAGACAAGAGCTTTCAAATGCGCCCATAAATGAAAGACAAGAGAGTTGAGGTCAGGAGACCGTGGAGGTCTCTACCAATCCATCGGTCACCGAATCTGTTGTTGAGAAGCGTACGAACACTTGGACTGACATGTGCAGGAGCTCCATCGTGCATGAACCACTTGTTGCGTCGTACTTGTAAAGGAACATGTTCTAGCAGTACAGGTAGAGTATCCCGTATGAAATCATGATAACGTGCTCCATTGAGCGTAGGTGGAAGAACACGGGGCCCAATCAGGACATCACCAACAATGCCTGCCCAAACGTTCACAGAACATCTGTGTTGATGACGTGATTACACAATTGCGTGCGGATTCTCGTCAGCCCACACATGTTGATTGTGAAAATTTACAATTTGATTACGTTGGAATAAAGCCTCATCCGTGAAGAGAACATTTGCACTGAAATGGGGATTGACACATTGTTCGATGAACCATTCGCAGAAGTGTACCCGTGGAGGCCAATCAGCTGATCATAGTGCCTGCACACGCTGTACATGGTACGGAAACAACTGGTTCTCCCGTAGCACTCTCCATACAGGGACGTGGTCAACGTTACCTTGTACAGCAGCAACTTCTCTGACGCTGACATTAGGGTTATCGTCAACTGCACGAAGAATTGCCTCGTGCATTGCAGGTGTCTTCGTCGTTCTAGGTCTTCCCCAGTCGCGAGTCATAGGCTGTAATGTTCCGTGCTCCCTAAGACGCCGATCAATTGCTTCAAACGTCTTCCTGTCGGGACACCTTTGTTCTGGAAATCTGTCTCGATACAAACGTACCGCGCCACGGCTATTGCCCCGTGCTAATCCATACATCAAATGGGCATCTGCCAACTCCGCATTTGTAAACATTGCATTGACTGCAAAACCACGTTCGTGATGAACACTAAACTGTTGACGTTACGTAGTGATGTGCTTGATGCAAGTACTGTAGAGCAATGAGTCGCATGTCAACACAAGCACCGAAGTCAACATTACCTTCCTTCAATTGGGCCAACTGGCGTTGAATCGAGGAAGTACAGTACATACTGCCGAAACTAAAATGAGGTCTAACATGGAAGGTAAGCGTTTCCGGACACATGTCCACATAACATCTTTTCTTTGTGTGTGAGGAATGTTTCCTGAAAGATTAGCCGTACCTTTTTGTAATACCCTGTATGCAGTTGTAAAGATGCGCCTGACTTCAACTACTGTTCAACAAAGCTTAAAAATGCTAACTAAAATCAACTGCCGTCGTAACATGCTGTCGAATGACGTCCAACACAGCTGTTGCGTAGTGTCAACAGATGGCAGTGGTGATGTCGACTCTGGCTGAGAGCTCAAGACGCCATGTTTTCTTTTTTAGGGTTATGTTTTAGTGTTATGTTTACTGTTGTAGTAGTGTGCGCGGTGCTATTGTTAACGGATTCGTAAGGTTCCCAATGCTTATTGTGGCGTAATCATTTGCATATAGAAATACGGTTAAGTATTGGTGCACTTCCGCATCTCCTTTGTCGGTTCGCCGGCCGAAGTGGCCGTGTGGTTAAAGGCGCTACAGTCTGGAACCGCAGGACCGCTACGGTCGCAGGTTCGAATCCTGCCTCGGGCATGGATATTTGTGATGTCCTTAGGTTAGTTAGGTTTAACTAGTTCTAAGTTCTAGGGGACTAATGACCTCAGCAGTTGAGTCCCATAGTGCTCAGAACCATTTGAACCATTTTTTTTTCCTTTGTCGGTTCAATTAACGTAGTTTAACATCAGAAAAAGAATTCTGGTACGTCCGATCCGTAGCGATAATTTTCGAAGTAATTTCAAGCCAGTTTTGGTGAACTAAATGTTGATGTAAGAGGAGGATTTATTGAGTTTAACTAATATGATTTACGTAATTATGAAAGACGATAAAGGGTAGTGCCGCTATGGATTGTGAAAACCGAAATGAAGATGGCTTCTTCTTGCTAGTATTTAATAATAGCAATAGCTTCCTATCGTCCCTCTGTGAGAAGTACTACACTTTGCTGGAATTGTGGAGCTTTACTATGGAAAATGTTGCTTCAGATGGATCGGTTAAGGCTCAATTTAATTGATATGTTAGCAAAACAACATTCATAATAGCTTTCTCTGTTTTTATCCCTCGCGATGTTCATCAGGTTTTGAGTCTTGACCTTCCAATACAGTATAACTCAAAAGCAAGTTCGTCTTCAAGTACGTGGAGAACGGAAACTAGCTTTGTAACTTTCTAAAATGTCCAGTCAAAATTACTCGCATTTGTGAAAAACAAATGCCACCTTCAGTATCAGTAAGTTCCAAGGATCTTGTTTTTCACCATTATTCGAAGTTATTGCTTGATTAGCTATTGATGACATCAGTACCTGGTATGCATTTATAGCAGTCAGAATGAAATAGACAGCTTCACTATTTCTGATACTTCAATTGAAAAAAAGCAGAGTTCATGAGCAAATCAGCATAAAATTTCATAATGTTTACAGATTAACTTTTATTATTTAGTGCATTAGTGACTAGAGCGTACAAATCACACAATAATTCTCGACAACATATAAGTTTGACAGAAGTACAGTGTTCACTCTAAGAAATTCGCAATCCACATTACACATGATATTTAAAAGTAAAATTTTCGGCTTACCCGAAATCTCTCAGGCGATGTTTCAGTTAATAAAGTTGAAACACAAATACTGACGGCAGTCATCTTAGGCTGAACCTGCGCTTGAATGCGGTATGCATCATAAATAAAATATCTATTTGTGACTGCAGAGTGATATTTTTCCCTCCGTAGTTAGTCTAAGGCTATTAATGGTGCGAGCTGTAAACCGTTGCCGGCCGAAGTGGCCGTGCGGTTCTAGGCGCTGCAGTCTGGAACCGCGAGACCGCTACGGACGCAGGTTCGAATCCTGCCCCGGGCATGGATGTGTGTGGTGTCCTTAGGTTAGTTAGGTTTAACTAGTTCTAAGTTCTAGGGGACTAATGACCTCAGAAGTTGAGTCCCATAGTGCTCAGAGCCATTTGAACCATTTTTTTTTGCAAACAGTTGGATTCAGGTAGTTCGACTCTATTTATGTAGAGTGATGTGTCAAAAGTTTTAATGATAACATCAAGCAAGACCGCTTTCGATTCATTTGTACCCCATTACCATTTAGTAGTTACACAACTTTAAACTAGACGTTTCGGCTCTGCCAAACATAATTCGATTATACCATTAGGGGGATATTCGACCAAAGAGAGTATTGTTAAGAATTTTTTTCCAAGTGACTTGCGTACTTTCCGCATTCTGCTCTTCTCGATATCTTCTATCACGTGTTCAGGAAAAAAAAAACCGTTTCGCAATCCGCGATAACAAGATGATTCATGGATTAGCACGTGGCAACTGCGATGTCTGTCGTGCGTGTTGTCGAGGTAAAGGTGTCACTTGTCATAGCTGTAGAGAAAGTACCAGTAGTACCGGGAAAAACCATTATTTTTCAATGCGAATGGTAGCAGATTGATGACAGATATTCTGTGGTATAGATAGCAACGATGCCACAGCATACGTTCATAAGTTGGCACTACGAGACACCGACGACAGCGCACTCTAGCCGGAGCGGGAGAGCTCTACGAGCTCCGCCCCAGATTCTGCTCATTTCATGAAGTGCAGACAGCCAGGAAACATAGCTTCAGCTTAGTTTGCTATTGAGACTTTGCATCAGTTACGATGGGTCTACGACGTCGCATCTACGTGCTCATCACCTAAAGTTATGTAATATGTTTGCATATGTTTATACACTAGTAAAGGTGCTTTAACTGTATTTGCAGTAGCGACGTGTTTTACCTTTTCCTGCTCCTATTCACTTCCTACATTCGGCCTACCCTTCAGTTTACAGGAGCAGACCCACGCGCCGCCTTCCAGTCGGGACACAAAATATTCGTTTTGTACTCTGCAGAGACAGCGGCAAAACTTTCCGCAACTGCGTCCCTACAAAGATCAGATTTCATTGTCTATTCGCGCATATAAATTTGTGAGCCTTAATTGTAGCTGATCAGGAAAACACGAAACACCTTTAATTGACGCTTCAAAACCTTGTATGTTTGCTCGTGCGTGCATATGACTTTGGGCCCCAAACCTATGATTCTTGTCTACTTTGGCTCCCTGTTTATTCTGAATGGGTTGACTCTCACATATGTTAATTGAAAAATAGTTAAATATGTTTCCAGGATAAAGTTTTCAGATGACTAAATTTTCTTTTGTTTGTAACAAGACAGCAGTACCATTCTTCTAGGGCTGCCAGCCACATTGCGTGCAGAGTAGTGTTCAATGTCAAAATGGATATGACAGTCATATCGAATTAAAAGATATTCAGTTAGGCTGTAAGGGCCACTCAAGATTTTTACGGTCCGTGCGTGTAAAAGTCGGCGCATGTACTTCGATCAATTAATAAAGAGGACATGACGGGGTGACCAGGCGTGGAGTCTTGAACGATGGCGTTGCAGACGGAGACGTAGTACAAGCTTATTTGATCTACCTTTTTGGGAGGACAGTGCAGAAGACGACTCGTTCATCGTTCCACATACACTGTACTTCTCGCGTGAACATGTTTCACGACATATAACTGTTGTCACTAGTCCGTGACATTTCGTGCAGTATGACTTCGTGATAAGTGCTTCATGCAAAAACACGCACACGGTTATCCACACAATACCAATATTGGCCAACCATCAGTGACCATTCTCACTGCGTGAAAGGAATAGATATCGTTGTTCAACGCTTGGGAGATAGGGATGGGTAAAGCCAATCGTTTAAAACCAATACCGGTATTTCGGGTCTGAATAATCGGTATTTTTCCTATTTGTTGGGCTCGGTTATAGGAGGTGTTTTTTATTTTTTACAAATAACTGAGTAAAAACCGAAATGTCATAACAAAAACGCTATAATTTTTCGTTTTTAAATAATCCTTTTTTAAAAACGAGTATTTTTTTTATTCGGAAAATCTGCGTTGGTTAGAAATATTGCATTATTATAAAAATGGGAAAAGTGGTCTGTGTTGAAATAAGTGTCGACAGAAACGAGCAACGAACACATGGCGTAAGAACTGGTTCTGCATTGCTGAGACAGTAATATCCCTGTTGCCATGTGTCGTGCCCGAAGCTAAGCGTTAACGTGCAGGGGGCAATACTTACCCCCACCTGGTTTGTACGGTGGTAGTCTCTCGTTCTTGTCGCTGGACATCAATTTTATTGCAGTATGCACCAACCTTCATCTGGAAATACTTTTACGAAGTGGAGTAGCAATGAAGTAAAATGCTTCATTCCTTGTGAAAGAGTAAAGATTTGTCTGTCATATCTGTGAAACAATTGAAAGGAATTATGGTAACAGTATTAAATTAAAAACTTAACAATTCGTGCATAGCATATAATACAATTAGGAAGTAACTTACCTGCTGCCTGTGTCTATATAATATGCCTTCAACAGCATGTAGCCAATGAAACCGGACAAATTAACACGGAAAAACAGTTCTTCAGTCTCAGTTTTTTACTCTTGAGCACTGACTATTCGCAGTGCCCAAATAGTGGCATGATCCCTGAGCACAAAATGATTGTTATTTAATTTAATATTTTGATTCTGTGTCTTGAAATTGAGACAAAAGTTTTCAATCTTTGTTCGATTTCAGAAAATTGGCAAGGAAAAAACCGATATAACCGAAAACCGGTTGTTTCAACGATAAGCGCCACACTAGTGGCAGATGCAGGCTATAATTAGAGGGTGACGTGCGAATCTTTTTATTAATGAAGGACTTCTTTTCATGTTCGGTCAGCTGTTATCTGCAGATTGTTGGCACGCACCAGTCCTCAAACGCGTGAACAAAGCTGGACATCCAGCGTTTGCCTGTGCTGACTCATCGGCACAGGCGTAAACTGTAACATCTCTCGAACACACCACAAGTGCAGCGGCCTGTGAAACGAAGACACCAGCGCTCCCAGCCAACAGGAACTCTGCTTCTGGCACTGATGCTGCCAGTAGTTACTTCATTACGCTCGAACGCTCACCACCTCATGACTGGTGTGTCCTCCCCCCTCCCCCCCCCCCACCCGCCAACTACGTTCTGCTACGGTTTGTCTCTCACTTCGCTTGTCTACACAGACGAGTGTTTAACTTTTATGACCACTCCCTTGAGTTCCACAATTTCCTAGAATCGTTCCAGATCAGTGCGAGGATTCAGATCTTAGTAATACACAGACTTTCCTGTTCCAACATCCTTATTGCACTAAAATAGTGACGCGTGTTTACTATTCTCTGTTGTGGCTGAACGTACAGTTTCATGTGTTACGTTGTATTGTAGCACGTTCATACCAACCGCGTCTCGCTGATGAGCTGTTCTAATCATTCTAAACTATGTGCTAAAAGAACGAGTACAGTGTGCCAAGTAGCTGTAAACTGCGGGAATTATCTGTATCACCTGATTCAGGAAGAAATGTTCGTTGATCTCGTGTGAGAGATATAAACGCGGATAACACCGTCGCAGTACACGAGTTAATCTCTTCTGCTTGATTGTAACCGATGGACAGACGAAGGTGACATCAGTTCGAAACGTCTCATTGCACGAACTTGGTGGCGCAGTGGTTCGACTCAATACTGGCGTTCGGAAGGATGCGGTCATATGACCATTTGCCCATACAAGTGGAGGTTTCCCGATGTTCTTATGAATCGACTCGGCAAATGACAGTCCAAATTTCCTTTCAAAATCTGAACTTTTGTCTGTCTAATGCATTCGTCACCGAAGGGACGGTTAATCTTGATCTTTCTTCCTTTCACCTCCGAGAGCAGTTCTTGACAGTTAATCTATCTGTACAGGGAGGAGAAGAAACTACCTTTTGTCAGAGTAGGGTAGAGAACATGGAATAGAGTAAAATATTACAAGTAATGAGAGGTCCGAAATGCCCCGTTGTGGAGCAACGGACGTAAAATACAACTCCCTGGACGATTATAGGTGTTGGACAAAAATATGCAACACAGTGAGAAATGCAGATGGTTCCCAAGCGTCCAGCTTGTAGAGAATCACGAACGGCATCTGTGCTGTGTCCTCAGTGCGTTGCAATTGTCAGGCGTGTTCAGAACAGTGTTCTGTGTAGTTGTGGGTGCATTATATGGGAGCTGAGTGCATTCGGACATACGAAAATGGTTGGTGCTCGTATTATGGGTGCTTTTGTAACCAAGGTAGTAGAGGAGTATGGGATTTCGAGACGCACGATAATTTATAACGCACACAATAAAAACGTAAGATCATCATCTGCAAGTCACAATGCGCACAAAAGTGTGTGTTGAGTGATAGCATTCTTATTCATATTAAAGTAGCTGCCTTGTACTCACGTCTAGATTGATGTGACGTCCATATTGCGTCGTTGTAATTGTCACTGCTTTATTAAAATCGTTAAAGGTGTCAAGACGTTGAAATTAAATGTTAGTTACGACATGACAGCAGTTAGACAGTTCCACTTCTACGATGGTATATGTTTACAAAGATAGTGCACATGAACAGCGATATTATTTTATTAACTAAAATTTGTTGCGATTGTCTTTGGTTGTTGCAACTGTTACTTCCGATTCATCCATTTTCGTGTTTTTAAAAGACCAATAAAGTTTTTAATGGCAGTACTTATATCTAAATTTTGTATGTTCGTTTAGTATTTTTGTTGGTATTTTCCCCTGTACATAAAAATTTGTAATTCTTCTAGAACGTTCACTGCAAAACCTTTTAGTATTCTGTACAGAATCTTTAGTGCAGTTTCGATCGTATCAGCAATGTGATTTAAATTTTTCAAATGTAGAAAGAAGTTCGACTGATAATATCCTCTCCCCCCCCCCTCTCTCTCTCTCTCTCTCTCTCTCTCTCTCTCTCTCTCTCTCTCTCTTTCTCTAGTGTGTTCTTTATATATCACGTTAAAAATTCTTCCTTTTTGGCGGCTGTAATAGCTTTTACATGGGCCAAACAGGAAGAAATTTCAACGTGAGATATAAAGAACACACTAGAGAGAGCGAATATTATCAGTCGAGCTTCTTTATACATTTGAAAAATCTAAATCACATTGGTGATACGATCGAAAATGCACTACAATTTCTGCACAGATTACCAAAAGGCTTTGCAATGAACGTTCTAGAGAAATTACAAATTTATATATACACGAGAAAATACAAAAAATACTAAACTAACAAAAAATTTAGACATAGTTACTGTCACTAAAAACTTTATTGAACTTCTAGGAGACGGAAATGGATAAATCGGAAGTAACGTATGCAACAACCAAAGAAAACCGTAACAAGTTTTAGTTAATAGAATAATATCGCTTTTCATCTGCACAATGTTTGTAAACATATAGTGTCGTAAAAGTGGAATGTTGAACTGCTGTCACATCGTAACTAACATTTAATTTCAACCTCTCGGCACCATTTACGATCTTAAGCAAGCAAAATAACTGATGATGGTCGAAGTAGGCAAAAAAAGCATTTCTGGAAAAAAAATGTTAACGTCGAGTATGCTTTTAAGTGCCAGGAAGTTCTTTCTGGAAGTATTTGTATGGATTGTAGTCATGTATAGAAATGAACATGGACGATAAACAGTTTAGACAAGAAGAGATTAGAAGCTTTTGAAATGTGGTGCTACAGAAGAATGCTGAAGATTAGATGGGTAGATCACGTAACTAATGAGGAGGTACTGAATAGAATTGGGAAGAAGAGAAATTTGTAGTACAACTTGACTAAAAGAAGGGATCGGTTGGTAGGACACATTCTGAGGCATCAAGGGATCACCAGTTTAGTTGTGGAGGGAAGGGTGGGGAGGGGGTTAAACGGGAGAGTGGGACGAAGATATGAATACAATAAGCAGATTCAGAGATATGTTGGTTGCAGTACTCGGAGACGATGAGGCTTACACAGGATAGAGTAGCATGGAGAGCTGCATCAAACTAGTGTTTGGACTGAAGAACACAACAACAATGATAGAATTTTAAGGTTCTTCATTCCCTCAATAATTACGCGATATATGAAAATAAAGTTGTTGTCCTTGGAAGCCGTTAGAGAAGCAACCTGCAACTTTTACTGGGTTCTGGGAGAGCAGTCTAGCAAGACCCACTAATTGAATTTTCACATATTGAGCCAGATGACTAACACGTGTGCCTTGACTAACAGCACGAAATCGCCTGCAGCGCCTCCCCTCGGCTTGTGAGCATATAGAGTTGGACCCTAGCTGACTGGAAAACCGTGGCCTGGTCAGATGAGTCCCGATTTCAGTTGGTGAGAGCTGAGGGTAGGGTTCGAAGGTGACGCAGGCCCCACGAAGACAGGGAACTACATTCTCAACAAGGCACCGTGCAAGCTGGTGATGAATCCATAAAGGTATGAGCTGTGTTTACAAGGGGAGGGTTGGTTCCTTTGGTCCATCTGAACCGATCATTGACGAAGTGGTTATGTTCGGCTATTTAGCACCATTTGCAGCCATTCATAAACTTCATGTTCCCAAACAAAAATGCACTGTGTCGCCGGGGTACAACTGTTCGCGGTTGGTTTGAAGAACATTTTGGACAGTTCGACTGAATGATTTGGCCACCCCGATAGCCCGACATGAAGCCCATCGAACATTTAAGGGTCAGTTCGTGCACAAAATCGTGCATCGGCAATACTTTCGCAGTTATGGATGGCTGTTGACATAGTGGTCCAATATTTCTGCAGAGGACTTCCAACGACTTGTTGAGTCACGTCGAGTTGCCGCACTGCGCCAGGCAAAAGGAGGCGCGACGCGATATTTAGAGGTATTCCACGATTTTTGTCTCCTCAGTGTATAGTGTTATGTTGTTTTTCTCCACCCTGTATACCCATAATGCTATCGCAATAGCCATCTCAGAGCTGTGTACGGTCGTGTTAAAATTGCCGTCCGAGATACATTGTGAAGGTATTCCAGAGCAATTGTGCAAACACTTTTATCAACGATAAGCTACTCAGAGAGTCTGAAACGCTGCAGTGTAAAATGTAGGGTATACGAGTACAAGGAAGAAGCGGACCGTCACAGAAAAAAACAAAAACCTCCTAATGTTACTCGAATCCAGTAATTATTTGTTGAAGGTACCATTACTTTTAAGACTTCGTAACCTTCGTGTGTGTGTGTGTGGGGGGGGGGGGGGGGGTGTTTTCGACGCTGACAGCTGCATTGGCTGTCGCAGATTGTTCAGAGACAAGCGCAGAATATATTGGAGACATTTAAATCCCCCGGCTAAAAGCTCCGCCTGACTCAGGTGTTTGTCAGTGCCGTCTGAACATCAAACGATGCGTTGGGAAGCGAGGCACATCTGCGGCTTGAAGGCCGCCCCCCTCCCGCTGTGAGATTTGCATGACAACTGTATAGCCTACTGGCGCTCGGTAAGGAAGCGAGCTGTGCCGCGTGAGAAGCCTGCGGATGTTTCATGGGGCGTCGCCGACAGACAACACCTGAAGGGGGGGAGAGGGGAAGGGGTCTAAGGAGGGGGCGTGAGGCGTGAGCTCTGTGCTGCACATGCGTCGACAGCCTGTGTAACCACTGTCTCGCCCGTTACGTCATCCTCCCAAGAAAATGCCACCCTTTCCCGCCTCACTCTAGCTATATGACACCACGCATGCTTTTTAGGCCTTCGTGCAAGCACAGATCTCTAACTAGAGAGGGGGATACATTTTTTAAAAGGCTCAAATAATAATAACTTTATAACTAGTCGTCAGTTAAGAGCAGAATTTTCAAACCCAGTGGTGTAAGCATTGTAGATCCTGTTGATAGAGTTAAAATCCTCATAAAAAGCCATCAGTCTTCTAACTCGTTTGATGCGGCCCGCTACGACTTCCTCTCCTGTTGTTGCTCCTCTGGTGTGTGAGTAGCCCAATGTGACTGGCGGTATGACGATCTGATGCCCATTGTCTTCACAATAAGACAGGAAGGTAACTCACCTGCTGATCTGCTGCCCCAGGACTGTAAAGGCGTCGGGCTTTTCCTCTCGGCGGGTGTTTCGTAGCCTAATTGAAAACTTCATTTAACAACAACGGGACAGGTAGGGGAGTTACAGCACAAGGTAGGCTGCAGTGAGAGAGATTAGGCATATATTTTTGCAGTAAGACACACAAATGGGAGGTAGCCCTGTTACAATTTTTCTACCAAGTAATCACTAATCTGAGAGATTTGGCACGAAGCCACCTTGCTGTTGGACAAGGAATAATACATGAGACCACAGAAAGTAGGCACCTTATGGTAATCGGTTATGCGCCCAGTCGCAAGAGAGAGAGAGACAGACGAATGGTGAACGAGAGAATAAGATGCTAGCTGTGAGATCCGAATTACGAGCCGGCCGCGGTGGTCTAGCGGTTCTAGGCGCTCAGTCCGGAGCCGCGCGACTGCTACGGTCGCAGGTTCGAATCCTGCCTCGGGCATGGACGTGTGTGATGTCCTTAGGTTAGTTAGGTTTAAATAGTTCTAAGTTCTAGGGGACTTATGACCTCAGCAGTTGAGTCCCATAGTGCTCAGAGCCATCCGAATTACGAAAACAGGCGCATGGGCCGAACGAAAAAGCATACCTCATTAGACATCGTGAAGTCGCGATTTTGTGTGCTCGCGGTACAAACGGTGTAATGGCGCAGTAGCAAAAACGTGGCTGCTGCAAGTTTCCGAACGTGAACCATGCGAACCTACACGTAGTGCTCGAACGCAAGGCTGCTGACAAGGTAATGAGACCTCACATGTAACAAAAACGGCGGCAACTTCCGCAATACTACTGTCAGAGATTTGAAGGCGTCTGAGTTCAGCAACCGAAAGAGGGCATTTCGTGCTGTTTGTAAACTCTTGCACCGAACCTTAGTGTGCGTCCGCAGTTAAAAATTAGGTCCACGCAGCCAAAGTAAAGTGGCCGGGTCTCTTGGACTCTCAGGTTGGAAGACGAATTCTCAGATCTAGGGGTAACTGGTAACATACGTCCTTGTCGTCCTGTCACTTCTTGTCAGTGTTTCCGTACATTCCTTTCCTCTCAGATTCTGCGGAGAACCTCCTCATTCCTTACCTTATCAGTTCACCTAATTTTCAACATTCCTGTTTTCCCACTGTCTATCATTCACTACCATACAATACTGTGCTCCAACCTTAAACTCTCAGAAATTTCTTTTTCGAATTAAGACCTATGTTTGATACTAGCAGTGTTCTCTTGGTCATGAATGGAATGCCCTTTTTACCTTTGCTAGTCTGCTTTATATGTCCTCTTTACGCCACCCTTCACGGATTATTTTGCTGCCTAGGTAGCAGAATTCCTTAACTCAGACACTTCGCCATTCCCAAGTCTGATGTTATGTTTCTCGCAGTTCTCGTTTCTGCTACTCTCTTCGTTTTACTCTCAATCCATATTCTGTAGTCATTAGAATGTTCAACCCATTCAGCAGATCCTGTAATCCTTCTTCACTGTCACTGATGATAGCAGTGCTATCAGCGAATCTTGTCATTGATATCTCTTCACATTGAACGTCAATTCCATGCTTGAACTTTTTTTTTATTTTTTTTATTTTCGCCATTGATTCTTCGACGTACAGATTGAACAGAAGGGGCGAAATACAGGGTGTATCAAAAAGAATGATCTGATTTTGATTTTATTATTTGAGATATGAGCGTGAACAACGTAGTGTTTACTCTTTCAAACTCTAGAGATTTACATGGTATATCAAAAAGAATCGTCCGATTTAAAGAAAATCATAACTCTGATATTATTTGAGATACGGTGTATGGTCCATATGTCTTTGCCGAGAACACTGGTACAGGAAGTACATACCTCGATATGCTTGAGAACTTTCTTTTTCCATTTTTTTAATAAACGTAAACAAGGACAGTGAAGGACTGTAATGCAATGTTTATTTAATCGTACGGTTAGCTAATTTCGACTAAGCTTCATTGTCAAGCACATTCGTATTTCATGTCATTACGGATCATGCTTATTTTTGTTTGGCATCTGGAGACTCTGGAGTCCCACAAATACAAAATCTAACGTTCCCCCCCCCCCCCCTTTTTTTTTTCTAAAAGTTACTTCAATGAGCGAACCCTTGATTGGCACAATGTAAGATAGTTTATCCCACAGAGAATTCGCAACCATTTTAGCACTAGTAGATGATAGTGCTGGTAAGCTCTTGTGCTTAGGGGAAAAATTTAAGTGTCTTATTCCTACTCTGTCGAAGAACCAAATCGATATTGATTTCACGTTCGCTCTCGTATCTTTTGCTTTCAGCGATCGCGATGGTGAATCCGTTTTTCACTGACTCGATTGCTGCTTGGTTCCTAGATCTTGCCGCAATACAAACTTCTATCATTTGTAATGATTTTTAGGGTTCCACACGTCAGTCGGTAAAAACAGAACCCTTATAGGATGACATTGTTGTCCGTCTGACTGTTAAAAACGTTTTTTTTTTTCTTCTCAGGAATGGGTAGAGGTATCAAGTTGAACTTCATGTCACATACTGAGGTTTATGGTCCCCTGGTGGTGTAAAACATTGGAGCTTCTAAGTCAGTGCACCGGAAGATACGACCATTTATGTCGCATATTTTAAAAATCGCATACTCACTCATTAGAAACTATATGGTACTTCCTGTAGGCCTAGAACCATGAAATTTGGCAAAAAGGAAGGTTTCACAGTAGAACCAATGACAATAATCCGAAAATTATTTTGTAATTATATCACTCGAAAAATGTTATTTTTATCGGACGTTTTGTTTGATATTAAAACAATCAGTAGTTCTGCATTCAGACTGACCGGGTCGCGATGGTAAAAGTCAAACATCAGGCAAGTCCCGAATGGAGAACTGCTGATTATTATAATAACGGTCTTCTGCCTCCTGCATGACTTTCTTACATTTACGAGGGTTGAATGAAAAGTAATGCCTCCACCTTCAATAATTGGGTTTGGATGGGAATATTTTAAGAAATCAAACGCAGAAATAATCTTTAGAATCTGATCTTTAATTACCAATATTCACTTTTCCACATAATCACCAGCCAGTTGGATACATTTCTGCCAACGATGAACACGTTTTCTGAAGCCGTCACGTCCGGGGAACCCATTGTGCACAGATCTTCCGATTGCCAAGAAAAGCAATAATTTGACCCACACGTTCTTGCGAAATGCCGATTGTGCTTGCAGTTTCTGAGTGATACGACGATCGTCCTGTATCAATCTGCCAGCATTTTGCTTGTGAAACTCGGTGGTTGCTGTCACAGGACGTCCAACTCTACCTTGTCACGCAGGTCAGATGTTCCCGCCTCAACGTCTTTATTCTTACTCGCCCAACGACGCACAGTACTGACATCAACACAATCACCATAAACTGCTTTCATTCTCTGATGAATCTCCTTTGGGGTGACACCTTCTGCTGTCAAGAATTTATTGACTGCACGTTACTTAAATCGCATTGACCGACCGTCTTCGCAGGGAGCCATACTTTACAGTGTAACAACACATGCTAAGGCTTCCCGCCAACTGGAGCTGTAGAGAAGAGGCTACGGAACAATCCAGTACTTGCCGCATACCAATGCTGCCAATTGTTGAAGAGTTACGAAGGTGGAGGCATTAATTTTCAGTAAATCCTCGTATATTATTAAATTAAAGCGTTGTCGAAAATCTTTGTATCCGTGGTACCGATGTCTTGCCAGTGTAAATGTCGATAACAGGCACAAATCGTCGTGAGTCTCGATTCTGGAATGAATCAGCTGTGTATAAATATTACTCAGTTTGTACGAACCCTCAGTGCGCTAGTCCTGCTCGACCCCGCCAATTTTTATTATATTTACATAAACACGATGTTCATATGTACGCTTTTATCGACCACAGCGATGGATTGGATATCTCAGTCGCAAGAGAGCAGCAGTGATCAGGCAGGAACCTCCGTTCCGTGGCTGACGGAAGACATACTGCTAAGAATACGGACTAGTAAACTACGAAGGCCTAAGCCATAAAGTATTCAACAAATTGGCCGGAGATTTACGCATGTAGGGCCTCCTACGATAGTCTTCGTGATCGTAAGTGTCTTCGCCGATGTTGCGGAATGCTTGATACATTCACATGTTAACCAGTGGAACTGTCATTTTTAAACTGTCTCATTTACAATCACCAAAGCATTACATATTTGCTATCTTCGAACCAATTACAGCTACATTGTCATAACCGAGTGATAATGTGCCACAGTTTAGTCACTCTCTTCGTGTTTGGGAAAAGTGGGGGCTCTTTCGTAAAGCGGAGAGTCGATTTCCTTCCCATCTGTATCCACTGTAGCTTTTTCTCTGTCTACTGACACCGTTGCGGACGGAACATTGGACTCTTAATCTTTTTTTTCCCACCATACATTAGAAACACTCACGTACGTTATTCAGCGAAGACCAGCTGTTGATAAAACTGTACATTAAGTGGCATGAAATTCCAATTATTTCTCTCCCTCTCTTTTTTTTTCATGTTTGATTTTTCTTCGTACCTTCACCCCCTTCCCGGTTTAGTTCACAAAGAAATAAGATGCATGCAATTTGAACGTAATAAGAAAGAAGGAAGGGATGCATTTGAATCGGCCGTCTGTGAGTAACAATCCTTAATGGTATATCGTTTTTAGACAGTATTCATCACTGGAGGCGTTGCAACTCTTCTTGTACAAGGGGTCAGCAGCAACGATTAGACCTTTGCGCATGGCTTTCATATTTTCGCTGCGTATAAGTTCCCGTCGTTCATGGTTTCAGTCAGTTATCGGCGATAGCGCTTTAGCTTTTCTCACCTGATGATGTCGGCCAGGTGGGCAGCGGAAATATTGTATGCAGACGATAGTTTGATTCAGCTGAAAACCCGACAAGAATTTGATCTTGATTTGAGGAATTCATACTCCTTAGTTCCTAAATTCAAAAAATGTGAAAAGTCGCACAAAAATGTCATTTTGCGTCTAACAAAAATGTTGTGCATAACTAGCTGGTTAACCAGTGACTTCATCACTCGCAACATAATTGTTAATATTACTGCATAAATTTCAGTAACACGATATACAACGCTGCGAAGTGTAGTATTAGTGCTGCAAGTATGATGAAAAAGTCATATCTTTTAAAATATCTTCAAGGGTGAAAAAATCACAAATCATCGAAGTGAGGAGACAGATACTATAAATGATTTTTCAGTTCTTGTCAAGCCATGCGAAGAATACCATGGTCATAGTCTGATACTTATAACGCTTTGATAGAACGCTGAAACTCAGAATGGTGTTCTCGCTGCAGGAGTGTCGTCTTGCACGCTGCCGACGAAGGTACAGATAGCAAAAATTGTGGTGATAAAACAGATGCATCGAGGAACACAAAGATTTGAGAACGATGAGTGGTTTTAGCCGTCTTCTTGCACGGTGACTACCCCCGGTAACGCGGAAAGGTAACTTGAAATGGTGCACTGTCAAGAATAATCTCATACAGAAGAGAAGATTCGAGACTTTATCAAAATTAACACTGACCTTTCTTTCGTGAATTCCAAATTGTTGTTCATCAACATCGATTTCAGACCAAGCACTTTAAATTTTGTAACGTTGGCTGAGTTGTTTTAAAAAATACAGTAACCAGCTAAGTTGTGACGTTTACAAAATAAATGCAAGATGGTTTTCTCACAGAAGCTTCCGATCGAAATGCATGCACCTATATTCTGGACTTTTAAGATGTACTGAAGTCTCCTGCCAGGGGGAGTTCGACAGTCTCTCGTTGCTGTGCAAGCTTTCCCAATAAACCGTCACTTCTCGCACAACTAGTGGGGCATTTTGACGCACAGTTAATTTACACACCAGCAAATTGTAAGAGAAAGCACTTAACATTTGTGTCACTGTTTTCCAGTTATTTCATGCGTCGAGTAATACCGGCGAAAATGAATTTTCCCGCGTAAACGAACTGACGACAAAGGCATTGTACTTCCCACAGCTCCTATCTTCCTTCTGTAAATGAAAGACGACGGAGTGGCTAGTGCTGAGGTGCAAAAAAAGAACGGTTCGTCTCACTCTGTCTTTTCTATACCTATCTTGGGCTCATTGACCCGTCAGTTCACCCGACCACTGTGACCTTCGAAATGACCGTGCAGCTAAGGATACAAAAGTAAATAACCTGTTCGCATTAGGTAACAAGATTTTTTGTGGTACTAATATTTCGTGGCGTTGATACTTTTTTAAAAAATTCTTATCATAGTGAATTCAAAATTCATAAAGCTGATTTTTACTTCGGATGGAACCAAGCGGGAGGTGGATTGGGGGGGGGGGGGGGGGGGGCGGCGGCTGACCCAAAAAAAAAATTCACGAACCACAGCTATTCAAGGTGGATAAAATAGAGCTGGCCGGAAAATATTTCATGATAAGCAAACCGACTTGAATCATTTGCAACGGGGACGGTTGACGTAAGTTGGGTTGCCTACCTGAAGGTGGATGAAGTATTTTCCTGGGCCAATTATATTTTATCCCCCCTGTATATAACACATCGGCAAGCACAAGTGTGTCTACTTCTGCATACCGTGCCCTCTCGACTGCCACTATGTCCAGATTTAAATTCCCAATTACCACCTGCAATATTAATGGGGCGGGTAGATCTAAAACAGCGTTGATTAAGCCTTATAAGGTCAAATGAGAAGCTATTTCATTTAATAAGAACCGTAATTGGTACGAAGATTTTCAAAGTGGATTCATGTTCAAAAATCTGTACCACACTGGAAGCCCACCCATTATCATAGCCGCGGTCACTAATACACTCTGGCGCGGTGAAGTTTGACTGGGAAGCAGCTGATTCGAATCCCGATTGTTGACGAAGTATTTGTGTGGCAAAGGGAGAACCGATGATGGTGTAATGTTTGTGACAGCTAAACTGTAGGCTAGTGCCCTAAGTAAAATTCTGAATCTTCGTTCTGTCTCTCATGGCGAACGTGTGACACTGTGATGGGGCGTCAAGCTGGACTCAACCAGCACACTTCATGCTATTCGAGAACAACAGTTTGCAGCTTTAATGTCAGTGATGAGATTCCATTATTATATGAACTGTGCAATTTCAGGTAATTATTATTTTTAATATGAGTAGCTTAATTTCTTTTACCACTTAGTAATGCTTCCGATAGATTATCTGACGACAAATCGTTTTTGATTCGTTCAGAGAAAGAAAGATTGTAAATACATTTTGCTAGTTAGTGTGGGAATTGTAAAACATTATTTAATCAGCCGCAACGTTTGTCTGTACGTCATGGTTATAATTAATGACTCTTGTTTTATGATAAGTACTTGGCGCGAGTCTTGACAAGAAATCGGCAGGTGACTTCGAAACAGTTGATTCCGGTCTGGTGCCGCGCGATAAACTCTCCTCTGCTTACCGAACTCTGCGCATATGTATCTGCTTTCCATCTGTTGCCATATGCGATCCATTTCATCCTGTCCCTGAAGGCTTAATGTCAGATTCTTTCTGAGGCGATACTACTCCTTTGGTAAGTATTATTTCATGTGACTGAGTACGTGACTACGTGTGTCTTCGTAATGTTAAATAAAGCAACAGAGGTGCGCTTTCTGTGACGGATTCTGTGCAAGACGAGAAGAGACAGGATAAGGAATGAAACAATACGAAACACCGTACAGATCAAGCTCATAAAAGAAACAGTGGAGAGTATTAGGCTTAAATAATTCGGTCATTTTAAAATAATGGGACCCGAAAGATTTCAGAGAAGAGCTGTGGTATGGGCAGACTCTGAACGATGACCAGTCGGAAGACCACGAACGAGATCGACAGACCAAGTGAAGGATGATGTGAACCGGAGAATACAGCAATGGGTGGATATGCTAAGTGACACACTGTGGGAGAAGAGGGAAGCTTGGAAGAGACTCTGGGAACAACGTGCATAATCAGATACATTTCGAGGAGGAAGAGGAGGAGAAGAAAAAGAAATATAATATGCGAACTGTCAGATGGCATAGTATTAACGTTCGTATTTGAGAAAGATTTCCGAACTACTTTTATCATAGTACACAACTGTGCTTCTCAGACAGCGTTCTCCAGCAGTCGGTTCGTCTGTGTGATAGGCAGTCAGTGCGCTCATGTGGAGCTGCAAACTGTCATTGTACAGCGCAGTTTTCATCGCTGCGTTGGCGTTCTTAATTCTGGCGTGCCGATTTATTGAGAAGAACGCTGTTTGAAGGTCGTTCTTCCCAGAGATTGTTCCGCACTGTTTCATACTTTCCAGATTTTCGGAATAGCTTACAAGCTTTTTTTTGTGTGTGTGTGTGTGTGTGTGTGTGTGTGTGTGTGTGTGTGTGTGTGTGTGTGTAACACGCTCGAATTGTCATTAGCTGAACTGAATCTTATCACCGATCCTGTCAGATCTTATCCTTGCCTTTAATCCAGTGCTGTCTTCGTGTTCATCGGCGCAAACAGGTCCGGAAACGTTGCATAACGCTATGCGTGCCTTTGGATGCTGTGTTCGCTTTACGTAAGCCTCACGGGTGACACGCCTTTCGCAGTCCTTGCTCCTCAGTCCCAACGACTCAAAAGGAGTGCGTCTTACATTATTGCAGGAAGCTGCAAGTCACATATGCACAGGCGTTCTGAAATTAAAAGCGGCAGTGATTGTCAATAAAGGGCAGCAGAGCTTGGCTCAAGTGGAAGGCATGTGGTGTGCTACTGAGCATGTATGTAGGGTCCAGAACGCAAATATAATATAGGATGTAAACCGTCCGGAGTAGTCGCTTCGAAGCCTGATGTTGAAAAAGTTTTCGTTAGCACTATTTGGCCGAGTAGGGCGTGTAATTCCTGATCGGCAGACTTTCCATCAGCGTCATGGGTTCAATTCCAGGCCTCTACTAACGGCCTCACAGACTAGGGTCCTGAGAGACTGTTCACACACACACACACACACACACACACACACACACACACACACACACACAACGACGACGTTACCGCAACCTACACGAAACAGTTTAAGTTAAGGCACTTGCACACAAATCGTCAACGAAAATAGTCTTGCACCAGGCCAAGAATCGCAAGATTTATGTACGCATCAGAGTGGAGCAAATGGTTTGGCGGTTGGATACCAAGCATACCACGACTTGCGATTACACGAGCAGATGTACTAGGAAAACTATGGAAGTCATAATGTACACACTTGCTGCTGCTATTAGTATCTGTCGGATGAATGAGGAAGAAACTGACGAGCCCTCTCTTTGATATAGAAAAGGTGATCAACATGTGATATGTTTAACAGTACAGTGACTGAGGAAGGAACATGCATTCCGCACCATCACGTTATTGCTAATGTAGGTTTCCCATCCAGCGAAACATGTTGGAAACATGTTGCTGATCGGACGAGTCTCGTTTCAAATTGTATCGACCGGATGGACGTGTACAGGATGGAGACAACCTCATGAATCCATGAACCCTGAATGTCAGCAGGGGACTGTTCAAGCTGGCGGAGGCTCTATAATGGTACGGGGCGTGTGCAGTTGGAGTGACGTGGGACCCCTGATACATCTGTATACAACTCTGACAGGTGACACGTACGTAAGCATCCTGTCTGATCACCTGCATCCATTCATGTCCATTGTGCATTCCAATGGACTTCGGCAATTCCAGCAGGACAATGAGACACCCCCCAAGTCCAGAATTGCAACGCAGTGGCTCCAGGAACACTTCCGAGTTTAATCACTTCAGTTGGCCACCAAACTCCCCAGACATGAACATTATTGTGCAAAGCTAGGTTTCCTTCCGACGTGCTGCTCAGAAGACATTTCCACCCTCTCGTACTCGTACGGATTTATGGACAGTCCTGCAGGATTCACTGTGTCAGTTCCCTCCAGCACTACTTCAGACATTAGTAGAGTCCATGTCATGTCGTGTTGCGGGGGTCGTAACGATATTAGGCAGGTTTATCAATTTCTTTGGCTCTCTAAGTGTAGGATGTATGTTGCCCAAATGACTGCCAAAACTAGAATAGGTAGTTCCTGCTCTACTGAGGCCTCCAGCAACCACTGCGTGACGTCATATCTGCCTACAATAGAGGGAGAGCTCACTAGCATACTACAAGCCAAACTATATCCGTGACTAACATGCTACCGGCATAAACCACTGTAGGTATTGGCGCGAAGATTCCTTGTAGCATCACAACTTCTTAGACTGTTTTATAATATTGCGATAACAAACCATCGCTTTTGCAAGAATTCTTCGTCATGAATTATGTGCAGTTAGGTTGTTGCAAGATTCTGTTTTCGTAATCCACTTGCGGACGTTACCCATAAATATGTAGTCATTTGCATTATATGACAGTATTGCAGTTCGTAAATAACAAGACAGGCGAAGAAGTAGGAACATTTTCATTTAAATTGGCAGTCACAATTTAGAACACAATGGAGGAAATAGTTATTTGCATTTAATTCTACGTTCTTGTACACGTCACACTCCCATCTTATTCCAGTTCAGACGTGTTACAATCTGTTCGTGTTCTGTTGACGCCTACGAAATTTTCTGCTTGCTCTTCTCAGAGTACAAAAAAGAGTTTTGCATACGATTCGGTAGTGTGTGTGTGTGTGTGTGTGTGTGTGTGTGTGTGTGTGTGTGTGTGTGTGTGTGTATACGAACATCATTCTAACCTTAGATGTGCGAATTTCTCGGGGGGATGGGGGGATGGGGGTTCAGTTTACAGTTAGCTGTCTACAAAAGGCAATTTTCCGTATTAGATTACCGGTCTGACACATACTTTTAACTGAACATATGAGCGAACTTGGCCATGGTAACAAAGATTACATGAAGTCAGTCTTGCCCAGATCCTCGTACTCTCGACGGTGTGCAGCATGAGAGACAAATTAAGTGCCGGTCGTTGTGGACGAGCGGTTCTAGGCGCTTCAGTCTGGAACCGCGCAACCACTAAGGTCGCAGGTTCGAATCCTGCCTCGGGCATGGATGTGTGTGATGTCCTTAGGTTAGTTAGGTTTAAGTAGTTCTAAGTTCTAGGGGACTGATGACCTCAGATGTTAAGTCCCATAGTGCTCAGAGCCATTTGCACCATTTCAACAAATTAAGTGGCGTACCTGTCAGTGGATTTGACGGTAAACTTTATTGGCGGACCTGGATTAATTCTCTGCTCTGCTACAATGTCAAATCTGTCTAAATAAAGGTTGCCAGACCAGCTTTGACCCTCGAGATTCCGCTAAAATTCTCACCGCTGCAAAGCTAAGTATTAAGAGCCCGTACCCCCCTGCGGGTCCGGGGGTAAGAATTGGCCCGCAGTATTTCTGCCTGTCGTAAGAGGCGACTAAAAGGAGTCTCAAACTTTTCGGCCTTCATGTGATGGTCCCCTAAGGGGTTTGACCACTCGATTTCAAAATTTTGTTAGTGCGTACCATTTGGGGAAGGACACCTTACGTGGTGCATTCTATATCCATCTTGCCCTCAGATCTGGCACAACCGATTTTGTCATGGAGTTGGCCTTACACCGAGCATCCGGCCACGTCAGCTGCAGTGTGTTCCAGGTGGCATACATGCCCTCCATTATGCACTTCCATCTTCGCACTCATGACACATATGGATATTTGACACCCGACATCCAGCACGGTAGCCAGTCCGTTGTGGTGGGGTTGTCATGTACCCTCTTGGTGGTAGCCCCCTGACTACACAGGGATCGCAATGCTGATGCCTGAGCTGCTACCTCCCCACGTATGCCGAGGAGTAGATGCCTATCCCTCTGGGGCATCGGGACTCCCGGCAAAGGCCATCCTGCCAGGTGGTCTTTGCTGCGGCTGGGTGGCGCCCGTGGGGAGAGCCCCTGGTCGGAGTGGGTGGCATCAGGGCGGATGACCCGCAATGAAGCGTGGTACATCATCTCTCGCTGGTGGGCCTCCACCAGCAGTCTCTAAGCGATCGAGGTCTAACCTCAACGGCAAGCAATACAATCCAAGATCATTTCCCTCCCTAGCCACTCTATGGGAGGAACGCATGGCTAAAGACAGCAGTGGAGATTATTCACCAGGTGGAGATTCTGGCGTCCGCTGAGGACCTCGATCTCGCCGGTCCCTCAGACGCCATGGATAGCGCTAGCACCGGTGCTCAGTTGGAGGCAGCAGGTGACCCAGCGGCGTAATCTGCCTTCCAAGTCCCGTCACGCCTCTCCCAGACATGGCCAATAACATCCTCTAGTGGAACTGCGGCGGTTTCTTTCACCATCTAGCTGAGCTCCGACAACTTATCAGCCTTCATCCTTTTCTCTGCATTGCTCTGCAGGAAACTTGGTTTCCAGCAATGCGAACCCCCGCCCTCCGCGGCTATCGGGGTTATTATAAGAACCGAGCAGCTTATGCAAGGGTGTCTGGTGGCGTCTGCATCTATGTCCTTAACTCTCTTCACAGCGAGTCTGTCCCTCTACAAACAGCTTTACAGGCTGTCGCTGTTAGGGTGTGGACGCCACAGGCTATTACCGTCAGCAGTCTTTACCTTCCACCGAATGGTGATGTCGCGCAGCATGAGCTGGCTGCGCTGCTGGCCCAATTGCCGCCACCTTTCGTGTTACTGTGCGATTTCAATGCCCACAACCATCTATGGGGTGGGACTGTCTCCGATGACCGTGGAGCATTTGTTGGCTCAGCTCGACCTTAGCCTCTTGAACACCGGTGCTCCCACGCATTTCAGTGTGGCCCATGGCTCGTTCTCTGCCATCGATCTCTCTCGTTGCAGCCCCGGACTCGTCCCATCCCTCCACTGGAGAGTGCATCCTGACCTGTGTGGTAGTGACCATTTTCCCATCTATTTGTCACTGCCCCAGTGTCATTCTTCTGGGCGCCTGCCCCGCTGGGCTCTCCACAGGGCTGACTGGCCGGCTTTTACTTCCGCTGCAACCATCGAGTCTCCCCCACAGGGTGACATTGACGAGGTGGTCCGTGTTTTAACCACGTCAATCATTTCGGCGGCAGAGGCTGCCATCCCCCGCTCTTCTGGACTCCCTCGGAGGAAGGCTGTACCCTGGTGGTCGCCGGAGATTGCTGAGGCTATTCGCGACCGTAGGCGGGCCCTCCAGCGTCATCGGCGGCACCCGTCTCTAGAGACCCTCATCGCCTTTAAGAGGCTCCGTGCCTTGGCCCGTCGTCTTATTGCACGGCGTAAGCAGGAGTGCTGGGAGAGGTATGTCTCATCCTTGGGCTCCCGTGTCTCCCCCTCGCTCGTGTGGCCCCGGATCCGGCGGATTTATGGATACCAGACCCCTATGGGTGTCCCTGGGATCTCCTTGGACGGCGCTGTCTGCACGGACGCTGCCGCCATTGCTGAACGCCTTGCTGCGCACTTTGCTAAGAGCTCTGCGACTGCAACTTATCCCCCCGCCTTTCGCTCTCTAAAGGAGCGAGCCGAGCAGACGCCGTTATCATTCCACACGCGTCGTTCTGAAAAATACAATGCTCCTTTCAGCGAGAGGGAATTCCTCGCTGCCCTCGCCGATTGCCCTGATACGGCACCAGGGCCAGACTGCATCCACGCACAGATGCTGAAGCATCTCTCCAGGGACTGCCAGAGACACATCCTCACTATCTTTAATCGCATTTGGAGCGAGGGCGTGTTCCTGTCGCCATGGCGAGAGGGTGTTATTGTCCCCATCTTGAAGCCCGGTGCGGACCCACTGGCGGTGGACAGCTATCGTCCCATTACCCTCACCAACGTTTTGTGCAAATTGCTCGCTATCCGTACGGCCTTTGCCCGACGTCAGCATCTCGTTGCTGTCTTTTTTGATCTGCGGAAGGCGTATGGCACCACATGGAGGCATCACATCCTTGCTACGTTGCATGAGTGGGGTCTTCGTGGTCGGCTCCCGGCTTTTCTTCAAACCTTTTTATTGCGCCGCTCTTTCCGGGTGCAAGTCGGTGCCACCTCTAGTTCCTCTTATAAACAGGAAAATGGGGTCCCGCAGGGCTCGGTGTTGAGCGTCTCCTTATTTCTAGTGGCCATTAATGGTCTGGCTGCAGCCGTGGGGTCGTCGGTGTCTCCTTCTTTGTATGCCGACGACTTCTGCATCTCCTTTAGCTCCACGACTACGGGAGTCGCCGAACGCAGGCTGCAAGTTGCCGTTCGCAAGGCAGCATCATGGGCTCTGACTCGCGGTTTTCAGTTCTCTGCAGCCAAGACTCGAGTTATGCACTTCTGCAGGCGTCGGACGATCCACCCTCATCCTGAACTTTACCTCAACGGCCACCTGCTTGAAGTGGTGGACACATGCCGCTTCTTAGGACTCGTCTTTGATGCCTGGCTAACATGGGTTCCTCATATTACTCAGCTGAAGCAAAAGTGCTGACAGCACCTCAACGCCCTCCGCTGCCTGAGCCACACATCTTGGGGTGCGGATCGCTGCACGCTGTTGCGATTGTACAGGGCCCTTGTGCAGTCCAGGCTTGATTATGGGAGCCTGGCCTATGGGTCTGCATCACCCTCCGTGTTGACGTTGTTAGACCCCATACACCACTGTGGGGTTCGGCTTGCAACTGGCGCTTTTCGTACGAGCCCCATGGATAGTCTACTGGTGGAGGCCGGGGTTCCCCCGCTGCGGATTCTCCGCCATCGACTGCTCGCCGACTATGCTGTCCACGTGCATTGCTCGCCTGGCCATCCCAATCGTCGCTTGCTTTTCCCTGCCATGGTCCTCCATCTGCCCGAAAGGCGACCTAGGTCTGGGGCTTTCCATAGCTGTCCGCGTCCAGTCCCTGCTGTCGGAACTAGGGTCATTCCCTCTTCTGCCTCCCTTCCGGGTCCGTGCACCTACGCCTCCCTGGTGTTTGCCCCGGCCGTCCGTCCGTCTGGACTTGGCACAGGGACCCAAGGACTCGGTTCCGCCTGTGGCCCTCCGTCGCCGTTTTCTTGCGCTCCTCGCCTCATTTTCGGGCTGTGAGACTGTCTACACTGATGGTTCCCTGGTTGATGGTCGCACTGCCTACGCTTTTGCTCACGCTGCCCATGTTGAACAGCGCTCCTTGCCGGCTGGCTGCAGTATTTTTACTGCAGAGCTGGTGGCCATCTTGCGCGCTCTTGAGCATATGCGTTCCTGCTCAGGTACGTCCATCGTCATCTGCAGTGACTCCCTGAGCGGCCTCCAGGCCATCGACCGCTGCTATACCTCTTCTCCTCTGGTGTCCTCTATTCAGGAGTCTGTTTCCGCCATTACCCGTTCTGGTCGTTCGGTGGTCTTTGTTTGGACGCCAGGTCACGTTGGCATACCGGGGAACGAACGTGTTGACAGGCTGGCCAAAGGGGCGATCGACGCCCCAGCTTTGGAGATCGGCCTCACGGCTCGCGATCAGCAGTTGGTGTTGCGCCGTAAGGTGCTTAGGATGTGGACTGCTGAGTGGCGTGGCATGACATCCCCGAATAAACTGCGGGCTGTTAAGGAGACGACCGATGTGTGGCGCTCCTCCCTGCGGGCTTCTCGCAGGGACTTTGTCATCCTGTGTCGGCTCCGCATCGGCCATACCTACCTGACGCACGGCCATCTTTTGCGTCAGGAGGATCCCCCCCTGTGTCGGTGTGGGTCCCGGCTGACGGTCGCCCACATTTTGTTGGAGTGACCCCGACTGCGCACCCTCCGGCAGTCTTTTAATCTCCCGGGCAATTTGCCCTTGGTTTTATGCGACGATGCTTCCATGGCTGATGACGTTTTAAATTTTATCCTTGGTAGTACTTTTTATGGTTCTATTTAGGGAGGTCCTGCACCTTTCCCTTTCTGTGTCTTTTGTCCTCGCGTCTGTCAAAATTTGTTGCTGTTTTGGTGTGTAGTCGGATGGATGACTCTTTCCCTTTTTCTTTGTTCTCGTGGTCAGTCAACCAGTCTCCGGCCATCTTCTTTTCTTCTGTTTCTTTCTGTCTGGTGTTCATCTGTACTCTTCTTGTCTGTAGTGTTTGTTGCTGCATTTGTGTTCTTTTAGTGCCTGCGGGGGAGTCTCCTTCCCCCTTTGGTTTTTACCTGCTCCGCAAATTTTCGGCTCGCCTGTTTTTGGAATGGGGGACTGATGACTTTCGCTGTTTAGTCCCCCTTAAACATCCCAACAACCACCTAAGTAAGAGCCCGTAGCTACAAACTACTCTCATTTCAGAAGTCCGGCCCTTGCACTAGATCAGACATACCGCTAACAGTTCATGCACCGCCACTGACTGGCTACTTGCAGCTTTCATCGATAATGTCCACTGCAACAAAACAAGAATACAGTTGAACGGCAGTAGGGAAAAAGTCACCTAAAAGCGCTGCTCCCAAATTTCCACGGAAACGAATACGTTTTAGCTCCAACGAAAACCTCGTATATCAGTCTCATTCACTAAATACCGCCGTCCATCTTTCTGCTTCGCTCTATAACGTTTTGAGGCCTCTGCCCACTGAGCATCTGGACACACACTTAAGGAAAGTCTCCTAGACAACCGGAATGACTCAACGCGAAAGCGGTGTACGTCGACAGGAATGCACCTCAGATTTTCAGTTTTCCATTTTGCAGCTGATCACGAAGTGTCACCTTTTTCTGACTTCTGAAATGCACTCTAGACAACAAAAAGAAAAAAAAAGCGAGAGACGCATCACGTAAGAATTACCCAAATGGAACGGAAACCGGCAGAGTTGATATACATGTACAGACAAAATAAATAAATAAATAAACACAGTTTCAGAAAAAGTGGACGATTTATTCAGGAGAGAAAGCCTTACAAATTGAGGAAGTCAATAACACATTGATCTACCTCTGTCCCTTACGCAAGCAGTTATTCGACTTGGCATTGATTGACAGTTATTGGATGTCCTCTTGAGGGATGTGTGCCAACTTCTGTCCAATTGGCGCGTTGTATCGTCAAAATCTCGAGCTGCTTCCACCCAAACTTTCTCAGTTGGTAGAGATCCGGCGACGTTTCTGCCCAAGTTAAGGTTTGACCAGCACCAAAATAGGCAGTAGAAACGGGCGGAAATTATCTTGCTGAAATGTAAGACCATGATGGCTTGCCATGAAGGCCAACAAAACGGGGCGTAGAATATCTTCGACGTGCCGCTGGCGGACAAATCAGGTTGGTATCCCACCGCCGTCTGGGACGTCTCCAGACAAGTCTCCGGCCAGGAATCTCATTTGCTAGAGTAAAATTTCGTTCACACGGCGAGAGTCACTACTGCTTGTTTTCGTGCTTGCCAAAACCTACCTTGGCCAGCAAGGTCGCCGCATATCTGCCCGACTGAGAATGTTTGTAGTATTATGGACATTATCCTCTAACCAGCCGGAGACTCTGACGATCTGATTGCCAGTTGGACAGGATTTGGCACGACATCCCTCAGGAGGACACCCAACAACTCCGTAATCAATGCCAAGCCGAATAACTGCTTGCATAAGGGCCAGAGGTGAACCAACGCTGTATTGACTTGCTCAGTTTCTTAAGCTCTTTCTCTTGGATAAATCATCCAGTTTTTCTAAATTGTAATAATTTGTTTGTCTGTACATGTACATCACATTTACCGATTTCCGTCGCATTCGGATAATTCCTTCGTGGTGCGTTTTTTATTTTTATTTATTTTTTGAGTGTACGGAAAACATCACCTCCGCTCCAGAGATAACACGGTCTCTAAGCCCCTCCCCCCCCCCCTCTGAAAGATCGATATTCCGAGCTGCAGACAGCTTCTCGAAACTGTTCCGTCATTCACGCCTTTCGGCCAGTCAAACTCAGTAGCCACATTCACTGTGTTTCATTGGCTCTTCTCAGCTCACAATACTCACTCTCCTGAAAAATAGTCTTTGATGCCATGGCTTTTCAAACGTTTATTTCCCAGTAGATATTTGGAAATACGTGCAGCTCTTGTAAAACCACTCGCCCTTGAGCCAGCCTTTTAGGTCTCCAACTCACTCGTGTAGGATGTTTTGATACAGAGCAGCTCACCATTTCCAGGCTGGGGAATAGTCGCTGTCATCCGGAAACAATAGCGCTGGCGTTAGCTAGTACACAGCGAGCAGCACTAGCCGACGTCAGCGCCCGTCTTTTCAAATGGCTCTGAGCACTATGGGACTTAACTTCTGAAGTCATCAGTGCCCTAGAACTTAGAACTACTTAAACCTAACTAACCTAAGGACATCACACATATCCATGTCCGAGGCAGGATTCGAACCTGCGACCGTAGCGGTCGCGCGGTTCCAGACTGTAGCGCCTAGAACCACTCGGCCACTCAAGCCGGCGCCCAGGTTTTGATTTGTTACCTTCGTAATTGCCGCGCTGTCGCCACCCTCTTAGTTGACACCATTTCAAACAGCATAAATCGCAAAATACCTGTACGGCACAGTGGCGGGTAGGCTGCGTGATGAGAGGGTGCTTCATGTGTAGAAGCGAAACGAAGCGAACAGCCGGGAGATGAAAGTGTTGGGAGGCGGAAGAGGCGGGGCGTGCAGCGCACAGCTGTGCTGAGGACGCTGCCCTCCGAGGAGGTCAATTAGGAGCAGCGTCGGCGCATAATGGAGCGCCCGAGGGCATCTGGCGTGCCGTCTGGCTGTCACCATCTCGACAGATCTGCCACAGAAAGAGCCCTCTCGTATCGCTTTTAAGGATGCGCCAACCGTAGCCATTACATTTTATTTCACAGCTGACTTCGAGCGAGTAAAGTGACAAGGAATTCCATAAATTGCATTCTACATTTATCCGTGGATACTGTCCAACTACAGGGTGTTTCAAAAATGACCGGTATATTTGAAACGGCAATAAAAACTAAACGAGCAGCGATAGAAATACACCGTTTGTTGCAATATGCTTGGGACAACAGTACATTTTCAGGCAGACAAACTTTCGAAATTACAGTAGTTACAATTTTCAACAACAGATAGCGCTGCGGTCCGGGAAACTCTATAGTACGATATTTTCCACATATCCACCATGCGTAGCAATAATATGGCGTAGTCTCTGAATGAAATTACCCGAAACCTTTGACAACGTGTCTGGCGGAATGGCTTCACATGCAGATGAGATGTACTGCTTCAGCTGTTCAATTGTTTCTGTATTCTGGCGGTACACCTGGTCTTTCAAGTGTCCCCACAGAAAGAAGTCACAGGGGTTCATGTCTGGCGAATAGGGAGGCCAATCCACGCCGCCTCCTGTATGTTTCGGATAGCCCAAAGCAATCACACGATCATCGAAATATTCATTCAGGAAATTAAAGACGTCGGCCGTGCGATGTGGCCGGGCACCATCTTGCATAAACCGCGAGGTGTTCGCAGTGTCGTCTAAGGCAGTTTGTACCGCCTCAAATTCACGAAGAATGTCCAGATAGCGTGATGCAGTAATCGTTTCGGATCTGAAAAATGGGCCAATGATTCCTTTGGAAGACATGGCAGCCCAGACCAGTACTTTTTGAGGATGCAGGGACGATGGGACTGCAACATGGGGCTTTTCGGTTCCCCATATGCGCCAGTTCTGTTTATTGACGAAGCCGTCCAGGTAAAAATAAGCTTCGTCAGTAAACCAAATGCTGCCCACATGCATATCGCCGTCATCAATCCTGTGCACTATATCGTTAGCGAATGTCTCTCGTGCAGCAATGGTAGCGGCGCTGAGGGGTTGCCGCGTTTGAATTTTGTATGGATAGAGGTGTAAACTCTGGCGCATGAGACGATACGTGGACGTTGGCGTCATTTGGACCGCAGCTGCAACACAGCGAACGGAAACCCGAGGCCGCTGTTGGATCACCTGCTGCACTAGCTGCGCGTTGCCCTCTGTGGTTGCCGTACGCGGTCGCCCTACCTTTCCAGCACGTTCATCCGTCACGTTCCCAGTCCGTTGAAATTTTTCAAACAGATCCTTTATTGTATCGCTTTTCGGTCCTTTGGTTACATTAAACCTCCGTTGAAAACTTCGTCTTGTTGCAACAACACTGTGTTCTAGGCGGTGGAATTCCAACACCAGAAAAATCCTCTGTTCTAAGGAATAAACCATGTTGTCTACAGCACACTTGCACGTTGTGAACAGCACACGCTTACAGCAGAAAGACGACGTACAGAATGGCGCACCCACAGACTGCGTTGTCTTCTATATCTTTCACATCACTTGCAGCGCCATCTGTTGTTGAAAATTGTAACTACTGTAATTTCGAAAGTTTGTCCGCCTGAAAATGTACTGTTGTCCCAAGCATATTGCAACAAACGGTGTATTTCTATCGCTGCTCGTTTAGTTTTTTTGCCGTTTCAAATATACCGGTCATTTTTGAAACACCCTGTACTTGCGTGATGCCTTTTCTCCATGAATGGCCTTACGACCTGACACGGAACATTCTAGCTACGTAAAGGCGCACATTCCCAGAGTGAATATGACGATCGTATTGCTATGTGACGTACTGATAAATAATGGTGAGTGCCCACTTCCATTTTATACTGTATAAATTACGTCGTCGTTAAAGTTTGGAGAATGCATTGTCGCTACAGTTATTAAATTAATCAAGACTAATGTGCTTCTCAAATTTTCTGACGAATTCTTTTCAAATGATGTACTCCTTTGAATTGCAGTTTCTTCCATGTTCTGCTAAAGCTGTATGCTAAGTACTGGCTTCAACAATTATTATTATTTCTTTCCTTTCTCAGACGTTATGTCTGGTTAAAAATGGAAAGTGACACGTACCTTGATCAAGCGTGACTTCCTTTTAACTGTACGGTATATGTTACATTGCATTTAGGAACTTTCGGGTAATTGAACATGAATCAATAATTACAGATTTCTGTAGTTGTATATATACGTTTGCATGTAGCTGTATTGCGTTGATGTACTGGTGGGTATTGTGTGGTATGACTCCTGTAGTTGATAGTATAATTGGTATAATGTCAACTTTATCCTGATGCCACATGTCCTTGACTTCCTCTGCCAGCTGGATGTATTTTTCAATTTTTTCTCCTGTTTTCTCCTGTTTTCTTCTGTATATTTGCTGTATTGGGTATGTATATATTGCCTTTTCTTAGCCATGTGTTGGATGCGTCTTGACCGATGTGTGGCTGTGTTAGATGATACGGGTGCTTGCCATGTAGTGTTTTCTTTTTCCAATTTACTTTCTTTGTATCTGTTGATGTTATGTGATCTAAAGGGTTGTAGAAGTGGTTATGAAATTGCAATGGTGTAGCCGATGTATTTATATGAGTGATTGCTTTGTGTATTTTGCTAGTTTCTGCTCGTTCTAGAAAGAATTTTCTTAAATTGTCTACCTGTCCATAATGTAGGTGTTTTATGTCGATGAATCCCCTTCCTCCTTCCTTTCTGCTTAATGTGAATCTTTCTGTTGCTGAATGTATGTGATGTATTCTATATTTATGGCATTGTGATCGTGTAAGTGTATTTAGTGCTTCTAGGTCTGGGTTACTCCATTTCACTACTCCAAATGAGTAGGTCAATATTGGTATACCATAAGTATTTATAGCTTTTGTCTTGTTTCTTGCTGTCAATTCTGTTTTCAGTATTTTCGTTAGTCTTTGTCTATATTTTTCTTTTAGTTCTTCTTTAATATTTGTATTATCTATTCCTATTTTTTGTCTGTATCCTAGGTATTTATAGGCATCTGTTTTTTCCATCGCTTCTATGGAGTCACTGTGGTTATTCAATATGTAATATTCTTGTTTAGTGTGTTTTCCCTTGACTATGCTATTTTTCTTACATTTGTCTGTTCCGAAAGCCGTATTTATATCATTGCTGAATACTTCTGTTATTTTTAGTAATTGGTTGAGTTGTTGATTTGTTGCTGCCAGTTATATAATAATAATAATAATAATAATAATAATAATAATAATAATAATAATAAGGCCCGGGAAAAGAATAGGCCTCCGGTATGTCCTGCCAGTCGTAAAAGGCGACGAAAAGAACAAACCACTAATAGGGCTAACCCCCCTTTTAGTGTAATTAGTTGGTTCAGGACAGAACTAAAGAAGCCTCGGACAAGCGCCGTCATGGTCGGGGACGACGCTTGAACCCTATGCCCGCCCACAATGGTAATGACACTGCTAGCCAACTGGAAAATGATTTAAATCCAAATAGAGGTGTTTTGCAGGATATGCTTCCTGCAACCACCCTAGAAGGAAAACAAAGACAGAGGATGAGATGGTCAGATGAAGTTAATCGACACCTCATGTTCTGTTATTACCAAGCAACAAACCTAGGAACCAACACAACTGGATACAGATCACAAGTATACACAACATTTATTACCAGATACCTGGAATTAAAATTTTTAACAGAACAGCGACTAGCTGATCAGATCCGTGTAATAATAAAAAATAACAGGATACCCCAGTCAGAATTAGAAAACATCAAACAACAAGTACAACAAATACTGGAACAAAATAATGTGCAATCAGAAGAAGAAGAAAATACAGTAATGGACTCAAGCATCCCAGAGCAAACAAACAAAGAACAACACGCATCAATTAAACAATCAGAGGAAAACGAAATCTTAAGACAGCCACCAGCACAAGCACAAATAGAACATGAAGTGTCACACATGTTAAATATAGGAGAAAAATTTCAGTTGAGATATATACAATACAAAGACACAAATACAGACATTAGACCATTCTTGCATAGACCACCAAATAGCCCACAAGTCGAAACAACAATAAAAACTATCAACACAATCATACACAACAAAATAAATGAATACACAACTATGGAAGAGTTACAGCTACTGGTTTATATAAGAGCACTCACTACACTAAATATACACACTAGGCAGAGATCAGAACCAACCAACACACAGAAGAAACCCACAAAACCAGCATGGCAACACAGGCTACAGATCACAATAGAAAAACTGAGAAAAGACATCGGACAGCTAACACAATTTATAAGAAATGAAATGCCAGAAAAAAACGAAAAAGGTTAGGTAAAATCTCACAACAAGAAGCGATATAGCAATTAGATGGAAAGAAGCAGAAATTACAAGCTTTGGCCAAACGACTTAAAAGATACAACAAAAGTGAGAATAGAAGGAAACAAAACAAAACATTCAACACAAATCAAAAGAAATTTTACCAGTCAATAGATAACACACACATTAAAATAGACAATCCACCAAACATAACAGACATGGAACACTTCTGGAGCAACATATGGTCAAACCCGGTACAACATAACAGACATGCACGGTGGATACAAGCAGAAACAGACACATACAAGCAGAAACAGACACATACAAGATGATACCACAAATGCCTGAAGTGATAATTTTGCAACATGAAGTCACCCGAGCAATTAATTCTACGCACAATTGGAAAGCCCCTGGAAATGATAAAATAGCCAATTTCTGGCTAAAGAAGTTCACCTCAACACATTCACATCTAACTAAATTATTTAACAGTTACATTGCAGACCCATACACATTCCCTGATACACTTACACATGGAATAACTTATCTGAAACCTAAAGATCAAGCATACACAGCAAACCCAGCTAAATATCGCCCAATAACATGCCTACCAACAATATACAAAATATTAACTTCAGTCATTACACAGAAATTAATGACACATACAACACAGAACAAAATTATAAATGAAGAACAGAAAGGCTGCTGCAAAGGAGCACGAGGATGTAAAGAGCAACTGATAATAGATGCAGAGGTGACATATCAAGCTAAAACTAAACAAAGGTCGCTACACTACGCATACATTGATTACCAAAAAGCTTTTGATAGTGTGCCCCACTCATGGTTACTACAAATATTGGAAATATACAAAGTAGATCCTAAATTGATACAGTTCCTAAACATAGTAATGAAAGATTAGAAAACCACACTTAATATCCAAACAAATTCAAATAATATCGCATCACAGCCAATACAGATTAAGTGTGGAATATACCAAGGAGACTCATTAAGTCCTTTCTGGTTCTGCCTTGCTCTGAACCCACTATCCAACATGCTAAATAATACAAATTATGGATACAATACTACTGGAACATACCCACACAAAATCACACAACGATCGAGACGCATCCAACACATGGCTAAGAAAAGGCAATATATACAGTGAGACGGAAGGATTCATGATTGCAATACAGGATCAAACAATAAACACCACATATTACAGCAAGCATATTATTAAAGATCCCAATACTATAACAGATAAATGCAGACTTTGCAAACAACAAATAGAAACAGTAGATCACATCACAAGCGGATGTACAATACTAGCAAATACAGAATACCCCAGAAGACATGACAATATAGCAAAAATAATACATCAACAACTTGTCATACAACATAAACTAATAAAACAACACGTTCCCACATACAACTATGCACCACGAAATGTACTGGAGAATGATGAATACAAATTATACTGGAAGTGAACCATTATAATAGATAAAACAACACCACATAACAAACCTGACATCATACTCACCAATCGAAATATCCATACCCAATACAACAAATATACAAAAGAAAACAGGAGAAAAAATTGAAAAATACATCCAACTGGCTGAGGAAGTAAAGGACATGTGGCATCAGGATAAAGTTGACGTTATACCAATTATACTATCAACTACAGGAGTCAAACCACACAATATCCACCAGTACATCAACGCAATACAGCTACATCCAAACTTATATATACAACTACAGAAATCTGTAATTATTGATACATGTTGAATTACCCGAAAGTTCCTAAATGCAATGTAACATTTGCGCTGCTGGAAGAAATGTAATGTGAGGAAGAGAAATACATGAAATGTTTAACCAGTAAAAGGGCTTTATTATTCAAATCTGAACATCTGCTCAATATGGCGTGTGTGAATTTAGCAACGAATCTTAAGATACCTATGAAAGCTGTTTAAACAGTTGCCTATAATCAACTATCGCTAACTTTGAGGTAAATCAGATAAGTGAAAATTCGATTTTACTTGTCATTATTTTTAGTATGTGCAAAACACACGTTTTTTGAGATAAATTGAAGTTCGTTGTTAATTTTTCATGGATAAGTGAGAACTAGTAATGTTATAAGGTGCAGTAAGCAAGGTAACAACGGTATTTGCCACACAGCGTGCTGACGCTTGAGCAAGAAGGTACGAATTCCTGATCCATCCGCCAGGCGAAATATTTATTTAAGGGCTACTAAACAACGCGATATCGTGCTTAATGATACATAACATCATCAACATGTCGGATGTGCAAGCCTCAGAAAACAACAATTTGATGGTAACACTAACAATCCGAAGACCTAAACCCCCCGTCCCCAAAAGCCACACAATAAAATGGCGACACCTCGACAAGAATAAGGGTTTTCAGGCGGATAGTTCTTGTTAGGAGTGCCTTCCAACATCTTAAACGCTAGAAAATATGAGCCTACTGTGGAAAAGTCTCGGCCTACTGTACAAATGTATGTGTCACCTGTATCAACGTCAAAATAGTGGCGACGGTGACGTCAGCGGTCAGAGCAGAACTGTAGTATTGTGGTCTCGAATACACTAGTCATGCCCACTGGACCTACATAGGAGTGAAGTATACAGCACGATTCAAGCCAGTTATTAACAATAGATTGCCACCTCCTCTGTACCTAAGTAGGTCTAGTAAAGAACATGTCGGCAAGACACAGCGAAACGGAGGACCTATGAAGATATCCAGCGCAGCTCAGGTCGAAATGTTAGAAATGGAAAAGTTTCGTGGACCACGGTCATACGATCCAGATGATTTAGTAGCAGCTACGACATCTGGCCGTGAAAGCTTTCATTGTATGAACATGAACCAAGTCGCCATCCACTAGAATCAACAGACAAATTACAGACATAACACATGAGCGACATCTTCAAATCAAACATACAATAACGTTTCAGAACTATATCTAATATGATATCACATCTCATTGAATATACCGACGGCTCGCGTCGTTCACTAGACACTCAATTTCCTGCAGTGAGCCAACAGAGATCTCCATGCGACGTATTCGTCGCAAGCTCTAGACCCTCAAACGCCTCTGGCGGAACTCTCTCGCAGACAGATGATATCGTCTCCCTATCAGTCCTTTCCCATATTGCTCCAGACGCGAGATACGAGAACTTTTTTTCTGCTGAGCCCCAACTACTTTTGTCGTAATGAAACAGGTAGCTTTAATAATGTCGACAGTAGTGGGAAGAATAACGAGATTGCACACGTTGTGATGCCATGACGATGCGGATGAGAGCGCCCCATTTGTCCGGCGGCGTGTGCTGGCCGCTGGTGAACGTCGCGCCGTATGTCCGGGTCACTTGTTGCCGGAGCAAAGAAACCGGTCCCGCCGGCTGCCCAGGAGGGGACGGGACGGAGTGTTGGGTCGGCGACCCTCGCGCCGATGTATTGATCTGCGGGGTCGTGAGCCTAGATTTATCTCTGCAGATGCGCGCCCGTGCATAAGGCCCCGCTGGCCGCTCCAGCGGATCCTCTCCGGCGCCACGCGGGGGCGCGCGTCGACGAATGTGGGCGGCACTGTGGCGTAGGTTGTCTGCGATGAAAACGTCTCTACGTCAGTAAAAGGAAGCTTGGCAGCTCGGAAATTACTGAATTAAAACAGCACGACAGCAGACCATTTGGGAGTTCTGTGCTATACGTAGGCCGGCACTTTTAGGGTGGGTTTAACGTAATAGGCCATTTTTAAGTTTCGAACGAAATTATAGAGCGGAGCAGTGAGTATCAACGGAAAATTTTCCCCTGGGGTTTATAGATTATTTTAAAAAAATTACTGTATTTAATCCAAATCTGTTCTGATAGTCCTGGAGAAAGAAGACATAGATTCAACCTGTTTTAGTGCACTAAATGTGTAGTATGCACCCGAACTCCACCGAGAAAATGACTGCATGTACATGATAATGCTGCAATCCACTTCAGTGCTTGACAGAGGCTGCATAGAATCACTTTGAAACTATTTATCGACAATTCCACTCTCGAATAGCATGTGGAAAAATGAACGCTTAAATCTTTTCCCATGAGCTCTTATTTTATTGCGATGGTTATTTTTTCCTATGTAGGTGCGAGTCAACAAAATATTTTCGCAACCGGAGGAGAAAATTGTCCATCATTTCGTGGAAACTCGCCACAACGAAACACGCCTGTCACCCCAGCTCGCGTGTCATATCCGTGACACTCCCCCTCCCCATTTCGCGGTGGTACTTCTTTGAACCTTTTTGATGTCCTCACTCAGTCCTGTATAGTAAGGATTCCATACGACGCACCAATACTCCAGAAGAGGACGGACAAGCGTAGCGTAGGCAGTCTCTCTACTAGTTTTGTTGCATCTTCTAAGTGCTATGCCTATAAAACTGTAATTTTTGCTTCGTCTTCCCCACAACGTTTTCTATATTCTGACTCTAATTTACGATGTTTGTAACTGAAATCACTAGATTTTTAGTTAAATAGACAACCTTTAAAGCAGAAACGAAAGAGTCAGTGAAGCTGTGAGAAATGCAACACTCAGACATGCCCATATTTAACGGACAAAAGAAATAGACGAGCCCGGTACTTCACATTACCTACAACCACAACTGAACCACAAACGAAACACAGCCTCATTGATTACTTCATGGGAGTAAACGACTGTAGCCCGAAAAATTCTGGCTAAAGCACGTTACTTGCAACACCATCAAAAAAGGCAGTGCATGATGGACACGATGGCATCCTAGCCCAATTGATGCTTATTATTGACTCACTACTGCCCACTATAACAGATATCTTCAACCACTCCTTAGTCACAAGTCGTTTCCCTGAGGCCTGGAGCAGGTATTAGGTAAGCCATTGCCGGAAAAGGTCTCTGCCACAGCATCCTCTGATTACCGACCTATTTGCATCCTTCCTGCATTGTCCAAGACCCTTAAAATACACAGGGAACACCTTTACTTGGGATGGTTTATTAATAAGGGGTTGGACCCTAATTTGTCCGTAATACAGCTAAATATAGAGGTTGTATAGGCTCCAGTGGAGCCACTTTTCGTTCATAACCTCTCCTAACTCCAGCAGTGACGAGGCAGACGGAAATCTGCTCCGGAGTCTGCGCTCCAATACCGCCCACAGAGGTTCGATAATGTTCAATTATGGAGACTGTGCTGGCCAGGGAAGATGCTGCAGATCAGTTGCATGCTCTTCATATCACGATTGTACTGTCTTGGCTGCGTTATCATCCTGAAATATGGTATCATTGTTGCGGAACATAATTTGAATCCTGGGGTACACCTGATAGCCTAAAATGTTCGCATAATCGTTGGCTGTAACACCGCCTTTGAGAGTGCTGATGGGACCAGCAGAATGCCATGATATGGCTGGCCACACCATCACACTTCCACCTCCTTGCTTAACCGTTGGAATCAAGCAATCAGGATTGTAGGCTTCTTTTGGCATTCTCCAAACGTAAACCAGGCCCGGTGTTGGAAATAATGAAAACGTTGACTCGTCGGATCATACGACGTGTTTCCACTGATCAGCCATCCAGGATTTATGCTCCTGACACGATGTTTCACGCTTCTTTTCGTTGGTTGCCGCCACTAATGGTTTCGGTACAGCAGCTCGTCCATGAATATTCGCCTTAAGGAGTTCTCGGCGGACAGTGTCGATAGATGCGGGATCTCGAAGATGGCTATTGACCTCTACAGTCACTTTAGCCGCTGTAGTTTTGTTGTTTTGACAATTAGTGTTAGCGTACGGCGATCTCTGTCACTTAGTTTTAATTTTAGCCCACTATTAAGTTTATACGACGATGTCTTTCCGTGTTTTGTGTAGGCTGTCATGACTAGAAAGAGTTGCTCTTGAAACATTCAGTAAGCTGGCTGTCTAAGTTATTGATGCTGCAGCTAATCGGGCCCCAGCAATCTGCCCTCTTTGGAACTCTGTTAGGTCTTTCATTGCACGTCGACCTCTCCCTCTGAATGCAAATACGAAGTGTGCACTACTCGTAAACAACCTGCACTGATTTCTTGTGCGTCCTGAACACGCACAGTCCAGCGCGACACGAGTCTTACCTGCGTTGTTGACCGTCAACACAACCATCCCATTACTGCCACTGTTCACATTATTTTGTCTATCCCCTGTGCAGTCCACGATCAGCTAACAAACTGCCTAATTACAAACAAGCTACTAGACGAATACAAACCAGGCTTCCGTAAACATCGCAGCACAAAATCTGCCTTAATAAGTGTAACAGACGACCTGAAGCTTTCCATGGGTGCCCAGGAGGCAACTACACGTGCTGCTACTTAGACGTCAGCAATGCCCCTGACACCGTCGACTATGACATTGTACTTGCCAAACTTAGCAGCCTAAATTTCTCGCCATGTGCAGTACAATGGTTTGGCTCATACCTGACGTCTCATCAGCAGTGCAACATATCCGCACCATACAGTCACAAAGGAGTCCCCCAGAGTTCCGTATTAGAACCAGTGCTCTTTTTCATTGCATGTTAGTGATGTGTCATCAGTTTTGTCCTGCTGCAAGTTCCACTTGTACGCCAATGATCCTCGGTTGTATGTAAGTGCAAAACCAATAAACCTGAAGACATCTCTCTCTCTCTCTCTCTCTCTCTCTCTCTCTCTCTCTCTCTCTCTCTCTGTGTACCGACCTGTGTGCACTATCAAAATGGGTGTTAAAAGCTCATTCTATTAAAAACCCAAGCGGTACTGGGTGATCATTCTAGGCACGTTAGCCCAAATATCGGAAATCCTTAGCAACTTAAACACCAAATGGGACAAATATCAACTTCTCTCCTTCAGCAAAGGCGTGATAATAGATGAAAATCTAAATCGGACAGAGCACGCAGCAGCATTGTGCAAGAAGGCATTAGCATCTCTCCACAGCCTACAAAAATATAAAAAGCTCTTCCCTCTTGACCTGTAAAAGAAAAGTGCACAAACACTTACACTTCAAAGTGATTGATTATAGTGAAGGCCTTTCTTAGGAAAGCTCAGGCGTCTGGAACTGGTTATGAATGCCTATAGTGTTCGACTATATGATCTCATTTAATAATAACACGCACAGCTACCGTGGCTGCGTACAACGAAGCGCAGAGATTTCCATACCCTCTGTCTTCTCTGCTGTCTAATCAGCGTACAATGTCCCTCGGATCTTTCCTCGATCGTAACGCTCTTGTCTGAAAAATATGGCAGAAACACCCGTTCCCACGAGACCAAAATCCTTTCTGTCCCATTCTGTCGTTCAGTCACTTTCTCGAAGGCTGTCTCAGTAGCAGAAACCAGACTCTGGAATAACCTCCCGCATTATATTAGAGAACCAAATAAACATCTGCAGCTTCAGAAGACAGTTAATAACACATCTACTCAAGCAACAGTAAGGATTACAATTGCCCCTATACGCACTCGCTACCAATGTACATCCCTCTCCTCATTTCCCAGTATTCTTAGCCGATCCAGTCTCCCTTAAATTTTCTTTTCCCCTGTACACAATCAGAAAACATCTATTTTGTACACCTATAAATTCTTCTTATACCAGCCACTATCATTATTATTGTTATTTCATTATTATTATTATTATTATTATTATTATTATTATTACTATAAGTGACAGCTGCTGCGGTGGTACATATATTGCCACTATTACTTTTATCAGTTCATAGTCAGTGTAATTTACTCACACTGCACTTCAGACACTCAAATCATTTTAGTACTAGATATCATATTAATTAAAACTTATTTCTTACGTAACTATGTAGTAATAGGTGAATTGTATGTGTGTAACCCTGGTCCGATGTAAGACAAAGCCTGATGGCCCTAATCAGATAATGTTAAGTAATAAAAAATCAAATACATAAATAAATAATTTTGTATGATTTATAGTGTAACCGAAATTAAACGGATTTTTTTCCGGAGGTATTCAGGCATATTTCCTGAATTTATTTCGGTATCAGGAATCCATGATCTTCGATAGCTCGTTGCGGAGCAGTAATGATTTAATTGTGTAAAAATATCTTCACAACAGTGAAAACTCCAATAATACGCAATCACAAAAACCCAGAGTGAGGCAACAACCTTCCGACTAATTGCGTTCAGAGTTCAGTTCGGCTGTTTTTTCCGAATATGTCGAAATTTCTGAGGATCCACTCACGCACCTTGCTTCTGTAAAACTCGATCCGACCACGAAACCTGACAGCAGTCCATTAATTCAAGCACTATACACGTCATTCAGACGTAACTTCACAGAAAGTTTCGAATGAAACTAGCCTCTCCCGCCGTATATGGCCGTGGCAGCACCAGCTGTGCAATTCAGTACTGAATTCTTTCGTACGTTTTCCGCTAATGTGAAGCACTGAGATTTCCTTTCGGGACCTTGAGGGCCTCATCAGTTTTCTGGTCATTTTCGCTATTAGCTGCGGACATTCTTTTGCGTATTAATAAAAAATTTAATAAAGCACACAGAAGCAAAACATATGGCGAAAATGAATCACAATAGTAACGTTGGCGGCCGTGATTTCAGTTCGCAGAGCGATATGCCAGCGGCGAACCAAACAGAGGGCGCAACGAAACACTCTTACGTACAACCTAAAGGAATTCAATATGGGTTCGTTGCCCTTTAGCTTTGGATATAATGTGACAGTCAAACTTTGAGTAAGCAAGCACTTAAAACAGGGTGGACGCCTTTTCTACGCCTCTTCATGTAAATGAACTGCAAACAACTTCCACCGTGTCCACTTCCTACGATCGACCAGCACTGATTAACGACCAGTAGTAACTGCACCAATGCTCGTGATCTGAACCACTCCTGATTTCGGCCGTTGTTGCATCTGAACGTACTCTTAAAATACGAAGACACACACAACAGAGTTTACACGATTCCCCTACAGATGACGCACACGACTTCGTACCTTTAGGCTGACTTCACGACTGTGGCGTCCGGGAGGCCAACTCCTGAAAAAGGCGGTGGCCGGACTAGGCGGGATGAACACTAGTGAAATGAAAGACTTTTCATTTCAAAGGCTTAGAAGCGAGGTAGATTATTCATCGCACGGGGGACCGTGAAAGAATACCTGGGACTACCTGACAGTAGTGAAACTGATTTGTCGGATACATGCTAACAAACCATGTGGTTCGTTATACAGTGTAGTGTGATGCGTGCACGTTAAACAGCCCCGGTGCGGTGAGACAATTTAAGTCTAAAAATTAATTATTCTTCCTTTTCGCTGACTTCCGGATTTTAATGGAATGAAGCACCTCCCAACTTCCATTAGGAGGACAAGACAGCTCAGTCAAATATTAGTGTAAAGGAAAACATGAACACTGAAATTAGCAAAGGTACCGGATGCATCTGTCATCGAGGAACATGTATTTTGTGCATCTCTACGTCCATTATTCGCTAAGCAATCCTCTGTTGGTTTTTTGTTTATTTTTTTCACACTGTATGTCATTGCTATTAGTCAAAACTGGTAATACTTAATTATTGTCTATTTTTCGTTTTTGACGAATTGGATGCTTAGTTTGAAAACCGCACGTCAGGCGTTCTTTCACTCTTCTGTTTTTTTTTTTTTTTTACTGCCCATCCAGTCATTGTCTTCATGCACCCTAAATATTGTAACAATTCGTTGATAATATGTACTGCTTGCTTTTCGATGAGGCGATCAAATTTTATTTCAATATTCATTTAACATTGGTTTATAAGGCTGCTTGCGAACTTCCACTATGTAAGTCATGCTATCCAATTATATTTGCACTAGATGAAGCTACAAACTAACTTCAAATGTGAGAGCTCCTGTCACTGGAGAATAATTTCTGTATTCTCATGCAGGTATTAGTCTTTATTTTATTGGACAGTTATTACTCGCTCCCTATTAGCAGTGTCTGTCGACATGGAGTTTAAAATACTCTTTGAGTCTTTTCTGTATTTGACGCTGTCAGTGAAACTGAACTGAAGCGTTGTTTCATTTAGATTCGATTTCGGAAGGCATCCACATAATGGTGTAAAATCAGAATTTAACACAAAGACTACTTAATATTTTTTCACTTCGTCTGAGCTTCCAAGACAGAGTAGGTGGAAGTCTTAAATCTTCGTAAGAACACTTCGGGATTAAGATACTTTTTCGAATAACCAATGTTGAGGCTAAGTCTTTGCTCTCATGCGTAACTGTTGACTGTTCGTCGTATGAATTTTATATTATATATATATATATTCTGAAATTGCAGGTTATATGATATTTGCATTTGTTGTTGACCTCTCCAGGCATGACGCTGTACACGGACGATATAAATTTCATATTGTTCAAAGTATATCTACGGCAACACATTTCCGAGCCAAAAGCGTTTACAAAGGCCACATTAGCACCGCGAAAGCGAACTAGTGGAAGCGGCTGCAGCTCTTATACTTTTGCAAGCCGCGATAAGAAAGTGTAATTATTCCTGGGTTTATGCTTGCGTTATGCGAGCTGTTGGTAAACTAGTTTTCCTTGAACTCACAAGAATGTCTGAACACGATTCTGAATATCTTGCAAACGAAATTGACCGAGTAATGACTAGACCGATACCAACGAGAGATTTTAAACTGGTTACAACTAGATTGGTGATAACCCTTAAGTTTCTCACTACCCGTGATTTATGCAGACGTTTGACGTGTTTATTTTGAAGTGAACTTCTCATCAACGTGCCCGTTCTTACCAGAACTTTGCAAAACATTCGTGGGAGAAATGTAGTTATTAAGGTAAGTTGTAAATAACTTTCAAACGTATTTTTTTTTCATCCAAAGTAAATTTACTATCCAACCCACTTCAAGATGTCAACAGTTTCATCTGATAGCAACAGCTCGAAGCATAAATACGGCAAAATTCTACATGCCTTTCCCACAAATAAAAGCTCCAGCTAGAATGTCGTCAAATGCTTTCCTTCGCTTATCAATCGATTGTTGTTCGTTATATTCGGCTGGTGATTCATCATAACTTTACATACTGTGGGATACCGTGTTAGGACAAGCAAGGCTGTGTACGAGAGGTTAGTGCTGATGAACTCGAATCAGAACGAGTAAACGCGGTGAATCAACCCTATGGATTTTAAGGCTGGAGTATACGGACATAGTATTCACACATAACATATTTACGTAAAGAAATCAGTCCTTTTTCAATTTCACTTCCACGTCCTGAGAACACAACGCACGTTTTTGAGCGGTCGGCACTTGTTAAGTCATATTGTTTCCTAAAACGTTAGCGACATTCAGGTAACCAATGATCTCGCATACGTTTCTCTGACCTTCTAAATTACAGTATGCACTGAAGTTCTCAGAGCATGTATGAATAATCCAATATTTAGGTAATCCAGAGTTTACATTACTTTTGAAATTTGATGTCTATAAAATCGTATAGAATTCTGGATAAAATGACAGTGTCCGTACACTACAGGAGTTGGATAAAAATATGGAAAACCATGCTTGGATGTAAATGCAGGTGCTAGCCAACCCTGCAGATTGCGCTGTTATATCGGATCACGAACGGCACCTCTGCATGTCCTCAGTACGTTGCGAAGTGTCAGTCGTGGTCTGTGTACTGAGTCCATTATGTTGGGCAAATTGTTGGTGTCGTGTGGTGACAGTTTTAGTAACCAAGGGAGCCGGAGTACTTGATGTTCACAGAGGCACCGTGTCGAAGATTTATACAGCATACAGGGAAAGAGGAAAATCCCCCATCCGCTAATTCACAACGTGGAAAAAAAGTGTGTTGACTGACTGTGACAGACGGTCGTTGAAGAGGATTGTGACGAAAAATTAGGACGACGACAGCTGCAAAAGTCACTGCAGAACTGAATGTCGCACTCGCGAACCGTGTGAGCACTAAAACAACACGAACGTAGATCCATACATAGGGAACTGCAGATCGGGCTGGAATTCCAAAACCAGTTGTAAGTGATGCAAATGCCAGTAACTGGAAAATATGGCGCCGAAGCCACAGAACCTGGACTGTGAAGCAATGTAAAAAGTCATTTGGTTGGATCACTCTCTGTTCACACTGTTTCCAACTTCTGGCCAAGTTTGCGACCAAGAGTGAAACATGTGGGGTCGGTGATGGATATGGGCAGCCATGTTGCGGTATTCGAGGGCCCTAATGGTCACTGTAGAAGGATTATGTGACGATATTGGCAGATCAGATACATCCCATAGTACAATATGTGTTCCCCGAGGGTGATGTGTATTCGACTAGTTTTATGAGCATGAGGATGAACTGTCAGATCCCCATGGCATTGACAGTCTCAATATCACAATATTAATTGGCCTTTCTGGTCTTCGTTGGAGAGAAGGGTGCCTGATCGCTATCCACCTCCATCATCTTTACCTGAAGTTTCCACTATTTTGCGGAGAGAATGGTGTAAGATTCTCTTGAAAACCATGTAGGATCTGTATTTACCCAATAGAAGACGACGGGAAGCTGTTTCGATTTTCCTACACCGTGTTAGGCGTGGTAATGTGTTTCTTGTGTTTACATAATTTTTTCCAGTCCCTGTATTTCGCCGTCTTTCTTTAATAGAAAGCTTTCACTCACGGAGGTGCGAACCATAAAAACGACTCACAGAAATCACTAACTTCTGCCTCTGAAGGTAAAAATGTCTATAGAAGTTGTTCCACTCATCCAGATTTGACTGCATAGAGATTATATGCGTGTCTCTTACGGAACGCTCCTTAGTACGGGCGACGCGAAGATTACCGAGTACCATTTTACGAAGTGCTTCCTGACTCCTTGCAGGCTACAACCACAGTCGTGGCTATCACATTCAAAGACACTCATGGAAAAGTTGGTCATCAGAAAAGAGTGATGCCAGCTTTGGAAGAGCGTGGTAAACAGCCGAGTTGTGATCAGCAGCTGTATTCCACGGTGCTAATGAGAAAAGTTTCCCCCAGGCGCCAGGCTGCGCAGTCACGATGCACGACGCCGCCGGGTCCGTGCTACCAGCGACGCATCTGCGTCGTAGATCCGCATCCATATACCGTAAAAGGCTGTAATCTGCGACGCACAGGGTACTTCCCATAACAGCGGTTCTTCCCGCTCCATTCGCGTACGAAGCTTCTGTGCGCATGTAATTGATCTAACGTTGTCTTCACGATTCCTACGTGAGCGATGCTAGAGGCTGTTATAAATTGCGAGGGTCATCTTTTAAAGTTGGTTCTTAAAACTTCCAAAAGTTTTTTACGTTATAGTTGACGCCTATCTTCAAGCGTCTGCCAGTTCAGATTTATCAGCATTTCCGTCAGTCAATTCTATGTACCGTTCGAGCAAACCAAATTGCCCCTCGGCGCGGTGGCTGATGGGAGCTACCGTAAAGGCATTTCCGATTTACGGTCGTTCGCATCAGTCACCTCGCTGAATATCAGCTTGCTTTGCGCTAACAGTTTATGATCAGTGTTCCCGGTTAGTCCTTGAATATCAGCTTGCTTTGCGCTAACAGTTTATGATCAGTATTCCCGGTTAGTCCTGTTTGACATGGTTTCCGCACGCAGAGCAGTATTCTAAGACTAAACGCGCAAATGTCTTGTAAGCTTCTCCTTCGTAGACAGCATTTTCCCAGTATCCTAAAAATGAAAAATGTCACCTGGTTTACCTACGACTGAGCCTGTTTGGTCGTTCCAGTTTATATCCCTTCAAAGTGTTACAGACAGGTATCTGTATGCGTTAAGAGATTCCAATTCTAATTCTGACTGTGATATTGTAGTCAAAACTTTTGCATTTTGTGATGTGCAAAATCTTACATTTCAGAATATTTAAAGTAAGTTGTCAATCTTCGCACAAATTTGAAATCTTGTCAATATCTGACTGCTATGAGATGCTTCTGTTGCCGTTTTGCATGACGGTACAGCGGAGCGCCAGTCTGCAGAACCCCACCTGGGCTGTTCTGTGGCTGCATAATTCATCCAGAGCCGTATCAGAGTTGCATTTGCGTAATAAGCCGTGTCTGCCGCCGTAGCAAAAAGTTTATGCCTACAGTTTAATGTCGGCACTAGTGAAATTTGGACTTGGGAAAGGTACCTGCTACCTCAGCGCTATTGTCAGATCAGTCGGTGTATTTTATTCTGAAGAAATAAGGAGGGAGAAAGAATTACCTAGTTTTTCGTGCCAGTACTCTATGTCCTCTTTTCTCAATTCCATATCTCATGTGACGCCAAATTTGGTATAGGGCCGAGCAAATCACACGACAGCCAGGAATATTACGGAACTGTAGACAAGGGAAATTGTGTGGTGTAGTAAGCCAACAGATACTGTGCAAATATGAAGTCAGAAGATTGACAAGCTAAAGATGGGAAATGAAATGATTTTCACGTCGTATACAACTTCTCTACGTGTCTAGAGCATTGCAAGTCGTCTGAAAAACATCGTAGGCAGCTTAGAGAACCATTTCGTCAATGTAAAGGACCAACGTGGATTTACGCAGAAGAGAGCGAAGAATATTCGTGAGTTTGTTTCATCTGCGTGAGAGAACTCGTATGTCTATAACAAATGAGGAGCTACTTGCATCATATTGATACAAAGTCTACTGATGCTACCGACTCATTATAATCATTGTTACACATACACATTTGAAGCTTGGTTCCCAGAATCCAATTTAACGTACCAAAAGCATACCAGGCCATTTTCATTCTTCTGCTTATTTCTTCTCCTGTCTATAAAGTCACTGGCTTCAACTTCGCTTCAATGACATCATTGTTAGTATAATTGTAGTAGATTTTCATAAATACTTCCAAATTTCCATTGGTTTCTGAAGTCTTTATCTACAATCGTGGGCATTTGCAGAATATTACCCAATAGCGGGAAAATGTAGATCTGCTATTTTTTGGTATAATCGAGTCTGTGTTTGAAAACTTGTTGTGCCCCAAGAGGTAAATTTCACAGGAAGTTCAAAAAAATATTGTATCTAAAATGATTTACCTCACAAACACACACAGAGAGAGAGAGGGGGGGGGGGTTATTGGAAATAAATTGTGACAGATAAAAGTAAATTTTTAGTTAGAATCCAAATTTGTTTTCATAGCTAATACTTATTGTGTTGTTTGCGTGACGTTCGACTAGATAAACGTAAAAAACCTCCCAAAACCGCTCTTATATTGGCTAGTAGGATCGACATTTAACAGCATGTGACCGAACCACAATAGCCTCGTGTCAGTTTATACAGGGTGCTTCAAAATCAATGTACAGGTTTTATCGCTTTGTAGCATTTACTATAACTTACAACTACAAATTGTACATCAAATGAAATAGCAATTGAAACAGTTTTGTTTGCATATCTTTGCGCAAAGGGAAAAGTATGGAATAACCAAGAGTAACTGAAGAACGCGTTGGGCGAGTGAGTGTCTTTCACGTGGAGACCCAAGAAAGCCCTTCGGACCTCCAGTTGCGCTCAATGCGGTGCAAACGTGTGAAGCGAGCAGGCAACCATTTCACACACACACACACACACACACACACACACACACACACACACACACGTGCTTCTTACAGCCAACTGAGCGATTCTGAAATGGGTCAAATTGTGGCCTTCTGAGTGGCGGGATTGTTCTTTCGGAGAATGGCCATATATTTGGACGTGATGCGTCGGTTGTGCAACGATGCTGATATTAGTGTTCACGAGCATTTTCACACCCGTAGAAGGGGTTATGGACGACATCGCACCACATATGGCCGCCAGGATCGTCATATTGTAAGGGCAGCAGTGACAGCTCGTACAGCTATCACAGCACAGATAATAGGACTTGTGAGCCCAGACGTGTCAACACCAACTGTTGCGAACCAGTTAGTAGCAGTGGGACTACGGACGCCGCAGCATTGACCTGCACGGCTCGGCTAGTGCCGTCAGAGGACCACTAAGATGGAATGGCGCACCATGGTTTTCAGTGTCGAAAGATTCTGCTTGCATGCAAGTGATGGCAGTTAGCGCTTCCGACGCAGACCTGGTCAGCGCTGCCTCGTAGAGTGCATTCGACCAAGACGCACTGGCTCCAACCGGGGCATTATGGCCAACCAGCGCCCTGTACGTGCAGAATGTCGTTAGACCCGTTCTTTTGCCGATCTTACAACAGGAAGGTGATGGGTTGTTCCAGCAGGGTAGTGCTCGCCCACACATTACCCTTGAGACTCAACATGCTTTGCAAAATGTGCAGCAACTTCCCTGGCCAGCACGATCGCCGCTCTTGTCTCCATCCAAGGACAGTATTCGCCATCTGTACGATCGACCGGATGCCAGACTCAGTGCTACATTGCCGCCTGTGGAGGCTGTGCTCTTAGCAGGTTCCCGCCTAAGCTCCCTTCTCTTCCCCCCCCCCCCCCCCCCCCCCCGCGGAAAGCGCGACGTGTTAGAAAAAAAAAACAGCCAAATATTTGCGACATGTAAGAACTTTTCGTGTTTTTAATCAGACTGAACTCACAAAATCGAACAAACTCATCTTGATACAGAGCGCTCTTGTACGTAAATAACATCGAATATTGCGGAACATACTGTTACAAACCGGTGCTGAAAAAATATTTCAGTACAGCCGGACACGAAGCTGCTTCTTTCTATTTGTTAACTCAACTGTCTCTAACCACTACACCACGGTGAACACACAGCTCCCAGTAGTGGCGCCTTTAATCTTAGGACCTCCTGAAGGCTTTTACCACCGATGTATTATTAAATGACATTTAATTATAACGAATCGTACCAAGAGGGAAGTGTTAGAGATCGATCTTAAGTGCGCCGTTGCGTTGAAATGACATACTTTCTGTTGTGTACATAGTTCCGCGTAGTCAGCGCGTACACATCTTTCCCACTAGAGCGCGCCCCGCTGAGCACAACAGCGCAGGCGCAGCGCTCGTCTGTCTCCGCACTACGAGATGGCGCTGTCTTAGAGACAGACCAAATTCTGCTTCCGCCTATCCGCGTATTAACGTGTCACGCAGCCAATGAGATTGCTGCTTACGTAGAACCTTTTCTCCTCGCGGATCACACTCGCGCAGTGATACCTGAACGCTCGAGGTATTATAACGAGTGTACAGACCTCCGATTAGTTCTCCAGAATCACCTTGACCTTTTTGCTGCATGGTGTAACCAATGGCTCCTGAAACTCAATCCTTCCAAGACCCAGGCAATCATCGTAGGTCGTACCACTCGCTCCTTCCGGCTCCTGGATTTCTCCCTTAAGCCGTCGGCACACGGACCGTGCTGCCGAACGTTAACGTTGAGCGTGCCCAGTTCAACGTGCTGCTCAACGCTCAGGAATATTGCGACTTGTGCATGCGGTACATGGACCCCAACGTGGTATACGCGATCGCAACGCACTCAAGCGACAGTTGAGGGATGTTTCTAGTTCGTTAATCACACTGTTTACTCAACGGGCGCGTAAAATTCCCACGTTAGCTCTATTAAAATGCACATTTCTTCCATCGTCCACGAAAAGGAAAGTACCATGTCCAATCAATAAGGACACAGGCTTATAAAAGTTCCATTACAAGCAGTGCGTTACAAAATTGGAATACTTTCCGCATAAGATAAACATTATTTCATCATTCCCACATTTTAGTAAAACCCCAAGGTCAGTCTTACTTGATCACTGTTCGTACCCAGTAGCAGAATCTTTGCAACATGTCAATTACGAAGCGTAAAAGAAAAAGGAGAAAAAATACCTTTATACAAGTAGCGTAAGCTATCCTTTAGATTAAGCCAATCGAACAAAGTTACCCCTCAAAAAAAGGTGAACTTGTATTTACATAAAATGAAACATTACAGTCTATACTTATATTAAACTAATAATAAAGTATCAGAACCTAATAAAAACGCGAATGTTAGGAAAAAAAATTTGTCGTGTCAGGACGCGAACCACCGCCCCAACAAAAAAACCTCATTAGTATACAATGATGCTATTCATTACGCTATACCAACATCACATCTGCTGTATCTAATGATAGTACCTTACCTCTTGCCAAAAACTTTAATCGTAGATATTTTACTAACTGAAATTTAATTATAACACATTGTACCAAGAACAATGCGTTTTGGGTGGATCTTCAGTGTGTCGCTGCCTTCAAATAGCCTACTCTCATTATACGCAAGTTACAATAATTATTTTGCCGCGAATATGATGTTTCTCATTATTTTATTGGAACGAATCACACAGTTAACAATGAGTTTTGCAGTGATTCTCAATTTGCTGGTGCTCGGAACGGCATATATACGCATAGGCTTGAAATGAATGACAATATGGCGCGTCACGACTCTGTACTGAAGGGAGACGGCGTGCGTGTGACGTAGGTGGCGTTGTGCCATGTCATTGGTCAATGCTCAGACGCACGCTGAGAATATCTGACATGCCAGATATTGCTCTGCACGTTCGGAAAGACTCCCGAGCGTGCTATTCCATGCTGTGACGTCAGAAACTCGGCACGCTCAACGCTCAACGTTCGGATGCACGGTCCGTGTGCCGACGGCTTTACTGTCTGCGCACGTCCTGTCCGCCTCACCCCCACCCTCACCTACCTTGGCCTCACCATTGACCGTCACCTCACCTGGATACCTCATCTCCGCTCCATCCAATCCAAAGCCCGCAACCGCCTCCGACTCCTCAAACTCCTCTCTGGCCGGACATGGGGTTTGCACCCCTCTACCATCCTCCACACCTACAAATCCTTAATCCGTCCCATCCTCTGTTATGCCAGTCCCGCCTGGATATCTGCTCCCACCAAATTCTATAATTCCCTCCAGATCCTTGAGCGTCATGCACTCCGCCTCGCCTTCCGTATCCGCCTCCCGTCCCCCATGCGGATCCTCTATGATCTCATTCATTTCCCCCATCCCTCGAACATATCCGCATCCTCTACACCTCCCGCCGTCTTGAACCCCCTCACCCCCTGGTTGCTCCTCTCCTCTCCCATCCCCGCCCCCTGCCACGTCTTCACCGTTGTGTCCCCCCTACCCTCCATCTCTACACCCTCCATCTCCTTTCCCAAGGTGGCTTCCGTCAACTCCCCCTCCCGGATAATGCCCTCTCTCCCTCCATTTATCCTTCCTATCAACTCTGATCCTCACTCCCCCTCCTTTCCTCTGTCCTTTCCCTGGGCTCCCTCTTCCCCCCCCCTTCCGTCCTGTTTTCTCCCCACTAAACCTCTCCCTACCTCCCTTCTCCCCCCCCAGTCCTTTTGTATTCCCCTCCTCTGCCTACCCCACTCCCTGTCGCGTCTGCCCCCCACCCCTCTTCTGGGTCCTCATCCTCCATCAGCTCCTTTCCCGGTTCCCCCCCTTCGCTTTTACTCTCCTTTCCCCCTTTTTTTTTTTTGTTTTCCCATCTTCTGTCCAGTTTCCCCCCACCTGCTCTCGACTGTGGTGTCACATTTGCCAACTTTTTAGTGCAGTGTTCCAGTGACTATTCAGTGTTGTTTGTCTTTCTCGTGTTGCGAACAGAAACCATGCTGTCGCTAGGTGTGAATTTTATGTCTTTTGCGAACAGAATCCAGACTGTCGCCGTGTTTTTTAATTGTCTATTGTTTTCCCTGTCTGCTTCGTATGTATTTTTATTAGCATCATCATCCCTCTGTTGTTGTTTTAAGTTCCACGATTTCTTTTCGCCTTGTTACTCTCTAAGTCTCCGATTTTATCGCCTGTTTTGTTATTATTTGTTCTCTTGATGTTTGTCACAAAATCTGTCGGCTGAAGAGCGGCATACTAAGCTGCTGCCAGCCCGCCCCCTTCGAGGGGGAATTGAAATTCAATAAAGGGAAAAAAAACAAAAAAAAACTCCGATTAGTCAGTCTGCATTTGTCTGCATTTATCTGTAACAGTCTACATTAGTCTGTACCAGTCTATAGTCAAGTTTCAGTCTGCGCCTAATAAGATTACCATATTCCTGTACACAGCCATGAAGATAAATGACTAGACACTTTGTCAAGTATCCGAGATGTGTGAGAATAAGATTAACATACCAAGACCAAAGGAACTTCAGATTAACAATTGTAAATAGCATCCAGAATCAAGTTAAGTAATTTTATGCTTGTTATTATTTTAATAAATGTGTGTGAAAATTAATGAAGTTCTGTTTAAAGTTGGTCACCGTCAATCTGCTACTCTAAGCGTGCAAGTGGCATTTCTATCGTCTGACCTAACGGCAGAAGATACACACGCCACGATAAGACCACGAGACATATTGCTGACACTCGCCTACTTCGTTAGAGCGACAAGTCAAATAATCTGATGGTGTGTGTACCGAAGGTCTTACAGTACGCACCCCACACTTTCATAACATGGAGGTCATAATACGAAAGCAACGAAATACGACTAAATTCAATGTAGCGGCTCCAACGTTCTTCAGTTGTCGACTGATATGGAATTTCTAGGTCGCATCGACTTTCATGGACACTTGGTTTAGACGTCACTTCACCGTAAGATTAGAGTGGCACTAGTTTCTCCGACAGCGCTCCTTTTCGTGTCTCTTAGTCACATTGTTATTTGAGGCATAGTGTTAATAACAGAAACAGCAGGAACATTAATTCGTGAACGTTGTGTTTTACCTCTTTACGCTGTTCATTAGGATGGATTACTTCTTTGGTTTGACTAGTGCTGAAGGATTATTCTTGGTCTTCTTTCGTAATTCAATAAAACTGGAAACAGTTTTCCATAAGTTCATCCTGACCTTATTGTGGTAAGCGTCCTTAACATTTTGCGGCAATGGTTCAAGAAGTCAAGAAAGCGAGCTCGGTGGGTCTCATAAAATAAATACAATGACCTACTATTGCATTTCCTTAGTGAGGATTTTACAGTTAACTGGAAGCTATCTTTTGCAACTAATCGTGAATGTGCTTTATTGGCCTCAAGTTGTGCGCTGTCGAGCGCGCAGACGTTTAACTCCTGCACTATCTACTATCTCAGGAATGCGCGTATTCCTAATGAACAGCGGCGAAAGTTAATGCCGTCTGGCTCACGCTGCATTTCCTTACGCGCTGTCTGTACCCACTTCTCCCACGCGGACTGCAAATAGGGCCCCCGGCCTCGGCCTGCGGTCTGGTGTTGACACAGCGAGCCGAGCTTCTCTTCCGCTCGCTCCGTTGCCGTGCGCAGTGTTGTGGAGCTTTCTGTTTACAGCACGCGGGGCACTCACGTAGACGATGTACCGAATGGTCTAAAAATGTGTGTTTACTGCAGCACTGGCGAACGAATGGTATCAGCCTCGCGATATGTTAATGCCTCACCTCTGATAGGGGCACTACAACTTGCAGAGCCTCACGTACGCTTTTCTCGTAGATTCATTATCTCGCCCATCCGCAGACGCCAATGCGGCTCGGTAGTTTATATGAGTAGTAGGTTAGCAGCTACAACGCGTAGTTCAGAAGAATGCGAGGGGTGAGGCGGGATGTGAGGAAACAGCCTCCATCTCGTTCTTCTCTGCCGCGCAGCTACATGTAGCCAGTGGTATTAGGCGTTCGAAAAATATCGATATCCGGATCAGAGTAACAAAGAGACAGCATACTTGTTTCCAGATCTACTGTACTAACAAACAACCAGAAAACGATAAGTTGCTCAAGTTCCTGAGTTAAAGAGAACGATGCAGTGTTCCTTGGACATGCATGCATGTCCGAAAGAACAGGTATTGCGGCGACTAAGCCATTATGAAATACATGAAATGTATTGTCAGTTGTGAGTACGAAAAACAACCAGCTGTATAAGGGAATGAAAATTTGTGTCTGACTAGAACTCGAACTGGATTCTGTTTCCGCGAGCGGTCGCGCCCTAACCGCTTTGGCTATCCATGCGCGAGTCACGGCCAGACACAGACTTCCATATGTCGTCTCTCCTGGGACACAATTTGCATTCGTACACTCCTATAATTCCTGTACAGAGGAGGAGGAGGAGGAGGAGGAGGAGGAGGACATTTTAATTGAATATTGCAGTGCCTGTGTCGTTCAGAATTACTATGTAGTGTTCCTTCGGACATGCACAGTCTTATGTAAATAGTTCGTCTCTCAGTGTCCTGCAGTCACCACTTATTAAATAGATTGATACGAATATTTTATTCAGAGTAATAAGTTTGTATGGAACTACTAAAACATTTTTTGTCACCAAGCACATAGCATCTTATTCATTTAAAACTTATATTGGGAGGCATTGTGTCTTCTCGGTCACGAACAGGTGTCACTTGCGTGTACTCTTATATTTCATATGAATTTTACCCCTAACGCTGGTTTACTTAGCCATTTTTCATTTACACAGTCAGTTGCAAAGGTAAAAATTATTGTATAACATCACATCCTCAAAAGGAAGAAACTGACTTGAATTCTTCCAGATACGTGAATGTAATGTAATGAGCGTGAATAGACGAAAATATTAAGCATCGTTGAACTGCAAGAACAGCAATCGTTCACCCACAACCAAGCACCTGAGACTGTGTCTAAAGACCTATTCAGAGTGACTGTGGGCCTGACTGATCCCTAACAAAGTAATTTTAACAGGGGAGAGAGAGAGAGAGAGAGAGAGAGAGAGAGAGAGAGAGAGAGAGAGAGAGAGAATGAATGAATGAGTGAGATAACAACAAATTTTATCCTAACGCACGCAGTTATTCAGATACGCTACGCACCCTTGTCACATAATATACAGGGACAGATGTCGAACTACTCTCTTGAAACCACGTAGACAGTTCTTCACTCTATCAGAGGACGTGGTGAGCCCACAATGTTGCTGCTATGTAAAGGGCGTTAAACCACAAGGGACAGAAGCGGCTCGGGTCGGCACGGAAGCTGTCTGGTCGCCATATGACAGCGGTTATCATGTGAGGAGGGGCGGGGGGAGGGGGGAAGGGAGGAGCGGCGACGGTGGTAGAGGTGCAGGCAGTTCCTCCAGGACTGCGGCGGTCGGGCAACTGCTTGTAGGAATCTGGTCACAAATTTCGAAGATTCAGGAGAATTATTTTTATGTGACACTCCTACACCACCACAGTTTTTCACAGTGTTCCTGATGTTAGTTACATCCAGTCGGCAGATATCCGCCGCAATTTTTTCCTTTGCCACACCGTGCCTGCTATAGCTGTGGAACCAATACGCCTGCAGTTTGACATGGAAAATAGAACCAATATGTGATACGGTCTAGATGTCAGTAGGACCCTAGCAAAGGTTCATGAGTAGTATATTTAATGTTTAGCTTAAAGAGGATGGCTGGATACTGCACTATTTTCTTTATTGGATGGTAATCGAGATGATATTCTGAAGCCTTCCTCCAACCCGTCACGTTGAATCCTGTAATTGATGCTGAAGGAGGCAATGAAGGTAATGGTTACACCTCCCATCGACGACGAGGTAATTATAGAAGAAGCACAAGCTGGGATCGGAGAAGGATAGGGAAGGAAATCTCCACGTTCTTTTCAAAGGGACCATCCCAGCATTTGTAAAATGCCTAACTGAAATGACCGAAACAGAAACGTTTGATGTCCGGCTGGGTTTCTTGAATTTCCGTCCTGCCGTACACAAGTCCATTGTCTTACCACTTCACCGCTTTTATGGGTGATTGTTACGTTTCTAACATTCGTGATTTGTAATGAACCCAAGGAATGGGCGCTGGAAAATGCCAACCTACTCTCCAATACCACAAAGTATTCCGCTGAGCGTCAGTTCCTTACATGACGAGCGGATCAAGACCGTCTGTGTGCGACGTCCTCACGCTATGGCCACTGCAGAGAGATTAAGGATTTCAACACGGAACAGTGGCACGCAGTGTGCTGGTCCTGAATTACGACTGGCCGTCCCGCCACTAGCCAATTCCTAGCATTCAAATGGCTCTGAGCACTATGGGACTTAACATCTGATGTCATCAGTCCCCTAGACTTAGAACTGCTTAAACCTGACTAACCTAAGGACATCACACACATCCATGCCCGAGGCAGGATTCGAACCTGCGACCGTAGCAGCAGCGCCGTTCCGGATTGAAGCGCCTAGAACCGCTCGTCCACAGCGGCCGGCCCCAGCATTCATTGTTTCTTCGGGAGATGTAAATGTGCGTTCCACAGCACAAAGTAGAAGTCAATGCATAGGCAGCTCTTTCATGTAAATATAAGCTAACCGAACTGTGTGTTAGTCATCCTTTAAAAAATGGTCGCTCTGAAGCCATTAGAAGTGGTACTCGACAGTCAAATAACACTCCACCTCTGACGAAGGTCATGACTGTGAAGTAGTGTGTATGTGCCAGTCGGTTGAACATGAGTCGACGTGAAGGAATGGTTCGAAGGAGCTGCCCTGTTTGGAGGTGCCCATGACCACATGGTTCATGTATCAGCACGCACTGTCCATCGTGTCCACAAACTATGGTGTACTTCTCGCAGCCATGTAACACGGCGCAACAACATTGGTCATAAAAAAAATCCTAACCGACAGGGGCTGGAGATAAGTGTCACACAGTGTCAGTGACATCCAGTTTCAGACATGATTGGAGTTGCTGCTGTCAGTGAATTCAGGTCTTCTCAGCCATTTCCGAACGAACGCTGCGAAAGGAAGTATCTGTAATGGACATTTGGAGTCGGATACCTCTCAGAACGCCGTTGCTCACAGTGGCGCGTCTTCAGTGAGCCAAACAACGCAGAAACTATACAGCTGCTGACGGGCGGCATGTAGTGCGGTATGACGTGTCGCGATTTTGGGTCTTTCCGAATAATGCAAGGCATGGAGTGCACCGACGGTCCCGGTGCAGTAAGGCGTGTTCAACCCGCAGTGTGTGGATGGCAGACTTCAGGCCGCAAGTGGCTCTGTGATGTTCTGGGAGTGTCTTTCGTACCACGACTTGGGTGCACTCATTCAGATCCACATCATCATGAAGCGGGATATTCGTTTCAACATTCTCGATGCCCAAGTCTTGCAGTTTCCTGTAGATCGTCGTATGCTGTCAGCAATCCCGTCTTTCGCGACGACAGCCGTGTACACGGGATAAACAGTCGTAAAGGGGTTGGACAAAACATGAAAACGCTGCGAAAAATGCGTGCTTGAGCATAAATGCGTGCAATATCGTGAATACCTTGCAAGTGTTAGTCGAGGTCAGACCACGGTTCTGTTTAGTTGTGAGTGCGTTATGTCTGAGCTTAAGTGAGTTTGAACATCGGCAAATCGTTGGTGCTCGTACGGTGCGTGCTTCTGTAACCAAGGTTTTTGGTGTTTTAAGAGGCACTGCGTCGAAAATTTATGCCGCATACGGATAAAGCGGGAGAATAACATCCACTGGGTCACAATCCGGACGAAAGAGAGTGTTGTGATAGTGACACACGCTCATTGAAGAGGATTGTGACGAAAAATGGGGGATGATAGCCGGAAGGGCACCGCAGAACTGAATGTCACACTCGAAAACCCTGTTTGCACCAATAAAATACCAAGGGAGCTTCATAACAAGGGAAATACAGAGCGAGCTGATACTAAAAAATTACTCATGAGTGATGTAAATGTCCGTAACACGACATGGTGCCGCAGCCATAAAGGCTGCACTATGGAGAAGTGGAAGAAAGTTATTTGGTCGTGAGAGTCTTGTTGCAAACTGCTTCCTCCTCCTGGCCGAGTTTACGTCCCAAGACTGAACCATACGGAGCCTCGGTGATGAATTGGGGACCATATCGTGGTATCCCATACGCCCCATGGTTACTCTGCAAAGTCGCATTACTGCCATGGATTATGTGAACTTTTTGGCTAATCGGGTCCATCACATAGTATAATGTTTGTTATCCAAATGGAATGTATTCAAAGACGGCAGGTTCCCTATTAACAAAGCTCACATCCTCCAGGACTGGATTTTTGAGCATGAGGCTGAACCGTCATATACCCTGTGGCCACCACGCTCACCAGATCTCAGCATTATTGTGGTTTTGTAGTGTACTTCGGAGAGAAGGAGATGATGGCTATGCACATCCATCGTCGTTTCCTGAACTTGCCACTGTTTTGCAGGAAGAATGTTTATAATATTCCCTTGCAAACCATCTATGCATTCAACGACTGGAAGCTGTTGTGAATACCAACGGTTTTCGTATGCCGTATTGGGCATGTTAACGTGTTAAGTTTGTCTTGTTTCCATACCTTCGTCCACCTCACGTGTACGTTCCTGGTTTGGCAAACATTCAGGCACCTCACCGCACTTCGCCTTGTCCGTTAAACGACCCGCTCTTAATCCGAAATAAAATATGTGGAACTACGTGGAGAACCAATTGGATGAAAATCAGTGTGGGTTTAGGCCTCTTAGAGGTTGTCAGGACCAGATCTTTAGCTTACGGCAAATAATGGAGAAGTGTTATGAGTGGAACAGGGAATTGTATTTATGCTTTATATATCTAGAACACGTGAGGCAATACTAACCTTACGACTTATCTTAGAAGAAAGATTAAGAAAAGGCAAACCTACGTTTCTAGCATTTGTAGAGAAAGCTTTTGACAATGTTAACTGGAATACTCTCTTTCAAATTCTGAAGGTGGCAGGGGTAAAATACAGGGAGCGAAAGGCTATTTACAATTTGTACAGAAACCAGATGGCAGTTATAAGAGTCGAGGGACATGAAAGGGAAGCAGTGGTTGGGAAGGGAGTAAGACAGGGTTGTAGCCTCTCCCCGATGTTATTCAATCTGTATATTGAGCAAGCAGTAAAGGAAAAAAAAAAAGTTCGGAGTAGGTATTAAAATCCATGGAGAGAAAATAAAAACTTTGACGTTCGCCGCTGACATTGTAATTCTGTCAGAGACAGCAAAGGACTCGGAAGAGCAGTTGAACGGATTGGACAGTGTCTTGAATGGAGGGTATAAGATGAACATCAACAAAAGCAAAACGAGGATAATGGAATGCAGTCGAATTAAATCGGGTGATGCTGAAAGAATTAGATTAGGAAATGAGACACTTAAAGTAGTAAAGGAGTTTTGCTATTTAGGGATTAAAATAACTGATGATGGTCGAAGTAGAGAGGATATAAAATGTAGACTGGCAATGGCAAGGAAATCGTTTCTGAAGAAGAGAAATTTGTTAACATCGAGTATAGATTTAAGTGTCAGGAAGTCGTTTCTGAAAGTATTTGTATGGAGTGTAGCCATGTATGGATGTGAAACATGGACGATAACTAGTTTGGACAAAAAGAGAATAGAAGCTTTCGAAATGTGGTGCTACAGAAGAATGCTGAAGATAAGGTGGGTAGATCACGTAACTAATGAGGAGGCCGGCCATAGTGGCCGTGCGGTTAAAGGCGCTGCAGTCTGGAACCGCAGGACCGCTACGGTCGCAGGTTCGAATCCTGCCTCGGGCATGGATGTTTGTGATGTCCTTACGTTAGTTCGGTTTAACTAGTTCTAAGTTCTAGGGGACTAATGACCTCAGCAGTTGAGTCCCATAGTGCTCAGAGCCATTGGAACTAATGAGGAGGTATTGAATAGGATTGGGGAGAAGAGAAGTTTGTGGCACAACTTGACTAGAAGAAGGGATCGGTTGGTAGGACATGTTTTGAGGCATCAAGGGATCACAAATTTAGCATTGGAGGGCAGCGTGGAGGGTAAAAATCGTAGAGGGAGACAAAGAGATGAATACACTAAGCAGATTCAGAAGGATGTAGGTTGCAGTAGGTACTGGGAGATGAAGAAGCTTGCACAGGATGGAGTAGCATGGAGAGCTGCATCAAACCAGTCTCAGGACTGAAGACCACAACAACAACAACAGATCTAGAAAAGGCATATGACCGGGTTCCTAGGAGGAAGTTATTGTCTGTTCTACGAGATTATGGAATAGGAGGCAAACTTTTGCAAGCAATTAAAGGTCTTTACATGGATAGTCAGGCAGCAGTTAGAGTTGACGGTAAATTGAGTTCATGGTTCAGAGTAGTTTCAGGGGTAAGACAAGGCTGCAACCTGTCTCCACTGTTGTTCATATTATTTATGGATCATATGTTGAAAACAATAGACTGGCTTGGTGGGATTAAGATATGTGAACACACAATAAGCAGTCTTGCATATGCGGATGACTTAGTTGTGATGGCAGATTCGATTGAAAGTTTGCAAAGTAATATTTCAGAGCTAGATCAGAAATGTAAGGACTATGGTATGAAGATTAGCATCTCCAAAACGAAAGTAATGTCATTGGGAAAGAGATATAAACGGATTGAGTGCCAAATAGGAGGAACAAAGTTAGAACAGGTGGACGGTTTCAAGTACTTAGGATGCATATTCTCACAGGATGGCAACATAGTGAAAGAACTGGGAGCGAGGTGTAGCAAAGCTAATGCAGTGAGTACTCAGCTACGATCTACTGTTTTCTGCAAGAAGGAAGTCAGTACCAAGACTAAGTTATCTGTGCGCCGTTCAATCTTTCGACCAACTTTGTTGTATGGGAGCGAAAGCTGGGTGGATTCAGGTTACTTTATCAGTAAGGTTGAGGTTACGGATATGAAAGTAGCTAGGATGATTGCAGGTACTAGTAGATGGGAACAATGGCAGGAGGGTGTCCACAATGAGGAAATCAAAGAAAAACTGGGAATGAACTCTATATAGATATAGCAGTCAGGACGAACAGGCTTAGATGGTGGGGTCATGTTACACGCATGGGAGAAGCAACGTTACCCAAGAGACTCATGGGTTCAGCAGTAGAGGGTAGGAGGAGTCGGGGCAGACCAAGTAGAAGGTACCTGGATTCGGTTAAGAATGATTTTGAAGTAATAGGCTTAACATCAGAAGAGGCACCAATGTTAGCACTGAATAGGGGATCATGGATGAATTTTATAAGGGGGACTGTGCTCTAGACTGAACGCTGAAAGGCATAATCATTCTTAGATGATGATGATGATGATGATGATGATGATGATGATGATGATGATGATGATGAACTTTGTGGACTCCTTCGTCATTGAATTATGTTCATTATCGAGATTAGAAGACGGTGTTACGCGGTATTTACGTGACATATTCTTGAGATGAGTGTGTCCTTAATTTGGCAGTCCGCTGCAAAAAGAATGAATGACGCTCTTCTATGAAGCATTTGAAGTAAAGTCCGCATGCGTAGTTACTCAGTACCGTCTAAATGTTCGTGTGCGACGCTTTGTGGCGCCCTGTATCCGTAAGCTCTCGGAATATTTACTCAGTCAGACATAAACGGCGTGGGCGGCACGGCGCCTGTGACGTACATTCAGCATGGCTGTGGAAACACGGTGCGCGCAGGCGCGGCCGTCTCTCGTTACGAAACGACGCCATCCGCTCGCTCCAAAGCGTCTGACGTGCGAAACAAGGTCCATAACATTTCTTCAGCATGTAACGAATGTAGATTAAGAATTCTGTTAGTGTGTAATTTCTCATTATACACTGACGGGGAAAAAAAATCACAACATCAAAAATATTTAATGTAGAGTAATGAAATTGCGGGATTACATTTGTATCGGTACCATATGTAAGTACTTGAAATTGCAATATCACAGGTTAATGGAAGCGCGAGAGCCATTGCAATTGTGAAATGCTGGTAGGGCCTACGTTTGTAAACGGTCTAACCGCCAGAACGTTCAGTGCAAGCATGTAAACGTGCATCCATTTTGTTGTACATGTGCTGGATGTCAGTTTGAGAGACTGAGTTCCATACTTGTTGCACTTGATCTGTCAGTACAGTGACGGTTAATGCTGTTTGTGGATGACGCTGGAGCTGTCGTTCGATTATGTCCCATATTTCCTCGACAGGAAACAGATCTGATGATCGAGCAGGCCAAGGCAACATATCAACAATCTGTAGAGCGCGTTGGGTTACAACAGCGGTATATGGGCGACCGGTATCCTGTTGGAAAACAGCCTTGGAATGCTGTTCACGACTGATAGCAGAACAGGTCGAATCACCGGACTGACGTACATATTTGCAGTCAAGGTGCGTAGGATAACTACGAGAGTGCTCGTGCTGTCATACGAAATCACACCTTAGATCACAACTCGAGGTGTAGGTCCATTGTGTCTTGTACGCAGACAGGTTGGGTGCAGGCCCTCAATTGGCCTCCTCCTAACTAACACACAGCAGTCACTGGCACCGAGGCAGAACCAGCTTCCATCAGGAAACCCAAAGTACCTCCACCCTGCCCTCCAATGAGTTCTCGTTTGACAGCACTGAAGTCGTATGTGGCGGTAGTTCGGGTCAGTGGAATGCATGCTACAAGGCGCCTGGTTCGGAGCTATTCTTGAAGCAACCGATTTGTAAAGTGCCACCTGAAGCTCAAATAGCTGCTGCAGATGCTGTACGATGCGCCAGAGCCACACACCGAACGCGATGTTCTTCCCTCTCAGTAGTGCCACGTGGCCAGAGCCCGTACATTCTCGTGACCACCCTGCCAGCAATCATGTACAGTGGCTACACTCCTGCCAAGTCTCTCTGCAGTATCGCGGAAGGATCATCCAGCTTCTCGTAGCCCTATTACATGATTTCATCCAAACTCAGTGAGTTGTTGATAATGACTTCTTTGTCGCCTTAAGGGCATTCACGACTAACATCGGCTCACTAGACCAATCTCAAAAGGCAACTAAGGCTCACGACCGGTACAGTGCGTATTTAAAGGAAACCTGATTTGCATCCTCTTGTGCGACTGGTTTGAAATTTGAATGGCCATCATCTTTGAGATGTAGAATACGCCTACCAGCTTTCGTATTGTCGCACAACTCCTCCTTGGTGTTGCAGTTTTATTTCCCACCTGAGAAGCAGTTCAGCGAATAATGTTTTATGACGGCGATCACGTGAGGCTGAATTAGGAGAATCAATGTGATTCTGTACAAACCAATTTTCTCTATTGTGCCTGTTGCTTTATTGATGGAACACATCCTTTTCTGTTGGTCTTTTTAATTATTTATTTTTACCAATGCCAGTTTCGAATGTTGGAGCGCAATATTCGTCTGTAATGGTACCGCTTTTTTCTGACGACCCATTAGAGTCACTGCGGGAAATTTAAAACAGTAGTGACGTTTCAACCCGGCAAGTCTTCATTTGTTTTGTTGAACGAAATACCGTAACTTACAGACCATTATCGAGTGTCATGATAGATCTAAATTGCTGACGCTACAAGAGACGCTTGTGCATCACTCACTGTTGAAACTGCGAGAGCGAATCGCACATTCCAAGAATCGCGCATCTTATTACTTCCTTCAACAAAAGGTAAAGACCGCCGTAAGTGTTCGGGTAGGGGCCTCACACATTGTAACTGCCCGCCTATTTTGACCCTGTGTTACACCAAGGATTATCCACGGAGTACTGTCGAAACTGGTTTAGCCACTGAAAGGCTTTACGTGAGAGTTTATCGGGAGTAACTTTCTTAATTAAGTAAATGCACTGAAGTGAAATAAATAGATCTTTTTCTTATTCTTCTTCTTGTGCTATTGACCCGCATCGGGCCAGGGCCGGCATGGTTATTAACAGATTTGACACGTTTAATTCAAGGAGTGGCCGGATGGGTCTCCTTCCGCCGCTCCGTAACCCCCTGGACAGAATAATTTATGTGCACCCCAACTGCCTGCGGATAGCGTTATTCATGTGAAAGTGAGCGAGAGTTTTCTAAATGTTTACGGATTGTGAATCTCCAGTGGGACATGGATACCAGCCAAGTATTCACCTGGTGGGATGAGCGAAACCACCGAAAAACTACACCTAAGCTGGCCGGCACATCGACAGTCGTCGTTAATTCTCCGGGTTTGATTCAACACGATCGGCGCACCTACCCGTGCCGGAAACGACGCTTTAATAAGCATGGCTATCCGGGCGGTTCAAGTGAAATGAATAGATCGATGGAAATTAATTTGATGCAGTGAAATGGAACGATATCAGTATAAGCCGGTAGCTATTATGTTGAACCTGCAGTGTAATCAATATACTGTAAAGCTGAGAATTTGCACCAAACAAAGACTCGAACCCGAATTTTCTGCTTCTTAGAGCACGCATCCTCGTACACACAATTATTGCCGCTGATATTTCCACCTATGTATCCCAAACGCTACTACCAAAGATTTTCTCACGGTGAAAGTGGGGAACCACCAGGAAGAGGACCGTGGTGTACACTACTACAATGAATATGTATGATATAAATGAATCAATAGGGATGAAATCATTGATAATGCAGTGACAGTAATTGATATCAGTACACACAGTTCAAATATGCTGAACCTTCTATGTGATGAAACGTCGTGACATTGATTCCATTAATTTAATTTTATCGATGTGTATGCCTGTAGTAAGGTTATTATAGTTCTCTAACCTACCCGTCTTCCCAATCGTGCTATTCTGACGTGCCATGTGGGCAATAATGTTCGTAAATCACGGATGAAATCATAAATACTTAAGACATACGTGGCCGGTGTTAAAGACATTACAATCTTTTCGAGGGGTACTGCCGCATCATTTTATAAAATACTAACATTACTAAAATAACACGTTTCGATCGTGTTAAAGCGGAGTTGTTCAGGGCAAAACTAATCATCCGCGGAGTGGGTTCTTCAACATATAGTGTGTCCCAGGATTGAATTGTCATCAGTATTCAGGAAATGTGACAGGAACAATCATTTGAAGCAAAAATGTCTCTTAAACAAGGGCTCTAAAATGCATACCGTAAGTGCTACGACCACTTCCTTATCGTCGCTAATGTGAAACACATCTCACCTACTGAACAAGTGCTGATAGTTCTTAAGGTATTCATCACAGAGCCTATGTTTACTACACATTTTTGTTTTGATTTGGACCTTATTTCCATGTCTCAAAAAAAAAAAAAATCAAGGAGCTTACAACTGAAGAGGTTTGTTTCGTAGTATTGAAGATGTAGTGCTCGTAACTTTTAAGGTTATACATTCAATAGCCCATGTTCACTAACCTATTTGGCTTCGACTGTTCATTCCTATCACTGAATACTCCTTCTGGGACACGCTGTATACTGCTGTATAATACCCCCACCTCAAATTTATTAGAATTTATTGACCCTAAAAAAATACTGGTTGCTGTTAGGGAAAAGAGAGAGTGATTTTTTTTTTTTTCCCCTCTCTCTCCAGGCTATTCGTTGGCTACATTGCTTGCTGCTAGGATGATATATTCCGACCGAAACTGACCAACTCGTTTGTCTGAAGAAAAGGCTATTTTCATTCTCACTACCCCGGGAAAAAATTTTGCGGACGATTCGCGCGCGCGCTTGCGCGCACACACACACACACACACACACACACACACACACACACACACACACACACACTTTTGTCCAGCTGTGTTGTTGCCTCTGTATTTCTGGTAATGTCTTCGTAATGAACGCCAATTTCGTCAAATAATGTCCTTCTGGTTACTCTTCCAATGTGTGACCGTTGAAGTTCCCGCAACAAATTGAGCAGTCTAACAAATTTTCTTTTATTCATTCCACGAAGTACATATAAATTTTTGCAAATGGACACAATCACCTTGTTATCCTTTTATGCGGTTTTACGCTCATAAGAAACTGGGCTGTAAGGTACAACTCAGTGTCAACTTGTTAAATGACTTAGTGCAAGGACGCATATGCGAAGGTTATAAATTTAACGACTGTCGTCGTCGATCGTTTCCACCATTAATTCCTTGATATCATACACAGTACAGCAGTGGTAGACAACCTAGTGCCCACAGACCAATAGTGTGTGCGCGCCAGGTTTCACGGCGGGCGGTGGACGGTACGTTCGTAATATGCTGTAATTCTGCTTCACAAATTTTGTAAAGTTATTTCAGTGATTTGTAAATTACCATTACCTTGAAGCCGGTGCGCGGTTATAAAATTTCATTCAGGGTTGCTAAAGTGAGCGGTAGATAAAAAAAAATTGACTTCTCCTGCTGTTGAGTGACTGCGGTGAAAATACAACCAGTGTGAACCGGAGATTTTTATTAATGAGGACCGGATAAACGAGGTCCCACTGTAATTGGTAACCCACAACGAATCAGAGATCCCGTTATGACGACAGGCTGTGTGTGCCTGCAGGGCAGCGGCCTCGACGGTGTCTGCCAGCGAAGTGGACATGCTGACTAATTCCAAAGGGGTCTGTTCGGTTAATGACTCAGGGCAGGTCAGCCCATTTCAGCAATGTTATTGTCTATAGACCATTACCTCACAAACGCTGTTTTATGACACGGTGTACTGTCATGCTGATGACATCAGTCGTCGTCTCCGAAATATTTCGCTGTTATATGCAACGCACAATGCTGTCAAATGAGCTAAAGTCCTTCCACGTTCAGCGTTTCCTTAAGCGCATAAAGCTGACCACACCCTAACCACGAAAAACACCCCCGTTCTGTAACACCACCTCGCCAGTATTTCACTACTGGGTCTACAAATGATGGCACGTAACGTTCTACAGGTATTCATCAAACCCAAACCTTCTCATCGGATTGCGACGGGATATAGCATGATTCATTACAAAAAATCTCTCGTTTTCATTCAACCTCAATCTAGTAGCTTCGCTCTTTACACCAGCTCAAGCATCGCTTGGCACTGCGTACAGAAATGTATGGCTTACGAAGAGCTGCTCGACCACTGTACCTCTTTCGTTTCTGTTAATTAGGCACAATCATTGTAATAGCTGGCATGCTTGTAGCACATTGCAACTAGAGTGATTCGTTCCGCTCATTTCATGCGATTTTTTAGAACCGCTCTCCGGAAGGCTTGATGGTCCCTGTCCATCTGTACATGAGGTCTGTATGATCTCGGTTGGCTGTGGTTGTTCCTTCGCATTTCTGCTTCACGATAACGTCACCAAAACTCGGACTGGGCAGCTTTAGAAGGGTTGACATATCCGTGCTGGATTTGTTACTGAGATGTCACTGACCTCTCCTGACAGTCGCACTCTGCTGTTACTGCCTTTATGGTGGCGGGTCAGCCTCACGTGACATCTAGTGGTCAGTCGCGCGTTACACGGGGGTGTCCGGATACTTTCGATCACATAGTGTTTATAGCCGAAGATAGGCATTCGCGTTTTAAGGTGTTTCCACGAGCCGGGAGCTTTGTGTCACTGAACGTGGGAGCAGCAGCAGCAGCAGCACGTGTCTGACCTTGGTGCGCTGCTGCCGCTGCCACGGACGCGGAGGAACCGGTCCCGCCGTCGCCATGGCGAGGCGCCGTGTTCAGCCGTAGCTGTAGCCGCAGCCACTCGGGGTCAAGAGCCACCGTGCAGCCATCAGTGGAGTACGGGCGAAACTGAGTAGCCGCAGCAGCGCGGCACCGCTGGCAGCATAAGCAGGCCGGCTCCTCCTGCCCGTGGATGGCGATCTCTGGAATTTGTAGCGAGTAATGCACAAAATGCGGCCGACGAACTGCCAGAGGTTGTACGGAGTATCTTGAGGAGCACGTGGGTGATAAAGAACTCACTTCCGGAAACAATCATATGACTCAGCCGCGAGTTCCTTGCCGGGTTTCTTATTTCCAATTTTTTTTAGGGTTAACGTGTCAGGTGTTCCTTCTGTTGTGTACGACTTCGTACACTACGGTATGGAGAGGTGAGCTACAGAGTGCAGCAACTGTCATCGTAGGAAAGCTGGACAGCGGCAGAAACGATTAGCGAACAAGTTAACACAGTGAACAAAAGATTTATCTTGCTTGTATTTTTCCAAGTGTTCGAAGACTCATTACAGATAATGCTGCAAGAATTATTCCAGCACAAAGTGTCAACAAGAAAGAGGCTTTCTGAACCGAAGCACAAGCGATGATGTCGGAGCCGCGACTAGGCGGCGTTTGCGTAGCGTCACGTAGCGAAGAGGCTCAAAGTGCGGCTGGTCTCTCTTGCTGCGGCGGACCGTCCTACATCGCGGCGGCAGAGGGAGCTCGTGGTGCGGAGCCACTGGAGTCGTAGCTCAGCGGCCGTGCATCATTGGTCCATCGGCTCCCGCACGACTGCGATCAGCGTCTGACGGAAACTTGCATTTCCGTTACCGCCTGTGGGGTGGTACTGGTGCGTGATACCACACCTCCTATACGTGGGTCGACCTTCATTTCATTGTACGCGTGACTGTCACTTCTGTGCTCCGTATTTCATTTTAAGTACGCAGCAGGTGTGGCCAGCGGATACTGATGCTTAGGTAATTTTCGTGCGCCAGCGCCCAGGGGTGTGTGTGTGTGTGTGTGTGTGTGTGTGTGTGTGTGTGTGTGTGTGTGTGTTTTGGGAGCCTTCTGACGTCTCGAAAAAGGCGCTCACCACTGTGCGGAATTGCTCTCGTAAGTAAGGGAAGGCTGCCATCTGGTGAACCAGCTTCGTTTGATAGTCTTGCGGCAGATGCAGCTCCCGCTTGCGGCCCCTGTTTTGGACGCGGTGGGGCCGACCCACGTACTGTTCCGCATTATTGCCTCAGACGACAGCTGCATAATCAATGAGCGGCCGCAGGAGCATTTCGTAAATGAAGGTATCCCAAAACAAAAACAGGGTAAGCTAATGATGCCAAAGCAGGGAACAGAAAACAGGCTAAACTCATGGTAGGAATAACAGGTCATGGGAGCTTTAAGAAATTACACACGCTGTGTATAGGACAGAAGTCCCTATATGTAAGGTACGTGGCGAGGGCCATGAGACTGCAACATACTAATCTTCCAGTGCGAAGCGTTGGAGACCAAAAGACACAGAGTATTCGGGTCGTGAAGTCCTGACGAAGTGTTGTCTAATAAAGAAATAGCAAAGGGCCTCCTACTCCTTGATACTCGTTAGCTTTACTAGAACCACAGGGAGTGAGACCGAACAATAAACTCTGCTTCGGTGTGAGCGATAGTCGGCTAGGTTTCTTATTTTCGTCTCCCTGTTCATGTGATGTGAAGAGATAATACAGAGGCTTACCGACAATAATTCTTCCCACGTGCCATTCGCGAATGGAACAGGAAAAGGGGATGAGTCGCTGGTACCGTAACTACCCTGTGCTGCCGCATACCGTCAGGTGGCTTGCAGAGTGTTGATGCAGACGTAGACCAACGCCTGGTGGCGATTTTGATCGTGCGCTGAGTACCAGGTATAGCGGGCGCAGCTGTCTCGTAGCCCCGCAGTGATCGCACCATGTGAAGTTATTTTCTTACGGCCGGCGGCCGGCTAGGGTGGCCGAGCGGTTCTAGGCGCTGTAGTCTGGAACCTCGCGACCGCTACGGTCGCAGGTTCGAATCCTGCCTCGGGCATGGATGTGTGTGATGTCTTTAGGTTAATTAGGTTTAAGTACTTCTAAGTTCTAGGAGGCTGGTGACCTCAGAAGTTAAGTCCCATAGTGCTCAGAGCCATTTGAACCATTTTTATTTTCTTACGCCAAAGTATTTCACTGTCTACGGCAACTCGAACCTCAGCTGGGGATGGGGCAACTGGGACTGGGTACCGGGCGAAGATAATGGCACAGGTCTTCGCTCCGGATGATTACTCGTAGTTATTGTACGGTAGTTACTGTTTCTAGTGATTAGTCGCCTGCATTGTAATTGGGCAGTAGTGGATCTATTTGCCTATTCATGCTCAATCCGTTACATTTATTTAAGCTCAGGTTGAACTGCCATTCCCTGCACCAGTCGTCTGCGAATATTCTCACGTAGCCTCCGAAGATATTCACTAACCTCTTATATTAAATTGGAATAGAACATGCCATCGATTATTATTGTTGTTATTATTATTATTATTATTATTATTATTATTATTCTTTTAATCCTCTCTTATTATCCATTCACCCCACACTCCTACTATTTTGACCTGGAGATGCAGCCTCCTGGGACTGGTAGATATGTTTTTGACTTCTGAAAGGGCTAAAGATGGCAACACAGCCTTCTTCCAGGTTTTCTGCGTAAGTACACGTACGTCCTGTTTTCGCTAGACTAAGCTGAAGTCTATAGTAAAAGAAGCCACTCGTGGACTTACCGAAAGCTGCCGCAAACTACCTTGGGATCTTCACTTCATTGACTGAGAAATGATTACCACCTATGACAAGAATTGTGAAACTACCGTAAGCTGCCGCGCGGGGCAGCCTTGCCACGGTTCACGCGTCTCCTCCCGTCGGAGGTTAGAGTCCTCCCTCGGGTGTGTGTGTGTGTGTGTGTGTGTGTGTGTGTGTGTGTGTGTGTGTGTGTGTGTGTGTGTGTGTTGACCATCACAGGTACTCGTGGACTGCAGTTGTTTTGCTAGTAGGTTTGGTCAGTTAAGGTAGTAATTGCGTTACGCGTACTTAAGGTATCTTACATACTGTACCTATCAGGCATTACCTCATTGCAATCGTTTTGTTTGCGTATGCTATCAGTGTCTTACTAGATTAGCTATCCTCCTACCTCTTACTTACAGATAAATAGTATTTACAGCTAAATAGAATTTGTCAATATTTACTTCAGGTTTTATTCGAAAATTGTTCATTTATAAAATGAGCCGGAGATGTTGTAGCAAAAATTAAAAGTAACAATATAGATTTATCATACAGCACTAGGAAACGATATTTCCTCAAAAAAAAAAAAATTTAAAAATGTGAAACAAAAATATATCAAACATCCGTTCAGTTCTTCGTCGAGCTTATGTAAAACATCTTTCTGTTATTTATAGGCCTAACAATTTTGGCACTTATCAGTAATAACAAGGATGATGATGATAGTGATGTAGTTGTGGTGATCGTTCAGTTGAGAACAACAAAACAATAATAATGTAATTTTTTATGTTTGTGCGTGTAAACTGTAATTGCATCAGAAGCAATTGTTTTGGTCACATAAAAGCGCAGAACTTACGCAGTTACTATTTTTTGCTACTTACCAGATGCAGTTTATATTTTGTGAGGATTATAATATACAATGGACTAGCACTAATCTATTTGCGGTTCTTATTACGAGGACTGACTGAAAAGTAATGCCTCCACCTTCGTAACTCTTCAATAGTTGGCAGCATTGGTATGCGGCAGGTAGTGGCTTGTTTCGTAGCCTCTTCTCTACAGCTCCAGATGGCAGGAAGCCTTAGCATTGAACTGTTGTCTTGTTACAGTGTAAAGTATGGAACCTTGCGCAGACGGTCGGTCAAAGCGATTTAAGCAACGTGCAGCCATTGAATTTATGGCAGCAGAAGGTGTCACCGCAAAGGACATCAATCAGAGAATGAAAGCAGTTTATGGTGATTGTGTTGCTGTGAGTACTGTGCGTCGTTGGGCGAGTAAGTTTAAGGATGTTGAGGCAGGAACATCTGACCTGCGTGACATACAAAGAATTGGACGTCCTGTGACAGCAACCACCGAGTTTGACAAGCAAAATGTTGACAGATTGATTCAGGACGGTCGTCGTATCACTCAGAGAGAAATTGCTAGCACAATCGGCATTTCACAAGAACGTGTGGGTCACGTTACTGCTTTGCTTGGCTATAGAAAGATCTGTTCATGATGGGTACCCCAGATGCTGACTACTGAAATGAAAGCGCACAGACTTGAAATTTGCCAGGAACTCCTCTCGCGTTACAAGAATGAAGACGCACAGTACTCACAGCAACACAATCACCATAAACTGCTTTCATTCTCTGATTGATCTCCTTTGGGGTGACACATTCTGCTGTCGTGAATTCAATGACTGCACGTTGCTTAAATCGCATTGACCGACCGTCTGCGCAGGGATCCATACTTCACACTGTAACAAGACAACATTTCAATGCTAAGGCTTCCCGCCAACTGGACATGTAGAGAAGAGGCTACGGAACAAGCCAGTACCTGCCGCATACCAATGCTGCCAACTGTTGAAGAGTTACGAAGGTGGAGGCATTACTTTTCAGTCAACCCTCGTAATTATATACAAATCAAACAAAACAGTCGTAGGCTCACAGTTCCTCTCACACATTAATTTGAGTTTCTTTCTGTACTATTGTTACCAATACTACTGGTAATCGTACCATTTACTACGTCATTTATATAGTGTACCAAAACGACCAAAGCGTAGTTTCGGTAGAGCGCAAGTGTACTGTAAATATGACATAATATTGGGTGTAAAATCTGTGAATCTATCAAAGTTTATCTTAAATATATTTAACAGTACACACTGCAACGCATAGTACTCGGAGAAGGGCAACCTGGTAACATGATTTAACATAGTGGCGAAATAACACCCATCTGATAAACGAGCTATATGACTAAATGACAACACGTAACACGGCATATTTTGATGTCCAGATGTTGCGGAAATGTTCTGCAGAAAATTTCATTAAATCACATTTAGTAGTTACGACATATACTTGTAACCCACGAGAAGTGTCAGTAACGTCGAAAGGTCATGGTGAACTAAAATGTGGTTCTGATAGGCCTTCGTCAGTTACGAAATCCGGCTTCAGGTGGCGAAAATTTAGCCCAGGAGCAATCCCACTGTCAGATCTCCGGCTACCGAGCAGGTTAAAACGGTTTGCAAAATTTCAGTATCCACATATGCAGATTTGGTGCTTGCCGGTGCTGCACTCCTATCCGCGCGGGCTTGTGTGTGTTTATGGGAAACTGCAAACTGTATCTGCTAATGCACACAGAAAATACGATTCTTAATGTTAATAATTTTGAAGTTATTTCCAATACAGGTTGTTGTTGATGCTCTAAAACTACTTCATAAATACAAGAAAATAATAATCTTGCAGTAGTTATTGCCAGTAAATAAACCTTTACGGTGCATTTTATGATAAGCGTCAAAACAATTATTTTTATAATACATACATACATTCCACATTTGGTGCATATGTCTCTTATCTTGGAATTGGAACTACGTTTGCAGCACCTTGAGGCATTCCTTGCCTCAACAAATTTTGGTAATTGGCCAACGTTGCAACCAATTAACGAAATCCCGTTTTACAACACAACTCTTCCTGTTGTTGGTTTTTTTTCTTTAACTGCATATTCACTGTCAGAAATCAGAAATTCATTGTAGAAGTACGTCGTCCTATGATAGCTACTGTCACGACATCTTTTTATTGTTTACCAGTCAGTTTCCGTCCCAGTCAGATAATTCCGCACTACTATCATTAAGAGCAGCATGTAATTTCTCATCAGTGGTTCGTGTATTGGTGTGTAGTAGAAATAACGGTTATTTCAAAATTCCATTATCGGAGACCAAATTAGCAAATGTGCATTATGACCTGAAGTGCGTAGGAGCACATTCAGAAAATAGATTATTTCATAGTAACGAAGAAAATTTGTGGAGATCTGAACTAATTCTCAACATCTAGAATAGTTTGCGAACGTTAGCTAAAAACACATATTATTAGTCTAATACTTCGGCATAATAATTATTTGCATTCCTTTTCATTTTGTAGAAGTAATCATTTTCTGCGTACAACCAGGCTCTAAATTAACACACGAATCGTTCGTTGCAAGGTGCTGTGGCCTGGTTTTATAAATAAAAAGTGGAAGGTCCACACTCGCGGCCATCGCTCTATAAGTGGAAAAATACGCCTATTTACGCAGAAAAAAAATGGTGGACGGAGATCCACGTGTGTGTAATGATGGAACGAAATATGTTTGGTCAGTAACATTATTATGTAGCAGTAGACGTTAAAAATTACGTACGTACGTCAGGAAATTCGCCACAGCGTTCTCTTTCACTTAGCGGAATCAGCACATCAGTATATTAATTCGCTCTTTATATCAAAGTTTGTTTTGGGTGGCCAGTCTTAACTAGGTACACCCTGTGGTGTTGGGTAGCAGGCTTAAGTGGCCGCTACTGTGACGAAAAGTGTCAACGGAGCGACTCACTTTCCGCAGAAACGTGTGTTAATAACAGAATTTAGAGACGTTAGGACATACGCACGGCGAAACCACAGAGAGCAGCATTATAATCCTGCTCAGCTCGTGTTTCACATTGAAGAAGTTAAAGAAACATTATAGGCTGGTCATGTTGTTCCTCTTGCATCCTTTGAAGTACTACTTTGCGATCACCATGTTCATCTGTAGCTGCTCTGCTGTGAATGCTTTGTTTCCTACGCTCTTATCCATCTTTAATAATGACGTCGATGTCGGCACAATGTTGAACTACAGCCCTCCTTTATTCCTTCGTTCGCCACGAGCACTCCGCAGTGTGTGGAGACCTGGTAAAGGCTAGTATCTGTCAGCGGTTGCGTCGCTGCCCACGTGACACCACAACGAGGAAGGCGGCGACAGTTGACTTCCGCGTGACTTGGCTGCTGCCGGCTACTGGTGACAACAGCTGTGCCGCCTCCAGGCCAGTGCGGAAGCGGCTGCCGTCATCGCGGCAGAAAGGGCCACGTTGTACCCGGTGTCAAGATGTATGTGCCCTGCCCAGACACCCGCAGCTGCTACGTCTGTATCTCTACCCCGCAATCCACTGTACGGTGTGAGGCGAAGGGTACATAATTTATCCGAATCATTCCCTCCCCTTCCTGTGCCATTCGTAGATGGTACCGTATGTGCGTAGAAACACGTCTTGTAACATTGTCTGTACTATTGTTCCTGATGATTGGATGCCATATTTTAAGTTTCTAGTACCGTAAACCAGGTATACCGATTTTCAGATTGAATTGTGATTATCATGATTGTTTTTTAATTTCTGTGATATTTATGTTAGTGACCTTAGTGACCTGTATGAGAGGATTACATAGTAATTAGCACAATACAGTTGTAAAATATGGAGGAAATAATGGAAAAATTTGTGGATGGTCAAAGTTAGCGTGGATTTGGGAATGCATTGACCGGCCTATACTTGCACTCCAACTGTCAACTGCCATTTAATTTATGTTCAATATTTCAAAAACACAACGAAACTTTATCTTTTGAAGGTCAAGTATTTGATTTAAAACTTTAAGTGCTGTATTAAGCCTCACAAAAGAAAAAAACCTGGCACGATACATACATCAAACAGTACGATCCAGCAACAAGATTGTAAATACACTCCTGGAAATTGAAATAAGAACACCGTGAATTCATTGTCCCAGGAAGGGGAAACTTTATTGACACATTCCTGGGGTCAGATACATCACATGATCACACTGACAGAACCACAGGCACATAGACGCAGGCAACAGAGCATGCACAATGTCGGCACTAGTACAGTGTATATCCACCTTTCGCAGCAATGCAGGCTGCTATTCTCCCATGGAGACGATCGTAGAGATGCTGGATGTAGTCCTGTGGAACGGCTTGCCATGCCATTTCCACCTGGCGCCTCAGTTGGACCAGCGTTCGTGCTGGACGTGCAGACCGCGTGAGACGACGCTTCATCCAGTCCCAAACATGCTCAATGGGGGACAGATCCGGAGATCTTGCTGGCCAGGGTAGTTGACTTACACCTTCTAGAGCACGTTGGGTGGCACGGGATACATGCGGACGTGCATTGTCTTGTTGGAACAGCAAGTTCCCTTGCCGGTCTAGGGATGGTAGAACGATGGGTTCGATGACGGTTTGGATGTACCGTGCACTATTCAGTGTCCCCTCGACGATCACCAGTGGTGTACGGCCAGTGTAGGAGATCGCTCCCCACACCATGATGCCGGGTGTTGGCCCTGTGTGCCTCGGTCGTATGCAGTCCTGATTGTGGCGCTCACCTGCACGGCGCCAAACACGCATACGACCATCATTGGCACCAAGGCAGAAGCGACTCTCATCGCTGAAGACGACACGTCTCCATTCGTCCCTCCATTCACGCCTGTCGCGACACCACTGGAGGCGGGCTGCACGATGTTGGGGCGTGAGCGGAAGACGGCCTAACGGTGTGCGGGACCGTAGCCCAGCTTCATGGAGACGGTTGCGAATGGTCCTCGCCGATACCCCAGGAGCAACAGTGTCCCTAATTTGCTGGGAAGTGGCGGTGCGGTCCCCTACGGCACTCCGTAGGATCCTACGGTCTTGGCGTGCATCCGTGCGTCGCTGCGGTCCGGTCCCAGGTCGACGGGCACGTGCACCTTCCGCCGACCACTGGCGACAACATCGATGTACTGTGGAGACCTCACGCCCCACGTGTTGAGCAATTCGGCAGTACGTCCACCCGGCCTCCCGCATGCCCACTATACGCCCTCGCTCAAAGTCCGTCAACTGCACATACGGTTCACGTCCACGCTGTCGCGGCATGCTACCAGTGTTAAAGACTGCGATGGAGCTCCGTATGCCACGGCAAACTGGCTGACACTGACGGCGGCGGTGCACAAATGCTGCGCAGCTAGCGCCATTCGACGGCCGACACCGCGGTTCCTGGTGTGTCCGCTGTGCCGTGCGTGTGATCATTGCTTGTACAGCCCTCTCGCAGTGTCCGGAGCAAGTATGGTGGGTCTGACACACCGGTGTCAATGTGTTCTTTTTTCCATTTCCAGGAGTGTATAATGAAAGGTACTAGCATCGAATGCCACGCACATAGCGCCAAAATTATTTGAGGTTAACACTTTAAATTTCATGCATGTTAAATCTAAATCTTCGTCTCAAAACATCCGCTGCAGCTGCAACTACAGTTACCTGTTCTTCATTTATCGAATCAATATTTGGCACTTGCGGCCACAGAAACTTCATTCCTTGTTTTGAAGATACATGACATTACTTGTTATACCTTAATCACTGCCTGAACCGCAACAGCTTGCAATTTAAGCAATATATACTGACAATTGTTCCTCTATCTTGCCCGCATCTCGTGGTCGTGCGGTAGCGTTCTCGCTTCCCACGCCCGGGTTCCCGGGTTCGATTCCCGGCGGGGTCAGGGATTTTCTCTGCCTCGTGATGGCTGGGTGTTGTGTGCTGTCCTTAGGTTAGTTAGGTTTAAGTAGTTCTAAGTTCTAGGTGACTTATGACCACAGCAGTTGAGTCCCATAGTGCTCGGAGCCAGCCTCTATCTTGTACGTTGCCGTACTTAATACAGGATACTTTTTATACCTCACATTTTCTCGGCCTGGCTTCCAGTGCTGATGTCTGTTCTGTATTTGATGAGCAGTCACAAAATATACGGGATAGCTCGTCCTGTGTCCGACTTTTAACCCTTCATTACACTTTTTTTTAGAAGTAAAAATATTTTTTTTTGTATTTCAAATTGTTCAAGGATGTCTCGAAAAATGTTGAAAAAATAAGATTTTTTAATTCAGAAAAAAATTAATTTTTATTCAGTTTGCATTTATGCAAAACTGAATAAAAATAAATTTCCAGATTCCAGATCATTTACGTTTATTGTCGGGTCTTCATCTGAATCGTCAAAATCTAACTCATCTTCACTGCCAGAAGGCCATTCTAGGGCTACGAATTCTTCATACGTCATCACTTCACGTTGTCCATTGTCGAAATGTGAGAATGACTATATTACAGGCCGGTCGGAGTGGCCGTGCGATTCTGGGCGCTACAGTCTGGAGCCGAGCGACCGCCACGGTCGCAGGTTCGAATCCTGCCTCGGGCATGGATGTGTGTGCTGTCCTTAGGTTAGTTAGGTTTAATTAGTTCTAAGTTCTAGGCGACTGATGACCTCAGAAGTTAAGTCACATAGTGCTCAGAGCCAATTTGACTGCATTACAGCACTCGAACTATCACGATAAACTAGAAAAAAGCAGAAAGAAGGAAACACTACTTCCTCGTCGTTCGATTGTGGATAGAAGTATTATTAAGCACTACTGCACATATGTAAACGAAATTGATTTGTGTACTACTCACATATTTATTAGCAGAAATACAAGATGAACGGAGCAGAATACTCTCCAAAGATTGTAGAAGCACTACAATTTTTTTTTGCATTCACGTGTTCTTCCATTAAACTACTATCAATCACCGCCAAAAGAGAGCAATGTCAGCCTGACTTACAATGCTACTCACGGCAACACACATTGTCGCGTCATACACTCAGTAGCGCATTCTAGTGGCAGAATCATATCAGTTACCGTCATAATACAACATAGCTCATCAGAAAAGCAGTTTCAAGCGTTAAACTTAAAGAACAACGCGAAAAGAGAGTTGAAACTTTGCTTTGCACATCTGCAAAGCAACGCAGTGAAGGGTCAAATGATATGACTTGTTTGTTTGCGTTAAAGGCCTCTTGTCCATTGCGATACATCTTAATAAAAATGTTGAACATGTCGTTTCTGACAGAACCTCAGGCTCTCAAAACTCCGAATTTCTGATTTCACAGAAATGTGGTAAGGATAATATATGGGGTCTATATCGTAAGCTGCTGCCTCTGGACCGCGGGGTCCCGGTTTCGATTCCTGGCCGGATTGGGGATTTCTCTGCCCGGGGACTGGGTGTTTGTGTTGTCCTCATCATTTCGTCATCATCATCATTCGTGACAGTGGCTAGATTGGATGTGTAAAAATTGGGACACTCTACGGGCGCTGATGACCGCACTGTTGAGCGCCCCACAAACCAATCATCATTCATCTATCATAAGCCTTATTTAGGCAGTTGTCGAAATAACTAGATAATACTAAAAGTAGCCTCACAATACAGTCACCCTCCTATTGTCTGTTGTAGAGAACTTGCCATACTTTGAAATAATAAACTGCGTGTCAAGAAGCCACGGGTAAGGTTGTCCCATTGTGTCTTATATGACGTCCGAATGTTGCGATTACGTGTGGCGTACAGTGCAAGTGTAGACAAGATACCTAAACAGTCTGATACAGACGAGTGCGTAGTGAACGTGGCAGCATGACGCGGGTTAACCTACTTTGAACGCGAGATGATAATCGGCACAAGTTATATGGAACACAGCATGTCGGAGTTTGAACAAGAATTTTGATTTCGAAACTAAATCTTCAATACTCTGTATTATCGTGAAACAGAGGGAGAGTGCCACGGACATGATACCTGAATGGAGGTGGCAATCATTAAAACAAAAGCGTTTTTCGTTGCGGCCTGATCTTCTCACGAAATTTCAATCGCCAACTTTCTCCTCTGATTGTGAAAATATTTTATTGGCGCCCACCTGCGTAGGGAGAAATCATCATCATAAAATAAATCAGAGCTCGCACAAAAAGATTTAAGTGCTAGTTTTTCCCATGCGCTTTTCGAGAGTGGAATGATAGAGAAATAGGTGGTTCCATGGACCCTCTGCCAGGCGATTAATAAGTGTATTGCAGAATAATCATTTAGATGCAAAGCAGATAGTTTTTCATATGCGTAGATAGTCGTGCATCATCTCTTCAAAGCCATATGTGGCAATCGATTGTCTGTGAGAATGACATCGCCGCCGATTTGAATGTGGGGTGTCAGGAAACCATTTTCACCATAAATGTACGGAAACAAATGAACTGCAAAGGCTTCTGCAGCCGACGGCGATATTACATCCACTGCCTTCCCCATGACTTCCGGCTGTTCAATGTTGTAGCATTCATAAATACAGATTTGCCCAAATGTATATACACTGTTTAATTGTTCATAACTTCCAGATTAATTGGCGGAAACGTCTAATTTTGGATAGTTCAATAGTTTATTGTTCTGGCAGTCGCCACATAGGTGGTGTTAAGATTTGTTTCCAGTTAAATGAGTAAACGTGGCGGGTGCAGGCCTGACACTCGATGAAAGGAAAGCAGTTTTTAGGGGTTACATTAAGTACGAAAACATTAATGAAGTTCATCGACAATGGCGCAATGAGTATCAAATAGACCCACTGATATGTGTAAAAACTGCGTGCATTCGAGAACAATTGAGGTCTAACGCTGTTTTACAGATGTACACAAACAACGATATGGACTACCTGTAATAGCAACAAGCCCAGCGAAGTCTCGTGCTGTGTTGCATCAATTCGCTCGCTTATCACAGAAGTGTGTAAATAAATGTGTCCGTTGAAGCAGGGTGAGTCGCTGAAGTGTTCAAGCGCATGTTGAAGGCAGCAAAGTTTAAGAGCTACAGGCAGAGATTGCTACACGCTGTGAAAGAGGACGACCCAGATTGTAGAACGGAATACTGCGAGCGGTTTACTGACAATGAAATGTGTGCACAGATCATTGCGTGGTGTGGTGAGAAGCAGTTTAAACTCAGTGATACAGTAAACTACCACAAATGCGTCCACTGGACCGCCGCAAATCCGCACACCAGCGGAGACAAAGCCGTGAATTTACCGGGAGTGGAGTGAATGTGTGATTTAGGTTATCTTACTGGGATTTCATTCGGTCTTTCTACTTTGACGACACAGATACCGGGGCGAGGTGCACTTGAGACATCCAGTTTACCTACCATTTGTGAGTTGTATGGGCACGAAAGGTTTTACGTTCAACAGTATTGCGCCGCCGCCCCCTCCCCCCCCCCCCCCCCCCAAATAATGGTCTCAGGTTGTATCTCAACGAAAATATACGCCCACGATCGATTCGATAGCAGGACCGATTCTATCGAGTATCCACCACGTTCTCCCGACTTTTATCTGTGGGTAATACAATCGACAAAAACCACATACACTGGATGGACATCAAGAATGCGTCGAACATTCCTGTGCAGATATCCAACTGGACACGTTCCAGTCGGTAATTGGTGCATCATTTCTGTGGCATCGCCTCTGTGTGGGTGTTAATGGTGGTCACTCGCATACCTACACTGATTTCAATAACTCAACCCCAAAGCTATATTTTCACCGAAAATGACACGTATCCGTCATTTAATTTCTAAATTATGAGCAATTAAGCAATTATACTAGCACATTCGTTCGCCGCGACATGTACTGATAAAATTCTCTCGAGCTTTCGGCCGAGTACTCCTCGACCATTGTCAAGTGGTGACTGTCTTTGGGTTGTTGCTACCGTCTTTGTATAGCCGCGCTGCCTTCTGTGGCGTCAGTGGTGGTCGCTCCTGCGTAATATAAGGTAATGTTTTCGTCGGGAGCTGAACCAAGACTGTCACCACTTGGCAGTCGCCGAGGAGCATTCGGTGAAAGCTCGACAGAATTTTATCATTTAAGCACTTTATACATTTCTTTGGGCAAACCTGTATAACGGCCTATACTGTCCATTTCGTAACCTTACTCTTGTACAAATAGGAGTGAAGTCTGTCGCCGTGAGAATATTTAACAACCTCCTTCCTGAATTAAAACTTTTAGCACACACTGAAAATGGTTCTAGAAACAGATTGAAATAATTCTGCGTGGCAACAGTATGTACTTCGTTCATCTGTTTCTGAATCGATATGTGTGTTGTTGGCTTGCAGATATTAAACTTGATTAAGATGTTAGTGATAGTTACGTATAAGATGAGAATGTAACCATTTTTTCACTGATATTGTGAACTTACAGACACGCTTCCTATCATTGTGAGTAGTCGCAAATGTAACCAAGGAACACGTAAATAAGTTATCTATTTCCATGTGTTTGGTCATTACACGAGTTCCACTCCTGTTTTAAAAGGTGGGTCTTCTAAATTTTTTAAGCGTACGCCTTTCTTGTAACGCCTCCAGCTGCAATTTTGTTGAGCATTTCTGACACACACTAATGGTCGCTAAACGGCGACGAAAAATATTAGTTATCTGACTGGAAAGACGTATGCGGTCACAATTCATAGTGCGAGTGTTCGTAATCAGTTGAAGTAAAAAATTAGGTCGGCGTGGTAGGGAAACTATCACTAACCTGCAGTGGAAAAATTAGAGCAAAATAGAAGCCTACTGCCCCCAGTTGCATCTAGTCCCTAGACAGTGTGTGCCAGTTCCTTACAAACAACACGTCAGACGACCGCTTGATTCGATTATAAATTTTATGGCATTATTAGATATAGTGGCTTCATTTCTTGCATCTTTTAAAATTTGGGGCGCGCCTGAGCTCTCACTGTAACGATTTTATAGTGTTCACATTCTTAGCTTGTCGGCTAGATGGTGTAAAAACGAGAAGTAAATCCCATGGATTCCTGAGAGGCGCATGTTCACTAGGAGTGTGAAACTAAGCATTTAGTTTCCTGCCGATGATTTCAATCAACAGGAGAGAGGTTTTTCGAATGCAGGAGATAACAGATTTTCCTGTCTCTGGGGACGGTCGGGAAGCTTTTACCTTGTTCGTAGATCACACTGACAACAAATAGATTTTTGACATTCACTTCCTCGTGTCTTTCTTTTTCCGGCCCCTCCTCCTCCGATCACCATGTCATTCGCGTTTTCAAAATATTAATGTTTCTCGCATTAACTGGCCAGTTTTTTTCGTAAGGAAATATATTTGGTAAGTAACAGAAAACGAACATTGCCTTGTACGGAAAGATAGAAATACTTCTATTATTCATACTTGCTCCTCTTAAGTGCCAGCATTTCCCAAGCTTTCAAAAATAAAACAGCAGCGAGATAGTTAACACCCTACAGTGCGAAAATAAACATCGAATCACAGGCTGTTATAGTCAAACTGAGTGCAGCAAATTCCATGACGTCGAAAACAGTCAGGACAGTATGTCACGCAGAAGCCTAGATTCATGTACTGCGCGGTTGGAAACGTTACGTTAACAGGTGTCGTAACAGGCAGGAGATAGCGCGACCGACTTAACTTGTGTGCGTAAAGCAGTTCCTGAAACTCTGGCATATAAATCTAAAACTTTTGAATTGTGTGTGTGTGTGTGTGTGTGTGTGTGTGTGTGTGTGTGTGTGTGTGTGTGTGTGTGTACACCGGAGAGAGAGAGCACGATAAAGCTTAACAGAGGACAGCGCGTTGTCATTTAGCGCTCAGTACCACTGTATTCCATAACAAAATTAACTTTTTCCAAAGCTTACGCTACATGAAACTTAGCAACCAGAATAATGTCACTCTTGGGATTGGATTGAACTGAAAAAAAAAAGTCCTGTTACATCCATATCACTGTGAAAATAATTTCGAAACAAATATTATGAGTGTTAGCGGTTCCATAAGAATGCCGCACGCGACTGATTTATTTGCTCTTAGTTGTTGCATGATGTCGGGAAAATCAAGATGTATGTACCCAATTTGCATGAAATAATTTAGTTAATTGAGCAGTTTTTCTGAGAAAATTTGTGGTAAGAGCCTATGGGCGCTGCTGCTACGGTCGCAGGTTCGAATCCTGCCTCGGGCATGGATGTGTGTGATGTCCTTAGGTTAATTAGGTTTAAGTAGTTCTAAGTCTAGGGGACTGATGACCTCAGATGTTAAGTCCCACAGTGCTTAGAGCCATTTGAACCAAGAGCCTACGGGACCAAACTGCTGAGAACATTGGTTCCTAGGGTGACACACTACTTAATCTAAGTTAAACTAACTTACGCTAAGAGCAAAACACACACACACACACACACACACACACACACACACACACACACACACACACACACACACACACACCACTCGAACCTCAGACGGGGGGAGCCGCGCGAACGTTGACAAGGCGCCTAAGACCGCGTGGCTATCCCGCGCGGCAGTTTTTCCGAGAAAAGCCATAGACCTCAGCTGAAGTTGTTGCCCAGCCGAGGGTGTTCCCGAATAATTTAAAGGAGCATCTAGGCAGGTACAACGAACATTTTGCAGAAGAAACTTAAAGGAAACAAAAATTAGTGTAGCTTAAAAGGAATTATTGAGGATTTTCTCTGTCCGGGGGCTGGATGTTTGTGTTGTTCTCATCATTTCATCATCATTCTCATTATTGGTGTCAGTGGCTAGAGTGGACTGTGGAAGAAAAAAATTGGACTGTGAAGAAATTGGGACTTCGTACGGGCGCTGATGAGCGCCCAGTTGAGCGCCCCATAAACCTATCATCATCATGGATGGCCCTAGTAGTCTAGTCCCCGCAATCCCACAAACCAACCCATCATCATCATCATCATCATTATCATTAACTCGAAAGGAGACGAAGTCTCAATATATTAATTTTGACCTAAATGTAAACTTCTGTGTTACCAAACAGAAAGTTATCACGTTTGCATCAACATGCCTATTCCATAATCCATTATGCAGCGCGTGGTGGAGGACAGTTCTCACCAATATCAGCGATTGTCTGGTCGATTCCTTTCAAGGAACTGAGAGCGAAAAAAATGAATATCTATGCGCCTCGGCGTACACCCTAATCTCCCATATTTTATTCTCATAACCGCTAAGGAAGATACGCGATTGTGGCAACATAACTATCGCACATTCACCCTAGATTTGCTGAATTGGTGAACGTAGGTTCACAAGAAAAATAGACTTTGTCGAGATGTTAGAGTTGAATTCCTCGAGCATCTTATTTTCATATGGGCCATATCGATCTGTTACAATCCTAGCAGTCCATCCCTGAATTCGATCTGTATCTTGTGTCATTCGTAATTGAGAACTACTCCAAAAGCTGGAACGGTGCTCTGGAACTGGTCAAACGAGTGTCTCACGTGCGATGTCCTTCACAGATGCACAACCCTCCCAACAAATCTGAGTCTTGCATGCACCTTTCATAATACTGATTATCGTGGTCATCGTATTTAAGATCGCATGTTACTACTGCCCCTAAATATTCAAGCCATCTGACATGCTTCGAATGTTCGCCACTATTGTAATGGAGTTCGTTTATTACTGGCATTACCTTGCATTTGCGCAAGTAGACAGCGACAGCCATGTGAAAGTGCTTCATATGAAAGACACAGAAGCGACATTCTGTAAATTTCTGTTTCATGAAATGCTGTGAAATTATACAGTCCCGTTAAAGTTAGAATTTTACTAGTAGCAGGGGAATAGGATGCATAGATTCTCCACGCCCGAGTAGTCAGAATTCCTCGTGTTGCTCTTGCTTTCTTTTTGCATGTCATAGAATTGAAATGACTGCAAAGCTAGACTATTCTGACACGTGTGAAATTTGAATAACGGTCGACGATGAGATTTATCTGTGCAAAAGGGCGTAATGGGACTGATATTCGCCTTAATTTTTGCCATAGTAGGGGGTCTTCAGCCCCAAATGACGATAACGATTTGTGTAGCACTTCCAGAAGATGGTTGTGTAAGTGAATAGCGGCAGGTCTATCGTTCAAGCAACAGACGTTATCCAGCGTTTGATGAAACATTGGTCTACTATGACGAGCTGAAATGCAATGCCTCCCAATTTTCGTATGTGAAAACTCTTAAAGCTTTCTTAATAGAAAAGCTTTATTAACATTCTACATCTTTATTGTTTAAGTTTACATATTTATTTCTCAGAATAATAATAATAATAATAATAATAATAATAATAATAATAAGATCCCAATACCACAACAGATAAATGCAGACTTTGTAAACAACAAATAGAAACAGTAGATCACATCACAAGCGGATGTACAATACTAGCAAATACAGAATACCCCAGAAGACATGACAATGTCGCAAAAATAATACATCAACAGCTTGCCTTACAACATAAACTTTTAAAACAACAAGTTCCTACATACAAGTATGCACCACAAAATGTACTGGAGAATGATGAATACAAATTATACTGGAACAGAACCATTATAACAGATAAAACAACGCCACATAACAAACCTGACATCATACTCACCAATAAAAAGAAGAAATTAACACAACTAATCGAAATATCCATACCCAATACAACAAATATACAAAAGAAAACAGGAGAAAAAATTGAAAAATACATCCAACTGGCCGAGGAAGTCAAAGACATGTGGCATCAGGATAAAGTTGACATCATACCAATTATACTATCAACTACAGGAGTCATACCACACAATATCCACCAGTACATCAATGCAATACAGCTACATCCAACCATATATATACAACTACAGAAATCCGTAATTATTGATACATGTTCAATTACCCGAAAGTTCCTAAATGCAATATAACACATACCATACAGTTAAAAGGAAGTGACGCCTGATCAAGGTCCGCGTCACTTTTAATTTTTAACCAGACTTAACGTCTGAGAAAGTAAAGAATAATAATAATAATAATAATGAACACATTTCCCCCCAACGAAGGACCGGTTTGTTGATACCGTCACAGTAGGTTTGACTTTGATGACAGAGCCACAACCTCACCTCTGCTTGCGCCACTTCATCGCCATCAAAGTTAGTCCTCGAAGGTGTTCAAATCGGAAAGAGATGAAAATCGGATGGGGCCAAGTTGGGACTGTATGGAAGATGATAGATGACAATGAACCCAAGGCGTCGGATTGTTGCAGATGTCGCAGCACTCGTGTGGGGTCTGGCATTGTTACGATGAAGGAAAGGGTGCCCCCATGTGTGGGCGAACTTTTCGAAGTCGAAACTCGATTACACTGAGCTGTTTCTGAAGCACCGACTTACATTCTGTCATCTTACACGCTACAATTCAGAGCCGTCTGACGGCAGAGAGCTGCAAATACGGGTATGTACACGTGAATAATAAATATTTTGAATGTTAATAAAGTCTGTATTAGTGAAATCTTTGACGTTTTGCGTAAAAAGTTCGACAGCATTACTCAAAAGCACGCCCTGGTAGATTTTGTCCTTTCTTTAGTAAGTGACCGGGCGATATTACACGGCATTGTTATCGATAAACTAAATTACTCGAATGTGTATGTACTCGTAAAAAGGGTACTGAAGATATCGGCAAATCCATCACAAAATAGAAACACTTCATCTGCGCATACGTTTTCGCCGATTCCCGAGGGAAACAGACGAATTTTATAAGCCATGGGTTTCTTACGGTCATACAATGACGCTATTCGAAAATCTCCAAAGCCGAGAAAGTACAAACACAGTATGTACGGCGAATCATGGTAACTGACGTGTTACGCTTCTGGTGACGTGCAAGGATATGAGAACATTACTAACATACTGCATCTGTTGTCGCTCTTCGAAAATAATTGCCACATACGAAAGACAATGAAACTGTAGATATTGTCTTGATTCCCTGACCGACACCAGCAGCGCTGAGACGATTTGTAACTTCAGAGGAGTAATATCATACGCCTTTCTTAACTGATAGAACTTGAGCTCAAGGAATGTCTTCTTTTCCCATACTTCGATAAATTGCATGCTTCTTCAGATTTATATAAGTAAAGGTTGATAGCTTCAGTTTTGGATTGACTGAAATTCCGTGAAGCTGATTCTGCGGTCTCAAAAGTGCTTTATCACCGCTACGCAAGTATACACGCGGAAATTCTTAAGATTCGCTATGACACATCTGCAGACATATAAATACTAGGTGGGAGGACATAACAGTTTAATGCTCGAATGTAGTCAGCGCAAAATTTTCAGTTGCTTGTATACAGTGTACGGGCCACAAGACGCGGCCGTAACAGGACTAATAATGTGCGTGTTGACGGGCCTGAAGTAGCGTCATGAAGTGGCGGCAAGCTTGTTTGACTACATTGTCTGGGAAAATTTTCCGTTGGATCACTTTTTCGTTCCCCAAGCTCCGACGCTTATCCTGACAGTCTGGAAATATCTGTGATGGCAAGCGAATTTTGGCATTTGTGTTTAGTGACTGTCCTCTAGAAGAAAGACACTTCTAGCAGGGTATTCCATGAAGGTGAAGGTGACGCCACAACGGAAGATATTTTAAGATTTTTCGAGAAAAGAATTGGGATAGAATTGAGGCTAAAATCCCATCCAAAGCGAGGCCGTTAGTGATAGAGCAGAGACGGATTGGGCAAGAAGGGGAAAGGAAATAGGTGACGTCCTTTTCAAAGAAACCGAACCATTTTTCATCATAGGAAAATCTAAATCAGTATGAACAGACGGGGCTCCGAACCCCGCGTCTCCCGAATGCAGGTTAAGTGTTTCAGCCACTGCGTCGCTTCTTAACTCGTGGTAATGAAGATGCCATTGGAAATGGGGGCATTCTTGGTCCAGTGCTGAAGAGAATTTGCACAAGTCAGCCACTCCTTACCTCCATAGCGAGAACAGCTATCAGTTGGTCCCGTAAACGACAGGAAGTTACTAAGAGTATTTTGTGACGCCGAATGTGAAAGCTTTTTCATTTTGGTTTCGAATCGTGGAACCCAGAAAGTTGCTGAGAGTGATGATAGGTTAGGTAAAGGATGAAAGGCAGATAAGTTAATAATACTATAATAACTGTGGTGTCACCGCTAGACACCACACTTGCTAGGTGGTAGCTTAAATCGGCCGCGGTCCATTAGTACATGTCGGACCCGCGTGTCGCCACTGTCAGGATCGCAGACCGAGCGCCACCACAAGGCAGGTCTCGAGAGACGTTCTAGCACTCGTCCCAGTTGTACGACGACGTTGCTACCGACTACACTGACGAAGCCTTTCTCTCATTTGCCGAGAGACAGTTAGAATAGCCTTCAGCTAAGTTAATGGCTACGACCTAGCAAGGCGCCATTTGTACCATTGCATGTATCTCAAGATAGTCTCACTTGTATCATCAAGAATGCTGTATACCAAAGGACGATATAAAAGTTAAGTGTTCTAGTAGCTACGTGCTTTTATTTATCACATTCATTACGAATCCTGTTCCAGACTTAACGCCAGACGGCGTGAGTTGACGCGTGCCCTTTCGGCTACTTCACTGTGGACTGGCTGCCTTAACAGTCCACTACAATAACAATCTGAAGTGATTGATCTGACTTCATGACTGCCAACTATTAGGGATTGTCCGTAATTATTACGGATTTATCACCTTAATTGAGGAGTTACTAAAAATAACAGAAATACACATTTTACAATTTAATGTTTCAAAACTTGGAATAAGGTACGGTTTACATTTCGATAATTATACTCTGCTGTTTCGTAGACTGTAAGGATTTCCTTCCCAAGTACGTGGAAAACCTGTCTGGAATGGTTTCATCACTTCGGCTTACTAAAGAAATGTTTATACAGAGTTCCAAACATGTTGTGCAACATTATTCGCTGGTAATACTAGACTGCAAATGTTCGCAACAAGTTGTCAACATCTTGGCAACACAAAATCATCGTTCCATGTCTGCGTCGGTACTGATCAAAGGAATATTGTTCCTGGCCTGTTACCAATAAATGCCGCTACGCATCGCTAATTTTTGTTTTCGCTCTGTCTGTAGTGTTGCGTGTTGTGTTTGCGTGTGTTCCTGTAAGAAGTGGAGTGATCAAGAACAAAAATTACGAACATGTCACACGCTGTGAGGCAGAGGTGTGCGCCTGGGATGTTCAGAGTCATAGTTCTAAAAAAAAATATTAAACAGAAGCGTGACTCCCTAAAAAAAAGACTGCGTGGTTCCGCACCAGCGACAGTGACGCAGATAAAAATAAAAAAAATAAAAGATTCATTATCTGAATGTGGAAAAATTCGTCACCAGCGAGTTACGTGAGCTGTCGCTATACGAAAGGCCGGCAACAACAACAAAAAGTTTGATCGCTTGTATGAAGCAGAAAAGAATATGCAAGAGACAGCAGTCAGTAATAAACGGGGACCCACAAACGACGGAGAGGCTTCGTCCCGCCGTATCCCTCAGTGGTTCACAACCCCCACAGCAGTCCACTCACCCAACCACCACCCCACACCGAACTCAGGGTCATTGTGCGGTTCGGCCCCGGTGGAATCCCCCTCCCCCCGGAACGTCAAAACCGCCTTAAAAACCATCCACAGGCTGGCCGGCACACCGTATCTCGACACTAATCCGCCGGGCGGATTCGTGCGGGGGACCGGGCCGGCCATCCCCCTTGGGAAGCAGCGTGCTAGACCGCGCGGCTAGACGGGCGGTCGAGGCTGCAGTAGTTTTCGTTATTGAAGATGAAAATTTGGATTACGTTTAATATGAAAATAAAGATATGATCATTTAAATATATCTAGTTCATTTAGGGTCGGAAAATGTCTGAAATACAGCTGTTAAAGCCAAAATGAGGCTTCTAATTTTTAAAATTTTTCCAGAGAAGGGGCACCTTTTGTATTTGCCATGTAATTACTGACTGTTTCTTCTCAAGATTGGCAGCCATGTGGCTTCATTGCTATTAACAGAAAAAAGTGGTGGAAATCACGATTTACTATGGTGCGAAAATTTCCAACTCTAAGTGCGAATTTAGGTATTTTGTGAAAGATTTATTTTAAAGAGTGTTTAGGTATGTGCTCCGTGCCGCGCGGGCAACAGTAAATCTTACAGGTGTCTAATAAATTACGTTCATTACTACCTGCATTTGGGAGGAGAGATGGAACATTTACAGGTTTTCGGTAAACATCCTCCATTTCCTGTTTTTGGCATCAAGGGTTTATCGCCGCTATATTCAATGGACACTCTTTTGTGGTTACGTGAGTGGCTAAACCAGCAGAACGGCAGCCGGATCCCCCATAGACGACGACGGTAACATTGTTACACAATACAGAGACGTGCACCTAACTTCCGATGCAAGAGAATGTCACACAATTGATAGTGTGTACAGCTGAGAACGTTTTGAACAGTTGATATACAGTAACAGTTCCACTTGACTGTAGCTGATGCTATCTGCAACAGATAACGTTGCATAAAAGAAAGAACATTAGTTCTTAGGACTTTTATTTAACGTTGAATAACGAGTAAATTGTTTTTGTTCTACTGATTTTTATTTATTTCTAACTAGTTTTCTGCTTATTGGGCCATCTCCAGGAAACAAGTGACTAGCGTCCACAAAGGACACTAGCTCTTGGGTAATGAAAAATTATAAACAAAGATCCAATCCACCTGTACAGAATGTTTTGCACGAAACTTTTTTTTTCTTAATATTGCAAATTACACAAGTGTTTGAGAAACTCTGAAACTGAGCGCTTATTTACGTTGTGCACCAAACATGTTTTTAACATTGTAAATAAAACAGTACGCAATGGATCTTATTAAACATAATAAATTACTAAAATACTCTGTGTTACAGTATTACAGGTTATATTGTGTTTAGTATTACCCATTCCGTAAATTGCAAATTAAAATGTCAGAAAACATATTTGGTGCACAACATAAATCAAGAGTGCTCACTTTGACAATTCGTCAACCAATGTTACGACTTCAGAAACATCAGCAATATAACACTATCACCTGTAACGCTGTAATATTGTGTAGTTTATTTATTTATTTCGTTTAATATTGTCCGTTGCATAAAATGTTACTTACAATGTTAAAAAACATGTTGGTGAACAATATAAATTATGAGTGCTCAGTTTGATAGTTTCTCAAACAGTTGTTCAGTTTTCAATATTAAGGAAATAAACAAGTTTGGTGCAAAACATTCTGTACAGATGGATTGGATAATTGCTTACAATTTTTTGTTACTTACGACCTGGTGTCCCCTGAGGACGCTAGTCAGATGTTTCCTGAGGATGGCTCAACAAGTCGAAGACTAGTCAGAAATAAAATAAAAAAAATCAATAAAACAAAAGTTATCTTGTTATCCAACCTTAAACATGGAATTGTTCTCCCAAGAAATGATGGAAGAATGCATAAATAAGGAAACTTTTATGTTTATGAAGATTTATTTATTTCTAGTTGGTGTGTATTTTCTCAGCACTATAATGAGGGTGCGTTACAGTACTAACGACGCACCATAACACCATAGCCTGTTAACAGATACGCAGCGTAGCAGCTGGTGCATCGTGCAGTCGGGCCGTGTTATCGGCTCGTGTTCCTACCAGCCCATATGCAGCCCACATTTTCGATATCGGCTACGGCAGCCATCGAGGGCGTGCGAGATTTACGAGCATCGCCCGCCCCCAGGCGACGAATCGGCACTGAGATTCGCACACGTGTACTGCAACGTCACATGCGTTTTTTCCCCCCTCGGCAGGCCCGCAACTACCCGTCGAGCCTCCGGTTTTAAAGACCGGCGCATTTATTTTGTGTGAGCAAGCCAAATAATCCGCAGCAAAACAGCGGCGTCCCTGTGTACGTCAGCTGCGTTTGTTTACCCGTCGCCATCCGCTCTGTGGCGCGCGCAGCCAGGCAGGCGTGTCAGAGCAAAAAGAACTCCCTCTGCCCACCAGCCAGTGTTCCCAGTTCATTCTGCCGTCAGATACGCGGTTCTGTAATCTCGCAAGCTTCTGATAAATTTATGCAATAGATGTTATTTTTTCCATGCAGGACCTCATGAACTCCGCGGCCGCCAACGCGTAGCATGAAAAACGGTAATAATCGACTCGCCCTCTTTTAAGTAGCCAGAGCTTTAAGAGATTCCCACCCCCCTTTGAGCATAACATCCAGCATGCTATTTTTTCATTCATTTGGTCAATGGTGCTCATTTCTCCGACCACCAAATACTTTATTATTAGCACTTTAAATCTAACAACATAAAAAAATTGATTTTAATGTAGTTTCACACAACTGGCCTTTGTTATTATAGTAAGCAAGGAGTACAAGAAGAAATTGGCAAAAAGTAAACATTCAATTGTTTTAAAGTTGTGATTTGTCATTGGAACCATTCGGACATTCTGCTTTCAACCACCCTTCATTTCATGAGATACGTTTGAAAGCAATTTCGCATTTTCCCTAGACTCAATCCCACATCTCGAAACATTCGTGAATTGGTAATGCCCAGAACAAATTATAGTCCTAATTGACAAGCAAAATGGGCCCAAAATTTAGTGAACTTATATTAAAAGTACATTGTGCTTCAGTGCCTTCATTTCGAAACAGTCGCGCGCACACACACACACACACACACACACACACACACACACACACACACACACACACACACACACATACATTTACGCCTCAGCAACGTTAGATGTACTTAGTTACTTACTTTCACAGCCAGTGAGCTCATTACGATAACTGCAAAGAATAACCACATGTCGAGATCTCACAATCACGTAGCACAATCTGCGCGCAGACTGTTGCTTTGAGCTCTGTACGTGACTGTTGAAATCCACTACGTTCGTAGAGATACCTCAGTGTTCCGTTACGTGTGTCTGTCTTGCAATAGCATCGGTGGTTTCATACGCAAGGCACAGGAACTTCAAAAAGAAATTAATGAAATGGTGGCTTCTCTAATACAAAATACAGAAGTTAATAAAAGGGTGCCTTGAAATTAAAAAAAAGGTTAGTCATTCATATGCAGGCTTCACCGTTGTACTTAATATGGTTATAATTACGTTATGGCTCTGGGGAGAAATACCATGACAAGAAAATTATTGAAAAGTAGCTGTTGATAAAGATTTTTGTCGAACTGTTCTACTTATAATTCGCGGGATACAGATGGTATCACTCGAATTAAAAAATATTGCAACAGCTGAAGCACAAGTAAAAATTATGTAGGGGGAAAGTGAAATCGAGGCCGGGTCAGTTGGAGACGACATTCTATACTGTAGCGGTGTGTGTTTCGATACGTCTCAGGTTTACAGTAGCCAGCTGAAAGGACACCCTGTACAGAAAGCAACCTGTCTCTCCAAGGTGCGCACCGTCAGCAAGAACAATAATGCATGAACCTCAGTATATTGTTTGTATTCGGAAGATCATTAGCTAAATTCTCGTTTGACCTAATTTTCATTGTGCTGTCACCGCGAGTCCCCTGAGATTATCTTAAGTATTTGCGTCTCAGACACTTTGTACAACAAACTTGTTCTCCTGCGTGGTGGAGGAGATATATATCCCTTAATGCGTAAGAAAAATAAACTGTAAGACGTTCGATTATGTGTGTAGTGGGAATCAAGCTGGGATTCTACTGGAACTGGAACTGGAACTGGAGCTGTAAGGTGTGTTAGTTCAGCATACAAAAGGTTCTTATAACGAGCTCACCTCGATCACTCTGCGAGCAGTTATGTCGTAAATATGAAACAATATACTGAGGCGGGCAGCTTGTGAACACTTGTTCTGGAATCTTTCGGAAAGCTTAGGAACACTCACACACTCCAAACTGCAGCTATTCACATATCTTTCTCTGTTATTGTGCCTTTGTGTACGCTTACTGCAGAAAAAAATCAACACGATTTCTATGCATTTATTATAAACAGAACTATCATCCTTCTACATCTGCATCTCACGTACATACTCCGCAAGCTACCGTACGGTGCCCGGCGGAGGGTCTCCTCTACCACTACTAGCCGTTTCCTTTCCTGTTTCATTCGCAGATACAGCGAGCGAAAAATGACTCCCTCTAGGTCTCCGTATGACCCCTAATTTCTCGTATCTAATCTTCGTGGTTCTAATGCGAAATGTATGTTGGCGGCAATAGAATCGTTCTGAGTCAACTGCAAATGCCGGTTACCTAAGTTTTCTCAATGGTGTCGCTTGAGATCGTCGTCTTCTCCCCAGCGATTCCCATGTGGGTTCCCGAAGCATCTCCGTAATACTTGCGTTTTGTTCGAATCTATCGGTAACAAATCTAGCAGCCCTCCTCTGAGTTGCCTGATGTCTTCTTTTAATCGGACAGGATGCGGCTCCCAAACAGTCGAGCAGCACTCAAGAATAGGTCGCCCTAGCGTTTCATATGTGGTCTCATTTACAGATTAACCACGCTTCCCTAAAATACTCCCAATAAGCGGAAGTCTACCATTCGCCGTCCTTACCACAATCCTCACATGCTCGTTACATTTCACATCGCTTTGCAACGTTACGCCCAGGTATTTAAAGGACTTCGTGTCAAACGGGACACTACAGATCCTGTGTCTGAACGTTAAGGGTTTGTTTTTCGTACTAATCTACATTTAACGTACATTATTTCTGCATTTAGAGCCAGCCAGCTGCCATTCGTAACACCAACTAGAAATTTTGTTTAAATCATCTTGTATCCAACGGTAACTCAACTTTGACACCTCTCCATACACTGTAGCTTCATCAGAAAACAAGCGCAGATTGCTGCCTACCGTGTCCGCCAGATCATTTATGTACATGGAAAACACTTGTCTGGGGCTCCTCTCATGAACACTGGCCGTCGAGGGCAACATACTGCGTTATGTTACTTAAGATGTCTTCTTAATAGAGAAGTCTTTGAACCACTCACGTACTTATGGACATATTCCGTATGTTCGTACCATCGTTAATAGCCAGCGGTGGTGTACCATGTCATATGCTTTTAGGAAATCTAGGGATATGGAATCTGCATGTTGTCCTTCAGCCATAGTTCACAGAATATCAAGTGAGAAAAGGGCAAGTGAATTTCACATCGTTATTATGCCATTCGTTTTATTTGGATACGGTTAGTTTGTATTCCTTGGTCAGGTTAGAAAGTAGTGGATTTTTTTGTTTTGCAAAGTGTTACTGCTGGTTTAGAAACTGTCTGTTTAGAGTAGGTACTGAATTACTTTTCTTTTACATCTCCTAATGACATTAGCCATTTTTTACTTCTGTGAGCAAAAGTTTGAACCAACACACGCTATTTCATTGGTGTTTGCCTCGAGGAGCTTTATTGTGATCTTTCTTTGACAACACAGATTTATTCATAAGTGCATTTCACCATAGTGCATTTTGTATTACCAATTTTCTCTGTAATACAATGTGATGGAGTTATTGAAATGTTTAGTACAATTAAAATCAAGAAACTGATGATACTAAAGAGAGATCCTTTGTCTGACACTGTTACTTTAGGATGCGTCAGCTATCACTATAAGAGCAGAAATAAGTTTACGCGCCACAGAAATAATACACGTAAAGACTGGTGCGCAGAGATCCTAGATTAAGTCTCAGAACAGCGGAAAGCTCTGTTTGACATGCTATAAGATACTTCATATTATTGTTAGTCTTCCTTTACGTATCTCTAAATTTATGCAACAGTCATTGAGACTGTTGAGGTTTTGGAGTCCAGTTTGAGTGCCCTGAGTGTGTCCGTAACATTTTCTCTCTAATCACGTTGTAAACCTGCCAGTAATATTTATTTTTTAGTTTGTGTCTCATATTCGTGTAAGTATAATAGTAAAGCTCAGCATGTCATATTATCATCATTTCGTTTTCAATGCTATTGCAGTAGCAGTGTTTGCAGACTAAATTATGAGGTTTAGGTTCCGCCTGATGAGGTGAAGGGTAAAATCTTCTTACTGCCCAACGTGTTTCATCACATTTGTCCCATCATCAGTCGATTATTGTTTATTCGGGTCTTTAGTCTCCAAGAGGCTAGGTTTTGTAGAGCCTTCTTCAAATGGTCATAAAGCTTGTCATAATTTTGGGAAAACTATGAAACACAGTATGGCTATTTAAAAGGCAATTCAAGGCGGAGCCCAGCCCCGTAATGCGTCCCATTACTTACTTCCCATCTCAGGGGTTTTCCAACATTCGTTCATTTTTTAAAATCATCTCGCTAGATACTGATCATACAGCAAAAGTTCTCCATTTGTGCATTGTCAAATCTCTTGCGATATCTTTCATTGATGATGATATGTTACAGATTTTCATTTTTGTGGGACACTGTCTGAAGGTACTCTCATTGGACAGCTGCACCCGACTACTTCAGTTCGGAAGGTGACACTTGTCGTGGAATATAGACACGCGGTGCTGTGAAATCATAAAGCACTATATCTTCGTTGTTATTCCTGCTGAAGGCAAATTCATTATTGTTGCTTATTGCAGTGTGTATATGTCTCTGTGTGACCATCCTGTGAATATTTCTTTGCAGCCCTTGTACCGTATCTGTGAAGCTGTTCCATAGCTCCGCAGTGAGAGTCAGTTCCGCCGAGCTGCCGCTAGAGTAAAAACTTGCCTTATAAGATTCGCTGCGCCTGCGGTGTGCAAGAAACTTTGCGCAATAGCTTCGCTCATGGTCTGATTTACTGAGCGCTTTTCTATCCTTTATGTTGCAGGTGAGCGTACCATCCGCACATCCAGTGGCTAAAGCAGTTCAGCAGTGGCGTATGGGCTGCTTTCAGAAATTCAGACCTCCTGAATGCGGTAGGAAACAACACACGTTTCTAATGACGTCACTTCTGCGCTGAATAATGATACAGATTGCTCTGCAGCAAGACCTATAAAGTTGCTGAGAAGTCATCTTTGAGGTTAGAGAACATAAGTTTTAAAATAAAGTTCAGAATTTGTAAATTCAGGTACTACTTTCCGTAAATAATCATTGTGGTTACTGAGAATGAGAACGCATTAGCTTCGTTTATTCGTCTGTCTGCGGTAATAGAAATTAGACGCTTTCGGGAAAGTGAAATCCGGAGGCAAAATTTTGGAAACGTAATTATTAGTCCATGAAGCACAGGTGGACGTAAACAGTGCTGACAGGAAGAGAATAGCTTTCGAATGCGACGTTACAGAACAATGATGAAAGCTAGATGAATGGATCGAGTAACTGATGTAGTGCTGAATGGAATCGCAGGGGAAAGAGCATTATGACACAACTAGTCTAAAAGAAGGGTCAAGAAATATTTGATTAGGCAATGGAGAGAAATGTGGCAAGTTGAAATCGTAGACGGAGACCAAGACAGAAAGGAATGATATACTGGGTCCTTATATTAAAGTCCAGCTACTCATGGACGTCCAGCGTGGGTTATAATTATCGTATGGCAGCCAAACGTGGTAGATACGCTAATGTGGGACCGATTTAAGCTGAAAAAATAGTTTTAATTTTGGCCAGCAGGTGCAAATCTGGTGCTGTCCAGCACCTCATCGACGTCTCCGATGCTCATTTCGAACAAATTGTGGAAGCTGCGATTAATAATAAAATTAACATTACGTCTCTCTCGCTTGCTTCGGTTTTTCTGCCCACGTCCCGTTCCAAATTCATTATATGTGGAAACATTTGTATACGTCTTTCTTGCGTTACAGCGCCAGATTTGCACTTGGCGCACAAAATGGGAAATAATTTTTTACAGCGTAAATCAGTTCCGCTAGAACATTAGAATATCTGCAAAGTTTCATTGTCGCAGGATAATTACAGCTCACGCTGGACCTCTGTGACTAGCTGCATTTTAATTATAACCACCCGGTAGGCTGCAGTAGCTGCGGCCGGCCGGTGTGGCCGAGCGGTTCTAGGCGCTACAGTCTGGAACCGCGCGACCGCTACGGTCGCAGGTTCGAATCCTGCCCCAGGCATGGATGTGTGTGCTGTTCTTAGGTTAGTTAGGTTTAAGTAGTTCTAAGTTCTAGGGGACTGATGACCTCAGAAGTTAAGTCCCACAGTGCTCAGAGCTATAGCCAGTAGCTGCGCAGACATAAGACTTGGGCAAAATAGACTAATGTGGAAAGATGCATCAAACCGTATTCGGACTGAAGACGACGACGGCAACAGACACACCGGTGCGTAGTTGTAAACAAAGTGCATGGTAGTTACACGGGCATTAAAGCATAAGTACAAATAGGAAGAGAGTCGAGGACGTCGGAAAACGAGAAGAGTCAGTAATGATAACAGCTATTATTTTTTTTCAGTCATAAGTTTACTGCAATTTAAATGCCTGTTACACCACACGAGATAGGCTTTATTGACAAAGCATCATGAGTATGAGTGGTGCTTTGTAATTATTGCATAGATAATACACTGCTCTGCAAAACGTGATAACGAGGTAGGTAAAATAACATAACGTACTAACAACTCAGTGGAAATGTGTGAAAATGCGTGACAAAGTTTCCAGAGGTCTCCCAGTCGTGCACAGAAAACTGGACGTCAGATGGCGTGAGGTCAACATGATTAAAGCGCCAAATAGGGTTGTCAGTGTAATACGAGGCAGTTCAGGAAACGGGAAAACACAATGTGTGTCAGTCAGCGAGCGGTTACGGTGCACCATGATGGTAGCCTTCATTACACCATGACCCAAAGACAATACAGTATTTCGACGATATCATTCTGGAAAGAATCACTGCGAAGCTGGAAGAAAGGCTAAGTGCGACGTATGTAGTTGGGAACTGCATACAGCATTATTTCACGTGAACGGGGAGGGTTCCGAATAACAGGTACTGCTTCCCGAAGGATAATAGGTGATCGACCACGGTCAACTGCAGCAGCAGGTGACCCCTACATTGTGCAACAGGCAAGAAGGGATCCACGTCAAACAGTGTGTTCCATTGCAACTGCATTAACAAGACTGCAGGAGACCCATTCTCATGCTCGATAGTGGCGTGGTGAATACATGAGGATGGTGTCTTTACCCGACGACCTGTACATTGCGTTCCGTTGACACACGAACATTGGCGGCACGAAACTTCCTGGCAGATTAAAACTGTGTGCCGGACCAAGACTCGAACTCGGGACCTTTGCCTTTCGCGGGCATGTGCTCTACCATCTGATCCATCCAAGCACGACTCACGCCCCGTCCTCACAGCTCTACTTCCGCCAGTGTGAGGACGGGGCGTGAGTCGTGTTTGGATAGCTCAGATGGGAGAGCACTTGACCGCGAAAGGCAAAGGTCCCGAGCTCGAGTCTCTGTCCGGCACACAGTTTTAATCTGTCAGGAAGCTTCATATCAGTGCACACTCCGCTGCAGAGCGAAAATCTCGTTATTGGCGGCACGGCTTGCGATGGTGCTGACTGGACAAATGAGGACTGACGTCGCATGCTATTCTCGGATGAGAGCAGATTCAGTCCGAGAAGTGATTCTGGGCGCACCCTCAGATGGCGAGCGTTGGGTTCACGTAATGCACCCAGAAGCACTGTCGAATATGATCGTTTTCGTGGTCCAAGTGTTATGCTGTGGTAGGCGTAATATTGCTAGGGCAAGCTGACTTTCAGATCTTTGAATACGCTACACTGGCCGGTCAACGTTACTGTCACATCGTACTCCTTCCCCACTTGTGTCTTCGGGGGAGCATTTGGTCATGACTACATTTTTATGGACTGTGCGCGACCGCATCTGACAGCGCAGGTGGAGAAGCTCTTTGAGGTTTCGGTGAATGAATTGGCCTGTACATTCCCCCAATTTTAATCCCATCATTGAATACGTGTGATATACAGCACCAGCGACCATCCAGCAGTTGTCAACAGCGCTGGTGGATGAAGATAAGGTCTTACCATCTTTGTGGCTAGCAAGAGTGGACACTGCAAAGCATGTGGTGATTACGTCTCCTACTGAAAAACATGTCCCGCCTTTTGCAATGTCCAAGGGACCATCATAAATCACAGTAAGTTCAAATGAAATTTCTGTTTGTCTCACTGCGTGTTTCTTTCTGTTACCTTCTGTACTATGTCGCAGCAGTGTATTCTACACTCACGTTCAGGAAAAAGAAAAAAGAACAGAACACCTTGAAGAACTAGAGATTGGACGTTCACATTCACAGGACATGTACATTGGTATGTTCTGCAGAAGTGATTAGCATTTCAGTCACATTGGTTCAGCATGTATCCTCCTGCCTAGTAGGCACAGGGTTGCCCATGGGCTCTGATGACTTGTTCGATGCGTGATGGCATCGACGCATATAAGTCGCGAATGGCGTCGTGCAGTACAGCCATCCATGTTGCATTCACCTGGTTCCAAAGTTGATCTGTGGCGGTTGGCATTGGTTCACAGTGCTGCACCCGTCGTTTCACCATATCCCACACACTTTCGATTGGCGACAAATCTGGTGATCTGGCGAGCCATGCCAAAGGTTGACATCCTCTGACATCAAGAAAGCATGTGTTCGTGCAGCAACATGTGGTCGTACATTGTCTTCCTGAGAAATTTCGATGGGGTGTTGTGCAGAAAGAATATGGCTACGGGTCGCAGGATGTCATTCAGTAGGTGACACTGGTCACAGTGCCCTGGACAAGCTCCAACTGTGATTTGTGGTTGTACCGAATTGCACCCCAAACTATAAGGCGTTGAGTTTGCGCTGTATGACTTGTGCGAATGCTAACACTGTCATGCTTCTCCCTGTCTGCGAGGAACCAAAATGTGGCCATCATTTTCAAACGGACAGAACTGGATTCGTTCGAAACTGTATCTGATGCCATTCCTGTCCCTAGTGACGTCGTTCCACAGATTGTTGCCGTCTAGCATCAAAGGTAGGCAGAGAAGTGGAAGATGCGCACCTAACCCATGCCGTAATAATCGGCGACGGACTCTCACCCCTGATAGTGTACGATGTGTTACTCTCTTGCACCGTTCCACTGTTGAGCGAGAGCCAAGAGGACGCAGATCTGTCCTGCAATGCCATTCAGGTGAGGTGTCGATCTTTTCTGGGGGTGGTGTGGGTGATGCGACCTGACCAATCTCGACGTGTTGTACGGCCTTCCGTGAACCATTCTGCGCTCACCTGCTGCACTGCCAAAACACTTCGTCCCACACGAGTAGTAATTTCCCAGATGGATGCATCCATCACATTCTCTCATGCGAACAATGCGCCTTCGTTCAAACTCGCTGATATGACGGTGCGGTTCGCGCATACGTCTGCGATGCATCCTGCACGTCTGCTCAAGTCAGACGGATCCCTTACCTTCGGTTTATACCGACAGGGAGAGGCGAAGGCAAATTTTACTGGTAGGTGGTTTGCGCCACAGTATGTTGCCTCGAACCCGCGGGCGGACATGGTTCAAATGCTAATCATTTCTGCAGGACTTACTAATGTGTAAGTCCTGTGAATGTGAACTCCTAAAAACATAACATGAGTGTATGTATGTTCCAAGTTTCGGCGACGTATGTTACTTGGCAGTAGTACATCATACGAAAGTTACCTTCGTCCACACGTTCTGAGCAGAACACCAATTTACGTTTTTACGTTTTGATTCTTAATGAGTCAGAGAATTTGTACTCTTGAATGGGATGTTTACGTTACTTAAGACCTTTATTAGTCCTTTTTGCATAATTTCAAGGCAACAGATGTACCAGCAGTTTTATCGTCCTCGAAACAAACGTATTATGTGAGAATAACGGTGTTTCTTTTGAGGAAAAATGTGTTTCGGTATGCTATTGCACATAAGTGTCTTCTTCGCCAAATTGTGCAAAAGAAATATTTTATAGCTGTACGAGCGCTACATCACTAAGTGGAATGCAATCAAGCTGGCTTCCGCCGCGCTAATTACGTTGCTCAAGTCTGCTGCAAAATGTCGTGACTCACTATGGCGGAGGAAAATAGCGGAGAAGTAATTGAATCGGGAGTTGGTGCGTTAAATGTGCAGAAGCAGGTCGGCGCAGGTGAAGTTTCTCGGGCTAAACAATTAGTGCGCGGTGGGGCGAGGAGAGGCTGCGGAAGTTGGGAGAGACGGGTGGGCCCGCCGGCCGGATATTAAGTTGTCCGCCGCGTGTATTTGCCGGCGCTACGACCCACCTGTGGAAACACGCCCGGCGCAGTTGTCGTACCAGGGCCGTTTTTACGCGATGCGGGGAGAGGGCAACGAGCGAGAGCTCATAGCTGTCCTGTAAACTGGCCCATAAACAAACATCTACATGCGGAAGATGTCATCAAAGTTCGACGAGGCATTCCTCTTAATGGATTTCGATTTCAGTTGCAGGCGTGTACTAAAATGCTACGGACCAATAGAGAGATAGCTGTTAAGTTAGTAATTTGGAAAAGCAATGTATCTTCAGTATTCGGTCACATTCCCTTTGATAGTAACTACATTCATCCATACGAATGAATGGTGAGACAGTCTTTCCATTTTGGGAGCCACTAATCAACAATACCGGATTATTAGTGCAAATAATTTATGTTACATCCGTGTCCAACTGAATCAACATTATATCTTTAAAGACCTTAACCTCAGCGTGACCTGACGTTTGCCCGCATCTCGTGGTCGTGCGGTAGCGTTCTCGCTTCCCACGCCCGGGTTCCCGGGTTCGATTCCCGGTGGGGTTAGGGATTTTCTCTGCCTCGTGATGGCTGGGTGTTGTGTGCTGTCCTTAGGTTAGTTAGGTTTAAGTAGTTCTAAGTTCTAGGGGACTTATGACCACAGCAGTTGAGTCCCATAGTGCTCAGAGTCATTTGAACCATTTTTTTGACCTGACGTTTACTGTACCCCTGCCTTATCCACGGTAACAAATTCAGGGGGAGGCATACAGGCTTGTGCCACTGTAAGAAGAAACGTGCTATATAAGTTTTGCACTTTTATCTTTATATACTTTCGCAACCATATCCAGCCGGCCGGTGTGGCCGAGCGGTTCTAGGCGCTACAGTCTGGAACCGCGCGACCGCTACGGTCGCAGGTTCGAATCCTGCCTCGGGCATGGATGTGCGTGATGTCCTTAGGTTAGTTAGGTTTAAGTAGTTCTAAATTCTAGGGGACTGATGACCTGAGAAGTTAAGTCCCATAGTGCTCAGAGCCATTTGAACCATTTTGAACCAGATACATTGTGGACGGAAAATTTCTTACAATATGGGTACCATATTTATAGGAGTGTGCTGCAGGATTTGCGTTGTTAGTAGTGTTGGTGTCGTGACTTCCCGCTAGGCTTCGGTACAGGTACGATGCCGTAGGATTGAAACACAAGCATTAGGCCAATCAAATTAGACATTAAAATCGCAAAACATAATGTAGTGCAAATCCGGGAAGCAATTGTATTACTTCTTGACCGAAAGAGGTGATGGGAAAGTGAGTGCCACTTGTCTCTGAAAGTAAACGTTTCAACCCCAAACCGAAGAGAAGCAGTAAGTCCACATACTGTCCAGCCACGTTCACATTCTTATTGGATGTGCTTTCATCGAGGGCGGTACTCATAATGTCGCCGTCGGCATCTTTTGTTGCCATCTTAGTTTCAATGTCCGCGAGGCCTAACGCAGAGCCCAACTGGTCAATATGGCGTCTCTTCTTGGAGTCGCTAGCTAACAGTTTCTCCTGGGGCATTTTGAGAGTCAAACACGATCTCGTTGCAAGAAAGGGCTGCAATCGTTTTGGAGTTTTAACTCTCCTCAAGCTGTTCATCAAATACCCCTGAAACGTTCCTGCCAAAGTTGTTTAATGTGTAGGTGGTGTAAGTAGCAACGATTGCCCTAATATAATCGTTTCGGCGCCATGTAGCCTTGTGGACTAAGTGTCCCTCATCCACCACTACAAATGTTCTGGCCTCAAGAGAGACGTTTTGGGAAAGTGGAGTAAAAGCGGCGTAGAAAATTGATTTCAACCCGTTACGCAACCCCTCTTCGTTGAACAATATAGTGGGTAAGGGGCCAGTTAGAATTTAAAAATGCCCAATGACTTCACTGTCAAAGTGCTTAGTGAACAACATTCTTTCAAAGAAGTTGAAAGGATGCACGTCAACGCACTTTCAGTTGGTGTTTGTCGCTAAAGTTACCACTTTACGTTTGTTTTACAATTTATCTTCCCAATCAAGCATCCAGTTATTTTTCAGACCCTTTCAATGGGTTTACTGGAGATAAGTGGCAATTTATTTCAGCATCTCCCACGATTCCACAGCTGAAGGATATTATTTTGTCTGTGGATGGAAATGGAGGATGGTAATACATGTAATTCATGTAAAAATACGGTCCAATCTTTGAACATGATGCTACGCATTTTCCTTTCATTGAATCCCCAGTCAGTTATTAATAATGTTTATGATCAATTCTTCAAAAATTCAGTTTTCTAACATTTTGTGTTTATGCGATTTCAGGAGAACTGCTGCGCTTGGAAACTTTTTTTTTTTTTTTTTTGCTGAAATGAAAGCCAATAAAATTTACTAAAATTTCAATTCTCATGGCTTTTCTTGCAGGATGAGCGATTGTGCCGATATTCAGACCAAAACATGAGCAAAACCTGAAAGTTTCATTTTCGGTAAAAAAAAATGAATTTTTGAAATTCCGCATCTCAGAAACATTGACCGTATAGAGCTGCGGTTTGACTTAAATTTGCTGCCTATTTAAAATACCTTAAAATGGTATTAAAGACAAACATCGGAAAACGCATAATTTGAATTAGAAGGCAACAACTGAAAAACGTCCAAAAATTTACGCAGTTTTTCCACTATTATTCAGGGAGCATAGGTTTCTCGAGGCTGCAGACTTCGATTTGCCTTACCGTAACTGATCCTAATAGCACATCAAGTTTTGCGATTTTAGCTTTTTTGTGTATGTTTTGACTGGCCCAATCAGTGTGCATTAAAATTGCAGTTAGTCAATTTGGATCTGGCCAAGGCGAGCGGGGCTGTACCCGTAAAGCTGTTTTATCAAAACAGGAGCACTGGTGCTACTGCTCTCCGCAAGTATCGACGCACTAAAGGAATACGGAGAGGTCCTCTTTTTCACCGTGGTTGAAGAAAATGATTCGGAAGGTCGAATTAACGGGCGATTTGGGAATCGTTCCTGGGAGTGGGCGATGGCCAGTTGTGCCACAAATTGTTGAAGAACGTACCGTTGCTATGGCTGATAATTCCGGTCGAAATGTATTATCTTCAAGCAGTGATGGAACTGTGTCAAGACAGTTGAACATTCCATGGTCCACCGTTCGAAAAGTGCCGCGAACAGTTATGAAATGTTTTCCGAACTAACTTCACATTACTCATCAACCTTTGTCACGTGACGTTTGTAAGTGGAACGTAAACATGCTATGCATTTAACAAACGTTAATCCTTCATGTGGAAATTAAAGTGTGTTTCTTTCATGGTTTATTCGTGGTTTCTCTTCACCGTGTCCTTAGAAACTTTTCCACATAGTTTGTGTCCTGCGATCTCTAGTTTTTCGAGACCGTTCTCCCAATCAGTAAAAGATCAGTTATACCCTCCCCGCAGATTAAAAAATTAACGTTCTCTATTCGTAGTGTTAGCAAAAGCAGTAATTTAATAACATGAAGTTCCAATCAGTCTGCATACCAGTAAAGGTTTATGCATTTCATTAAGCTTAATTAGCTCTTTATTGGAAGTGTAGACCTTGCCGATGTATGCAACTACTAAGTAATTTTCTAGCAGTCTAGTTCCATCTCGCCGTGTTTCATTCACGGTGTTCAGGTGAGGCGTGCACGGATAGCCTAACAGTAAAGGCGACCGCTCGCGATATGCGGCAAGTCCGCGTTTTTCGTCCCAGTCAGACACAAATTTTCGTATGTCACTGATGGGTAGTACACCTATACCTGAAACAACTGAAGCCAAGTTATTCGCATTCACAGAATTTAATTCGAAGTAGTTAAGGTGAATTTGAATGCCATAAGATGACGGCATGGAGTTCATCTAGACGTTGCTACGCATCTACGCTGTTCCCTCTAGAAATTTTGACCAATAATAATTTTTTCCGTGATTTCAGTCTGATGTAACAATACTGGTATCCGCTGTAAAATAGGGTAGCCTGAGGTAAATGAATGCACTAGATATAAATTATATCCTTGAACGGTGGCAAAGAATAACTTACTACGAAATAACTCGAGTACTGTGAAAGATGAGAGAGAGAGAGAGAGAGAGAGAGAGAGAGAGAGAGAGAGAGAGAGAGAGAGAGGGGGGGGGGGGTTATGTTTCAATGGTTGCCATGTTCAGTCGCAGTCTGGAATTAAATTACAAACGCTTGTAAAGTTGATGCAAGTTGATAAATTGAGAGGAGGACAGTGCGAACGAGGATATAATAGACCTTGCGTATCGTGAGAAATCACGTCCGTATCCAGTCGTGTAATTGAGAGAGGACACATTCCACTTTGGATTTAACAGCGACGGCGGACCGCCGCGGACGCATTGGCAACTATTTGTCCGAATTGAAAACTAAATCGATAGCGCTCTCCGTTGGGAAATAGAGGAAATGGCCTCGTTTGGTGATTGCGGAACTTGGCTAACTGGTACAGCGCCGCTGAGAGATTGACGAAACTTGGCAGCCAACTACTAACGGACGAGACTGTTGCACAGATTAACCCTGCGAGGAAACATTTCCGTCTTCGATAGCTGTAATACACTGCGTAGCGCTTTGGGTCATCGCTGTAACTTTGCCGATCGTCTCGTTCATATCGGCGTTCGTAACAAGAGGTGATGCACTGCTATTTATGCAATAATCACTTGGCTAGTATTCCGTAATGTCTGTCACCCCATCACGAACCACCCATGTCAAAGAATAACTTTTTTAAATCCTCTTATTTTGTATTTCTATTAGTGGAATCTACATCACGCTTTTTTCGCCATCCACAACGATAATTTGTCGCTAGTGGCTGTACCCGTACCTACTTCAAAATGATGCATTCCCGCACAGTTAAAATTCGGGTTGCTGATCACAGCTGCTACTTAGATTTATGAGCAAAAGATATATCGCTTTTCGCTATCCTCCTCCTACTCTCCAACCATTCCTGACCCTACTGAATCTTTGTGTTGTTGTTATTGTTACGCAGACAGTATATCGCGGCAGTGGAGAACTTCGACTGACCGAAGGGAGAGGAGCGGTGCGCGGAATAAGCCACGCCCCTCTCTCGAACGTCCGCGTTCTGTGCGTCCACGAAGGCAGAACTGACATAACTGTCATAAGGATCGCTGATTCCCTTCTTTGTGGTGAGAGTCGCATTCAGATACCTTTATGCACCAGGAGTAGCCTCTTAACACATTTCAAAATAATAAAAAGAAAGCAATCCACAACACAAAACAAATTGGAGTACACAAAGCATTTGGTAGTGGCTACAGCGCAATTGTTTGCTGCGGTTGGCAGTGGTGGTTCAGGCGTGACCTCTATCTTACGCAACCATAGTTTAAAACTCTCCCTACGTGAAGCAGCCACGTTATAGTGTCCGCATAATATGGTCTTCAGTCGGAAGACTGGTTTGACGCAGCTCTCAACCCTAGTCTAGTCTGTGCAAGCTCTTCATGTCCATCCACATGAATATCCATTTGAACCTGCTTACTATATTCATGCCTTCGTCCCCCTTCGCAGTTTTTATCCTCACAGTTCCTCTATTACCAAATTAAGGACACATCCCATCAACAGATCGCTTATTTTATTCAAATTGTGTCATAAATTTCTGTTCCCCGATTTGGATTAAGCACCTCTTTATTATTTATTCGACCTATCATCCAATTTTTAACATTTTTGTGGAGCACCATATTTTTAAAAACTTCTATTATATACTGTGGGCAACGGCCTTGCCGCAGTGGATACAGCAGTTCCCGTCAGATCACCGAAGTTAAATGCTGTCGGGTGTGGCTGGCACTTGGATGGGTGGCCATCCGGACCGCCATGCGCTGTTACCGTTTCTCGGGGTGCACTCAGCCTCGTGATGCCAATTGAGGAGCTACTCGACCGAATAGTAGCGGCTCCGGTCCCAGAAAACCATCGTAACGACCGGGAGAGCGGTGTGCTTGACCACACGCCCCTCCTATCCGCATCCTCACCTGATGATTACACGGCGGTCGAATGGTCCCGATGGGCCACTTGTGGCCTGAAGACGGAGTGCGTATTATATATTGCCCATGTTTGACTTACGTTCAAGGCTACACTCCAGACAGATATCTCCAGAAATGGGTTTTCTTGCTATTGCCAGCATTCATTTTATATTCGGTCTAGTTTGGCCAATATTAGTTATTTTGCTGCCTAAATAGCAAAGTTCAGCTACTACTTTGAATGTGTCAATACCTAATCTAATTCCTACAGTATCGTCGGATTTAATCCTACTATATTCCATTAACATTATTTTGTTTCTGTTGATAGCCGTCTTCCTTTACTGTTTGCTCAGTTAACGGAATAATAACGTCGGGGACAGACTACAACCCTGCCTCTCCGTTCTCAGCTACTGCCTTTTTTTGCAACATCCTCCTGAGTAGGTCCACCTTGGATATTTGAATGGAGGAATATTTTATCTATGGAATATTTTACCCAAGAGGATGCTATCATCACTAAGCTATACAGTAGAGATGCATGCTCTCCGAGAAAATAACGGCCTCCGTTTTTATCCTTGCTTTCAGCTGTTTGCGGTACCAACACTGCAAGATCAGGCAGTTGTCCCAGCAATTACTGAAAACGCTGCTGCCTCTCTTCAAAAACTACAGGTTAGTCTGGGCTCTCCGCCGATACAACCTCCATTGTGGTTGCACGTACGGTACTACTACCTGTATCATGGAGACACGCAAGTCACCCTACGTCGGCAAGATCCACGGTTCATGGGAAACGTTTGGGTGGGTCGGTTGATAATGAGAATATAGTCCCAATCGAAAATTTGTGCAAGACCGGAACTCGAACCCGGATATCGTGCTTATCTGGAAGATCCTCTTAATTATTAGGCTGTCTCATCAAGCCTTCAGGCCTGATTCAAACTTCCATTATCGCTGATACTTCCTTCTCTAAGTTCTGAACACTACAGAGTTTGTCCCACGGGATACGTGGTAATAGTAATATTGAGAGAACGGATTTGTTGGACACCTATGGCTTGCCCTCTTGTGCACATCATTAATATTAATAAAATCATTGTCACGGCATGTTCAAAGTAATTGACGGGAAGCGCTCTAGTTACGGACCCTTTGCTGTTCCTAATCTGTATTAGCGTTTTAGGCGACAATTTGAGCAACCCTTTAGACTGATTGCCGCCAAAAGTGGCAATTGACTCTAAAAAGTGTCAGGCACTTCACCAAAAGGAAGCGGTTAAATATCTGTTACACGATAAAACATACAAAATTTATTGCCCATCAATTCAACTAAATTCCAGAGGATTATAATTACGAACTGCTTAAATTGGAACGATCACATAGAAAATGTCGCGGGCAACACGAACCAAAGACTGCGTTTTATTAGCAGAACAGTTAAAAAATGCAACAGGTCTGATAAAGAGACTGTCTATACTACATTTGTCCGTCCTCTTCTGGAGTATCGTTGCGCGGTGTGAGGTCCTTACTAGACAGGATTGACGAAGGACATCGAAATGTTTCGGGGACTGGCAACTGTTTTGTATTATTGCAGGAAAGGAAAGAGTGTGTTACGGATATGATGCGCGAGTTGGGGTGGCATTCATTAAAACAAAGGTGTTTCTCGTTGTGGCGAGATCTTTCCACGAAATTTCAATCTCCAACTTCTTCCTCCGAATGCCAAAAATATTTTGGCAACACTCATCTACCTACGGAGAAATGGTGATCGTAATAAAATAAGAGAAATCAGACCTCGCACGGAAAGGTTTAAATGTTCCTTTTTCCACGTGCTATTTGAGAGTTAAACGCTAGAGAAGTGTTCTGAAATTGGTTCGATGAAACCTCCGGCATCACGCAAGTGTGAATTGCAAAATAGTGATGTAAATGTACTACGAAGTTGTAATATGAGAGTAAAAAGTTTTCGGACCCATATCCGAATATCATATTTTATTTTTTTGCGTGTGAGGTATGTGTCCTGGAAGATGGTACGTGCTATATATTACAGTCCTTAGCAAATTTTGCTAAAGTAAGATACCTCGTAATAAGCCAGTAGGAAGCAGACTCATTGTAGCCTAACAGATAGCCAGTCGTCAAACTGAACAATTACCACTATGTTTGACGTGGTTTGAAAATGACGTCATTAAAAGATTCACCGTGCCGAAACTGACTTTTCCATAATATTCGTTGTAAAACGATCCTTAGGTCTTGACAAGAAGTGGATGACACTGTTTTTGGTTTCAGTGGATATTTTATCAAATGTCTAACAGCGTGTTCACAGTCGCTTAGATTTTTTGCTTAAGATGCCCCAAAACGAAGTAATTGCGATGCGACACATTTGGTGATACGAAGCGCCACGAAACGTCTCCATTTCTGAAATGAGATATTGGCAGAAAAGTTGATAACGATTTGCGGTGAAATTCATACACTATATATGACAGTTCGGCGACCGTAAGTTGCAGCTGGTAAAACGCACGTATCCTTCCGGTTATTTGGGACATCCTTGTTGGTCAGGACGAATCTCTTTCCGGAACGCTGCCCAGCTCAGTCTTATTCGGAAGGAATGTCAGCTTTTAGGTTGTTTTTCGGTAGTTTAATTCGTGACCAAAATACATTTTTCATAAACAGCTTCTTCAGACTGGTTTCCAGTCATAAGTGGTTTCTTGTTAGGTTTAGTATTTTTGTTTTGCTGGTAGTCATTTCGAAGCCAGTCTTTGCAGAGATAAGTTTTAGTTCAGGGATCATCCTCTGTAGCTTCTTTCAAATCTTGACTTACATTACACGAGTCATTGAGTTTTAATCCTCTGCTATTCCAGACTAGTTATTTGAATTCGTGCTGCAAAGCAAGTTGAACAGTTTCACAGAGATGGTTTCAGCTTGACGAACTCCTTTGCCGATTGGGCTCGTACTGATACTGTCGACATCCACTGTGATTGCCTTTGTTGCCGGCTCACAGAGATATCTCAAGAGCTTTAACCTCGAATTTATTCTGGCAGTTTCATGGGCTTCATGATGCCCCAAATCTCAACGGAGATGAATCCTGCTGTTATACTCAGTTGTTTCGTTAAGGCGGTGTCCCCTGAGGAGGTTTGCGTGCTCCGGATCCGGAGGGCTATGCCGGCGGTAGCGTAGCTACCAGCAGGGTCACCCATGCCGGACAGGCCAAAGGGGAGGAGCCAGACAAAGTGTGTCCCACAACGATCTATCGCCCCTCTTTCCCATCCCAAACCTGTCCTCAACATTTCCTTTTCCTGTCATTCCCTGGTATATGTACAAAAGGGCAGAAAGACCTCTATAGGCGTGGAGAAGCCAATCTTTCTACGGGAGAAAACCCCGAATGAAAAATCCTGGTCCTCCAGGTTGGGGGTTGGCGACGGGCTACCAACCCGTCCTGGAAAAAATAATCACCGGTACTAGCATCACAGAAGAGCCTCGGATAGGACTGATCTCTGTAAAACGACCTAAGCAAGAACAAGGACTACGGAAGGAAATACAACTAGGGACCTGGAATGTCAGAAGCCTATACCAACCTGGGGCAGCAAAATGTGTAGTAAGGGAGGCAGATAAGTATCAAATTGATCTATTGGCCCTGCAAGAAACAAGGTGGACAGAAACCGGAGCTACAGAAATGGAAAACTATGTCATATTCCATGGAGCCTCAGAAACAAACCACTCACTAGGAAATGGTTTTGCAGTGAAGAAATCACTCTGTACCACTCTCATAGATTTTAAATCAATCAACCCCAGAATCTCACTCCTAACCATAGACACGGGAAAACACAAACTCATATATAAATTGTCATGCCCCAACCGAAGAAAGCGATGACATCAAAAAAGATATTTTCTACGAGGAATTAGAAACGGTTTTAGACAATGTACCAAGTGAACATTACAAAATTACCCTTGGAGATTTTAATGCGAAAATAGGGAAAGAAGCAGCCTTCATGGGGACCATCGGAAAGCACAGTTTACATGATGTGAGCAGTGATAACGGCACTAGGCTGGTTAGCTTTGCGACTGCAAAAGGCTTGTTTATAAGTAGTATTGATTTCGACAGGAAGAGAATATATAAAGGAACCTGGGTGTCTCCAGATGGGAAAACAGTGAACCAAATTGACCACCTAATTGTAGAGAAGAGAATAAAGAAGTGGATACAAAATGTTAGAACGGCAAGAGGTGCGGAATGTGGATCAGACCACTTCCTTGTCAGAGGAAGGATGAAAACAATATGGAGAGCCAGGAAGCACAAAAGAATGCAAAGAGTCACTCTATATGACCATGAGAGTCTGACTGAAGATAATATAAGAAGAACTTTCAAGGTAGCACTAACAAACCGTTTTGAGGCTTTGAATGAAGAGGAAGGAGATACTGTGGTAGATCAGAACTGGAAGCCGATTGCAGAGACCATTAAGGGGAGTTGGAATGCCCTATCTCGCCAATGTTAAATTTGCTAACTTTGTGTACCTTTTTCTTTGGAACTATTATCTTCAGAACTTTGAAATTCTGGCAGAGGTTTTCAGCATATATTGTGAGCCCACTGAACTAGAACCAATGTTTTCTTTTTGTTGGTATAGTATTTATGAATTTTTTACCATTAAGCCATTTTTTATTGGAAAAAGTATAACATAAACTTCCCTAGTTCAGAGAATAAGCCAGTTCTTGTCATGATTCTAGTTCAGTGGCCTCTTTGAACTGTTTTGCAGCATTTCTGAAAATTTGAATGTTGTTGGTTGAGTGGTTTATGAGATAAAGGTACATGTAACACTAAAAATGTCAAATGCCAGAAAATGCGATTAAAGTAATTTATTATGAAAATTCACAAATACCTTTTATTCTATTATCAAAAGTGTCCAGCAGAGTAATCAGGGTCATCTTCTAGTTCTTCTTCTTCACCTAGAAGCTTTCTTCTCCTTGCTGCCCTTGCTTTTTTTGTATTAAATTCAGCTGCATACTGAGCCTTCCTTACTCGCACGCTGTCCAGAAGCTGAAGACCTCTGATGGTGTTGATACCAGGAGCAATGCCGAGCCTTGCCATGACCTTTAGCCTACCCATATGACCATCATTGAATGAAATAACAGCATCACTGACTCCCCATTTCAATGTTTTTATCCCAACAAATACATTCTTAGGTACACGAGTCCAAATGAGGTTGTTGAACGACTCGTTTTGATTCTGGGTACAACCATGAAGACATTTTCGCAGAAGATCAGGATGCCCCAAGTCTCTATATATTGGTTTAATTACTTCCATAACAGCCAATGGAATATAATTTTTATGGTGATAAGGATCCCCAGTAGCTTGAGATTTTCTATAATTGCACCATGACTGAGGACCATCTGGACAAGCAAAATGTTGAGGATTATCATCAGTTGATGATCGATGTAAATATGTGGCCCATACAGCTTGTCTCATTTCCTGCAAATTATTTGCATTATTTCTTATTGCCATACCATAGTATTGTTGTAATTCATTTATAATTTTATCTGACAGGCGACCTCTAATGGTTTTACCATCTGACAAAATTTTGTCCTTCAGATTCTGTTTCAGTTTCCTTAGACGAGTGCCCATTCGTTTCTGAACATGACCGACACATTCTAGTTTAGTTATTGTCTTATTGACATATGGCATGGATTCTGTAACACTTTTGTATGCCTTGGAGTCCCCATCTCCAAGGAATTTTGTGTAAAATACTCCCCGTTCTTTTTCTGATCTGCTAAACATTTTCACAGCAGCGGCAGCCTCCATGCCTCCACTCGTACCTTCATAATTCTTGCTACATATGTGAGCTGCTTCTTTCTTACCAGATGCACAATGGTAACAATGTTTAGTGAGCACTTCATAGTCCAAAACTTTACCGCTGTCCACACTAGTAACAGTAGCAACAGCATTTTTGGATGTGTGACCCCTTTTCTGCCAGGTTCCATCAAAAGCAACAGGGATATCTGGGTTTCCTTCATTTATATATTTTGCTTCACTGGCAGCAGCTTTCATTGATAAATCTGCTACAGACTGAACAGCATCTCCTATCACTTCAGTGTAATTGTCAATTTTAGCAGGTGGAGGTGGAAGATTCATTATGGCACAAAATGTTTGAGCAGCAGTATGTCCTTTACCAATTGCTCTCATTGCATACATTAGCCTGATATTACTCTCAAACAAATTGCTACTGCATGTTTTAGAGCTCCAAAAACAGGTCTCATTTTCACAACTGGCACAAACTATAGCAATTTTGCAGGAAAGTCCTATAGAGTTTGTTATGTTCATATCAAAAGAACCTCCACAAAGATTACAACACAAACATTTCTTCATAAACTCAGTAAAAACAGGAAAGTCGACTAAAACATATTGTTCATTAGAAGCTTCATCTGTAATTTCACTTGCACAGTTTGATAACTTCTTTTTTGATGCACTGGTGGGCGTGTCTCCTTCACACATCTCAGCTGTACAAACGTCAGAACTTTCACCAGCATCAACAGGTGCTGAAGCAGAATCACTTGAACAAACGTTATTTGTAAATCTATTACCGCGAAACTTTCGCTTTTTAAATAATGATGCACTCCTAGGCATCGTAGAAACTACGCACTCACCACTGAAAGTCAAAACAAGACAGATAACAAACTCCAAATGAGCGACAAACTAAACTCGAGGCTCAAAACAAACACTCACAGATCAAAAACTGAACAATAAACACAGCTAGTCGTAAAAACAATGGTACCTATGGAAGGATCAAAGATTCTACAACTGAAGAGTGAAATCCACAGCCTTCTATATGTAATGTTTTCGGAAATGCGAAGATTTAAATGTGTACAAATCACAAGATGGGTAACTTTGCTGGGCGCACATGTAATTTTGAAAAATTAAATAAAAATACTTCCAATTGGAATTTCTTAACAAATTTTGCACCATTTTAAGCAGAAAATTTCAAATTAAGTTATAAGGTTAAAAACTGAAAATGTGAATTTTTTCCATTTTCCGGCATTCCAACTCCCCTTAAAGAAACAGCCCAAGAAGTAATCCCAAAGCGAACTAGGGGAAAAAGAGTGTGGTTCAATGAGGAGTGTGAGGGAGCTATCAGGGAGAGACAACGGGCCAAACTACTGTGGATACAAAGCAATATGCAAGAAGAAGAAAAATCGAAGTTTGAAGAAACACGACGGCAGACCCAAGCCACATTGAGGAAAGCAAAGAGAAAATATGTTAAAAGTATCATGGAGGAAGCTGAACAAGACTTTCATGGAAATAGGTATAAAGAACTTTATAGAAAAGTGAAAAGTTTTAAAGGAGGGACATACCATCAACACAGATTCATAAAAGATGCCAATGGAAGAATGTTAACAGAAGATGGATGGAATACTTCAGAGAATTACTAAACTCTGATGAACCAACCGAACTACTTGAGTTTGATGAACCAGTAACAGTAGACCCAGAATATCCTCCACCCACCATTGAAGAGATAAGGAACCAGATTAAAAACCTTAAGAATGGTAAAAGTCTAGGTGAGGACGGTATTCTTGCTGAACTTCTCAAGGCTGGAGACGAAATCCTCTGTTTCAAAATCCACAAGCTAATCGAGCAAATTTGGGTAAAACATGAAATACCAGAGGAATGGAAGGTAGCTGTGATATGCCCCATATATAAAAAGAAAGACAAATCCGTATGTGACAACTACAGGGGCATAGCGCTACTCAACACCTGTTATAAGATCTTCTCCAACTGCCTATTAGAAGAATAAAACCTATAGCAACAGACATAATTGGAGAATACCAAGGAAGTTTCCAGGCAGGGCGATCAACCACGGACCAGATTTTTGTCCTAAAACGGGTCTGTGAAAAAATGTACGAATACGAACGAGAGATAAATCTCCTGTTTGTAGACTTCAAGAAGGCTTACGACAGTATACATAGACCTAGCCTGATTAGAACTATGACAGAGTTTGGTATACCAAAGAAGTTGGTCAAACTGGTAGAGGTATGCCAAAATGACACAAAACTTAAGGTTAAGGTAGGCAATCAAATGACAGAAAGCTTCCAAGTTGTAACAGGATTACGCCAAGGAGATGGGCTATCACCTGTCCTCTTCAACCTGGCACTTGAGAAGGTAATGCGGGATTTCAACAAAGAAAACATCAAGGGCATTCAAATTGGTAATGAACACATTACATATCTGGCCTATGCAGACGACATTGTACTATTAGCATGCACACAAGATGATCTGAAGAGAAGTATCCAGACCTTGGAGTTATTGGCAGCTAGGATCGGTCTACAAATTAGCTCTGAAAAGACAGAGTATATGACCATAGGAAGAAAGATCAAGAACTCTCAAGATTTAATTGTGAACAACACCAGGTATAAACATGTGAAAGAGTTCAAATACCTTGGATCATTTTTTACAGAAGTAACATCAACTGAAGCAGAGATAAAAGCACGACTGCAGGCGGGAAACAGATACTATCACTCTCTAGACCCTATATTAAAATGTAGAAGTGTCTCGCAACAACTAAAGCTACGGTTGTATAAGACATTAATAATGCCAGTAGTACTTTATGGTTCTCAAACCTGGAGCACTCGAAAACAAGACCTTAAGCGACTGCTAACATTTGAAAGGAAAGTCCTCAGGAAAATATTTGGACCAGTCAGAGATCAGACTACTGGAGAATGGAGAAGACGCCATAACACTGAATTAGAAGAGCTGTACAAGGAGCCTAACATCTTGGGAGTGATGAGAAGCAAAAGACTGCAATGGGCTGGACATGTTAGAATGGAGGCAACAAGATGGCCCAAAATCACAATGAACTGGATCCCGTCAGGCAGCAGACCAGTGGGAAGACCTAGAAAGAGATGGATCGATGGAGTGAGAGAAGACCTGTTGCAGCTGGGAGTCACGGAAAACTGGAGACAGATAGCAGAAGACAGAGACGGATGGAGAGCTCTAACTGTGGTGGCGCGCGGTCGTCTGGGCCTGATCGCGTGAAGAAGATACTCAGTTGTTTCCTCAAGCGAAGGTGAATAGTCTGGATGTGATTCACACTTCCTTCCTGAAAACCCTCTTGCTGAACAGGTTAATGGAAATTCAGATCTCTTGCGAGCCGCTTTAATACAGTTTTAATTACGAGTTTGTAAAGATGTGATAACAAACTAAGTGGATAATATTTCTCAAACTTTTCCTTGTCTCTTTTTTTAAGAGTACCTGGTACAACGTCAGCCTTTTCATTTTTCTGGTAATCTTCCAGAGTTAATGCACTTAATGATGAGTATTGCACACCTTCCAGCAGGTTACTTCCATCACTTTCTAGCATTTAATTTATCATATTCTCCCCAGAGGTCTAGTTAAAACAGCTAAGAAACAGAAATGGCTCTGAGGAGGATATGATAACGAAGGAAATGGTGGTAGTAAAAATACATAATTTCGTGTCGAAATTTTTAAAACAATGCTGCCACAGCCTTAACTCCAAAAGCTAATCGAGCGAAGTGGTAGATTGATTAGGCAGTGCATTAATTTCAGAAAGAGATGGTTCGAATCGCGGTCTGTCAATTTCGGTTTAAGTTTTCAATTGTTTTCCTGAATTACTTGAGAGGAATAATTCCCCATTACATTACGTACTTCCACAACCGAGGTCGCTAAAGCACGGAACATCGGTGGCAGTCGATTCGGAAGTAGCCGGTAGGAAACGTGATGGCGGAAGAAATGTTCGGAGTATTCGTTAACTCCTGGTTGCCAAACTTTGCGCCAATCTTGTGGATTAAATTCCAAACCTCTACATAGTGGCCCATGGAATGAGGGCACCTGATACTGTTGATAGTGATCCGTCCGTCCGATGGTGAAGTTCCCTGCGCCCACCATGTGTTGCTGTTCCAGAGGAGTAGGCTATGTGCCGGCGCTGGGTTTCACCCTCCCCTTTCTCTCGTCATGATAAAACACATACGGTACATCACACTACACAGGCATTCATTACTGTTAGATGCACTCAACTGATTCACACACGACGGAGAAGGGAGCCGACGTCCTCGGAGGAAGAAAACACTTCCCAGTCAAGCGGTTGAACCAGCTTCTCGAGATCTGTCACCAGCAGTGCAGTACGACTCTTTCTTTTGCCTAAAACAAGGCCATTCATGTCCAGCGTAGACTGTACCCCATTTTAAGTGTTTCCAGTATAGACACGGCTCTAAAACCGTCCTTCACAAACCAGTGTTTTTTAATGGTCTGTACTCGGGAAGATCGTCTTCATACCCGTATTTTTGTGATTGGACGAGCGAAGTGGCGCTATGACTAATTCGTTCGCGGGAAGTCGTGATCCAATCCATATGTAACCTCGCCACTGCATACAGTTTGTTTCCCCTCCCACTTCTGATACGCCCTAGACTACCTGTACTGTGCGTGAGCGTGCGAGCTGATACGAGAAACGAGGAACCTGCACATTCCTATCATAGGCCGTGAATCGCTGCTGTGGAGATGAGGATCGCGCAGGCGCGTTGGGTCCTAGTATCTTTTCGTGGCGGTGAGCCTTGTCAGCCTGCCAACCCGGTGACCTCTGCGTGCTGTGCGGCCAGTAGCCCAGAGGGAGGCGTCTCTGCTGGGTGCCGCTACTGCTCCGAGCCGCGAGTGCCGGGAAATGTGACGGATAGATCGAGCGCTTCAACGTAGGCGGCCGACGCGTATTTGTGAAGTGAAACAGGAACTCGTTTGGTGTTGGGTGCCGTTTCTGTGGATCATTGTGTTGTGTCATTGACTTAATGGTGCGGACGGGGTGACGGATACCACAGAGGAGTTGGAGGGATTGTGTAAGGACAAGCCATGCCGCGATTTGGAGCCGGTGAAGCCAACCCTAGGATATCGGGCGGCGTGTCCTGCTGCTCAGTGCGTCGTTCGCAGCCATCAGTATGTACGACGCGGCGTGGTTCGTGCTGCAAGCACCGTCCCACATCCGTAGCTAACACTGACGTAATTTTACGGCTTTGGTGATCACGTACCTGTGCTTCGCCTCGCATATGTATGCCACTAATTTCGTTTCCTGCTTTCTTTCTAAACGCTTTAAATTTCAGAGCTACAGCAAATGTTTCTCTTCCTGTATTGCACTGCTATTTAGTACACGGTGTACTGTGAGGATATACTGGGTTAGATGTCTATGTAATGTTAGTGAAGTCATCATAGACGTGTGCAAGGGTGCGGCAGTAGGGGGCACGTACCCCTCCCGGAATCTGGGGGTTTAGACTACATTCCAAAATTCTCACTTGTTGCTACCGGTGATAGTCTGCGATTGAATCAGCTCACGAATTTTGCATTTCCCACCGCGATGAGGTATTTTGTAGTTGTTTCAAGTTTGTTTACACGTTGAGGAATATTAATTTAGCAGTTTTTTTCCATCCAGCAGTAGTTCCTCAATAATACTGATTTTTTTCCCCCGTAGTTCACATTTTTAATTTTCGACGAAAACCGAACATTATCGGTGTATTCATATTTTTTTCTTGTTAGTAACGTGTTGATTATCGTGTATTTAATCACCATAAAAATTAATTTCAGATCTTTGGATCAGAATGGTGATATTCATATTAATCATATAAAAGTACGTAGTCTGCATATGCCAGTGAAATATGCTTACCGTTTCAGTATTAAAGTAATATGCCTAAGGAACTTTGAAGTACGATATGTTGTGCGCAATTCCTGTCAAATGGAGTTCCTCAAACGCACCGAATCGGTGATATCAGAAACCGAAACTTTTAAAATTTTGTGTCGTCTTGGATATATTAATGCAGACGTGTAAATTAAACAAAACTTTACTTTGTTAGTTTTTCAGCACAGGTTTCCAGTATGTGGAGCCAATGAGGCAAAACGAATCCGGAACCTATGCTGTAATACCACGCTCGTAGGGTTTATTTCCAAGTACGCTCATACTATTTACGATGGCAACGAGCAACGGGAAGGCACACATTCCGACGCTGAACCGGCAAGCAACAAAAGCGAAAGATTTTCAGCGCATGCGTGTTCTCAGCGACTAGCACGTTTTTTATTGGGTTTCTTGTGACACATTGAGTCCCCTGCATGAATAATAGGTATGAAGGAAATATATTAGGATGAGACAGTACAGATTAATACATTATTACGGTATTTTGGCAATTAATACAGAAATAGCAAATTTGGTTACAATCTGATAAAATCATTACTTTGTATTTATGAATGTCTGTTATACATCTATAGTGTTAGTAGTTCTGTGTCGACGGGGAAGGAATACAATATGCTAAATATTAAAATACCATTTGATAAAAACAATAAAGAGACTGAAGAGGGTAACTGATGTTTCAGAAGCATTATTTGTGTTGACTGTGATGGAACATCGTGTGGAATATGTAATGAATAATTATTGCCGTCCGCAACTGAGCTCGCGATGCCAAGTATTATTGGCGTCACCGTGTCGTAGTGTCTTTCACTTCTCGCACGCGAGACTCCTCTTTGTCGCTCTCTTTTCTAACGAGATGATTTATCTAATGCTGAACATCATCTCTCGTAGGTGTTTCTTTGTAGTTTCCGATGTCATCGGAGATAACTTACTTCGCACAAGCGTCAGCTATTCTATCGTCTGTCATTCGTAAGTGCTTGTGATGAACAGATTGCTGTGTCGTGTACCCTTCTGGTCAACCGATATATATATTGGTCAATATCAAGAAGACTGTTGGTTGGATATTTTGAGTGCCCCTTTCTCAGGTTTTTAAGCAAGATCCTTGCATGTTTAAAAACGGACGTAATAGTGATAAGTTTCTCTGGTAATAAAAGGGCATATTTCATAGCTACCAAGATGACCGTATGCTCTCTGATCATTATTCTGCCTTTTTTTTCTCGTAAATACGCGAGGCGTGAATTGAGTTTGGGGGAGGAAAGATCTATTAATCTGTTTAGTGAATATATAATTGCATGTAGTTGGTGATTTGTTCTAGCAATAGTAAAACCAGATGTGTCTAATGAGTGTGTGTGTGTGTGTGTGTGTGTGTGTGTGTGTGTGTGTGGCGGGGGCAGGGGCAGCGCATCGTCGCGATCACAAAACTTTACAGTTACTTCGACTCATTAGACACATCTGGTTTTACTATTGCTAGAACAAATCACCAACTACATGCAATTACATATTCACTAAACAGATTAATAGATCTTTCCTCCCCCAAACTCAATTCATGCCTCGCGTATTTACGAGAAAAAAAAGGCAGAATAATGATCAGAGAGCATACGGTCATCTTGGTAGCTATGAAATATGCCCTTTTATTACCAGAGAAACTTATCACTATTACGCTCTGAGGTACGTAATAGGAAGAGGTACTTAATAGGAAGGCTGAATAACGCTTGTATAATACAAGCGTTATTCAGCCTTCCTATTAAGTACCTCTTCCTATTACGTACCTCAGAGCGAACGTGGTGTACGGAAAGAGAGAGAAAATGAATGCGGAATATGAATAAAAACTGCCCGCCCAACCGTACACTGTGCAGAGAACAGACGCTTGGAGGTGTACGTAGTGACTCGCAGAAAAAGCAGCTAGAACCACCGCTATTTCGAGTGTGTTCTGGTGCCAAAGCAGTTCGCGTGGGCGGCCGGTGGGTTCTGGCTGTGCACATGCGAAGACGGAACTCCAGGCGGGGCTGAATTCGTTGGGTGTTCCCCACACCGACGTGCTAGTTTCGTGGCTAAAATTTTCCGCATCGTCACTAGAGCTAGAGGATTTGCCCGACTTTGCACATAATGCATGTGTATTCCATTCAGCTAATCGTAATGGTAACATTTTCCAACAAGGAAGGACTGTCACATTGTTAACTTTAGTAAGAGAAGTAGTCACAAAGACATTGGCTTATTGGGCAGGAATGAAGACGAGCTACAGAAGGCACTTCAGCGAATGAACCAGATTTTTACAGAGAAGTGCGATATGAAGCTAACAGAAGCTAAACAGAAATCATGAACTGCGCAACAGATGAAAATCGCAACGCAGTGGTGCTCATTGTAAGCGAAAAGGTGTCCCATACCGCAGAAGCTGTAGCACATAGGTTTCTATAAGTATAATATGTGTGAAAGCAAGAATAGCAGACGCAAAAGAGTCACTTATCCAGAAATGAAAACTACCGACTTTGCCTCCTTCACTGCCAGGAAACGATTCTTAACGAGCTTCGTTGGGACCATTGCCTTGTGTAGAACAGAAACTTGAACCCTGACAAAGACGAAAAGAAAATAAAGCAAGATTCAAATGTGATGTTGGAAGATAATGTTGTTCCAACATAATTTGAAGTTGGCAGTGTTGAGTTGTTAGTTTGTGTGCTGGCAATGTCTCGTATCCCTCAAGATGTAAAAAAGGATTTTCAGTTGCGAGTTTCGCAATTTTTAATTTGATAAATGAGTGCTTTCGCGAGGAAAATCACTTCATTGTCTTGGCTATGCAAAGTACACACGGCCTGCTTGATAATGAGTACATCATTCCTGTTTTTCATTAATTTCTGTTCAGCCGTTCAGTAACAAGCTAAATTTATTTGACGAAAAATAAGAAAACTTTCTAAATGTTCCCGTTTTCTAATGTCATTAAAAGAAGGAAATGCGATTTGTTCTTTCACCTTAACAAGTGGCTGAATTAAATGTTTTAAAACTGAATTGTCGCTTACTTGATTTAACATATCAGCTGCTAGAAGATGATTTATGGATTTAACTTCCACACAGCAGTCTAGACGGAATGTCTGTCATAGAGAAACTGAGCGAGATGGCGCAGCGCTTAGCGCACTGGGCTCGCATTCGGGAGAACCGCAGTTCAAATCCCCGTCCAGCCATCCAGATATATATATTTTTTATGGTTTCCCTAACTCGCCCTACGCAAATGTCGGACCCATCACTAATGACCGCACTGTTGATGAGACGTTAAACTCTACTGTTCCTTCCATATTTGTGTTGAACGTAACTATGCCGATGGATGTGCCACAGTTTCACTATAGCTTCCAGCGCCGCGTGGTGCACCTTCTCTATATGGAATCTGTTTTGTCCAAATTGAATATAATTATTACCCTCTTGAGTTTAGAGAACAGTTCCTAGATATTGTATACATTTTGTCTGCAACAATTATAACATAAAGCTCATCAAGCGTTAAGTTTTTTCACTGCATACCCAACAATAGAGTGCGACTGGTAGCTTAGTTTAGATGCATCATGATGACTGTGGTGAATAATGAATAGATAACGAGTTCATTATCAAATTGCAATGTGAGACTAGAATATGTGACATAATTTTTTAACGGGATTGTTTCGTCAGTATCGCTTGAGAAAGAATTAGCTACTCTTGATGAACACACGCACTTTCAGAGGCAAACTGGCGTCAAGTTGGCAAAAAATTTGCTCTGCTTGACAGTTATCCGTTTGTCCGTGCAGAGCTATTAGATTTAACCCGTCAAAAGGAATAGAGGCGATTTATCCGCCCCTATTGCTACCGCGGGGTTTTTACCGCGCCGTGTCTTTGTGTTAAAGGGGAGGGAAGAAAGATGCTCGTGGCATCATATCAACCCTCAGCACCTGCTTGCGCTGTAGACTATAGCGACAGTTCCTTCTGCAACATGCACATCACAAAACAGGACAGAAAATGTCAAAACTCTACTAGAGGATGCTCTCAGTTAACTTTGGTGCGTCGTCTTTGGTGATCCTGCCGTTGTTAGATATAGCATATTGCCTTCGTTTTGACTATTTCGTTATCTCTCTCACGGACATGGTAAATTAAAGTCAAGCTTTACGCAGCTGCTGTAGTGACTCTTCTGGCAGAAAGTTTCTTTCCACGAATGCAGTAGGGGAAAAAAGCAGTGCGTAGCCTACATAGACGCTGTAAATATACTTAAAAATTGCAACAAAAATGTTAAAACAGTAGACTCAATTTCAGCAACTGAATCCTTTTTATTTCCTTGTTTCACACGAAAAGTAGAAAAACTTACCAAATGAAAAGGAAGCAATTTGTTGAAATTTGCTCCTGCTATGACACCAAGTTTATGAAAAATGGCACTTAACGTAATATGAAGAAGAACATTATACGCTGAATGTCTAATTATTATCCTTACAGTAGTTCTTCCAAATTTCAGTTGCTGTGAACACGATAAACTATACAGATGGTTCATAACTGTCGCTCATACTTTAGACTTTCCAGGATACCAAATTCAGTGTTAGCGTTTGAAACAGGCATGGAAATTAAATATATTTCTAATTCTATCATTGAACGTAGTAGACTTTAAAAAAATGTATGATGTTACTTGTTAGTTGTACCCTCGTCACAATTAAATTTTAACAAATGCGGTAACTATTCTCCTACCGAGTATGGCTCATAGGATAGAATTCTTACAACCGAAAACCCAGGAAACAATCTCGCTCCTATGTCTTCGAATGCCGTGTGGGGATGGTACGACTTATAACCATATGAATCATCATGATAATGATTAGTAGCGTTAGCAGCAATCAAGGGTGCTATATTTCAGTATACTCTTTTGAGGAGAAGCGGCTTAACATTTTAACAGCACTAACAACCACACTTACGAGCGTTGGTTATTAACGTAAACTGTTCGTGAATAATGCAGTAAGCGACTACAGCGTACAGTAAGAGATCTCTCACCTGATTGAGAGAAAGTGCAGTATCTTTGGTCATATACTATAAGACAGTGCGAAAGTTGGATCAGAAATTTTTCATACAAATGTAACTCCAGTTAAGACACACACACACACATGAATCAAGTCAAGACGTTGCAGGGAAAAGTGACAGACGCTCCCTCCAGCCACCAAGCCGGAGAAGTTAACATGCCAGAGCATACAACTATAGCGAATGTAACTGCAGTGTTGGCTAAGAAGCGTCAGCGAAAGGCTTCCAGATGTAATTGCTGGAAGGCTGAATGGTTACCGGGTGAGCGGCGTTGCTTGAGCGGTCACGGAGAACGGGTTATAAACGCGAACGAAGGCTTGCAGGAAAAAAATTGTAAGTTTTGTGTACACTGGTTACATTTTACGCCAAGGAAATATTCCAGATACTTTTGTTGAGAAAGTGTTCAAGAAAATGTCTCACAGTAGCTTTCCTCCCAATATATTGATGCGATGTCCAATGTGTACCTGGATGTTATTATGTTTATCCCTTGCAACATAGTGTTGAGATCAGATAACCGTGGATGGATATCTAATGAAAGAGGCGAGAGCCTGAAACTCATTGCCGACGCATCGCCTGGTCTTGTGAGGCTCTGTATAGTCCAGAACTTAACGTCCTGACCCTATTGTCGTCACATGCTTTCACTCATTGTCTGTGAGAGCTGGCGCAATAGGGCTATTCAACAGGCGTACTACATTGCCCCCAGTTACGTAATTATGATTTCAAGCAGGAAGAGGTCGTCGCCGTTAATAGGTTAACAAGAAGCCACATCGGACACCCAACAGAACGAAGCAAATGCTGAAGGATGCCTTCTCGGGATTGAGTATGTTTTCACTCAGAGGACGTCTTGAATTTGTAGTGGAATGTGTAGGGTAACGACAAACAAGGAACAACAACATAAGTCCAGAAAAGTGTTATTCATTTCTCCTTCCAGTTAGTTTAAAGTTCATTGACAAAGGAAGCTGGTAAATGAGTTTATAAATTCATTATTTATGAAAAAAAAAACAACGCCAGTGAATTAAGAAACTTAAATATTGGCCCGGATAGCCGAGCGTGTTAAAGCTTCGTTTCCCGGACGGGGAGGGGCGCTGGCCCAGGACCGAATCCGCCCGTCGGAATTACAAGGGCCAGTGTGCCATCGAGCCTGGCTGTGGTTTTCAGGCGGTTTCCCACACTCCCCTAGATGAATACCAGGGTGGCATCCAAGTCCCGTCTTGCTTGGACGATTCGCAAACATTTGGAAAACTTTCGTTCCATTTCACTTAAGCAGCCAGTTGGGGATACATACATTCCGTCCCGGGGAAAGGGTGGGGGGGGGGGTATAATGGGGTGCCGACAGAAAGTGCGTCCGGCTACCCCTTAAAGTAACCATGCCAAATCTGTTCATAAAAATGCCGATCATGCACCGATTTGGGACAAAGGCACAAGGAAAAGGAGAAGATACTAAGTAACTTGAATCCTACCCCACGCTGCATTAATATACTGATTGTATGTACTATTGTCTGAAGGCTTGCTTATTGTATTATCACGGATCAACCTGTGTTTTAAGAAGGTAGTGTCGTGATATACCGCCAAGACTTGCTGATAAAATCTTTCTATCGAACAGGCAGTTTCGGTCCACCGACCAGCATGGGGTCCCTGTGTACCAACTGATAGAACTTACCTTTCAGTTCAGTTTTGCAACGCTCTTTATTTTCTTTTCTTTGGTATACTGGAACCCGTTGATGGTTTGCGGATCTAAACTGGATGTTCAGTAATAATCAGCACCAGCTTATGAGGGTAAAACATGACCTCCTTCAACCGTCTGCAGTTGTTTCCTCTTCTCAATGCCAGTAGTAAACTGTCTCTATTGGAAGGCAAAAAACAAATTCTGGAAAATACCATTAGAGAATAATAGAGGGGCAGCTTAGTCGGTTTCGCCCATTGTGTCTTCTGATATACATCATCTATTTATCCACGTTACTGGTGGATGAACTCCGTCGCTATGAATGGAATTACTTGAAGAAAGCAGCATCCAGTCAATTTTTATACAAGGTTGGTTATACCTACATCTAAATCTACATGTACCTGGTAGAGGGTTCATGGAACCACCTTTAAACTAAATGTCTACCCTTCTACTCTTCAATAGCGCACGAGAAAACGAAATCACATTGTTTTCCGTTCGAGCTCTGATTTCTCTTATCTCATTGTGATTATCATTTCTCCCTATGTAAGTGGGCGCCAACAATATATTTTTGTACTCTGAGGAGAAAGTTGGTGATTGAAATTTCATGAAAAGGTCGTGTCGCAGCAGAAAATGGCTTTGTTTTAATGACTGTTACCACAATTCGTACATCATACCTGTGGCACACTCTCCACTATTTCGCGATAATACAAGAGCCGGCCGGTGTGGCCGGGCGATTCTAGGCGCTACAGTCTAGAACCGCGCGACCGCTACGGTCGCAGGTTTGAATCCTGCCTCGGGCATGGATGTGTGTGATGTCCTTAGGTTAGTTAGATTTCAGTAGTTCTAAGTTCTAGGGGACTGATGACCTCAGATGTTAAGTCCCATAGTGCTCAGAGCCATTTATATATATATATATATATATATATATATATATATATATATATATATATATATATGTGTGTGTGTGTGTGTGTGTGTGTGTGTGTGTGTGTGTGTGTGTGTGTGTGTGTGTGTGTGTGTGTGTGTGTGTGTGGAGTTGGCGTGATACCATTATATGTTAATCAATAGAACGGTTTTATCAACTGCGTTATGAACCTTCGTAACTTGGAGCTCCTCCTTGCGCTATACAGGCGCAGCACTCGGGTGGGTGGTGGGGCTAGGGTATTTCATGGGGAAGACGGGGATGATGTGTGGTTGTCAGGGCATTCAAGGCTTTTTAGTGGTTGCGTGTGGGGTTGCCAGTAATGTTTCAGGCAAGTAAATTTGCACATTCACATCTGCGGTCAATTACAAATCCGACACGGTTCGTGCGTCCACTTGTAGAACCGATAAAGCACTGGACGTTGAGTGAGGAAAGGCAAAAGGCCGTCCTCTATTGAAATATAAATGAGTTAACAGAATGACTGACTTCCCAAAAGTAGGCAGAAACGACTGAAAGAAACTGCGTTCACCTCTTTGACGCGCTCTTGTTGGCATTTGTAGACGGACCTTTATTCATAATCGCGGTGCTTAGTGAAATACTGAGTGTACACTAAGATTGTATTTTGTATAAACTATGACATTTTCAGAGTTGTGGCAGATTGTTACTCTTACTGTTCTTAAGTTAATTGCGTGACACATCTGTTGTCTAGATTTTCAAATGAAATATTTTTAAATGCTGAATTTCTGTAAATAATAATTTCGTGTGGCTTTATGGGCTGGAGGATATCTTTGAACTGGACGCCACTTTGGGAACTTGCGTGACCCTAATGTATCCCAGTTATCCAACCGTGGAAAGGGGATCTGCAGTTTAACGTGGAATTCGAACCACGTTTTGTTTCTGGCGACTCCTCACGTCGTTGAGATATGAAGGCTAGGGTAAAACACAAACTGAAAAATTCGTGATCGTACGGAATTACGTAGCGCCACCTCTCTGCTTCCAGGTAAGCACTTCACTGCTAGGCCACCGAGGCCGAATCCCACTGAACTGCAATTTCTTGAACGTTATTCCAAAACTGTGTAAAAATTTTTTGTTATGTTAAAGCATTTTACATATTGGCTAGGTATCTCAGTGGTAAAGTCGCAGGCAACAAATCCAGAGTCTCTGGTTCAGTTCCCGGTCAAACACAGGATTCACATGTCACGTACCACTTATTTCCCCAGTGACAATGTGTGATGATGTGAAATATTCCGGGCTGCATTGTGATTTGGAATCCACGGTGAACTGTAGATCTCCCTGTAGCTGGCGGGGTAAGTCAGTTCAGAGGTCGCAAGAAGGCAACAACTTACCACCTCCAACACGACCATGCTTAGTAAACCACTGTGATCTTCAAAACAATCTTTGGATTTTGTACTCAGCTGGCCGTAGTGCGTCGTATGTCGTATAAGGACATTATATATAATGCTATGAGACCTAGACGCTGCTGTGTTCGATTGTATTGTTTATTAAAATAGGCGTATTTCGGCTTGATTGCCATACGGGTGGCATTGATGTCCATATGGCATCACCGACTCAACTGTCAGTAGAGCTGTCAAGTATCGTCATTATGAAATAAACTTTCATAATTCAACAAATTCACGAATAACTGCTCCAGCAAAAGTTACACACGTGTTTTAGCTCCACCAGTATCAAAGGAGCAAACCTACACAGTAGTGTGACAGCAGAGAGACGTCCATGTTATATGGATATCAAGTTCACCTGATATAAACTGAAGATGTCAAGCACGCCGAAATGGGCTATTGTAATGAAGAATACAATCGAACACAGCAGCGTCTTGGTCTCATAGCGTGATACATAATCATTAGATTGATGACTGCTTTTCTTCACTTACTATTATTATAAAAATGTTTGGCATCTATGACACATTGAAAGTGGGGGTGACGGCACGGTAGGGGGGGGGGGGGAAGGAAGCGAGATAATAACTGTGCCCCCCACCCCCGTCCCATAACCGATTCCTGCATTTGCGCATGCCACTGCAACAAGCTACAGAACAGAAGGCAGCGTCAGCATTCAACAATGAAAACGTTTGAAGGAGTTATCAGTATTACGCCAATTGAAGGTGAGTGATAATCCGAAACATGTCTTGGTGTATAAAAATCCGCTGGGTACTTCTTTCTTAAATTAATTCGAGTGAAGGAAGCCCAGCTTGCCCTAGCATTTTTACGAGTGTAGTTCCCATGAGTCTGACGGGGTAATTAGCCTGCATGTGCGATGCATTTGTAGTCAAGGCTGAGAGGTGCCAATAGAAGCCTTCAGTCAGTGTGCTGCGAACGTAGCGAGCGCCACCGCCGTGGAGAGCCAGGCACTAATTCGTAGCGAACAGCATCAGTCACAGGCAGCTAACTCCACGCCCGTTTCATAGATGGAGCGCAGAGCGTCTGCAGCCGTAGTTGCTACGCTGAGATCCCTAGGATCGCGGTGTACAACGTTCTTCCGATTCGTAAGTGGCTAACGATAAGTGTTAAATTTGTCAGCAACTCAATATCGATGGTGAAGATACCAGGTCTGTTCCCGCAGTTGTCAACAGGTGACCCCTCTCTCCCCAATGAGCAAGAGCACGTGGCACAGGTACGAGCTATAGTTTTTCCCGATTCCGTTACTGTTACGGCAATTTGAGGCTGTCCGCGAGACGACCGAGCTGCATTGGTATGTACTGCATCGGCCATTGTAACACGGTGACCGGAGTGAGTGCAGGCAACCTGTTAGCTTTATTGCCTGCACACGCCGGTCCGCATCTGATGCGGCCAGCTCAGGCTGTTAGCAGACTTGCGCTAAATGCTTAAAGGTGATGCACCAGAAGGACGCTGCGTCTCGCTGACGTGCACATTACTCCGGCTTCAAATGGTAGCACAATGCTAAGAGTGAAGCATCCATAAATTCTTAAAACCTAGCGTAAACCTCGCTTAGCAAAAATTTTTGCTGTTCCTAAAATGAAGACAGAAATTTTGTTGTTCGGTCGTGGATACTGTCGGTTTCGTCTCCACTTGGAACGATGTAGCCCGGAAATATTAATACATCTGTACTATTCAAGATACAGGAACGTGTCTGTCAGTAAGCATAATGGGGAAAGGGGCAAGTGTATTGCTACACTACACTCGAAACTAGCTTCATGTGCTGAGACAGTAAAACAACGACAGTGATTGAAATGAGACAGCGAACTTTTTTAATGCAAATCGATAGGTGTTGAAAAGAAGCTAGTAACACGTAGAAATTGTTAATGTTTTCTGCCAAACATTTTCCGATATTAGTTCGAAGTTGCTGTACCGGGGACGTATAGTGCCGGCACAGCACAGCTTCCCATGCCCCACAAAATAAACATTACATGGCTAGTCTGAACCTCGACTGTGCCGAGTACTAAGGTTTCACAAATGGCGCATACCACGACTGCGTGTATATTAATCGTGAAAAGTAAGTTTCGTATATCAAAACATGCCATTCGTTATGTATAGACTACCCTTACAGTATATTTCCCTTTTAAAGAAGAAAACAATGCATCTAATCTCTCGATATATAAACCTGCCATTGTGAATCATAGAGCAAATTACTCACTGAATTGCACACTTGCTGTATTTATATGGAGCTCCCAGTACCGCTTCTGATTGTTCATCTAAACAATCCAATAACGATTTTGGAAATGCGGTTCTAGCTGCAGGATTTGATCTTCCACAATCGACCTTCACATCCATGTAAACGCACATCTGTGTTTGTAACGTGCTCGAGCTGTTATGTTTCGTCGAGTTCGTTTATTTATTTAATGACGACAAATCTGGACGGAAACACTGAAGAAATTTCGCGTCTCATATTGAACTGAAGAAAAACACCCATCGGTTCTGACTAGATAGGAAATCGGAACAGCTAATTTACACAGGTCATTCGTCTAAACATAAGGACAATCGGAAAAGCGATATCTCAGCGGACGGGTAAAATCGATGCAGGCCTTAACATGTGAAAACGACAGCGATTAACGTTTCCCGCAATTCAGTATTCGTCATCCCTCACTTGTTTCGAACGTAAACAAAGCAACTGTCTCTGGTCGGAAATATTGCGGTGTTAGGTGAGCGGTTTCAGAGATAGGTGGAAACCCAGGGTGGAGTATGTTATATGGTTTGCACGGCGAGTTATTCCTCGTAATACGGCAATTTAAACGTAAAGCTCTAACAGCTTGCTTTCTATGGTACCCGTCATCCCGCCGCGAGGTTTAGGGCGCGCTGTACGGTTTGCGCACGGCTCCCCCCCCCCCCCCCCCCCCCCCCGTCCCCGCCTCACACACACTCACACACACACACACACACACACACACACACACACACACACACACACACACCTCGGAGCTTCGAGACCACCCTCGAGCATGGGTATGTGGATTGTCCGTAGCTTAAGTTAGATTAAGTAGAGTGTAAGCCTACGGACCGATGATCTCAGCAGTTTGGTTCCATAGGAAATTTCCACCACCACCCGTCATCCATCTTGTACTTTGCAGCTGTAACAGAACATTTCGTGGAATATCAGCTATCCTCTGGATTGGAATATCAAGGAATCTTCGTCTTAACCAGGTTTCAAATTAAAATGTTAGATAATGATTACAATTAAAACGCACCTATTCGTTTCTTTTTTTTTTTTTTTGCCAAAGCAGTGCTCATTTTAACAAACACAATGGTGTCTGGAGAAGCAGCCAGTGTATTGACTTAGGTTACATCATCTTGCGTTGTTTGTTTCTTATAAACGAAATTTTTGTTCGGCACTCAGTGCGATGAATAACTTTCGTACATTTTTCCGTTATCTTACTTGTGTGAAGTGAGTACGTAATCAACAAAGTTAATGTCCGTCTACTTTTTGATGCGTTCTGGATCTTGATGCCAAATGAACCATAATAGACAAAATGAAAAATCAAAGTCAAATGTTAATAGGGCGAAGAGTCACAGTAGGAACCTGCAAATTATCATTTGACGTGAGGTGTGTAAGACAATGGATGTAAACTGTAAATTTCTCTCTACATTTACCAGCTGTTTCGTAATGGAAATTCTGCAATTCTGTAGCAATGGCGTAACAAAGAAATCTTTGATATTAAAAACCATTGAAAGATCATGTTGCAGAAGGGAGAACAATGCAGAATGATAAGTACAGGTGTGCAACTGCTTGCATGTAATGAAAACTATTATTTGAGGAGAAAATAAAAAGCCTTACGCCTTCTGTCAGAATTTATTATGAAAATAAAATTAAATCTTCATGGTGAATAATTAGAAAGGAAAAAATAAGCCTGTCAATAAACAAAATAGTCCACTTCTTATTACCACATGGTAAAGTCGTCCACGGCCGTATGGAACTCATCCTTCAGGAGCACGCGTAGGGACTCAGTTGTTCTCTGCCATCTCCAAATTGGACATATGCGGTTGACCCACAGCTATCTCCTTCGACGTGAGAACCCGCCCAAGTGTCGCTGTGATGCAGGGCTGACAGTGGTCCATCTTCTGATGGACTGCCCCCTTTTAGCCCCCTTGCGGCAGTCCTTTAATTTACCAGGTGCACTTCCTTTAATTCTAGGTGACTATGCCTCTATAGCTGACTCAGTTTTAAGTTTTATCCGTGCAGCTGGGTTTTAACACTCACTCTGGTGTGGGCGCTCTCCCTTTCCAGACAAGGTATGCCATTATTGGATCCCTCTTTAAGATGGGTTTTCAGACTGTTATTAATAACTAACGGTGCGCTTCATTAGCGACTTCCTCTTCAAAAACATATCCGCAAATGATATTCTGAGTTACTGTTTGCGTTCCAGAAGGCTATCTGGATTGAACATATTGCACACTATTTCACCGCTATGTACTGATGTATGGCTCACAAAATGTCACCAACCGTAACTCTTTTGTGGTTTGTGTAAGGCAAAATGACAGTGCGTACCATATCATTGTGTGTGTGTGTGTGTGTGTGTGTGTGTGTGTGTGTGTGTGTGTGTGTGTGTGTTACTACTTGTTACACAGAGGCCAGTATTGAGAGTCTTCCTTTTGTTATGTACAAATCGCTTTCCATCAAGTGAAACGAAGTGATCGTATGACATTGTTGCCCGGCCGCTTAGTGGAAGTTTTTCTACTTGACGCCACGTTTGCGACTTGCGCGTCGATGATGATGATAATACGACAGCCATTCATCGAGCGGAGATAACCCTCGGCTCGGCCAGGAATTGAAAGCGGGACTTCAGGATATGGTGTGCAACATTAACCACCAGACCACGAGCTCTACGGACGCATCAGAAGGAACGATAAACGAAATGATGAGAAATAAGTTAGTTTGCGGTAAACAGCCTGTTACTCAAAACCGTTCATTCTGTTCTGTACATCACATGATCTATTGTCAGTACCTGCAGTGCACGGGGGACACTATAAATGTAAAACCTCAAAATTCATTGATGTGGTTATTGAATTTGAAGTGACATAGTATAGTTATAATAAAATGCGAGATTTACTCTGCGTCTTATTGTTGATTTTGGTGATTTAAGCATCAGAGGCAACACTAGGAACAAAAATGGCTTCTACTATTTAGAATGGAAGCTTACCCTTGCCTGGAAAGAAGCAAAGTAAAAAGCCATAAAAGTACAAAATTATTGAGACTTTCATACCCCCTTGTTGATAAAGTGCTTGTTGGCTCCTGTCTCTGGTACTTTATTCTGGTCACTGCCGCTGTGGTCCTGCTGTTACCTGCAACGGTCATTTGCTGCAGCGCGGAAACCCAGGATTCGTTCATCTTACGGGGTTTCTTGTTGAAGCTATTGTCGTATTTGTGGATGTGTATGGCTTCTCTGAACTAGCCGGGCGTGGTAGTTCATCTCCAGAGCAAGAAATTCCGTGTCGACGAAGTTTCTTTCGTAGTCGGTTTCACACGGCGCATCCTCCGCCACGGTCGATTTCTTCAATTAGCCCACCCTGCAGTACCGTTTACTTTCGGGGATCCTGGTGTTGAAGGATCGTTCAGACTTTCCTACGTATGCGGTATGTTCCTGACACACACTTTTGTCCGTTGCCGATCTGAAACACACTTTCTGGTCATCTTGCTTTGTTTGTAAATAGTCTTTACGCCATGTTTGCGCAACATACAGCCGATTCTGTCCGTCACCGCGGGTATGTGCGCCGGGAATGTCGTACCCGACATTTCTCTTCCGACGTGTCGCTTCGCCTAGTGTTACATTTTGTGACACTTTTTGTGCAACTGATGAAGTAGCCGCTGTTCCTCAGAACGCACTGTACGTGTTTGCATATCGTGCTCGAAGTGCAGCGGCTCACATATTCGTCTTGCGCACGTTACGAGCGTATTAACCATCACTCTTTTTGTGGCTCGGGTGGTGGTCTGACAGTTTGTGCAGGTATCTGTCAGTGTGTGTCGATTTTCAGTACACCCTGTGTCTCAGGTTCTCACCGTTTCTTATAACCCACACATCTAGAAACGGAAGCTGTTGGTTCTTTTCTACCTCCATGGTAAATTTTATGTAGGCATGGAGACTGTTCAGAGGTCTAAGGAAGTCACCGAGCTGTTGCTCACCATGGCTCCATAAGACGAAGATGTCGCCAGTGCACCTGGGACAACACCTGGTGCAAAGTCCATTCTACACCCCCCCCCCCCACACACACACACACAGAGAGAGAGAGAGAGAGAGAGAGAGAGAGAGAGAGAGCGCTAGCTTAGCGTGACATGGACTTGGCAGGTGCGCACCGCAGCCGTAGCCTTGACTTCCATCCGGGAAGTCTGGAGAGCTGCTCTTGCCCGTGAAGTGTTGCCGCTCTGCTGGCGCCGTCTGCTGTTCGCTTTTAGTACATATGTTTCAGGAACAAGGCACAGTTCCAGAGTGACAAGAGACTTTTCCACCTACTGGAATAAGCTGATTTTTACACGTAATTTTTATACCGTGTTGGCCGCCTTCAACAACACGCTACTCTTTTGTTACGCGATCGTAATTTTCTGCAGTTGCTGACTTTAGGTTGCTGTATAGCGAAACCTTTCTTAATTTAGACCAGTGTCGGAACCCCGTCTGCATGCTGTAACGAGTATTCCTCGACACTCGAAGTACCCTTTTGTTACTGCCTGGGTCTTTTTGTTGTTCGCATTTTTTTCCCCCTGGGGGCAGTTCTTACCCGACAGGGGTGTTTGTATTTGATACAGCAGAGACCAGCCGCCGTGAGAGATAATGCCGTGTCAGCCTATAGTGGCGCCCTTACGGCAGAAGCATGACGATACAGTTTGGTATTAGGCCTACTTTGATATGGCAAAATCTGTAACTGTTTTGGAAAAAGGGTTTAACGTCACTTCGATATCGAGATCATTAGAAACCGAGCACAAGCTCGGATTGTATCAAGAATGGGGATGGAAATCTGCTGTGCCCTTTCAAATTAACCATCCCGACATTGGTTGGCCTGGAGTGATTAAGGAAATAACGGAAAACCTAAATCTGGATGTCCGGACGCGGATTTGAACCGTCTTCCTCCCGAATGCGCGTCCATTGTGCTAACAACAGCGGCACTTCGCTCGGTCAACTGTTGCAACTTCATCTGTTACCATTAATGTCAGCACAGTCTTGGTGATTGTTCATCAGTACGTAGAAGAGAAAAATCCCTCCAGGGAAGACATCTGACTCAAATGGCGCATTCATGACGACGGTCGTTCGCACAACTTGATAACTTAGGTGAAGAAAAAAAAAATTACACAGGTTGATTCAGTTGCCTCTACCAGTGTCGTTTTATGCAGTCCACAATCTTTTATCTGGCCGTCAAAAATCACGCACGAGGTTTTCGTAACCTCTCGCTTCCTACGTACAAACTGATGGTCGTACAGCAAAATAGAATCCGACGTTTTTGTAGGAAATTTAATGTTATTAAGTTGTGTATTGGGATATGTTCTTGCTGGAGGCCACTGTTTTGGAGTTATTCAATAAAAACTTAAACTGACCGTCAAACGCACCTCCACCCTCAATCTCGTCCCTCAGCAGTACGGTTTTCTAGTATGTTGATTGTACCACTGTACAAAAATTTCTGACTATTCTAATTGTTCCCGATATACTTTTTCTGGTCTAGTATTGATTAGCCACCAGCATGGTCGGCTGTTTCGTTGTTGTTGTTGTTGTTGTTGTCTTCAGTCCTGAGACTGGTTTGATGCAGCTCTCCATGCTACTCTATCCTGTGCAAGCTTCTTCATCTCCCAGTACTTACTGCAACCTACATCCTTCTGAATCTGCTTAGTGTATTCATCTATTGGTCTCCCTCTACGATTTTTACCCTCCACGCTGCCCTCCAATGCTAAATTTGTGATCCCTTGATGCCTCAGAACATGCCCTACCAACCGGTCCCTTCTTCTTGTCAAGTTGTGCCACAAACTCCTCTTCTCCCCAATTCTATTCAATACCTCCTTGTTCCTCCTGCCACCGAACTTCACTAAGTCCCACTATATCTAACTTTAACCTATCCATTTCCCTTTTTAAATTTTCTAACCTACCTGCCCGATTAAGGGATCTGACATTTCACACTCAGATCCGTAGAACGCCAGTTTTCTTTCTCCTGATAACGACATCCTCTTGAGTAGTCCCCGCCCGGAGATCCGAATGGGGGACTATTTTACCTCCGGAATATTTTACCTAAGAGGACGCCATCATCATTTAATCATAGAGTAAAGCTGCATGCCCTCGGGAAAAATTACGGCCGTAGTTTCCCCTTGCTTTCAGCTGTTTCGTTAACATTATTAATTTAAACGTGCTCGTAAGACTAAAGGAAGGGAAACGATTTTTGTAAACGTTACTTCAAAGCTAATTACATTGACAGTTACATCCAGACTTAACCTTTACAAGCCCAGTAGTTTCGTAGTCAGAAGCCCTGACGAATACAAGGGTGCAATTATTTTATGCTTTTAAAATTCACAAAATTGTTAGGTACAGTTTACACAGACGTCAGTTTTACCATTTGTATTTACTCGAGTAGTCGGTGGCGTAATAAGTCCAGTCAGTGAAGGCCAAAAAGACCAAACGTGGGAAATAATTCATGCAGCCGCAAATTTTTGAACACTGGCAGGAGGGAGTGCCATACACAAAATACTAGAAATCCTGACCGGTGGGGGCTGCAAGTGTGGCAGTGAGGGTCCGTTTGAAATTCACTTTGTACGTTTTTCTTGAATAACTCAAAAACTACGAGCCTTGGCAAAAACGTATCCCAGACAACGTCTAAGTACATATAATTTCCTGCAGAACGATACTGCTCATTTTTCCATAGGACTAATAGTTCGCGCGTACCAAGCGAGGAAATATGAAAATCTCGCGCGTGGTTTGTGAAGGCCAGCTATAACATTGCGGGTTGAATAGAACTACATCGGTAGGGGCAGCTGAATTACTCTTGTATGTGCTATGTGATCTGTATGTGATCAGTAAAGACGTTCAGTAACGAATAACAAATATTTTCTAACACAAGTGTGTCTTAGTAATACCGAATACGCACGGTACGAAATGTAGTAGTTAGTTTTACAGCCCAGGTGACTAATGACTTTCCATTCCCCTCGAAATCCTTAGGTCTCTCGTCGGTGAAATGGCAGCGGGAACGGAAGTATATGTAATGAGTAGTATCGGGCAGACCACAGTTACGACTAGATGTGACCACATAGTGAATAGACTATGTTTCTGGAAGTAACAGAAACGCTGTTACATTGTAGGTTCGCAAAATGACTTAATTGTCGACTAAAAAGTGTCTGTATTGGCTACGTAAAGCGTTTCGATGCATTCTCACCTCACCTTAATTGTAAATCAGTTTTGTCGATTAAACTCCGGTTTTCAAGGTCTCCATGAGCAGAAGTCTAGGGTAGTCAGGTGTTAAGAAACTGTTGTCATTGCACCTATTTATGTTTTCTCGCTTGCAGCAAAACTAACGTAGCCTGACGTTGTTCCTGTGGCCCTTGTGGTTGGTACTGCACACTTACCTACCACGCAGGAGAAGTAAATACATTTTAGTGTGTTGCTAAGATATTGACTTTAAAATAGTAATTGAACGTTATTTTATCCGTGTGAATGGTAGGATAATTCAGTTCTGCGGATGTATTTCTAAAAATACTTGAAAGAGTACGTGTAATTGCATGGACTCGCACGTATAAGATGTGAACACAACAGCGAATTTCAACTACGGTTGCTGCTACGTTTTAACGTGTATTGTTTATTCGTTTGCCCGGAGTTCACAGACTGGCGTAGCATGAAGCGGAGGGGTGAACGGTGTTCCCTTCTTGCGGCCACGGCTGCCTTCCGAGTCTCTTTTTGTGACAAGCACAGGCATGATTGTCGTGAAACGCTTCTGGCACCATCCTTTCCTGACTCGACAAGACTGAACTTAAACCGCGAGTTACCTGTGACAAAGGTATCCGTGCGTTCTATGTAATACTCGTGAAGGATGCTAGAACACAGTACTTCATTAACACTCCGTAACGACGTTAGAAAATGGCTATCGGTGCACATCCGTTAATGAGAGATCTGTAATTGATTCGTACGACATTTTAATAAATCTGGCACCACGAACGTCACTACAAACAAGTGCACTTATCGTAGATTCAGAACTAGAGCTCCGCAACGTTGGTTGCACTTATGTTATCAATTACCCATACGTCCTGTAATTTCAAGAATTGTAACAATTTTGAAACTGATTGCAAATTCTACCTGGATGTTACATCTGGCGTCACTTACTGTGCAATCTGTCAAGGATTCGAAGGAGATTTTGCAAGTTACAAATCACTTTAAATAGATTCAAATGTGTCATTTTAATAGGAATATATGTGAATGAACATGTTGTAAATGTGTGTGGTATCAGCACCTCGTTTAATAGCTGTGGAGTCTAGCAGACTTAAAGGAATGTTAGGACGACTCAGTGTATGGAAGCATCATAGGATCTAAGGATAGAGTACAGATTAAGAGACCCGTGGGACTGCCAAGTCTCGCTATCTTTCCAAGACATCATGAAGCGTTAAAAAAATATACAGATTATAAAATATGTGTGTGTGTGTGTGTGTGTGTGTGTGTGTGTGTGTGTGTGTGTGTGTGTGTGTTCCACATGTCCTCCTAAACCACACTACTGCTTGCAACCAAACTTCGTACCCACATTCCTTACTGTCAGGCAACAATCGCTGTGAGGGCAAGAACCGCCTACCTATCATAGTTCAGAAGATATGACGTCATAAACTGTGAGATGCGTGAAAAAATGCCGCATCGTGCATGGAGTTTTAATGCATTTATTCTTTAGTACTTAGGCAGTCCTACAGTCGAGTTAACATAGGGAAATCTCCGACACCTGGCAAATCTTCTTACAGCTATCAGCTGCGAAGCACAAACGGCTGTAGGCGAAAACGATAGTCACCTATAGAGCTATGAGGAGGCATTGCCACAGACATTTAGACTCGCGAGGCAGCTACTCCCAGCGTACAAGAGCTGTCAGGAATCATGTTTCCTAATTGGATACCGTATTTCATCGTGTGACTGTTTGATAATTTCAAAGATGTGGTAACGAATACATGTAAATGAAATTTTTTAGATACTTCACTGCAAGTACAGTTCATTTTTTGCTTTCGTTTCTAATAGAAAATCGACAAAATGAATACCTGGGCAATGCCGGATTTGTCAGCTACTAGCATTTAAAGTCTATAAGAATTACTGTTACGTACATATTATGGTGCCCTGCAGCTCGCACACAACTGAGGAACTTAATGATGAATCAGTAGACACTGACTGCATAGGATTGTTATTATTATTATTATTATTATGCCGGGCCGGTATCCAGTCACATACTTACCGCCAGCTACTTACTGGAAGCATCGTTACATAACACGAACAATCTTCGATACATGTACTAAAAACGGTTGTATTTCTTTCGTAGTACATACCTCCTGCCGTTACAGACAAAAACTGGCCAAAATACACGAACATCAGAACAATAACTGAGGCCAGATAGAGGTTATGGCTGAATGCTTACACCGATAGCGTAAGATTTTTAAAAATACATTTTACGCAACCACTGTCACCTAGTCATTACGAAATTCATGATGATAATTTGTGTTCAGGGAGCTCGACTTGCTAGTAATTAGCCCCAATATGTAAAGTATACTCCATAAAACAGGAAGTTAGTAAAGATACAAACATACGCAATTTTACATTTGTAGCTTAAAGGGTAAAGCCTTGAGTCATGTTTAAATTTTAAATTCTGGAAAATTCTGAAATGACGACTCAAAAAAAAAAAAAATGGCTCTGAGCACTATGTGACTTAACATCTATGGTCATCAGTCCCCTAGAACTTAGAACTACTTAAGCCTAACTAACCTAAGGACATCACACAACACCCAGTCATCACGAGGCAGAGAAAAATGAAGACGCAGATAGGCATGGCTGGATGAAAACTAAGAGAAACTGAATTAACCACTGTGATAATTTTACGAGGATCATTCCGAGCCATAGATTACACGTTAAGCCAAATCGGGATCGAACAAAGCCCTTATAAAACAGCTGACGAGAAGGATCATACAGGTTCTTCAAACTAAGGACTATCCTTGGTTTTATTCTGCATGAAAGCGCTGCAAAAATTAATGAAATTCAGAAAGTTGTTTCAAGTCTCTTTATTAATCGTCAGCGTAATATTTCTGTTGTTTTTACCTTTTAGCTGATGCAATGAGTCCCGCGGTTAAATTTCAAGAGCTCCTGGCACCAGCGTGGTGAGTCAGACTTCACCAAGTACTGCTCTAATGTGGTTCGCCGGGTTTTTTAACAGCTTGGTTTCATATATCCGTAAGCACGTAGATTTTCGTGTATAACGCAGTGTGTTTCAAAATGATTAATCCGATCACACAAGACTATATCTACTGCATGATTGAAGACCGAAATTTGTGGTAGATTTTAATTTACGCATAGGACTACAAAGTTTCTCATTTTCAAAAGAACCTCCTACTTTGAAAGGGACAGATGCCTCACATACTTCCGCGAGCATGTCGGGAGTAATTGTACTCAATGTTATTGCTACGCGGCGTCGCAGTTCAGGGGAAGGAGTAGCTCGTATACGGAATCTTTGACAAAACACCAAAAAATTTGTCTCACACGGTTAGATCAGGCGACCTCGGAGCCCAGTGGTGCATTCAGAGATCTTTATGCTCCTTACGCCTGAGCTACCGTTAGGGCAGCTTATTGTTAAATCATTCCGCACATTCGTAATGAAATTGTAGCTATTCAAACGGATACAGTGCTGTCTGCACCAGGGAGGCCCCTGCCGGCAGCCACGTGAACTAGCAGCTTACAGTGGCCGCCACTGTAAACTTTTAGTCTCGATGCACACACCAACTGAACTAAACTATCCGCACACACCTATACATGGTGAACATTAACAAAATCGACAAACTGCAGGGACGGATTCCTGACTGAAAATGGAGGAAAAAAGGTCCTAGTAACATGTTTGGAAATGCTTAGTTGCCAAGGTAGATGGCGCTAACGAATGAAAATTGCTGTGGCCACGTGCCGTGTGTTCCTTGTGTGTTGCAGGCAACGGACTGTAAGAAGCAGAATGGTTCGGTGTTCATGTCGGGAACAAGCGGAGATTTTGTTCTCTTACGGCCAAGTCGGTGGAAACGGTCGAGAGGCAGCACTGCTATACCAAAACAAGTATCCTCAGGCACCAATCACAGCACAAAACACTTCAAGCCCCTTCTGGGCGTTTGTGTGATTAGTGTCCCTTCAGGCAGACGAACGTGCAGGGAGGCGGCAGACTGTTTGTACACCAGACTTGGATGACCGCACTGGCCATCCGGGGTGGCAGAGAGGTTCTAGGCACTACAGTCTGGAACCGCGCTACCGCTACGGTCGCAGGTTCGAATCCTGCCATGGGCGTGGATGTGTGTGACATCCTTAGGTTAGTTAGGTTTAAGTAGTTCTACGTTCTAGGGGACTGATGACCTCAGAAGTTAAGTCTCATAGTGCTCAGAGCCATTTGAACCATTTGAAATTTGACCACATTGCCTCTCGACCGTTTCCATCTGCTTAACTGTACACAAACACCATCTCGGCTTTTTCCCTACGTGAATACCGGACCGTTCCGCTGCTTACAGTAACCGGCGTCAATGACGCGGCCTGCAACACCCAAGGAACACGTAGCACGTGGTCAGAGGAACCCCCATTCATCAGTGCCATCTACCGCAGCAACGATGCACTTCCGGACACACCTTCATAAGTGAAATAGGATTCCAGTCAGGAATCAATCGCTGCAGGTTATCGGTTTTGGTAATGTCCACTCTGTGTAATGTGGAATTTACCCCTGTATGCCAGGAGAGGCGGACCTACCAGTATAAAAGTAGGCGGGAGGAGTGTTGTATTGTCAGTAGACAAACGGTAACAGCAGAATGTGTCGGTCACGAGAGCTCGATGAGTTCGAGCGTGGACTAGTCATTGGACTTCAGCTGAGTAACGTATCCAGGAGAGACATTTCATCCCTTCTAAAGCTGCCCAAGTCGACTGTTTACGACGTGATTCGTGGAAAGACGGAGAAACAACCACATCTGACTATGACCAGGCAGACTTAACATACTGACGGTTGGGGACCATGGAGCATCTTGGAGGGAGCCTATAAAAATAAAATAAAAATAAACACATGACGCCAATGGAGGGATCAGTCGTGAGCTCCAAAATGCTACTAGCAGTCTAGCTAGCACAGCGTAGGGATTTAAAAAGAATGGGATACAGTGGTCGAGCAGGTCTTCATAAGTAACACATGCGTGTACTCAAAGCTGAGCGACGCTTGAAGTGAAGCCACTGGACACAGGATGACTGTAAATGAGTGATCCGCAGCGATCAATCACGATATGGTGTTTTTAGTGGATATAGTTTGGTCCCAATATTGCTCAGAAGAAAATTCTAAATCCGGAAGGATATGAAAATATTTTACATCATTGTATACTGCGTACAGTAGAGGAACTGTTTCGAGGCGATGATTGTATCAGCATGACAATGCACCTGTCATAAACAAGCATCTCTGAGGCAATAGTTTGTAGACGATAACATTCCTAAAATGGACTGATCTACCTAGAGCCCCAACCTGAACCCAGTGCAGCGCATTTCGGATGAGTTAGAACGTAGACTTTGCTCCAGACCCCAGCGTCCAACATCACTACCGTCTCAGCCGTCGGCTGTTCAGGAAGAATGGGCTGCCATTCCGCCACACCTCATTTAAAGTGTTCCCTCATGTAGAATAAATAGTGTAGTGAAATCGGTTGAATCTTTCTGAAGCACCTCATAGTATCAGCTGCTAGTCTGGAGCAGCACATTTGCCGAAAGCCCATTTTGAGCACCCTTCCAATCTGATTCCTCGTCGACACAAAATGAAACATGTTTTGAGTTAACGCACCCGTTCTCTGAGTGATTACACCGTAACCTCTGTGTACACCACCATATTCTCGAAATGCTGTGAATATGAAATGTCTGACGTCCTCTTTCAGAAAAAAAAACATCGACTTCCACCTCAGTAGCATGCATCAGAAACTCTGCCGATTCTTAAAAAGCCTGATGGATTGTTACTCTCCCAAAAATTTTCTTTGCTTAAGGATACTAAAGTTTTACTAAGCTTCGATCACGAAGACACGTTACTGTCTATATGAATCAACGTCACACTATTAGTAGTGGTGATGTCAGAGACACTAGATGACCATGTACTGCCGTTTGATGATTTCTACAATTGGTTTTTCTTCATACGTATAGTGTCATTACTTTAAATTATCTTTTGCTCGTATGTTCTTCACCCATTCACTGTCTAGCTGTAGCAGACGATCACTAACAGATTTTAACAACTTCATGCTCCTGTAAAGTAGCCGTACTATTGTGTTTTCCAAGGCAGTAGAGCGCTTTTTGTATATCTCTACAATTCTGCTGCTTCTTGTGTCTATCAAAAATGGTTGAAATGGCTCTGAGCACTATGGGACTTAACTTCTAAGGTCATCAGTTCCCTAGAACTTAGAACTACTTAAACCTAACTAACCTAAGGACATCACACACACCCATGCCCGTGGCAGGATTCGAACCTGCGACCATAGCGGTCTCGCGGTTCCAGACTGTAGCGCCTAGAACCGCTCGGCCACCCCGGCCGGCTTGTGTCTGTCGTGCGAAATAAAATTCGTCCATTATCAGTAGTGTTGAGTAAATACTTGTAAACTAAGTTTAATAGGTGCGGAGGACATCTTTCACGTACTTCTGAGATAACGCACATGGAAAGGAGTCATATTTAGTGACGGCTGTGTTGAGAACATCATGTGCCTAATAGGGAATAGCTGTGTGGCTTCCAGCCGGTGATCTCTTTAAACAGCCACAAGAAACACAGCTTACGTGGGTGATGTGTTAATTCCGCAAATTGCCCTAAATCTGCGGAACTGATGGCCACCAGTGAAATAGGCAACTAAAAATAAAACGACGGTGGCCAAAAATAAGCATCTCGTGTTGACACATCAGAGTCTGATGCAGGGCTCCGCTACTAGGTTGTTTACTCATCGGTCTCATTGTTTACGCAGCCTTTCATTACGGAACTCGGTCGCTGCTTGCCCGTGCAATGGACACCCTAGCCTTAGTCTGGCTAGTTAATGACTTAAAATACCATGAGGAGGTCCGAGTTGATTGCCACTAACTCCACTGCTTTGCTTGAGCATCACGCCCATCACGTAATCGAAAATACACCACGACAAATATCTAGTAAGAGAACATTCCTCGTACTTAGATGTGTGATGGAAACATCGTAGTTCTGTTGGACAAGGGAGTTAGTAGCTGTTAATTGTTGGATTCGTAGAGTTGATCTGAAAACTATGATTTTGGACGCGATATTGCGTCAGCTCTACAAAACCACTGACAGCTAATTCATATCACACAAATAATTGGGTAACTAGCTCTCCTCGTGAATAATGGCCGCTGAAAAGTAATGACTCCGAATTTTTCGTTCTGTTGTCACCATCGTTTGAGGCATTAGTTGTGAGGCAGATTTTATTCAGTCTACTTTCCCGTTTCGCGGAAGCATGTTACAATCCTCTGCCGCAAGAGGGCCTAGAATTGTAACGTGTAACATGACGGCGTGTAACGTAACTATGTCGGTGCATGAGAAACAGCTCGCTATAACCGAGTTTCTGACCGAAGAATTCGTCCACACGTGGACCACTCTTCCTTGAGCATCACAGTGCTAGACAACACGTCAACGCTGCGACACCTGCAACAATCAGACGCCCTAGGTTCACTGTCATCGCTCATCCTCCATACAGAGCCGAGTTGGCACCATCCGATTTTCACACGTTTCCAGAACTTAAAGAACCTTCGAGGGCTTCACTTAGATAGTTGATGAAGCGGTGCAAGCAGAGGTGAGATTGTGACTCCGTCAACAAAGTCAAGCACTCTACAGCGACGGTATCAACAAATTGGCCTCTTGTTGGGAGAAATGTGCTTGTTGCCAGGGTGACTACGTTGAGAAATAATAGCTACACATGAAGATTAAAGACCGATGTCCACGCTGTCTGGTCTCCTTCCCCACCCAACCATGAAGATTAAAGATATAGATTGTTGATAACGTTTGTTTTATATAAAAGGCTTTACGAGTTTCCACGTAAATTCGGAGGCATTACTTTTCAGCACTCTCTCGTAGCTTTATCTCCGTACAATTCAATATATCGCCGGCCGAAGTGGCCGTGCGGTTAAAGGCGCTGCAGTCTGGAACTGCAAGACCGCTACGGTCGCAGGTTCGAATCCTGCCTCGGGCATGGTTGTGTGTGATGTCCTTAGGTTAGTTAGGTTTAACTAGTTCTAAGTTCTAGGGGACTAATGACCTCAGGAGTTGAGTCACATAGTGCTCAGAGCCATTTGAACCATTTTTCAATATATCGTAAATACTTTGTTCAAACCGAATAGTAATTTTCTGCATAGAAACGAAGAGCCCAAAAGCTTGTTTGGATTTCATTCAAAGCCCTGATTTGGTCCGATTGTACATCTACTTCATAATTTTCTTACTATAGCTCGCATCACTTCCCAACAGTCAACATTGATACGTTACGTTGATATTACATATTGGCAGCACGTTTTGATACACGTGTTTTAAACCCTTCCCCCTTCCACCACACTGAAGGGAAGTATGCTTGCAAAAGTGGACGCTTTGGCGAAACTAAAAAGTAGCCCAATACTATACTGTAAGGCATTATAATAGGGTATGAGAGCTCAAGCGAACTTATACAGGAATTGCATAAACACATCGGTATGTGCCATCATCCTTGTGTATGATATATTAATTTGATTTCCGTGTTTAACACACTGATCAAATGGCATTTAGAAATATTAAGAAATGCGTGAATTCAGATATTTTTGAGCTGTTGGTGTCACAGTTGAACGATTTACCTCCCTTAGCCTGAGTTTAGGGCATACTTCGCTTGGCCGTGACAACAGGAGCAGTGTGACCTTTGGTGGCGGGTGACTGCTGTGCACTGATTTGAAAGGCACACTCTATGGCCGAAGGACTTGATTTGCATCAAATTTCGCCCGAAAATTGCGGTGTGTGTGTGTGTGTGTGTGTGTGTGTGTGTGTGTGTGTGTGTGTGTGTGAAGAGGAGCCGTTACCGACTTTTGGTTACTCGTACCGAATGTCCTCCTTCAATTCCTTTCATTATTTAACCACTCTTGCTTTCAATTTTGACGATTTAGTGAATAGAATGGTGAGTAGTTCTTTTATAATGTTTGCCTACTTCTTACATTCTTTGATCTTCTTTCTTCCATATTGATGGGAAGATACCACGGCGTCAGGTGCAAAACATTGACATGACTTTGTTTACTTTAGAGAATAATAAGAAATTAAAGACTTAAAATCAACTTCGCGAAAACAAGTCAGTCTAACAATTTGTTAATTTTACGCACTATCGACTTTGAAGCTACACAGCTACATCTTCAGGCGTCTTAATGAGATGCACTTACCAACACGTACGCGTTCACTCTACTTTGTCAGATATCGGTACCGAGTCTCCAAAACGAGCAATTCTGCTCTATATACCTCAGGCTTGACGAAGAACTGCATTGTTGCATAGGTTTGTTATCTACATTCACAGTTACACCTGCTTAGCTTAAAAGTTAAAGGAAAGTGTACTTGGTATGGCCCCTTCAAGATCTTCATCGTGGTGGCGGTGTTTAGCGTGGAGTAAGGTCAGCAATGCCGGCACGTGTGGCGGTAAAAAATTCCCGCGCTGTTGTCAGCCTACCTCTCTCCTCCTGTTCCTCACCCGGCTGAGCGTTGCGCTCGATACGGCGTGGGCGTCGGTCTGAGGGGATGCTCCGACAATACGCGCGCCGAGGGCTTCGTGACCCAGTTCGCTTCTGAGGAGGGGAGCGGGGAGAAGCGAGGCAAAGCGAGCAAAAAGTCGATGCGATGCTGTCCCGCCCTCCCCTCTGCTCAAGTGTCAGGCTGCGAGAAGTCGCGGCAGCGAAAACACGCCGCCAGTATAAATCGTTATGACAAGTACGGCATTCAGCGGCCGAGGTATTTTTATACGTTGGCAGCGCCTGTTGTTGCCAGGTAGCAGGAGAGAATTTCGACGTGTCAACCTCCGTGTACCGTGACGCTTCAGGTTCGTTGTGTTGTTCGGAAACGCGTCAATGTTCCCCACCCCACCCTGCCTCTTTCCCCTTTGTTTACGGTGAAAACGTTTCTCACGAAAGCGTTTAACAAGGAAAATTGGTTAACACGAAACAATGCTGCGGCCCGACAAAATGAAGAATTTCATACTTTTTTCTGCTTTTGACACGAAACAGAAATCTGTTAACAACTAAAAGATATCGCTTCTCGGACGAGGAAAATATTTGCTTTTTGCAGTAGCGACGTCACTCAGTTCCTCTCTTTTTCGTTAAGCCGAGCAAAGTAAACAGTAGTTACGTTACCGCTTGTCCCTGTGTGTTGCCACTGTAGTAAAAATCGAAACACTTCAGTTTTCGAATTCGGCTATAAGTGTGTCAAAATCAGTGAACTGTGTAGGTACAGCGCCAGGTATGTCAGACGAAAACACCTTGGCGATCGTTCAGAGTTCAGAGCAACACATCGAGGTAGCCTACGACGGCGAATTTGACAATTTAATCAACACTGCAGTTCCTGTCCCCGCTACATCAGATGTGCAGGACCTCATGATAAGCACAAAAGCGATTCAGATACGCTTTCGAGCGGTGAAATGAATATAATACACGGTACTGAACAGCTTGTCGAAGCCGTGATGCTGGAAAAGACTCCACTAAAAAATTTTAAACCACAGCAATATACTATTTTAAACTTTTAATATAGTTTGTACCTAAAAGAGTAATGTAACAGGAAATCGAATTACTTTGTCTTAATCTGATGATACCGAAAATGAAATACTTTCTCATATTCTGGCATGCATCAATTACCCTGTTCGTATAGATAAGAAGAAATTCAGCTTCCGCAACTGAACGTTTTCATGTTAGATATCATCAGTCGTCTATAATGTAAAAAAATTAATTACGGTAGGAGGTCTGTAGTGATTTGTGACACCTCATATCTAATTGTTTAAAAATATATGGTTGCATTTTTACACTTGCCTTCATTTTTATGTCCTATCCATGTGTTCTCCTGTATGTACTAAAAGCAGGTAGTGCAGCTTTCTAAGCCCATCTTGTTGTACAATGCACATCTTCCTGCTCACATGCTGTTGGACTGACTGAGGGACCATGGCAGCTTTAGGATGTGAAACTAGAGTGCGGTGTTTGGAGGGAGGGTGGATAGTGGGTCACTGTAGAGTTAAACATGAAATTCCTGCAGCATGAAAAAATGCTTCAGTTCCCCTCAGTTTCCTGTCGAACGGTATTCACTGTATTTAGAAAACTGGAGTGCGTAAAATGATACACTGAAACATAATGTGGGGATCTTGAGAATACTACGAGATTTAATAAAGTTACGCAGAAATACAGGCTGTGATTTTTTCACCTCGCGGCATGACCCAACGGAAAGTGTTCCATTTTGGCGCGAAGTACTGTCCACCATCCACTGCACAGTGGCTTGCTGGGTATATAAATGTAGGTCTAGAGAGGTAGTGGTTAGACTAGCATTCCGTGTCTGTTACCGGGGAGCATGTCATTTTCTCTGAAGTTGCCTTTTGGAAACTAATTTCACATTTCGACACTAGCCCAAGATGACCAGTGTGCTCTGTATAGTTATTGAAACAATATTGACCTAAAAGAAAAAGACAAGGAGGCGTGCGACAATCGATAGGCCTTCATACAGGAGAAAAAGCGAACCTTTTCCGCGGTTGACGTCCCAGTTCAAAATAATGCCCCCACTCACTGAAAATTTGAGGGGTGCACCGACTCACCGACCGAAAGAGGCACAGACATTAGAGGATAGGTAGGCAGAAAGCTCGTTTCTTTTAAGGAGGGGGAGGGGGGCGGGGTGTTCTAAATGTATTTACTTCTCTACATAGTCCGTCTCTGAAATGAGATTCTGTCAAGTCTGCGGCAGACTCGTCTTAGGCTGCTATTGAACCAAAAAAATTATCCAGCCACGACTTTCTGCAAATGCGCGTACTGTATCCCAGCCTTAGTCTCGCTTCACTATTTCGATTCCCCCCCCCCCCCCCCGGCTTTTTTTCTCCCCCTTTGGCTGTCTGTATTTGTTTCCCATGATTTTCGTAAACCGATTAAGTCGGATGCTAGGATTGTTCCTTTGATAAGGTAATGTCCACTTTCCATTCCCATCCGTTCCTAATGCAAGCTCGTGGTCCGTCTCTAATGATGTCTCCTCGACAATAACTTAAACCATAAACTTCCTTTTTTATCCTTAATTTCATTCAGTACCTCGTGGTCTACTCACCTGATTTTCATTATTATTCTATAGCACCACATTTAAAAAGCTTCTATTTTACTCTTGTCCGACTGGTTTTTCTCCACGTGCCACTTACGTACAAGGCTACAATCAGGTAAATACTTTCAGATTCACGACCCAGCACTTGAATTTGTATTAAATATTAAAATATCTCTCTTTTGAAGAAAATGTTGTCTTGCTGTTACAAGTCTGCCTTTTATATCCTGTGTATTTCAGCCATAGTAAAGTTTTTTGCTCCGCAAATAGCAAACCTCGTCTACCGTTTTCAGAGTCTCATTGCCTAATATTAATTCCCGCAGCATTGTCCGATTCAGTTAAGACTACATTTCTTTACTACTGGTTTACTTTTGTTGATGTTGTTCATCTTTAACCGTCTTTTCAAGATCCTGCCCATTCTTTTGTTAAAAAAAATACGCACTGTCCGTGGAAAGTGTTCTTTTATGTTTTTTTATATGTTATACTACACAATTACATGAGCATGTTAAATGCCGCACTGGTTTCGATCTGCCAATGGTGATGTCCAGACTGTCATTAAATAATAAAAAAACCGAGACGAATAGTCACAGAATCTAGAGAACCTGCCAAGTTAGTTACCTTCATAATGATAAAAAAGCTGATGCCTAAATCTACATGTTGTAGACCGCGTTTTACTTTTTATACGTCATGTCAATATGGCGAAGGCATTGTAATTTTTAGTTCAGGACCTCCATTTCTCTGTGGCATATTTTATAGACCTATCTCCACATCCATGATTTTAGCTGTCGATCGGGATTGAAGATTAACGTGTAGTCGTTTTTAACTCTTTTCTTTTTCTCCGTGTTCTACAGTTCTGACGTGGGCGCGTATTACCCTAATTGTTTTTGCGCCCTAAAACAAAACAAAACAATAATCCATACGCAGAAAACGGTAGTTTAACGCTTCCTTTGCATTTTCAGCAGGTGTGAAGACGACAGTAGGTAGAGGTGAGGTTTTATAGGCAGAGGGGAAATCCTCTGTCTGTTAGAGCACGTGTATATTCCCCAAAGGAATAGCTGCTTCGGCAGATTTTGTAGTTACATTCATTAGATAAATTGTTGAGGCTTCGTGGCCACTTGACGTATTGCCTATTGTCTGATGTCACGAAATACTCGGTCGCCGTTTGTCTAATGATTTTTGCTGCCGTTTGATTCTCAGATTCACCTTCTGTTGGTAGTGACGGAAACGTCACTTTTATTTTAAACAATTCTATCCTTTTTCCGTCATTACGTCGGTAGATTTTATAGGTTACACAATGATTCTGTATCGACACGTTTTATCTATTGACAGTCTGAAGGCAGCCACCGGCTGGTCGGAACCAGTTATAGCATTGTGAAATGTTGTCATTGTGACGTATAAAGTGTAAAAACGTAAAGGAACACTGTCCATTCCGTTCAATTGTCCTTCCATGTCCTTTGTCACATCTTACAGAATTGCATTGTCATCGGTAACCCATAAAGTTTTTCTCTCTTCTCCTTGCTCTTTAATTCCCTTGGTTTCCTTCACAGCCTGCCCACGGTACAGAGTGAATGCTGTGGTGGCCAGTTACTGCGTCCCATCGTGGAAGAAGCGGGTTAATGTGTGACTGTCTGGAGACAGTGTTGCTGCGAGGTTGCGGCCTGTGGCGAGCAGTGACGTGCTAAGCAGCGGCCGGCTCACCCGTCACGTTCACATCCGCTGGATAAGCTAGAGACGCACACACAAAGCCCCTGGCGGCGCGCTGATGGGCGGACGGATCGAACCCACAGGCACAGCAGCGTGCCGTCACCGTCAGCTATTTCGGAGGCGAGGTCGTTCAGAGACACGGGCACAGCTGGCTTTCTGGGTCGATGGGGACGCTCCCGTAATCACCGGCGCAAAATATGGCCAGCGCCGCGACTGCGTGTTGCTTATATCCTCTTGGTAGGGCCTAGAGATGGGCAAACTGAAACACGTAACTGTTTCGAAACAAATAAAACAGTACAATGTAATGTTTCGATACGCTGTTTCGAAACAGTGAAACAGTTTGTGTTTAGTAATCTAATAATCCTACACATTTTATCATCTTGAATGTCTAGTGTATAAGTATGTCCGTATAAACACAAATGAGGAGCGAGAGCGCTAATCATATTGCAGAAAGTATGAAACTATCACTTAGGCGTATAGGCATTTCGTATTTCCTGCAGCAAATGCACTGCTTTCGTGTCGTGTGGATTTCATACTTTTCAATTGGCTGAGGACAGCCATAGCTGAAGACAGAAGAACCACAACAGAACTGGAGGTGGGAGCAAACTGCAGAAACTACGGATATGCTACTGGGATTCCCACATTCCGTTAGTATGGGTAATATACCCGTCCTGCTAATTTTCATGCACACAAAGGGAATCATTGTGGATAATAGGCACATTGACTATAGACTCACAAATAATTCGAATAAATAACAAAATATAACAGAAAAAATTTCAAGGTGTTTCGAACCGTTACTATAAATTCACCATGCTCCCCAGCCCTTCCCGTTCACCATTACACTGTCAGTCAGGGCCGGCCAGAAATTCTGCACGCGTGCTGTGCTCCTGCACATGTGCAACTTCCGGGTCACAGCGTGCACGCCGCAGCCGTCAGCGTTCATGTAGTACATGTTTCTACGCACAGATGTCGCTTTATCCACTTGCTGGGATACTCTGTACCGGCGAATTCTAGTGCTCTTTCCACAGCTTGCAAGCCAACCATGGGAAGGTATTTCGCGTATTAAACATTACTGTCACTGCTCATTGAGACGTCTACTTTTATGTTAAGTTTAACGCAGTAAGACAAGCAATACAGTTAACAACCGTGGGTTTTTATTAAGGCAGCTTGACTGACGGCACGTAAATACGTGTAATGTTTTTGAACTAGTATTTAAGAAAGAGAGCACTTAGCGACTTCCAGCGAACCTTATTCGTGATTTCAAATAACATTAAACTAATGAATATCTCCTATAACTAATTCTCGGTGCCCTGTGTTACACCCACATAATTTCTGTCTCACTGATCTTTGAACAGAATGATAACCGCAGACCTCTCGATGATGACCGGTTATTTCAGTACCATTATTGCTATATCTTTCACCAGTTCCGTCTGAAATGTGCATAATAACCGACAATTAGATGAATGTTATGTTTTATCGACTTCAGTTGAGCGTAGCCCTTCACACATTAATAAAAACCCCTAAATGTAAGTATACATTGGAACAATCGGTTTAATGACCAATTTTCCTTATAATAATGTAACATGGAGCAGAATGAGGCAATAATGCACAAGTAGTTAACAGTAATTTTTAATTATGAAAGGAATAAATCTGAAAACGTTTATCACTGGTCATGAGAAATGATATAGTTAAAATCGTGCGCAAAAGCCCGGCTCATTGACAAACGCAAGCAGTTGCGAAGATTTTCATCACTTATGCTTCATCGAAACCTTGATTTATTCATTTTCATCACCGAGAAAAATCTTTCACAAACAAGCTCTTGCTTGTACCACATAAACAGGGAAGTGGAGCCGCCGCCGTTCATTTAGGACACATGTCTAATAACAGATGTCGCTGTTGCTCGCTGTCGCACACGTGCGCACATATGCAGCACTTCCGCACGTCTGCACACTGTGCAGCGTTTGGCCGGCCCTGCTATAAGTGATATGTCAAACAGATTGCTTGCAATTATACCTACATCAAATTTATGTATGTGTCTAATAACTGTCACTCTACGCCTTTTTTATTCAAAATGTTGTAGGTTTACTTGTGTTTCTTAATATGATTACTGTACATGAACAGAGAAGCGTATCTTATAAAAAGAAAGTGTAATTTAACTGAATGATTTTCACATATTTATTATTTTGAATGTGAGTAGTATGCTTTGTTTTATTGTTTGGTTAGTGTTTATAAAGCAGATGTTACGCAATTTCGGAATAGGACAGTCAGCTAGAAACGAAGCTTTATTTTCAGATATCTTAAGCTTCATGCTATTGCCTGTCAAAAAGATTTCGACACTCTTGAAAGTGTTTCATGAAGTGGTATGTTGTGTTTCAGTACCTGTGCCGGCACGAATCTCGTCCGACACAGAGCGAAATGAAATATCACTGTTTCGATACAATTAGTCCGTTCCAAGCACAGGTGGACTGAAACAGCCTTATTTTGAAACGATACAGTTTCTGTGTCTGGCTCGAGATCGAATCTGGTCCGGTTATTCTAGACAGGGGCGGAATGAAACACCACTGTTTCGAAACAGTGAACCACAGCCGTTCCGAAACACTGAAACAGTTCCACGTATCGATACACTGTATCGAAACATAGAAACAGTGGCCAAGTCTAGTAGGGCCACTTCGGTGCGCCTCAGACAGCGGAATGAAGAGCGCCTGTGTCTGCGTAACCATAACGGTGAAACATCGCGTTGCAGCTCATTTAATATTAAAAAAAAAAAAAAAAAAGATTTCTGCGTGCGCTCTCACGCACAAGCACGATGCGCCTGTGCCATATGTAGTCACTCAAAATAATTTAGAATTAATAGATGGGCATCTGGAGGTAGCAGCATGCTGCCGAAAAGTGTCATACCAAACTTGACTGAAGCAACAAAGATTATTTTATAAAATTCGTAAGACACTCGCACACCTCTTCCACTACCATCTAATCATTTCCGCTATTGCTGCCCTGCTGTACATCCCATACATATTACGTCAGCAACACATTAAGCCTACGAAATAGTGAAATAACAAGTAACTATAAAGAATCGGTTTATTTTACTACTTCCACAACTCGTAGCCGGGACGACGGCGGTTGAAATTCGCCTCTGACCAGCTAGATTTATTCATTATATGCTTCCTAGATGACGAACTGCGTCTGTGATTCAAACTGGCCGTTTATGAAGGTATAATAAAAGACGTATAAAATAACGGAACTATTACTGTATAAAAATTATTTCAAAAACATACTTATTTAGTTACTGTCACCCTCAATATAGTCCCCTCCTCAATCCCTGTAACGCACCAAGCGAATTTTCCGTCGGTGGAAACAGTGCAGGAAGCTTTCCTCTATGAGCACTTTGATGACGCGTGCCGCATTTTCTTTCACTGCTTCAACGAACTCAAATCTTGTTCGTTTTAATTGTTTCTTTTCATGCGGATTTGACCTTGGACAATAGGGAAGTCACACAGTGCTAGGTCAGGCAAATACGTTGGGTGGTCTAACACTGGGCTGCTGCAATTCTCTAGAAAACCTCCTAACAGACAATGCGGTACGAGTCGGTGCGTTGTCTTGATGCAGAACCCATGCCTTGTTCTTCCACAATTCGGGTCTTTTTTCCCCTAATTTTCTCACGGATTTGAGCAAGAAGCTCAAGTTAGTAATGTTAGTTTAGGAATCAAATGAGTATGAAAAAACTATCATCGCTTTGAATCTTGATTTCCTCATTCGGGCTTTTTCACTCACTATGGAGTTGGCACTTCCAGTGCATCATTGGCGCTTAGTTTCTGGGTCATAAATGAAAAAGCTAGATTCGCCTCGTGTTATCACTTTCAAAGGAATTAAGATCTTTTCAGTGGTATTCAGAGTGTCAGTGCAAACATTTTCACGAGCTCATTTTTGTTCGATCGTGAGAATTTTCGCCACTCTCACTTTTCTAACATAAAATTGGTTATGTAAAATTTGCCTGACGCATTCTTTAATACTTCTTACAATTTCAGCAATCGATTGAATACTCAACCGACAGTCAGATCGAATCATATTACCTACTTCATGGATATTTACATCCGTTTTTGATGTTGAAGGCTGTTCGGGCGTCAGTCAGCTTCAACGTATTCTCGGCCATCTTGGAAACGCTTGAACCACTCGAAAACTGGCATATGTGATAAAGTCTTCTCCATACACATTGTTTAGCAAAAAATAAGTTTCAGTATCGAAATAGAGAGAGCATAAAATGTAGACTGCCAAGGGCAAGGAAACCGTTTTTGAAGAAGAGAAATTTGTTAACATCGAGTTTAGATTAAAGTGTCAGAAAGTCATTTCCGAAAGAATTTTTATTTAGTGTAGCCATGTTTGGGAGTGAAACATGGGCGATAAATAGTTTAGACAAGAAGAGAATAGAAACTTTCGAAATGTGTTGCTACAGAAGAATGCTGAAGATTAGATGGGTAGATCGCGTAACTAAAGAGGAGGTACTGAAGAGAATTGGAGAGAAATTTGTGACACAACTTGGCTAGAAGAAGGGATCGGTTGGTAGGACACTTTCTGAAGCATCAAGGGATAAGCAATTTACTGTTGGAGGAAAGCGTGAAGGGTAAAAATCGTACAGTGAGAACGAGAGATGAATACACGTAGCAGATTTTGAAGGATGTAGGTTGCAGTACTTACTCGGAGTTGAAGAAGCTTGCACAGGATAGAGTAGCCTGGAGAGCTGCATCAAACCAGTCTCTGGACTGAAGACGACAACAACAGATTTCAGTAGCAGTTTAAGTTTCATGTTAAACTTCTTAATAATTTATTGTTCTATTATCACACACATTTTTTTGGCAAAACAAAATGGCAGCTCTTACGCAAACGAAGGCCACGGCCACACTGATGTGTTTACTATCAGAGATGCAGCATTCGACTCGGAAGTCTTCACGCATCATAGCTATTGGTCATCCATCTCCGTCGCATGCGTATTTACTCTGTGACAGCATCAGTCCCATCATTTTATAGCCACACCATATGTTCAACCAGTTGCTTTTCGAATTCATTGTTTGCTTTACTATACCATTAACACATGGTGGACAACCAAGAGTTTACTCGTGTTTCTCGCGCCATTCGTCACGGACGGGTCTCGAGGTATCTTGTTTTGTACACGATTTCTGTAGATTTTTTCTGATGTGATATATTTTAACTGCTTCGTATGTTTAGGTGTTTGCACTAGTAGTCAGCGCATCAAACTTGATTGCCTTCATGTATTTTCTGATTGTATTTTGATATTTCATGTCATTATTTTTTTATTGAAAAAATGGAAGGAAACTAACGAACGTGAAGTGCTTTCGGAAATTTTTGACGACGATTATTCAGATGTTGCTAGTGAGAATGAAGATGCGGATGAACGTTTTTTATGATTCTGAGAACGATTCCAATAACAGTGACGTCATTAGACTTTTACAGACGTGTAAGATGGCAGTATGTTCAAGTGTTTTAGGCAATAATGATAAACGATGAAGATGATTCTGTTCTTGTGAATGATTCGTTGGGTAATAATGTTAAGTAGTTTTGGAACCACTGCAGTCTTATCGTTAGATGGAGGTATTAGATGAATATCCCAGTATTTAGGTGCACTTCTTTTACACTAAAACACTAGGTATAAATTCAAAGAGTATGAGGATGTTAGATATTACGCTTATCCTTATCGCGATTTTTGACGTCAAATGCTTTAAATTATGGAATAAAAAAAGATAATGGACGCAAGTGAACTTAGCAAGAATCAGGTTATCTATTCGTTGGTTGTTGGTTGGTTTGGGGAAGGAGACCAGACAGCGTGGTCATCGGTCTCATCGGATTAGGGAAGGATGGGGAAGGAAGTCGGCCGTGCCCTTTCAGAGGAACCATCCCGGCATTTACCTGGAGTGATTTAGGGAAATCACGGAAAACCTAAATCTGGATGGCCGGACGCGGGATTGAACCGTCGTCCTCCCGAATGTTATCTATTCGTTGCAAAGATACATGTCACATGGGTAAAAAAAGCTGCAGATAAACAAAGGCAGTGAAATATAATGAACAGTTACTAGCGAATGTAACATGCGTACACGGTGTGCCCCAGTTCCGGTAGGACTGTGTGAAATTCCAAACTGCAGTGCTGTCTTAGAGCGAGTTGCGGCATTTTGATCCTTGACGTTTCAACAACAGCGTAGAAGGTCAAAGAGCTAGTGTCGCTGCAGCAGGCTTCCTGGCCGCAAATGTAATGACAGTACGTGTCTGACACTCGTTGGCAAATGGAGTCGGAGAAGCGAGCCATCATAAAGTTTTTGATTTGTGGGAGAGTATTCGTCGAATTCGACCCAAATAGCGAGACAGGTTCATTGGTCGCGCCTCCACGGCGACGCCCCAGCCCACAAAGCGAAGATAGTGGGCGAGTTTTTGGTCAGCAGACGAGCAACAGCTCTGGACCGCTTGCCGTAATCGCCGGATTTGGCTTCAGCCAACTTGTAGTTGTTCCTCAAATTGAAGTCGGCAATAAAATGACACCACTACGACGCAGTCAAGGACATCCATAAGGATTGCAGTGCTGTACTAAATGCGGTTCAAAAAATGGACTACATTGGCTATTCTGAAGCAGTTCTAAAACGATTTCAGATGATTATTGATTCAGGGTAAGACTATCTTGAATAAATACAGTGGTTTTGTGAACATAATTCACGGCTTTTTATTTATCATTGCCACAGTCTTAAAGAAACTGGGATAACCAGTAGGTTGCATGGAACGATGCAGCTGTGTACATTGTCAGCTTGCAGTTACTCGAAAAATAGCTAATGGTACAATAAATCGTACCAAATTCAAAAAGTGACTGGTTGCATATCGTTTTTACATAAACCATACTCTAGACTTAATTTTTCCGTGTAATGCAAATACAGGGCTGATTACTTTCAAAAGGGCACGACCGATTTCAATCCCTAGTCTGTGTTTGTGATCCGTCTCAATTGACGTCATCGTCAACGGGACGTTAAACTTCATCTTCCTTGTCCTATCCTTCCTAAATCAGATTAGAAGAGTTACAGCACCTGGTCCTTCGCAGACACCACTGCCACTGTCAATCCCGATGGAACATTAGCTTAGCAAATGAGAAACTGAAAGTGGCAGATGTGTTTTGCTCTTTGGGCAGCAAAATAACTGACAATGACCCGAGTGGAGAGTAAATAAAATGCCGACTGGCAGCCGCAAAAAAGGCGGTAATAAAGAGCAAACCTTTTTTACGTTTGATATAAATTTAAGTGTTAGGACGTCTTTCCTGCAGATACGTGTCATGAGTGCAGCCTTACACGGAAGTTACATATGAATATTTCCGACAAGAACAGAGTTTAAGCTTTTGAAATGTGCTGCTGCAGAACAACGCTGAAGGTTAGATAGACTGGTGGATCGAACAACGAATGAGATGGTACTTAATCGAATTGGGGGAGAGAATTTATGGCGCGACTTGACTCAAAGAAGATTGGTGGATAGGAAAAATGCTACAGAATCGTCAATTCGGTAATGGAAGTAGGGGAGGGGGCTGGGGGGGAGGGAGGAGAATCATTGCAGATCGATATCGATCCTTGACAATCACTACTACTTCTTTATGAAAGCCACGTAGTCATTTCTCAGTGTTTTAGGAATACTTTAGTATTTTACAGGATGAGGTTACTTTATTTAAAAATTTCATATTTATATATTACATCACCGGAGAAGAGCTGCTGCATTAGTTGTTAATCAGAGCTGATTAACTGTCGTATGAAATCAGTTTGTTGGTTTGCTTACAGTTTACATTCAGAAAGAGGTAATTGATATTTCCTACTGTTATTTGATTACATTCACGTTAAGGATTATTTCGAACGTGGGAATGATAGGGGAATGAACCATCGTTGAGTCTCGTGTGAATTTCGCAAGTTATAAATGTTTGTTTGCCGTAATTGTGTAGAACCAGGGCTTCGAGGAAATGTTCGGCTGTATCTGTCCATAATTTTTCCCTTCACTGTACATCATAGACCGATTTTCGTATTCCCATTGGTTTCTACGTCTTCAGTATAATGTACCGTTCGTCTGTTGGCGGCAATAGAGAGTTTTAATACGTCGTTTCGAATAACACTCTTCGCTTATTCATCGACGATTTCATTGAATTTAATGTTAGCGTGTGCCATAATCAACATAAAAGTTATCGTTATCCCAAGATTTTAGTTCCCCTTGTTGGTCTTCTTGATAAACAGGAAGAGTTTTCTTGAGATGAACAGGCGTCTGCATATGTTGGAGCTAGTTTTTACAATCGGTTAAAATCAAAATGTTTTTTACTGAGATGTTCTGCAGGTAATACAGAACTACATTTATAGCTGCGTCTACTCTGGAAAAACTAGAAGTCTCACTGGAAACAAAATCAGTAACTTGTAAGCACTGTTCTGACGCATGAACAAGCATTTGACTCTACCTCTGCTTTTGGAGCCATAACTACATCTCTCGAAATACTCCGGGAAGAGATAAACAATGTCAGTTTTTACCAAAAGCTCTGCTCTGACGAACAGTTTCGTTAGAAATTAGAAAACTTTGGCAGATGAAGTTATTTCTTCATCCTGGTAATCGAAATTAGGCGTTGTTCTAGTTTTTTTGGAAATACGGGAGAAACTGATTTAAATGTACGCCTGTAAATAATTCTGTTTCTGTTTTTTTTTCAGTATTTATTCTCTCTTCATTCATTTTCGATGATATAATCCTAGAGTTTCTATATTAGAGGGTTGCCAATTTTGCACAGTGTCTGAGGAGGAATACGTCTATCATCAATTTCCTTCGTAAGGCCTTAGGCTTTTTTTGCAGCTTCCTCTGACAGTGCATTTGTAGGTGTGGAACGCGTAGCTCCTAGCCAAGCTCTGATGTAGCTAAAGATAATTATTTCTAGTTTCGAAATTGACTAAATTTGCTACGTTCAATAAGATGTACACACTGAGGTGACGAAAGTCATGGGATATACAGATGGCGGTAGTATCGCGTGCACAAGGTATAAAAGGGCAGTGCATTGGCGGAACTGTCATTTGTACTCCGGTGATTAATATGAAAAGGTTCCCGACATGATTGTGGCCGCACGACGGGGATTATGACTTCAGGAGCATGGGACATTCCATTTCGGAAATCGTTAGGGAGTTCAATATTCCGAGATCCAAGTGTCAAGAGTGTGCCGAGTATACATTATTACGGGCGTTACCTCCCACCACGACGTCGTAGTGGCCGACGGCCTTCAGTTAACGACCGAGAGCAGCGGCATTTACGTGGAGTAGCCAGTGCTAACAGACAAGCAACACTGCCTGAAACAAGTGCAGGAATCAGTTTGGGACGTACGACGGACGTATGTATTACGACAATGCGGGGAAATTTGGCATTAATGGACAATGAGAGCAGACCGACGCTTGCTAAAAGCACGGCATGCCCTGCAGCGCCTCGCCTGTGCCCGTGGCCATATTGGTTGCCTCCTACACGACTGGAACACAGTTGCCTCGTCAGATGAGTCCCTATTTCAGTTGTTAAGAGCTGATGGTAGGGTTAGAGCGTGGCGCAGACCCCACGAAGCCATGTACCCAATTTGTCAACGAGGCACTGCGCAAAGTGGTGGTGGCTCCTTAATGGTGTGGGCTGTTTCACATGGAATGAACTGGGGTCCTGATTTTGTTCGGCTACATGGAGATCATTTGCAGCCACTGATGGACATAATGTTCCCAAACAACGACGGAATTTTTATGGATGAGAATGCGCCCTGCCACCGGGCACAGTGGTTCGCCGTTGTTTTGAAGAACATTTGAACATTCGAGCGAATGGTTTGACCACCCAAATCGCCCGACATGAATCGCATCGAATATTTACGGGACAAAATAGAGAGGTCAGTTCGTGCACAAAATCCTGCACCGCAACAACGCAATTATGGACGGCTACAGAGGCAGCACGGCTGCACTCCGCCGGGCAGAAGGAGGGCCGACACGATTTTAGGAGGTATGCCATGACTTTGGCCACCTCAGTGTAGGTTGCAATAGTTACGCAGAGAGTAAGAGGCTTGCAGGTGATAGCTTGGAGAGTTGCGTCAAACCAGCCGTCGAACGGAAGACGACAATAACGAAGAAACTCATCGCAGCAGGAGTGAGTGCTTGGTGACTTGGTTGACAAACAGGTGCAGCGTGCGGCGATTTTATTTGCTGTTGCCGCAGCTCTGTGTGACATGGCACGGCACGCTCGGGTGCCGAGTGGCGTTGGTTCACGCTCTGACGCGTCGCGAGGACATGCACCGTTTTGTGTAGCGTGCTCTTCCACGCCAGCTTCCGCGTGTGCAGGCGAAAATACAACTGGCATTTGTTGTGACATCGACGCGAATAACTGCAGAAAGTAGTACGTACACTGAAATTCGAACCGCTGCCTTCTGGAACACACGAGTCACTTTTTGCAAATTGGTAGTGCCCGTAATCAAACACTAACGTGTTTAGTTTCACTGTTAGCCGTTACTCTGAGAACTGGCAGTCGTCTACGAGTTAGAAGTAACAACGGCGTGCCCGACTTCGTCGCCATATTTTCTCCGGACATGACTTGCTATCGAATGCAAATTGACCGCTGAATAGCACCGAATAAGAAAGTAAATCATATGTTGCCTGCCACTTGTTCACTTGCTAGTTTCAATTCTTGCGTGACCCCAAAAAGAGTTTCCGTGATCCGCCAGTGCATTTTCCTGGCAATTTCAGGAGCGGAATATCGTGTCCCAGCGGTAATCTCATAGGTATCAGGTGCATATTGACACGCGAAAAGCAAGCGCAATAGGACACAGGTGCGGCACAGCAAGTATACTGCACAAAAGACAGAACGCTACATTCTTCCACAAATACAACGAGAGGCGAATTCTCTCACACTGTCGTATGCCATACAGATGTTTCTCACTGTAAGTCAGAATTTTTTCATCGTGAAAGAGTAATAGAAAATTAATCCGCATCGCACCTTGAATTGCCTTATTTTATACTCCGTGCCCTAATACAGATGTATTCTCAATGTTTTTTCTGCAAGTGATACAAATGATTGAAGAGGCTGCATCGTAATTTTCAGTCTGCTGCATATTTTCGTGCACGAGTATGTGGAGGGTAAACACTCACTTGTATGTTACGTGGTGTTAGGGAGATGACATAACTATGCAAGAGTGACAGGAGCTCGTAGAGACTTAACTGAAAGTTCTTATCTTTCTGTTTTCTCGTATAGTACACAAGCAGTCAGGAAGAAAATCTGCGCTCGCAGGATACTGTTTGTGTGATCTGAGACTTCACCTCGTTGCTTCGCGAGGCGTTCTGCAGTCTCTTCCATTCGTGTTAATTGAAAAAGTGTAGTTCTTTCTTCTAAATCGTCAGTCAGCAGCTTTTGCGTAATTTTGTCCGTAGTAGACCCGTCTTGCCTTTTAATATCGTGTCCGAAAATATATTTATGGTAGATCATATACAGTCATTAAAAGTTTTCGTGTAGGTCTTCATATGTAACGTAGATTCGTCTCCGTAAAGAGTCTACAGATTTTCCAGAGTTTGTGGAAAAAGCAGTATAATTTTAATCGCTATTCTAAAAATTCGGTTTTAGAGGTTTTATTTATAGGCGTTTAACGATAATTTTAATGCTCTTTAACGAAACAATAAGAAATAAGTGACACTGTAACGGATTTTAAATTTAGTGTTAGATACTGCCACCACATGATGGTATGCTACTGGGAAGCGAAAATTAGAGTGTTGGACGAAAGCCCATAGGATAGCAGCATACATTGAGGGGGTTGGGAGAGAGAGAGAGAGAGAGAGAGAGAGAGAGAGAGGGAGAGGGAGGGAGAGGAGACTTTATTGACGTGTCCTCGCGTTCACGGTGAGAACAGCTAAATTTCTACGCCGAATTTTGTCTGTGCCAAACGCGCCGCAGTCTCTTTCCAGAAAAATTGCCCCTTTTATCAAACAATCTCTATCTCCAGTGAAGGGTGCAAGTTCGCTGCAGTGGTGAAATCTGCTTAATGATCATGAAGACGCTGTCAAACAGAATCATCTGCGTTAATGAGAAACTACTCAAAGTAGCGATTATCCTCATGTGTTGCAAAAGTAGGTGTGACATACTGATGAAATCAGTTCTACGAATTTAACAATAGATATTAACGGCGCTAGACTACAGTAGACATTACGCGACTGCATCCAGCTCGCTAGGTGAGTGTGAACTGTAGAGATCAGAAACGGAGCGAGTACGTCTAATATTCCGGTTCCATACTTCAGAAATCAAGGCGCTGCTGTTACATCGGTGTTAAATGGAAAGAAGACAAGGTTTTCTGGTCAGATTAACATAGGTTAATATCAACATCAGCAGAAAATTGTATAACGGGAGTAGGATTCGTTATGAGTAGGAAGGTAGGGCAGAGTGTTAGTAACTGTGACCAGTTCAGTGACAGGGTTATTCTCATTATAATCGACAGCAAACCAGCACCGACAACGAAAGTTCAAATATGCATTCCGACGTCGCAAGCTGATGTTGAAGACATAAAGTATATGAGGATATTAAAAGGGTAATATAGTACGTAAAGGGAGACGAAAATCTAATAGTCGTGGAGGACTGGAATGCACTTGCAGGGGATGGAGTAGAAGAAAAGGCTACAGGAAAATATGGACTCGGTTGTGGGAATGAGAGCGGAGGAAGACTTGAGTTCTGCAGTAAATTTCAGATGGTAACAGCGAATACTCTGTTCAAGAATCACAAGAGCGGGAGGTACACTTGGAAAAGGCCGGGAGATATGGGAAGATTTAAATTAGATTACATCATGGTCAGACAGAGATTCTGAGATCAGATATTCGATTGTGAGGCGTTTCCAAGGACAGGTATAGACTCAGATCACAATTTAGTAGTGATGGAGAGTAGGCTGAAGTTTAAGAGACGAGTCAGGAAGAATCGGTGCACAAAGAAATGGGATAAGGAGGCACTACGGAATGCAAAACAGACGCTTTTAGTTCTGAGACTATAGACACTGCCGTAATGAATATCTCGGTATGCACTTCAGTTAAAGAGGAATGGACATCGCTAAAAATGGCATCATAGAAGCTGGAAAGAAAAACATTGGTACAAAGAAGATAACTGCGAAGAAACCATGGGTAACAGAAGAAATACTTCAGTTGATGCATAAAACAAGAAAGTACAAAAATGTTCAGGGAAATTCAGGAATACAGAAGTAAAAGTCACTTGGAATGAAATAAATAGGAAGTGGAGGAAAGATAAGACGAAATTACTGCGTGAAAAATGTGAAGAAATCGACAAAGAAATGATTATCGGAACTGACGCAGCATATAAAAAAGTCAAAACAAGCTTCGATGAAATCAAAATCAACATTAAGACTGCAATAGGAATTCAACTGTTAAATGCAGGAAGAGAGCGGATAGGTGCAAAGAGTACATTGAAGGCCTCTTTGGGGGGGGGGGGGGGGATTTGAGACGAGGAGAAACAGAAGAGACAGGGATCAAGTATTAAAATCAGAATTCAAAACAGTTTTGGAAGACTTAATGTCCAATAAGGCAGAAGGGATAGATAACATTCCATCAGTATCTCTAAATCAACAAGTGGCAACAAAACGACTATTCAAGTTTGTGTGTAGAATGTACGAGTCTGGCGATACACCATCTGAGCTTCCGAAAAGTATCATCCACTCAGTTCCGAAGATTGCAAGAGCTGGCAAGTGCGAGAATTATCGCACATTCACAAACGCTTGTGTAAAATCTATGGAGACTCTGCTGTCGACAGAAGTACAATTAGTCTCTGGGCACGGAGGGTGTGTCACCAGAAGGCGGTTCGGCGGAGTTCCATGATTTGCAGCGGTCGGGGCGACCATTCACGGCTGTCACACCTGACATGTTGCAAGGATCCACCTCGGACTTCCACTTCTTTGGGCCATTAAAGGATGCCATTCGTGGAAGACAATTTGAGGACGATGAGAGGCAATTTACACAGTGAAGCACTGGCTGCGCCACCAGAACGAAGTTTGGTACCGTCAGGGAATACACGCTCTTGTTTGGCGCTGGAAGAAGGCCATAGAACGGGACGGAGATTCCGTTGAAAAATAGGGTGTGTAGATAAAACACCATTTCTTCGTGTGTATAATTGTCAGTATGTTCAATAAAGAATTGTTGAAGGAAAAAAAACGGTACATTACATTCTGGGCAACTTTCGTAGTTTACGGTGAACGTTTGCAAGGCTGCTGATGAAACTAAACTGGTCTGACTGGTGGTTTAATTCAGCCAATGAAACTAAAAATCTGTTGAGTGAGTAGGCGTGAGTATTGATGTGTAGCGTAGTGTCGTATAGTCGAAAATTATAAATTACAAAATTTGTGATCACCAGTGCTGCGTAGTAATAAAACAGTACCGTGTGCCTTCCGTATTCCGAATGAACCGATATCTGTGTGCCAGATGGCCAAATTGTTGTATATAGATTTTTTTTATGTTTACTTTTTTAGTTACTATTTTTCTTCTCATGTAGAAATTCTGTTAATACTTTTCCCCTATACTTTTCCCCTTAAACAGCATAATGCTGAGTCATTATTAAAACATTTGAAATTATGTTACAATATTACGTACAATATTCACGCCAATTCATGTGCAACATTTGGTCTGTTCTTTTATATAGATAAAAGACTAAAAGAAAAAAATAAATAAGTCTTCCTGATGATGCACTAATCATTTTGAGAGTAAGTCTCTGTCAATTGGATAATGTCATAAAAATGTTTATTCACTTTCACATTTTTCTTCATATCAGATTTCCAAGTACATAGCCGATCGCTCATCCTTGTGCACCTATAGAAACGTCACATTGAAAATTGCTTTCGGAAGCATGGAATCCATACCAAGCTGAGTCGCTGAACGTCTTGTTTTGTCGCCGCTTTTGCTCTCCAGTCGTGAGGCACGTACACAATGGCTTGACAATTCGCAGGTGTGACGCAGAGTTCTGTGATGTGTGCTGGAACATGTAGCAGTGAGTGCGCCCTCGAGAAGCGTCCATCGTCTCGGCTTCCCAGAGACGTGAGTCCCGCTGCCCTGGAGCACTCCTGGCTCGGTACTCAGCGCCCTCGCGTCTCCACCCTTTGTGCTACAGTCTCATTTGTCACGTCTCCGCCACCGCGCCGAGAAGACGTTTCGCCTTGTCAGCACGGCGCCTCTCCCTCATCCAGAACGTGCTTCAGAAGCTCACGCTGGCGTTATGAAAACACCTTTCGTTCCACGTTGCGGGTTTGAAGGCAACGTAGCTCCTCAGGCAATTAAACATGACTGATACTTCTTAGTATGCTGTGCGTGACTTCCATGGATGTGCTACGCTAGACGACTTGGAAACGTTAATCTTGCGATTTATTGTCTGGTATACAGTAGCTTTTGCACAGCAGTCGTAAGCAATTGGAACAGAAATATACAAATCGACAAAAGTTTTGAATCACCCCAATATTTCGTGCAGGTGTGTTGCTATTGTGACTGTTCCTGTACGGATTGGAAGCTCACCTCTGACGGTGTTTGTAAACATACACAGTTACCATGAACGCTACCTACAGGTAGAACGCCGTGCTCGAATGGACTGCAGCATTTCAGTCGAAAGTACTCCATCAGTATGGAACAGTGTCTGTGGAACAGTTGAGTGAGCATCCGTCATGCCACGAAGGACAGTAGTGGCCAATGATTGGGTTCACATCATAACATTAAGCGCAGAAGGCTCGTCAACGAGGAAGCTGCCCGACGTGTGCACCGGAGTCAGTGATGTGGAGTGGGTGTGGAATGAGTTCCAATTGACAGGTAGTGTTTAGGACTTAGTACCCCAAAATGCGACCGCTTTCGACAGCTGTACAGAATGATAGGTATCTACGATTTCTGGGGTAGAGGAACCGTGAGATGTGTGCTCCAGAACTGAATTCGGTAATTCGGCTTTCGAAGAGGCTACTGTACGTCACGTGTCTCATCAAACGATTGCATGATGCGAATCTCCATTCTCGACGACCATGGCGAACACCACGTCGTACACATTACCATGGACTCCGTTACAGATGGGCAAGGAATAATGCAGAATGGGCGCCTCAGGATTGGCGTCAGGTATTGTTTACGGACAAAACTTGCATGTGTTTTCATCCTAATACTCGCAGACATTTGGAGACAACCCGGTAATATTAAACGCTTCCAGCATTGTGTCCGACATGTGCAACAGGGTGGTGGAGGAGGTGGAGTGATGTTTTGTGGTGGTATTACGTGAGGCCACGGTAAACCTCTTGTGGTTATTGAGAGCAATCTCACTGCTGTACCGTATAGAGACGAGATTCTGCAACCAATAGTGTGACCGTATCACCAACATTTTGGGGAAAGTTTCATCATGATGCTATTAACTGGCGTGCTCATCGCGCTGTTAATGTGAACACATTCCTTCAGCATGCTACGACCGCCTGCCTGTTCCCTGGATATGAACCCAATCGAACATGTGTGGAGTCGATTGAAACAGCTGTTTTTGGACATCGACAAAGACCACGGCTCTGCCTAGCTTACGCAGAATCGCCATTGAAGAGTGAGACAATTTGATGCAGGCTGGCTTGACGATCTCCTCAGTGGTATGGTATAACGGATTCAAGCCTGCAACGGTACGTTCCACCATGTACTGACGCCGCTCAGGAGTGCTGTGAAAAACCACTCATGGGAAACAGACGATTTTGTAGCAAAAATGTTGTTATTCTTTTTATTTGGTGGGCTGGGGACTTTGCAAATGAATGGATACACATGTCTCAGAGCCAGTTTTGTTTTGTATGCCATGAATTTCGAAGTAAAGGGGTGATGCAAAACTTTCGTTAATGTGCCTAGGCACTGTGCTAGGTGGGGAAAAAGTTCTCTGGTTGCCACGGAGATTGTAATTCATTTATTTACAGCTGGTAACTGCCGTAGGAGATTCCTGTAGCATGCTCCTGTGTTTGTTTGCCCCCTACGAGCATAGTCTGTTAGCACCATCCTTGTTCTTCTCAAAAAGCTCTCAGCATCAACTCGCCCGATGACGGCTGGGTCTTCGCCTTTTTTGGCGATAGTGAATTCTTACGTTTTTACTGCTTGCTGTGTTTCTTACCTTCAGAGATCATAGCACTCGTCCATGATCAAAAAATGGCTCTGAGCACTATGGGACTTAACATCTGAGGTCATCAGTCCCCTAGAACTTAGAACTACTTAAACCTAACTAACCTAAGGACATCACACACATCTATGCCCGAGGCAGGATTCGAACCTGCGACCGTAGCGGTCGCGCGGTTCCGGATTGTAGCGCCTAGAACCGCTTGGCCGGCTCGTCCATGATCGTTTACATAGCACATCTGCAACGTTGCCCTGCTGCCTCGGTTCGCGGGCTATTCGAATGGGTGACGGAACCAAGCGGGGGTGAGGGGCAGTACTTAAAGACCAAAAGTCGCGCAAGACGTAGAAAATTGATCCCAGGGTGATTTTAAATTTTTCCACTATCGCATTGATTGTGATATGGCGGTCTTTGAGCTGCAGGGCCTCCACTTCTGTCGCGATTCGCGGTTCCTCGCAGTGTCTTTGCCTTCCACCTCGTTCTTCGTCATTCAGACTTGTTCGACTACACTGGAAGCGTCTATGCCATCTAACAGCTATCATATGTTGGTTCGTTGTTGTCGTGAACTTCCACCAACTCAGCATTTCTTGCTCCGTTGTTCTCCTTCAGATGCAGAAAACGAACTACAGTAAACCGTGTATAATTTAACTGCCGTGGTTACTTTAGCCAGTCACACACCAAAAGTTTTAGAGGTATCTGCTGGCTCTCAGTTGAGTATTTATTATATACTGTTTGGTGGTATAGTTCCATGAGTATATACTGGATGGTGCCATGTAGTGCCGATTTGGTGAACCTGCTGTGACTTATAATTATATACAAAAAAGTGTGTTAAAGTTTGGTTGTGCAAAATCCAACGATATTACTTTACTGCAAAACAATCGGTGTTCTCAACTATATCATGCGTATTACTCCATTACTTCTCAGAATAGACCACTTATGAGGTTTTTGTTCACATGTTTGTATCGGCCAGTAATTAAGATTTCTGAGATCAAGAGCATGGTTTGTCTGTTTTGGGGTTACTTTGACCACTGGTCATTGTTACCCTAGGATTACAGATACACGAATTATTTTAAAAAAATTCGGATGGTGAAAATTTCATAGCGCTTGCGAAATATTTACCAGAGATGTAATGGTAGTTGAGAGGTGAGGTGGGAGTATAGGCCAGTCACTGTATCCCCAAAGCCATGCTAACTTTGAGTACCTACAGATTTTCCTATTACTTCCTCTGCATTTTATAAGAGTATTGTACTTATTACTATGTAATCCTTTCATAAAAGCCCCTACATTCATTACCATAAATGGCACACATGTTAAAAAAACAATCGGGATAATTATTGTGTACGACTGTACACAACAGTAAAAAAAGGTGCGCTACAAAGTGTATTGGCGACTATCTTTGTAGAAAAACTGGACAGGAGCAAAAATGACTAGCGAACAAGTTAACATAGAAAACAGATCATCTGGTTAATGTTTATTTCTCCAGTAGTACAAAGGCTCAGTACATCACAGTGTCAGCAAGGATGAGGCTCTCTGAACTAAGCACAAATGTTGGTGTCGGAGCCACGACTAGGCGGTGTCTGAATAGTTTCACATAACTAAGAGGCTCCAAGGGCGAGGAGCCATGTGGCTGCCGCAGGCGGCGGGGGGCGCTCGTGGTACGCAGCCGCTGGAAGCGTGGCGCAGCAGGCGCGCACCATTGGGTCCGCCGGATACCACACGTCTGCTATCGGCGTCTGACAGGAACTTAAAATTCCATTGCCAACTGGTACCAATATGTGATAGCACAATTATCACACTTGACTGTGAAAATCGGTCAGAGTATATCCACCTGACGTTACCACATGATTTCCACTCTTATCAATGGGCTGCGTCATCTTGTTTTGCCTGTCTAGTGGCGTGCTGCATTACTGTGCTGTGGGGATTTCGTTGTGTACCGGTACTGCAGACATATGCTTGCAAAGAAACGAAAGTACTTAGCTTTATTTTTTCTGGATGACTCCTAAACTGTGACACCTTGTAAGTTTCCCAGTGAATTCTGCTTCTTGTCGTAATATTGTTTCAGTATCTACTGGATTTTGTAAAAATTGTGAAACCTAAAACGGCTTTGTTGTTTAAGAACCGGACTTCACCGACAAAATTAGACGCCATTTTTGTTGTTATTGAACATTTCATATATTGTATTTTTGAGGAAATTTCAGAAAAAGATAACCAAACTGCCAAATTGTCTTGCAATCCTGTGTCGATGGTCAACCAGGTGATGCACATTGTAGCAGAAAAGGGGAAGTCACTGAAGAAAATGTAATTCTGGCTCTTCCAAGAAGTATATACAGAAAGAACTGTAAATTTAGTATTTCAAACTTTGTTACGCCCTTGTCTGTTGAAACGTAACCATCACATTAACGTTTACAATTTCACCACAAAAATTGGGTGAATTGTACTCAATATCTAAATTACTGAAACGTTATTCCAGGTCTAACAAAATTCGATTTTCAGTATCTCCCGTAAGTTTTGACAGAATATAACAATTATTGAAAATGCTGTCGTAGTCTGTTGATGAAGAGAGATAACGTTAAGTTAAACGCTTAACTCAGTAAGACAAGTATTAGTTACAAACTACATGTTTGCCTTGAGTTACTGTAATTACTGGCGCAAATACGAGAACTTTATTGAACCGTTTGAGAATGAGAGCACTTGGCAACTTCTAACAAAATTTTTCTCATAATTTCAAACCCTTATGAAACACTTTCTCACGGAAGCCCCCCCCCCCCCCACAAACAAACAAACAAGCAAACAAACAAACAAAATGAAAGGAGGAAAGTTTAGCGCTTACTAAATTTTCTTAGTTCATGCAGTCAAACTTCAGCATTAGGCATGACGTTTTAATTCATTACCACTGAATGTACCTGCAAAAATTGTCATTCTACGACACATAGTATAGAACATCTGCCACAAACATTGAGGTCCGAGAATAACTAACTTTTGCTTAAAATGGAACGCAGATTACCCATTTTATAATCATGCATTGTCCCATATAAGGGAATTAGCCATTTATCACGAACTTTAAACAATTTTTTTTCTCGCTTATATGCTTGAAGAAACAAATATTTAACACATTATACATTAACTCATTTGTAAAATAATCAGGCGTTTGAAGATGTTTCATTCATGGGGGGGATCGACTGTTCAAAGAACCGCGAGTTTATTGGTGTAATGCACAATGTGTCACTTTGATGTTAGTTTCAAAGCCCTCCACAGCAACGATAGAGGCTGTGTACGGTCTAAAGCAGGGTTCCACAAACAGTGTTCTGCGGAACACTGGCTTTCCCCTGAAAGTGAATAAGTGATCCACGAAAAATATTACTAACATGGATTTTTTCCCAACATTTCGATGACACTAATTACTTTCTTAACTTTATTAAGATTCCTGTGTTATTAGTTATGACCTAAAATTGAAGTAATCAATGAATAAAACAAGTTTTTATATTTTTTAAAGTTTATCTTCCGTCACGGGACAGTTTGCCAATGATCCAAGCCCCTGACAGGAGAACCGTGCGGATTTCCCCCACCCATGTGATCCGTTTTCACAGTGTGTGTAGAACAAGACTACGACTTCAATATTTGTAAACAGGAACAGAACTCAAAAACAGTTTTCGAGAAAATCGTGTTGAATATTCTAGGTATGCTTATATACTTGTATGGTCGCTAGTATTCAAATAGTCTGTAGCCGAGCGAGTAAGGGCGCGGTTTCATATCGCGAGGTCTTTAGATCGGAACTCGCTGTACGTACCTCCTCTCTTTTCATCCCAACGTATTGCCGAAACTGTCTTATTATTTTCATAATCTTTATCATGAAAAAAGAAAAAATATCTGGTAAGGAGATTGGAAACAGATGATTCACAAGAACTTTCGATCAAATCACCATGCTAATTTTATTTATGTTATTGTATCTACATTTGTGACACTATAATGTGTAACCTAGAGAGCACTGCACGAATCAGGATGATTGTAGAAACATGGAAAATAATACTTAGTGGACGTACAGCATAGGCAATGAATGGCAAATTTTTGCATGTGCATTGTTATTTCAGTGTGCCTATTGCAAAATAGACATTTGTAAATGATTTTGGGTCGCTACACAAGTTCGTGATTTTGCGACGTACCACTCAAACCTGTTGTTAGAATTACGTGTGAAAGAAGAAAAGAAAAAAGTGGTGCCGATTCGATCCAGAGAGCTCGCACTTACGACACACTGCGGTTACTCCTTGCGCGGTAGCCACCATTCAAGGCATGAAAGGACGCCTACATTTTTTCAGACTCGATTTTCTCGAAGAAAGTTGACAGCTGCGTCTTTCGTTTAATAGTTTGAAGTCCTGCCTTACACACCCTGTCAGTGTGAATTAGATCGGTGGGGGAAGTTCGTACGGTCTCGTTGCGAGTCCTCGACAGTGTCTTCGTGACGTCACAGTATGCGGCCCGTGACGTCAGCGGGTAGCGGGCGGATAGCTGGCCGGCGCTGCTCGCCGGCTCGCAGTCTGGACTGGGCTGGGCTGGTGTGGTGTGGTCTGCAGGGCGGCGCAATGGGCCGCTTCCTCTTTGCACAATGGCAGCCAGCCTTGGCAGCTAATAACTCCCGCGCCGCCGGCCGCAGCTTCGACAATGGCGACCGCCTCGCGGCGTCCCGTTTCTGTCTGAAAGCGTCCTTTTTATTACGGTCCGCCCCCGCCGGGCGAGGAGAATGGAGCAGCTTGTTGTCACGCTATCGGCGTCTGCGGCGCCTCTGTGTGCTTCCAGCTGTTGGAGCTGGAATTGGCGAACTATCCTTATACTACCACTGTCTCTAAGCTCTTGTTCGACGGGCTTGTCGAGTTAAGAATTCTGCGACGCCTACGCTACACCGGTTTACAACGCGTGATATTTCAGCCGTGTTGTCCCGTGAACCGGCTCACTCTCCTGATTATAGAAAGAAATCAGGTCAACAGTTTAAGTAGCGATCGGAAGCACAGTACAGCCTGGAATTTTCTAAGTAAACCAAATGTTACTAAAGGCAAAGACGTGTAAATGCGAGATACATCATTGGGAGGGGAACGAACTGTGAGTCACTAACCGCTACCCTCACCCTCCATCCCCACAAAAAGTCGTCAGCTCCACATTTAAGATGTCGCGGATGCCTAAGATTTTTTACAATAGTAACCGTAAGATACGTAAAAATTTTTTGTACTATTGTAACAACTGTTTACATAAGTGGTTAGTACACTGCTTCTGTTGGGGGAGGGGGAGTGTAGTGACCTCATGAGGCTCCCCTCTCTGATCCTTCTCTATACTAACCATATAGCAGCACACAAAGCGGCCAATTTTAGCTAACGTAGCTGTGATACAACAGTTTTGAAGAAACCTCAGTTCGTACATTGCGTATTATCTTTAATCGCTGAACTTGTACTCTACGTCAAACGCCGGCCGTGGTGGCCAAGCTGTTCTAGGCGCTTCAGTCCGGAACCGTGCTACTGCTACGGTCGCAGGTTCGAATCCTGCCTCGAGCATGGAGGTGTGTGATGTCCTTAGGTTAGTTAGGTTTAAATAGTTCTAAGTCCTAGGGGACTGATGACCTCAGATGTTAAGTCCCATAGTGCTCAGAGCCATTTGAATCATTTGAATCTAACGTCAAACGTTGTTTTATAAAAAATCCTTTTTGGAATTAGTTACCATCCGTTTCTGCCACAATAACCTATCGGTTTTTTCTATCATTAATCACTAATCTGCATTCTTTTCAAGGTTATAGTTGTCTACAGCCGTACTTAACATGTTTTGGCAAGACAGTCAACGAACGTATAATTTAGGCAGTAATGCCCACAAATGACTTGTATCACCTGACGAAGCAGCATAGGCTTTGAAGTATGTTGCGAAGTAAGAAACGGTACGGTGCTGTGGTTATTTTTGTTCTTAATTATCAGTTCAAATCAAGTTTTGTGTAAGCAACACCGTGTGAGATGAAGCTGCGATGCTTGCAATGTTAACTGGGATTGTGTTCTTTCAAGAATAGGAAGAAAATTAAGAATAGGTCGGGAAACCTGAAAAGTGTGAGCTTTTTGTCCGGTGCCACAGCCCACTTGTTAAAGTGGCTGATGACCTAGTAGTTTTGTCCCTTTAAGCAAGCAAGCAAGTAACCAAGCAACCAACCAACCATCCATGTTGCCATTATTAATGTGTCACTAGAAATGAAGCATGTGGTGTCCTTTTATTAAACTTATCATTCAACCGATCTGTATTCCAGTTGAGACAGTCCACTGATAATAGTACTTACGGCTTAATAGATTTTAAAAAATGGCATCATCAATACAGCCCATCTTCACTCACATTGGTGTGCTCAAGAATATGCCGGCAGAATGTTTTGTAAGCTGTTTGTCTGGTGGGTGAATCGCATTTCCGTAAGATTCTTCCAATGAATCTCAGCCTGGGCATAGGAACAGTGGTAAGAGTATCAGGACGGTGCCTTGATTCGGCGACACTGATAGCGGACTAACGCGCTCACTGTGGCGGTATTTACCTCACCACAGCGTCGTGCTATCGAGTCTTTGTACGAGCTCCTGGGTAAGGCGTCACATGTCATTATGCCACACAGGAGAGAGCGGTGGCGTTAAAGTGTCAGCTGATGAGAGGCACGGCACGCTGTATCGACCGCTCCCGCTCTGCCGTGCCCTTGGGCTGCACGCTGCACCTTCTCAGGGTCTGAGGAGGGCCCCGAGTCAGCACCGTGCTGGAGAGGCTGCGCGCACAACTGGCGTGCCACACTCGCTAGCCGGGGCGGGGCGGGGCGATGCAAATCGCGGCGCTGAACTTTGGGCAAGGCTCCGGCCACGTTTTCGGTGGTGGCCCGCCGGCATCCACGGGCTGCATATGTAAGTGGGGCCACAAGGTTACGCGGTCAATTACCCGACAAAGGCGCCGTCGTGAACCTTGCGCGGGACACACCGTTTGCTGTGACACGACAGTTGCACCAGTGCCATGAACTTAAGTAGATGATTTCACCACGTAAAGTTGCAACACGACTAGTATGTGGAAATCCTTAAAACGTTCAGCTGTGAAGATGGCACGTTATCTTGGATCGACGAGTGATTCGGTTTGTAATGCAAACTACGGAATAAAATACCCGTGTTTTGTGTCTTTTACTTATTTTCTTAGAAAACTATCACAAATGACTGCTTTAAACTGTTGCAAAATCTACTAAAAGAATTTCATCATACTGATTGATGATCTGCGGGAACTTCTCTACCACGGACCCTTGTACAAACGAGAAACAATCTTGAATGTTACATACATTGTTGATATAATTGGGTTAATAGTGATAATGAAAAATTAAATGTTCCCAAAAGTATGTAAACAAGTTCCATATAGAGATAACACAAACATTTGAAATAATGTTTTATTACATACTGATTGCTTCTATATACAAATTCGTGAAATTTTTGTGTGCAAAAAATGACATAAGAAAGAAATTGTGAATAAGTCAATAAATCCTTTTGTTGGTTTCCTTTCGCAAACGTTCCAATGTTGAAAACTTTTTAATTCCCAAATATACATGGTGCATCAAAAGAGGTATAGACACCTAGAACGGTCATCGAAAATTTATTTTACGTTCTACAATATAAAATTTGTGAAAGTGGACAGATTAATGTCCAGTGTGAAAAGTAAACGTTCCTTCTTTCTGTTTAATCTTGAAAAGCGTTGTCTTCAGCGTCAGTACATTTCACATTCGTGCATTATACGGTAATGACAAGTTTTATTACGAACAAGACCATGTTGCTTTAAAACGCTTTCCAGAAACGTCTAGGGCTTAAGTTTGTGTATTTTATACATAAATTACATCAACGAATTTCTGTCTTCGAGGATTTGAAACTGCTGAATTACTCAACTGAAATACTTATACACAATTACTCAACTGAAATACTTAAACACGAAGTTTCAAAATGGTTCAAATGGCTCTGAGCACTACGGGACTTAATAGCTGAGGTCATCAGTTCCGTAGAACTTAGAACTACTTAAACCTAACTAACCTAAGGACATCACACACGTCCATGGCCGAGGCAGGATTCGAACCTGCGACCGTAGCGGTCGCGCGGTTCCAGACTGAAGCGCCTAGAACCGCACGGCCACAGCGGCCGGCACAAAGTTTCACTGTGTGTAATTTTGCAATAATGCATGTGAAATGAGATGAACATTTTGCTGATGCGGATCATTAAATTACTTTAAATGATATAAAACAACGATTAATATGTGTAATGCTGAGATACACAGTCGTAAATGTAGGTCAACATAATAAAATTACTGTGTATCGGGTACTTCACTTGAAAAGGCTACCGCCTTACTGATCTATTCAGCAATATCTTGCCATCATCAAGTGCCCCTCTTTGAGTTATGCTTTATTTTGTATAACTGGTCATGCCATAAGTGCGTTGTTTTTGTCGTTTCTCTAGTGCGAGCACTTCGTGCATGTCGGTCCCGAGCGTAAACAACTTACAAGGGAACCTCCCCATCGCAACCCCCTCAGAGTTAGTTATAAGTTGGCACAGTGGATAGGCCTTGAAAAACTAAACACAGATCAATCGAGAAAACATGAAGAAGTTGTGTGGAACTATGTAAAAAATAAGCAGAATATACAGACTGAGTAGTCCATGTACAAGATATGCAACATCAGGGACAGTGTAGGCTCAGGAGCGCCGTGGTCTCGTGGTTAGCGTGAGCAGCTGCGGAACGAGAGGTCCTTGATTCAAGTCTTCCCTCGAATAAAAATTTTAAATTTTTTATTTTCAGACTATTATCTGTCCGTGATCGTGTGTCAATTATCGAAGTTCAGGCACTCACACATAATCAACTTCGCTCTCCTAAATTCCAGGACATGTTCAGATTTTCTTGATTTGACGGTCTACACACGGAAAAATTTGAAAACGTTAAAAACATATGTTTTGACAGAGCACAGGGAAAACTGTGCGACTGTGAAACTGTTGCATTCATTTGTTGCAGTTTATGTGACAAACTCTTACGTTTTCATCACTTTTTTGGGAGTGATTATCACATCCACAAGAAAACCTAAATCGGGCAAGGCAGAAGAATCTTTTTACCCATTCGCCAAGGTGGGTCGACAACATATTCCTGTCATGTGACGCACATGCCATCACCAGTGTCGTATAGAATATATCAGACGTGTTTTCCTGTGGAGGAATCGGTTGACCTATGACCTCGCGATCAAATGTTTTCGGTTCCCATTGGAGAGGCACGTCCTTTCGTCTACTAATCGCACGGTTTTGCGGTGCGGTCGCAAAACAGACACTAAACGTATTGCAGTGAACAGAGACGTCAATGAACGAACGGACAGATCATAACTTCGCGAAAATAAAGTAAGTAAAATTTTCACTCGAGGGAAAACCTGAACCAACGACCTCCCGTCCCGCAGCTGCTCACGCTAACCACGGGACCACGGCGCTCCTGAGGTTACTCTGACCTCAGATGTTGCCTATCTTTCGCATGGACTACTCAGTTTGTACATTTTGCTTATTTTTTTCATAGTTCCACACAACTTCTTCCTGTTTTCTCGATTGATCTGTGTTCAGTTTTTCAAGGCCTATCCACTGTGCCAACTTATAACTAAATCTGAGGAGGTTGCGATGGGGAGGTTCCCTTGTTAGAACTTGGTTGCCGTGGTGGGGGGGAGAGGGATCAAATGCCGCCACTCCTTCGTAGGTCTGCCAGTCTGTGTCCGTGATTTATTATTCAACGTAAGCAGAAGTGACACACCTACATGAAGTCCGCCCATACCTTCCGATAGTGTGGGAGTCTTAATCGAACCGCGCGATGGATCTACATTAATCTCTTCACGTGCGGTTAGGTGGCGACGTTGCTGTTTCTCTTTGGTGCTGTACATGCCAGATATTGAAATTGATATTCTCACCGAACTGCCAAAGAGACTTCGTTGCCTAATCTAATATATAACACACACACACACACACACACACACACACACACACACACAGGCGCGACGTACCTATCCTACCCATACAAAATAATTTAAATAATTTAGATTTGATAGATGGGCACGTAGAGGTAGTAGCGTGCTGCTGACAAGTGCCTTACCAAACTTGACTCAAGCAACAATGAGATTGGTTTACGAAATTCGTAATAACACTCGCACATCTCGCCCAGTACCATCTAACCATTTACGCTACAGCTGTTCTACTGTAGGACCCCTATTATGTTACCAAAACATGATACATAACGCAGTGGCTCCTCTTTATGAAAGCTGCTTTAAAATTTTTCCAAATAAGCTCAGTCCATCGCGTCGAAGCTATGTCTGTTTATAGTAGGATGTATCGGACATACGACGGAACAAAAAATGTTGGTCAAATAATGTGGCAGTTACTGCAGTTTGGTGATACTTTCTCAGACTGTGCCGTAACAGTCACTCAGATGTACTGCTGGAAAGTATAACATAGTAAACAGCCTTTTAAATGAAGGTAGTTGCGATTATGGTGCATCTAATGGTGACATAAATCTACACTTATCTACCGGAGGGATTTTCTGCAAGCTGCTAACCACCTTCAGCGCAGCTGCTCCAATAGAACTCTCTGCTGTCCTGAGATGTTCGCGAAAACCGATTATCCAGGTTATAGGCCTCACATCTGTCTCGGAGAAGCCTTACTGGCACTACTAGCAATAAGGAAACGCAGCGGCAGCATTAGCGTGCCGAAGCACGCTTTTTGCTATCAGTAGAAAAGACGAATCGACGAGACTGTCGAACGTTCCTCGTCTGCCACTCGACTTCGGCAAGGAGCCAACACTGTGAAGCCTGTGCACCAACGTCGTATGTATTCAGTTGCTTTTACGACGTGTGTTCAACGTTCTGGAAGAGGTATGTATTCAGCACCACTTCACGAGTTAAAAGTTACATAAACAGGTGGCTCACTTAAAACGTAGTGCATTAATAAAGCCCGACTTCTCTATTTCTTGCTGATTTTCTTCTTCATGGAACAGTAAAGCATGAGAGAAGTGGCCCAGAAATGTATTGCAACAAACATTGCCAGTCTGTTGATAGGACCGGATGGCTGTAATTAAAGAACAGCTACTCACAGAGTGTCCACCTCATAAACAGTTTGTTCAATATGAGCGCCGGAGACGCCGGTGAAATGCTGTACAGCACCAGATTTGCACCTGGTGACCAAAATCGGAACTTTTTTTGTGTGTTAATTGGTTCTACATTAATGCAGAAGCATATCTACAAAGTTTCGCTAACATATAATGAATATAGCGCGCACTGAATCTCTGGGAGTAGCTGCACTATAATTATTACCACCTGTATTAGTAGCCTTTCACAAAGGATCCAGTTATCTGAAGATTAACACTATCCAATGAAGGAAGTAGTAATACAAATTATCAGCTTGTTGCAAAGACAGTACTGTAAAGAGACTCGACAAAACGTAATTACCGTAATACCCTTCAATTTCTGGATTTATAACCAGTCTGTCATAAAGACACTTAGCAGTAACAATATATATGGATACGAATTGAAAGCACCACAGTTACTCACTTGTTGGTATAGTAAATATTAGCCTTCGATGCTTTGATAGGATACTTGGGATTGGCAGTTTGCTTACAGTAGAGGCGGCACATATAACTTTGTACCACCAGACCTGAAAGTTGCTCGAATGCATGGGAGCCATATTAGGTGGGATTGTCTAAGTACCACGTGCATAAACAAAGAAGGGCGATGCGGATGGTACAGACTGTGTGTAACAGAAAATATGTGATGGGCGTTCACTAAGTACTTCAACACATTTTTCTCACCCGATTTGGGTTGAAGAAAAAAAATGCAGAATTTGTTGTGGAACGTCGTGGAATATTCCCCCTTCAACCCCTATAGTTCCATGAAGTTCCTTTAGGTGGCGTCGCTATACGTAGCCTAAAAAAATGGCGCCTGTAACGGAGATGTATTCCAAGTAGAGAGCTGTTACTGAGTTTCTTTTGCCGGAAAGCCAGAGCATCGCATACATTCATAGGCCCTTGCTTAATGTCAGCAATGAACAAAAGCACGCGGAGTCGCTGGGCGAGGCGTCTGTTAATCATCGCAATAAGGTCGTGCGAACCTGTCCGATCTGCCGTCTGCACACAGCTGTGAGTGCTGCCATGTTGGAACGTGCGAACACTCTCATTCGAGACGATCCACGAATCACAAACATCTCGCTGCACAACTGGACTTGTCCGTTGGTAAAGCTGACAACTGCCGGCCGCGGTGGTCTCGCGGTTAAGGCGCTCAGTCCGGAACCGCGCGACTGCTACGGTCGCAGGTTCGAATCCTGCCTCGGGCATGGATGTGTGTGATGTCCTTAGGTTAGTTAGGTTTAAGTAGTTCTAAGTTCTAGGGGACTGATGACCACAGATGTTAAGTCCCATAGTGCTCAGAGCCATTTGAACCATTTTTTGAAAGCTGACAACTCGTCCACCGGTTGGGGTACTCAAAGGTATGTACCTGCTGGGTTCCTTGTCGCCCAACAGAAGACAGAAAAGAGCTTCCATTTGATTGGTCCAATGAAGGATGCGCTCCTCGAGAAGCAGTATGTGGATGAGGAGGAGGTTATTGATGCAACAAGACGTTGGCTCCGACGCCGACCAGTATAGTAGCACCATGCGGGCATACGGGCCTTCCCAGAAAGGTGGCGTAAGGCCGTTACATTGATCAGAGATTATGTTGAAAAACACAGTTTTGTAGGCAAAAGAGTGAGGAATAATATGGTGTTTTGGAATCGTGTGTGTGGGTTTTACTCCTTCGCGTAGAACCATCTGGACAGATTTGTATGAAATTTGCGTCTGGGAATGAGAACACATAGTTACTTGTAACAAACTTTACACACAATGTCGAACCTTTACCAGATTTCTTTTGCTGACAACCCCCCCCCCCCCCAAAATGATGAAATGAGAAATGTTTATCGCTAACTACATTTTCGATGATCGTGTAATGAAACTGCCGCATGAAGCATGATGGTTTAATTGATTAGTTCTTCACTGCTATATTCGCAGACAGTATCCACATATGCAGCTAAATATACATAGAAAAATGTAATTGTACGACCCATAATTCAGGAGATCATACATCATAAACATTGAGCTGAATGAAAATGAAATTGCTTGCGAAATTGGCTTGACGTACAGATAAAATGTGTGTACATGTTAAATATATTTGAAATGTGCGTAAGCGGGCGAAGGCACGTGTAAAAGGCTCATCCTAAACATGTGAAACGATTCCAACCTAATTAGGTACACATTTTAGTTACGATCTTTACTTGGGGCGGGGGGTGAGAACCACCAGTCTCCTAAAGGGGTGAGGGTAAGAACAAGGAAACAGGAGGGGGGATGAGGAGATGGGTAGAGGGGGGGCGGGGGGGGGGGGGGCAAGAGGAGCTGGACAGAGACAGGCGTAAGGAGGTGATGAACTAATACAAAACTGGAATAGATACATACCTGGGTACTTTTTTTATAACTATTAACCGCCGTTAACATCGTGGGGCGCGGCTGGTATATACAGGGTGGTCAGAAACAGTCTGAAAAGATTGTAAGGGCGTTCCAGGGTAGGTTGTGATGAGAAATAATTGTTAAGAAAAAAATTCAATAGGCTGCGCCGTTTCCGAATTATTTAGCATTGAAGTTAGCGAAGCGGGTCGTCGCACGCGCAAGTTCAATGAGCCTGCCGGAGATAGTGTCGCCTATCTCGTTCTTCGTTTGGTTTCCGCAAACAGAACAAACGTGGCTTTTGCTCACGTAGCTTAAACTTACCACTTCCGGAAAAGTTACATTTTAACTGGTAATGAACATTTGAACAAAAAGTAACTCGTGGGTCCACAGATGCCTGTGTATTGCCGCATTTAGCACGTGCAAGTGCTTGAATTTGCGGGCAACGAGGTGACTGGCTAACGTCAGTGCTAAATAACTCCGAAACGGCGCAACATAAAGAATATTTTCCTTAACAATTATGTCCCAGCGCAACCTCCCTTACAACACCTTTAGGGGACGCCTTTTTTTCTTTTTTGATTCCCCCCCTCCCACTTTGGTGAAATGTGGTGCCCGCCCGCCTCCTCCTCACGTAAAGTTTATCCCTTAGTCTGGTAAAAATGAATTTGTTTTACACATTGGTTAAACAACATTAATAAAACCTTGTTCTGTTTAGAAAGTGCGTCGGACAGTGGTTAAAGCCTGAATAGTTTTCAGAGGGACAGACACAGACAGAGATAGGCGGACAAAAAGGCTACACGAAAATAGTATTAGTTGTTTTGATGGATCACTAAGAAATTGATCTTTTATTGGTATATTGCGTGTATTAAATGTCACATTAAACCTTTACTTACTTTCCAGATGAGAGACAACGTTGTTCGTACCTTTCTTTGAACCGTGTGATTACATAGGTTATCAGTGTCTTGATTTGTATGATCACTAAGAGAACCGTATGATTAATAGTGGAGTAGATAACGGTGAGCTTCGGCTCAGCTCCTTTCCATGAATGGTTAAACTACTTGCTCGCACGTGTTTCGACGTGTCGACATGCCGCTTAACATAAGCATTTTGAAAGTTGTGATAGAAATTTATGTTGAACACACTAACATTGGCTTTATGTGCGTTTCAGAATATCACGGCTGACTCACTGACACGCAGTGAATTCGACCAACTTGGCAGAGAACATTCCGAATGAAATCTGAGATTTGTGCGGCACTTGTTTCAACTCTGGGAATCCCGGTTATGCATAATGTAAAGCATTGAGTTCTGTTCAGAGAGGGCGTGAATACTGGTGGGCACTTTAAAATTGCCCATTATATAATGTGCATTTTCTGATTTAAAAAACTGATGTAAGATTTTCATTGCCTATCCCCCTTTAAATAAGGTTTAGGGACATTCTGGCGAACCTCCCCGCCCCCTATATTGAGCTGACTTAATTAATGGACGTCCCCTTACAAGCTTTTCAAACTGTTCCTAACCAACCTGAGTATATAATGCATGAGTGTCAGACACTCGAAGGGCACCGTGTATCTCTCACCTTGCTTACAAAACTTTAAGAAACGTCCTTCAGAGCATAAACAGAGCGTGCTCTACATCTACGTACAGACGCATAACCAGTAGTCACTCATCGGAAGCCCCATTCGTGTGGACAGAACGGGAAGAAACCGTAATAAATGCAATAAAAGTACTCTTTTTAAGTACATTTCAATTATTTGCAGAGAATAGATGCAAATCTGAAAATGACACAGCAGTTGGATTATTTCTCCCGTTCCAACAAGTGCACGCACTGCTTTTGTAGACGAACGTGCTCCATGTAGCTCTGTTGTGAACCACCATTTCCACTGAGTTCTTATGTTCTGTAGGAGAAAGCGTGGTTTGTGTCAGACATGGCCCAAGCGAGGCGCTTGAATCTTTCATAGCAATCGAACGCGGGCGCGCGCTCGGGCCTACCTTCGTAGTGCCGTATCGGGCGGGGTATAGGTCCCTCGAGCAAGACGTTGCACAAGTAGGTCACCCCTCGCCGCCCCAACAGCTGTGCATGAATAACACACGACCCCCAAGTCCCTGCTGCTGCCGCCTACAGGGGCTGGCGACAACTACTTTTTTAAGTATCAAGAGCGGCGGGGAATCGGCCTCCTTCCACAATGTGGCGCGCTCTGAAACCGCGCTTTGCTCACGTCTACTACCTAACTTGAATCCTATATTGTCTTGTTCTATCATATTCATCTGGAATCAGGACACCTCTGCTCTGTTCTGCCCTCAAAATTTCTGGTCAGACATACTCTTGTTCCGTTGTGGCTTATAGATCACCAGTGCTTTTGACTTTCTTCTGGACAGTTGGCCTTACTTTTGATTACTTCTTGATTCACTTCGTATCTGTAGATCTAGTCGGATATTTCTTTCTCTCTTCACGTGTACCTTGCCGCTCTGCATACAATCTCATCCTTGAGCTCACTGTCAGCCGTCATCCTCTCAAGGGACGTGAAAACGTTTGTGGGCGAGGAGCTGGTTGACGTCAGAGCGTGGATATTGCGGATCTTTAAATAAAGAATCTGCTATTTTAGATTTTTGTCTCTTGAAGAGGAACGTGGTCAGTGAGGTGAGACATCGTTTTATGTTACTAGCAGAACATGCGATCCACCATATAATATGGCGTTAAACATCGTGTTTGGTGGGATTTCTTTCTCTTTGAGTACGTCATATGAATATAAGCTGAGGATCTCTGGAAACGTAAAATAAGAATTAAGTTAGGGTATCTCCGCCAAGAGTATAAATCCGAAATACCGACAAAGTAAATGGAAAAATTGCCAATTTTTTTAAATTGCTTCATGTGAACAGTTTATTTTGTACTTAACACAGTACGTTCCGGAAAAAGGTCTTGTGTGAAATGAAGCTGGAATAAGACGGTACGTTTTAGAGGAGCACTGAATTCCCATTCCTTTCTAGGCACTGAAAGCCTGTAGCAAAGATACAGGTGGGCAGCGAATTTAAAAATTAAATTCGACATTGTCTCTCCTGATACTTGACCTCTGACTTTGTCTGTGTGGGAGTGCAAAAGTTTCAAGCGAATACTACCAAGAAATCGCCCTCTTTTCAGTGTGTTAATACACATGGAAAAAGACATCATATTTTCAGCTTAATTAAACATGACAGAAATTATTGTTTTTATATGAATGCAAAATATATTACAAAAACTACCGCTCCAAAATGTGTGCTGTTGTCAGCGTCAAACGATCTTCAAAGCGCTCCATTTTTGCTTCTGCTGTTCTTGTGATGTAGGTGGTGATGCAGCAAGTTTCTGCCTCAGGTAGCAGTAGGTATGATCTGCATCAATATCATGAAATAGTACTCTGTAAGTCACAGTCCGGTTACGTAAAGCAACGAATCGATGGAAGGCACTCGTGTTCTCGGTATACTGTCTGCGTCAGTTGGTTAAATATGCAAGTCGTTTCCTCGAACTCCCTTCATCCGGCGCAAATCATTATCGCTACCACATTCATGGACCTACGTATCATGGATGTGATTCCACTGGTGCCTGTGTTCCCTCTTTTTTTAATATTAACATCTAGATAAGACCTTCATTACTGTATAGACACCCACGACAGATCTTATCCACGTAAGAGTGTAAGCGCATGGTTCGAGGTTTCTTATCTCTGCTGAAAATATAGTAAACCGTTCTTGACACATGGATCTTAAGCCCAAACATCACACACGGCGCATTTCAAATAAAGTGCTTCGTGTACACAATTTCGAGAGGAAGCGAGCAACACTCGATGACAGCTGGTTGGTATCACTTGCCTTTTCTTTTATTCACAATTAACCACGCGCCACGCTGCTCCTGCACAGTACCTGTACTTCAGCAACGCTGCACAAGTGTAGGGCGTCCTAAATAGTATTCTTAAAATTACCGTCAAGGAGTTACACAAGTTTTCGTGGGCGACTGCGGGTCAAGGGCCGGTGGACCGGCCGCTGCGTAACTTGCAGAACGGTCGCGCCAGGTGAGTAACCCGCCCAACACTGGGAGTCGCACCGTTAGAGCGCGTCCTACGGTCGGATGCCGGCGCCTGCCCACTCCCGGATTTGGACCGGTAGCGCAGCCACTCATCTGATCCCGTCTACATTCGCACACAGCGGTCACCACGTTGCTCCAGACGGAATCTGTTGTTATAATTTCAGTGTGCGCGACAAAAATATTCACACACTCTATTGTCGTAAATCTGTTCAGCACATGATCCGTCCAGTAATTAGCATTTTGTATGCCTAGTTCAGTCGTAGTAACGTGTTTCATTCAGGCACGTTATTCATAAATGCGATGACTGACGAGGTGACGTAATGGTTATAAAGCCAGTGGGTTCTGGCTCGGGAAGAGTTGGGTTTAAAGCCCTTTCCAATCTTCTAGATTTAGGTTTTCTATAGCATATCTAGTCGATTAAGGCGAATTACGGCATGTTTGCATTGAAAAAGTAAGAGCTTGTTCTTTTCCAGCCTTAATAATATAGGGAATGAGTGGAGAAGAAAGGAAGGAAACAGGAGAAGATTTTACCGTTCCGTCGGACACATTTGTCCTAATGCATTTGGGGAAACACCTAAAATCCTAAAACGGGCTGGCTGGAAACGGAACTGAAAACATCACCTCCCGTATAAGAGTTCGGTACCCTAACCACGTGTTGTACAGGGTGCCTAACAATGGTTTGACTATTTCACATTTGAATAAAACACAAACTAATCGCGAAATAAAAAAAAAATTTTTACACAGGATACGGCATTTCTTCAACTTTGCTTAAGAAACACCACATCCGACGAATGACAACCATTCATTGCTACACAACTGTTTTCCCAGTTTTTGAACGATCATTCATAACAGCTAGAGGAATTCTGGAAATTTCATCGTGTATTCTATCTTATAACTGTTGATAGCTTCTCGGCCGGTGGGAGTCCACTCTCGCCCTCAAATAACCTACACGTAAAAAGTTCGGCGCGGTTAAATCGGACGAGCGAGGCGGCCAATCGACACAGGCGCGTTTGGAAACTATGCGGTTACCAAACGCTTCACGGATAACTTGCAAGATGTGTGACATGTCGCGCTATCTTGTTAGAACTTAGATTTCGTAACGAACGACGTCGGCTTGCCTGTAAACTGCTACGCACACGTTCGATGTTCTCGGGAGTTCGGATGGTTTTCCGAGGGCCGATTGACTTTCAATTCGAGGCACTAGAAGTTGCACTGAAGTTTCTTACACAGTTCACTATTGTTCCACGTGCAGGAATTGGCACAAAAAATGGTTCAAATGGCTCTGAGCACTATGGGACTTAACATCTGAGGTCATCAGTCCCCTAGAACTTAGAACTACTTAAACCTAACTAACCTAAGAACATCACACACACATCCGTGCCCGAGACAGGATTCGAACCCGCGACCGTAGCGGTCGCGCGATTCCAGACTGAAGGGTGACAAATCAAAATAGTAATATCACTACAAACCTTGCTGGTAAAGTCACACACGAAGCCGTCTCAGTAAGACTTTTAATCCTTTAAAAAGGGAGGGTCTGACATGTGCGTCACCGATTTTGATAGTTTTAGGAGGACGATCCATGTTGAAAATGAAGAGGGACGTGTTTCGGCTTTTTTCTAGTCACTCCCCAGTTCTTGAAAAAATAAAGATCCAAGTTGATGACTGTAAATCATATTTACACTGCTATACCTCGAAAGATCGTCTTAAAACATTTTGTTAGTATGATATGGGGTCCAAAGTTAATAATGTTAGAGTTATTAACGTTTTTGTGTTTTCATATATTGTATCGACAGTTACATCGTGCTACATAGTACAAAAATACACATAAGCTACTTTATTCTGTAATCCTGACTGACAGTATATTCATAAGTGTTGTCGCAGTCAGAGGGGTGAAACTTGCCACGGGAAAAGGTAAAAACAAAAACAAACAAATATTTCTCGTACAATGCACAAAACCGAAATCTCTCCGCTTTGTCATATTCGTGGAAAACATATCTGATACACGTCGTTATAAACAAATCTATCATATATCAATTTGGATCCGTACCAAGCGTATAGAAGCATATCTTGAAAGATAGATGCGGATGGCTAGTTGTGGACCAAGGCATGAATTTTGATAGGGCGGATACTACCTTGTAATTTTCTGCTCTGCTGTGATGTCGCCTTTTTGGCGGTATCGCTTTAATGGCGAGGGTTCGTTGAGCATCATCTACGACAGTCCTCTCGTATCGCGTCATGTATCACGATGAAAATAAATATCAGTACATTATACATACTTGTGTAACTATCAGTCACACCTCCCAATGTTTTACTTAAAAAAGGCAAAAAAGATGTTCCCATTAGCAGAATATTATCTCCCAATGTTTTACTTAAAAGCCGGCCGCTGGTGGCCGAGCGGTTCTGGCGCTTCAGTCTAGAACCGCGCGACCGCTACGGTCGCAGGTTCGAATCCTGCCTCGGGCATGGATGTGTGTGTTGTCCTTAGGTTAGTTAGGTTTAAGTAGTTCTAAGTTCTAGGGGACTTATGACCTCAGCAGTTGAGTCCCATAGTGCTCAGAGCCATTTGAACCATTTACTTAAAAAAGGCAAAAAAGATGTTCCCATTAGCAGAATATTATCAGATAGCCCGAAAAAAAAAAATGTATGGTAGTCTATCGCATCGACCGCTCGGTCGCCGAAGTCGCTCTGCTTAGACGCTTTGAATGACAGCAACCTAGCTACAACATGAAAACAGAAAAAGTTGATAACTCGACATTGTTGACTTTGCACTCGCCATGTTATATTAATAGAAATGTTTTTAGACGGTCTTTCGTTGTATAGCATTGAAAATACGATTTTCCGTCATCAACTTTGACCACGATATTTTCAAAGACTATAGAGTGTACAGCAAAAAGCCGAAACACGTATCTCTCCATTTTCAATATAGAATGTCTTTGCAAAACATGATCAAGTCAGCGACGTCTCTACTTTTCACTGTATCTTCTGTTTTACTGTTGAAACTGGACTCGTTAACGTTTTTTTGTCTTCAATTGCTAAGCATCGCATTTCTCTAGCTGAAATGGAGTAATGTGTTTCACTCAGCTATGTCATTCTTAAATGCACTGAGCGAACAAAAGTGGCGCGATGGATTCAGATTCGTTTCCACTGAAAAGGGCAGGGCCATTTCTCTTCTCTCGCCCTGTACAAAACGATGACAGTATGGAAGCGTTTAACATTCCGTCGACGGTATAGCCACTAAAGTCAGAACAGAAGCTTGGATAGAGAAGGAAATAGGTTGTAACGTAGTACCCTGGCTTTCGGCTTAAGTGAATCGAGGAAATCACATGAAACATAACACAATGTGGGCATGCATGAATTTGAATAGAGGTCATTTCATATAGGGCTTCAGTGTTTCCATAACAGTGCCACCTCGCTCAGTCATTGTGCCTGTGATGAGTGGTATAGTCGAATGGAACTAGGGGAGGGCCTGACATGTGGGTCAAGAATTTTTTTTAATGTTTTTTATTGATGTAGATATCAATGTGCGAACAGTCAGTTAATCAAGCCTGGAAAACTAAAACAGAATGAAGACACTATCGAAGACAGCGACTGCGCCCACTGATAAAGATTGTTCAATATATGATCGTTTGCAGTTCGTTCTGTCCTCATCTACCACTGCCTGGAACATTCCAGCTACACGGCGGGCTGTGAAAAGCACTCCAGAGGCAGTTTGCGAAGCATTGTCGATATCTGGTATGTCCGGAAATAGCAAGATGTCTTTCTTGCAAATAGAGCCAGAAGTCAAGTAAATTCTTGTCCGTCACGACAGAGGTAATGGACCGCATGTGCTGTCGACTGTCGAACTCTAAAAGTTATTGTATCAGTTAATCACTTTTCTCACACCATCTTGTTTTATTTACATATTGCACTAAATCTTACGATTTCTGTTTGACCCACAGTATCCTTGTGAAACCATTTTAATTAAGGGCCAGAACATTCAATTTTAATCTGACGAAAGTCTAATGCTAGATACTTACCTTATCTCATCACAAGCTTCCTCTACCAGCGCTAACTCGTTGTAACATTGAATAGGACGCTCCAGACCACCGCTGACACTTCTTCATGTACCTGCTTGTACAAAGCATCTTACATGGATACTCGTATCAGAATACTCCTAATGATACGTTATTTCCGTCATCCATGTTAACCTTATAATGTACTGCTAGATTTGTCTGTAGACATAGCCTTCAGCCGTATTGTACCTATTCTGTTATACAGGCTCAGTCAAAAAGAACTTTACAACCTTAGACTGATATAGAAATTTATTAAGATGACACCTCCACCTATCTTGTAAGTTATTTTGTAGCAAACCACCTCAAGTTCGATTCACCTAGTGCATCGGTGCCCCATTTAGCCACCAGGAGCGCCAGCTTAGTGCAAGTTAAAATGGCTCCTTTCACTGGAGTGGGGCGTGCTCTCTGTGTGTTTTGTTTACATGAAACGAACTATGCAACAACAGTTCGGCTAAGTGTCGTACCGAAAACGCTAAAGAACTTCGAAGCAGACCTACAGTGTACTCTTGTCACAAGAACTTTGTTGAGACGGGTTGTTCATTGTGAGATGATAAATCACCAGGTATCCAGCGTGTTGATGATTATGTCGAACAGGTTAGGAAGAGCGTTGCCCGCAGTCCACAAAAATCAACGCGATGTGCGTCTTGTGAGACTGGCTTGCACAAAAGACTGTTTGACGAGCACTGCGTAGACATTTATAACTGAAACTATACAGATTCACAGTGGCACAGCACATTAGTCATTCAGATAAGATTGCTCGTGGGGGAATTCCGTGCGGAAATGTTACATCGAGTAGAAGACCACGAGACATTACTGGTCACAGTAGTGTTCAGGGATGAGTCAACATTTCTTATCAGTGTCATGGCGAAAACGCACAACTGCAGTGTATGGGGCAGTGAAGCTTGGAAAACGTCTGTGACAGTCCCAAATTTAATGTGTTTTGTGCCCCCAGCAAATTGAAAGTCAAGGGCCCTTTCTTCTTCTTGGAGAAAACTGTCACTGGTATTGTGTATATGGATATACTTGAAAACTTTTCAATTCAACAGATAGATTAATATGTCCGAGATGGTAGGGTTTTCCACCAGCAAGACGTTGCACCACCTCATTTCCTCACGAAGTTCGAGGTTTCCTAAATAATCGCCTCCCAGGACGGTGAACTGACTGTAAAGGGCAAATCGCATGGCCACCTCGCTCACCAGACTTGACACGCTGGATTTTTTTTCCTAGGGTTTCATTAAAAACCGTGTGTGTGTTCCTCCTGGATCAAAAAATTTAGCCGACCAGAAAAATCGAATCTACGCTGCCGTTGCAGAAGTAAAGACCGATTTGCTGCAACGAGTATGGGAAGAAATTTAATACCGGTGGGAATTTTTGTGCATCCCAAATGGTAGTCACATGAACCAAAATGTGAGTGAACTGTGTTGTGTAAAACGTGAGGTTGTTTGCTACAAAACAATACATCTACCGATTCCGCAAGTTATTTTGATAAATTTCCGTATAATTATAAAGTGACGTGATGGTGATTGTTGCAAGCCTATCCGGTAATACTGTGAATTACATAACTGGGATAAAGACGAACAGTTAATTATAAAATAATATTGTAAATTACAAAATATAGTACTAATTGTCCGAGACAGATGTGTGTTAATATTTTCCTCGCACGCCTCCTGTTCCATTTCTAGCGGCTGGGGCGTCGACGGGACGTCAAAACCTAACCATAGTATTTTCCTTCATAAAACTGAATGGGCGACTCTCAGGCTTTAAGCTCAAGTTACCTTGTTCTTACAAGTCTCTGATAATTCTGTTGTCATTTGCGACAGTAAACTCACACATTATCGGTTTCGGTATATGTGAAAACTTCTAAACCAAAGGATGGCTGCGGTCACTGTAGAAAATTTGGTGGCATTTCGTACCACGTAAAATACAATGTTGCATCAAACAGGATAATTTGGTAGAACGATGTACCTAAAATGTCTGTAGTACGGGTTTGGTGCTAATTCACTTTCGCCAAGAAAAATTTTTTCTTAAAAGTGATTACAACCAAAAACTAGCTGAACTGAACTGCTAAGTAATGCAGAGAATAAGTTAAAGAGAGGGGGGGGGGGGGGGGGTGGAGCCGCTCCACACTCGCGCTTGGATGGTGACAGTCACGAAACGTTCTGCTATCACCTCCTGTGTCTGCGCTGTTCATAGGTCTGGGTGACACCTTTTTTTTTCAGCGTGAAAGACAGTAATGTATAGTAATTTTAATTAATAGCATAGTCAGAAGTAGCAAAATGAATGAAAAGACATACGTCCTGATGAATTAGTCGGCAAGACACAGCAGAAGGGAATAAGTCTGAAGATGTCCAGCGCAGTTCTGAACAAAATGTTAGGAATAATAATTCCTGCCATGTCGTTTACCAAATCCGTGGGAGGGAAGGGGGGAGGCAGGAGGAGGAGCCATACAGAGTCACTTATATGTAGTTCCAGTGTTTCAAAAGATGACTGCGCCTGCAAAAACTGCAAGACAGTGGATAGAGTATCACTCCTAGTTTGTAAATCATATTACAGGTGCGCGATATGCTCTTCGTTTGTGATGTGGCTGACGTCAATACGTGCGTGCAGTTCATTGACGCTATTTGTACGGGAAGGCGCGACGGCAGCCCGCTTTGAAAATACGTTCATTGATTTTCCTTCTGCAGGTGCGAATACGGGGCAGAAGATTGGCAGTGAATCCTGAAGACAGCACAATCCATAGGTACAGTCTGTAATTATAAGAAATATGCAAACCAGTAGCAGGATTCCCTTTACCAGTGGAACGTTAATACATAGTAACAACATGCGACAGTTTCCTCTGTTTCTCTGACAACTTATAGTGGGACACATACGTCTTGTTGTAAAAGAGCTATATGGTCCCACGTTTTCTCAGCGTGATTGATTAGTGGTGTTTTCAGCCGAGTTGTTGTTTCCATTTCGCCCAGTCTTTTTGGCTGGAAACTAGAGTGTACACAACAGCACGACACTAGCTTCTGAAGACGACTGGATCGGTCGTCAAAATATTGAGCATAAACGGAAACAACTTGGCCGCACGCCTGGGAATACGCTCTCAATATGGTCCCATCTGGGATGTAGTACGCTCAAAATTTTGAAGCTTATCGGTTTGGGACAGCGGGAAAATAGTGCCACGACGGTCCGCGAAAACAAAACCTCTGCGACAGTTCGGATGATTGGTAGGGCTGTTGGCGGATTTATACTAACAGCGATAGTGCGTGCAAGGGTGCTAGGATTTTTGGTAGGATGTGAGTTACGGCAGCTGCTGGGCACAGTCGATGTCTCCTTGGCCAAACACCGCGGTATCGAGCCTGCAACATACCAAGGCCGTCATCAGAGTGGTCATTTTATCACAAAATCAGCCACCCTATGTTGAGATAAGTTTGCGATTCTCGTTGTCAACTTCCCTGTGGCAGTCGATTTTTAGCTGAGTAATTATATCTAATAGAGCCAGTCTGACTTGCTGTGTTAGAGGATACGAGATCTAGTGTGTCAAATACTGCAACATCTCGTTTGATTGTTCCGTGCTACATGTAGCTTGCCTAATTTGCGAACTATTCTAGTTCTTAACGGATCGGCAGGAATCTCCGTACGCACAGAGGCTGAGAGGGAATAAATGTTTCAGATGCACCAGATAAAGTGAAGAATGCGGAATGATGATGATCCGGGAACGCGATCAAAGTACTGGGCGGAGCTGAGTGGCAGTGTGTTCAGGAGGCGCTGGTGTATTGCCGACGAGTCGGTTCACGATAGCCATTCGCCGTAGAGCGGAGCGTGTCCGCCGGCTCCTCAATAGCCCCCAAGTGTCTTAAAAAGCGGCCGCAACAGCTCGCGGTGCGCCTCTCAACGACCTGCGGCGCGACCCAATTGACCTTTCCACCCGGCGCGCCTCAACCGCTACACGCCGCGATATTCAGAGCCAGATGGAAGACCCCTCGCGCTGCTATTACCCACAGGGCACCGTTACGATCTGAGGAGGTCGCGTATCTGACGTGTGAGCATCCTCGACAGCACAGAGTTGGGAATACAGAGTCGTTCAGAACTGAATGCTAGAAACATAGGTAGGTGCAGGCAGAGGGGGTGCGTCTCTTCTAGCTCTTTACCACCACCACCACCACCACCACCACAGAAGAGTTATAGACGCTTCAAAAGAATTAGGGTATCACATGTATCAACGTTCGGTATATTAAATCTATTTTGATGTAGGCTGTAGCCATGGTCTTATTGGGGGCTTGTGATTTGTGCTTTCAATGTGGGCAACAATTAAAATCATTCGCCTTCCTTTGGCTGTGCTATGCATTACAGTGTGAGGTGACCCCTTAGGAAGTGACTACCGGTGTCCCAGGTTTACTAACGATGTATAAAGATGCCAGTCGCCATTCGTGGACGTTGTATTCAGCCAAGTACATGCATTGCGACATCTTAATGCAGTGTAATTGTCAAGGGCAGTCTGTTTGATCCAGAAAGTATGGACTTTCTGTCGTGTTGCCAATGCCTCTCCACATGTCATCCATAGGTTGTGGAAACGAAACAGGGAGACAGATCAGTACACAAGGTGAATTCGACAAGGTCGCTGACGCATTACAACCCCCACGTGAAGACCGATATCTGACCATCTCTCCGCTGCGGCATCGTACGGATACCGCCAGAGCACTGCGAGACAGTCTTTGCAGGGCCACTGAGTCGCTGTATGCCATCAGACTGTAATAAACGGGTTACGAGAAGGGACCTTCGTGTACCTCGCTTGAAACATCATCTTGCAGATCGCCTTCACTTCTGCCATTCTCATGTCGTCTGACAGCTTCGTCACTGGCGGGACGTGTTATTCGCTGACGAACCCAGATATCCTCTGACGCAAGGAGATGGACGTGTTCGTGTGCCCAGACCCGTGTTAAGCGGCACCTGCTAAATGTCCAGGAATTGGACAGATTTCCAGGGTTCTGTGATGATGTGGGGAGACTCCAGTGTTCAGTCATACAGATCTTGTCGTTGTCCATGATCGCCTTGCCTCCAGGCAGCACATCGAACATACCTGTCGGATCGTGTGAGGGCTGCTACATACGGTGGTGGCCCTGTATTCCTTCTAATTACAAGGTCCATGGGATGGGCGTCAGCAGGAAAGCCTTGCGAAGCCTAGAAATTGAAGTAACGTGGAATGGTCACAGCGGAGTCCTGACCTAAACCCCATCGTGTATGTGTGGGACATTGCTGATGGGTGTGTTCGTGGTCGTACTGTTCCACCACGCCGGCCGGTGTGGCCGTGCGGTTCTAGGCGCTTCAGTCTGGAACAGCGTGACCGCTGCGGTCGCAGGTTCGAGTCCTGCCTCGGTCATGGATGTGTGTGTGATGTCCTTAGGTTAGTTAGGTTCAAGTAGTTCTAAGTTCTAGGGGACTGATGACCACAGATGTTATGTCCCATAGTGCTCAGACCCATTTGAACCATTTTTTTGTTCCACCACAGACCCTCAAAGAGCTACCATGGGCTCTCGTTCAAGAATGGGAACGGATACCATATAGTGACCTCCGTAGATTATACGGATCATGCCACGTAGGTGTCAGGCAGTGATAAACTCTGACGGAGGGCATACGCGTTATTGATGCTCTCAAAGTCCAAAGAAAAGTGCCCAATACGGCGGGGTGAATGCTTGTTTGCACTTCATTTTCGACACTTTTCTGAAATTTGAGTTCATATTATGTAAACAATCGAGGATCTAAAGATGTTTTGTTGTGGTCGATGGAGTATGGCAGACGCCCAAATACTTAATTATCAGTGCATGTCTACTTTTGGTAAACATTTTTGGAATACAGTGATCAATTAATTGTTATATTTTGATTAAAATTCAGTCTTGATCACGTTATGTCTGTTTTAATGAGTAACCGGTTTCGGTTTTTTCTATAAAACCATCATCAGACCCATTGGCTCCCTTGGGTTGGTAGGTGGAGCTCTCCTTGCTGCTGTTGATCAGTTGACTGCACAGCAGCAAGGAGAGCTCCACCTACCAACCCAAGGGAGCCAATGGGTCTGATGATGGTTTTATAGAAAAAACAGAAACCGGTTACTCATTAAAACAGACATAACGTGATCAAGACTGAATTTTAATCAAAATATAGCATGTCTACTTATTTTTATTTTTATAACATTCCATTATATTCTATAGATAGTGGCAAGCCTTCGTTGACGTCGTAGCGCAAACACTCATAAACTTATCCATTTTGATAATGTGGAACGGTGTAGACGATGGCATTCTGAGAACAAGCAGAGATTAATGTTCAAGCACTGCCATTGCGAATTAATTAATTCACCACACTCCATATTTCAGAAGGCTACCTTCCATCATCACCTGTGATATGATGGATGATTATTTTACTCATTCAAAATCTTAACATCACCAGAGACAATTTTTGGAAGGTATCCAGATTATGTACTAGTCTGCCCTAGGTCCTGTTCATACACGGCCGCTGCAGGTTCCAAAAATTATCGCTGGTGAACCACGTGGTTTGCGTTTATGGGAACTGGTCAAATGACGGAAGATGAGGATAGGCCGCAGAAACACTTAAGAGTGGTGAGTAAATTGATTCACAGAGGTAAAGGGTGAACATTCCTTTTATCACTGCGAATTTTATTATGACCAGTCGTTGTCCGTCACAACGCTAAGCTAAGCTGGTATTATTGTCTGTAGGCAGACAGGCTTCTGTGAGGAAAAAGTAAATCCTTTCCTTTTCCCTGGCCTCATCCTGTGTCCTGGCGAGGGAGGCATGTTAATCTCGTTTTGGCAGTTTTAGTGTTAGAGGGTGGCTGGATGCTTATCCTGCTGTGACCACGCCCCCCCCCCCCCCCTCCCCCCATCACGGACGGAATTCGTATGTATTCCCCGTCTGTCATCGTCCTGCATCTAACGTTATTCCATGTGAATGTGTGAGAACATTTTCGAAATGTTGCGAATTGTGTAACAGAGATGGGACGTGGGTACCTGCTCGGAATTCACCTTGTCGGATGTGGCGAACCGCCTCAAAGCGACATCCAGATTAGTCGGCACACCGACCGCGTCGTAAATTCGTTGGGCGGGTTCGATCCGGGGCCGGCGCGGGTATCAGGGCAGGTGGAGCGCAAAATAAATTTTTTAGTGTAAACTCACGGTAGTATGTGCCAACAACTTACAGGGAGAGGTCCCCGGCAGTGTTGTCGACGTTTTGAAACTATCCATACAATGATGTAGGTTAAGGACCTACGCAGCCATTCACGCTGGTGGGACCTCATTTGCGAGTCATCAAAAATGGCTCTGAGCACTATGGGACTCAACTGCTGAGGTCATTAGTCCCCTAGAACTTAGAACTAGTTAAACCTAACTAACCTAAGGACATCACAAACATCCATGCCCGAGGCAGGATTCGAACCTGCGACCGTAGCGGTCTTGCGGTTCCAGACTGCAGCGCCTTTAACCGCACGGTCAACTTCGGCCGGCTGCGAGTCATCGAAATTTTGGGTGACTTCTATTCGGTTTTAAAAAACAAATATTACTGACAGTGGTTGTAGCCTAATGGTTGTAAGGCAAGACTCACAAGCAAGAGGTTGTGGGTTTGAATGTCTCCTGGTGTTTTGAGCTTTTGTAACTTTTAAATCTTCATCGAAATGACTTTGATCATAATTTTTATTCAGTTAAGATTTAAATGTAATTTTATATCCGTTCCTTTGTCACATAATCTTAATCATCGTATTAACTTTTGCAGTCGTTCCCATTATTTCTCCCTATAATTCCTTTTCCACTTGTAATCTTTGTGCATGAAACTTTAATTATTTCAGTGTATTAATATCGATTTAATTTCTTCCGTTTCATCATGAATTTGGTTTTACTTTAAACCCTTCTTCCGTTTAAATGTTCATCTACGTTATTTTGTTCATAGTTCATGTTGCAAATGTTTGTATGACGATGAGCATCTAAGAAAATGCACATTTTGGAACGAAAATTACTTTTTTGACGCTATTGCACATATAAATAGATTAACTCATCTTAACTAGATTCACTCATCTTAAGTAGATTAACTCATTTCTTTTTTAGCTGACAGAGCAGCATTTGAAAATGTTTAAATATTATAACAGATAGATAAAAATAATTGAGCGATTAAATTCACATGCACGAAGATTGCAAGTGGGATGATGGGGATAAAAATTGAGAGGAATTGAGAAAGGTTAATACATCGGTCAAAATGACATGACAAAGGAACAGGAATTTAAAAGATACACTGAAACACATTAGCTGAGTAAAAGTAATAATCGAAGTCATTTTGATAAAGGTGTAAAAATAAAAAAAACTCAATCCACTAGGAGATTCGAACCCATAACATCTTGCATATGAGCGTTGTGCTATAGCGATTGCACTACCCAACCTGTCTTAATAACATTCCGCTTTTAAAGCGGTAGAAGAAACACGACAAATTCAACAACTTTTTTTGTTGATTACTCGCAAATGAGGGACCGCCAGGCTGAATGGCTGCAGGGTGCGATACCTGGGACATTTACCTCAAAGACAGCATAGATGCACAATGTTTGGCAAGTAGGATATGCGCAACTGAGAGACATAATAATTAATTTAGAGAGATTCGCTTTAGTTTCGCTAATTATTTATTCAAACCACGACCAGTTTCGGGAATTATAATCCCATTTTCAGGTATACGAAATTATTGTTGTTGGTAACACGGGCTAGTCTGTGCAAGAGCTGTAATGACTGCATGTGGGCGGAAACTGTATGCCGCTGGGCAGCCGTACGATAGCAACGCCAACCACTTCTGCTCCGACCGCACGTTACCTGTTACCAAATGCAATAATTTTGTACACCAGAAGACTGCATTTTAAATTCCTGAAACCGGTCGCGATCTGAATAAACAATTAGTACAGGTGAAGCGGATCGCTGTAAATTAAATACCGTATAGATGATTTCAGAAAGGCGATCCCACCGATGGTAACGGAGTCGTACAGGTGACAGTGAATGTTCGCCGCGGGAGCATTGCCTTTTCTGAACGCCTGCCACCAACTCGTGGGGTCACACCAAACTGTGATAACGCTGACCTTCCGCTGTTGTTTACGTTCGGGTGCCGGCTGCGCGCGGGGTGGGTGTTGCTGTGGGTTATCTGGTAGTGTACCCATTCAGCTGGGACGGGTCGTAATTTTCCGCGAGCAGCGCCCGTAGTGGTGCGCGCTCACGTGCCGCGGCGGCTGCGTCGGCAATTAGCGTGCCAGTCAGAGGCGAGAGTCGGCGTTAGCGGCCGCTAAGTAATACGGCGAGTGGGCAGCGCGGCCCGTCCAAGGCCGCGGGCCGGACGAGCTGCGAGCGAGCCAGTGCGGGTGCGGGTACTGCTGCGGCGAGGCTAGGCTGCGGGCCGGCCGATGGACGCCATGGGACGCTCGCTCTACAAGCTGGCGAGGCGCGCCGACACCGCGCTGCTCGACCAGGAGGACCACGACGAGGTGGGTGAGTGCGGGGTCTGGCGAGGCGTGTCTGCGTGCGTGTGTGTGTCACAGGAACATGTCGCAACCGCTTCGGTGCGAGGTACAAGTTAGCTCAGATACTTTATTACATAAAGGGGTTTTCAAACAGTGCTTTGCGGCGTTAGAGTAGTGCCGTGGCAGTGGTGTCATAAAAACAATAATTTGACTTATTTTCTTTCTGACTAAAGGAACGACGCGTGCGCTATAGTCCGATTAAAATTACTTGATAGTTGGTGACTATCACTTGCCGCTACAGTGTTGCCACATCCGCTGCCGGCTAGCGCTCGCTCATAGCGACACTCACACACGCTGTTAATGTGTAACGCGAAGCAGTGTTGGAAGCAGCCGCCGCGAGGTACGACGGAAATGAGAGATGCTCTGTCGACAGGCGATTGTAAGCGACCAGTGGCTGAACTGTGCCAGACGACGGGTTGTTGTAGCCCAAACAACCACCTCGTGACCTGCAGTATATCCGAGAAGACGATGATCAGTGATCTGCGCCAGAACCAAAATCACGATCGCTTTTTTTCACGACATTTATGGCTTACTTCCGTGAGCAAACGCAAGACAAAATTTCATAATGGGTCTGTCTGCTTAGCCATCTTCTGCAGCAAAATTTTCAGTTTTAGCGGTAAAAACACACGGCAATTTCTCGCTTCATTGGTTTCCGTAAACTATCCTCATACTGGCTACATGGGATGCCGCTTTAACAACCGATGAGCAGTACTGCTTGGCACTGTGTTTCAAGTTATAGGCGACACAAGCAAATTCCAAACAAAAATTGAATGACAGGATGAAAAATAAGAGGAGTTGAAGCCAATACGATGATGAAAATGGCGCAGCAAAATATTAGAAATAAAAAATTACGTGTTTCAATTAACTAAATAAAAATACAAATCACAGTATTTTGATTAAATTTAGAAACGCTGCATCTGTTGAAATTCGAACCCTCGATCTTCTACCCAAATTTATACGCTAACCACTTTCTTTCTTTACGTTATTCTTCTCTGCACTTGGTCGCGGCGGACGTCATATGAGATCTGTTCTAGTTGATCGTTGAATATTTCACTCAAGGCTTCTTTTTATTATTATTACAGAGGGCAGCCAGCCCGGCGCCACCAGGCTGTGCCATTACTCTGTACAACGCTGAGCTATTTACGACTCCGGTGTTCCAGTCGCAAAAAGTTAACTGCCCGTCTCCAAAAATTCCTCTTCACGCAATGTCCTGCGAAGCTTATTTAATGTAAGCCGATCTGTGTGATTACGACAGCTGTGTAAATGACGCTGCATCACGTCTTGTGCGGAACGATCAAATAGTGCTTGGTTAGTGCTGTGTGGGAAACGCGCGCGTTTTGTGTGTGTGTGTGTGTGTGTGTGTGTGTGTGTGTGTGTGTGTGTGTGTGTGTGTGTGTGTGAGAGAGAGAGAGAGAGAGAGAGAGCGCGATTTGTTTGTTTTTGGTGTGGTTATCATGTGTGATGAAATAATAAATAAAATGGTCACACCAAGGATTCGAGATCCACACACATCAAGAAAAAAAGAAAGAAAGAAAGCTAGATAAAGAAATTGATGTGAACTAATTGTTGTGTCAATTTGGCAATACCAGAAGTGTCAACTGTCAAATAATTTCAATCGGACTATAGTAGTGATACACAGCGAGACAGCAACTAACTTCCAACGTATTAGGCATTTTATAGAGTATTGGGAAGCCAGCCGCTGCGGCCGAGCGGTTCTAGGCGCTTCATTCCCGAACCGAGCTGCTGCTGCTACTGTCGCAGGTTCGAATCCTGCCTCGGGCATGGATGTGTGTGATATCCTTAGGTTAATTCGGTGTAAGTAGTTCTAAGTCCAGGGGACTGATGACCTCAGATGTGAAGTCCCATAGTGCTCAGAGCCATTTGAACCATTTTGAGTATTAAGAACTCTCACATAGCGCGGAAAAATTGCACAGAATCCAGAAACAGACAAAATAACTCTTCTAGACCTCAAGTCGTAGCTGTTGTCACCAGGTGGCATTACGGCATGATACATCCAACATGTTAAGTTCAACCACCCCAAATTCAGTTATAAATTAAGGAAAATACGCCAGTTACATAAAAAGTATTAGTAGCCATTACACCATATGTAGTACACAACAGTATAATAGAAAAGCCCACATCTCGTGGTCGTGCGGTAGCGTTCTCGCTTCCCACGCCCGGGTTCCCTGGTTCGATTCCCGGCGGGGTCAGGGATTTTCTCTGCCTCGTGATGGCTGGGTGTTGTGTGCTGTCCTTAGGTTAGTTAGGTTTAAGTAGTTCTAAGTTCTAGGGGACTGATGACCATAGATGTTAAGTCCCATAGTGCTCAGAGCCATTATTATAGAAAATATAAACAGCACAGACATTTAAGGTACGAGATTCAAGCTCTTTTTATCAAATTTGTTACATGGGAACGTCAAGAGACGGAGCAGTACCAGTACAGTAAATTTATATAAACAATCTGAGATCCAGTAATTAAATGGATAGGAACCTGTTAACTACTGCTTTAAGATCGAAGAACTGACTAGGTACATAAGACATATTACGAACGTAGAAATATATTTCTAAATACGTGACGGTACCCACCATATGCCGTAACAGACTACGTCAATAAGGCAGTCGATATTATTCGTATGTTCAGTATTATAATACACAACCAGAACAAGGACATGTTAAAGTCTTATTATATTATACCTCAGGATACGTATCTGTATTAGCACTATGCTGGAGGGCATTAAGGGGCTCCGGAAAGGCTCAAAATCATGAAAAGTTCAATTTTTACTTTTTTGCGTTTTCTGAATCTGCAGACTATTACCTTTTAATAGATATATAATTTATTCAATTCCGAAGACTACAACTATTTTTAAATTTTTTTTGAAATGTGTTCTACATGGGCGTGACCCACTGTGGCGCTATTAAACTGCTGTCAAATGGTGTTATTATTAACGTCCGTATTCATCAGGTACATTTTAGTGATGTGAGATAAAGTATGTGTTGTGGCTAACCTGTGATGGTTCAATATATATCGCTGGTGTGATTGTCGATTGTTTCATGTTTATTTACTCTGTCGTTATCTCGAAAATATTCGTAATTAATTCTGTTTCTTGAGTCTCTGTTTTGTTGAAGTATAATAATGAGTAAAAGTAAAGTTATTAGAAATCCTCTGAAGGCTTTTAAGAAAAGGAGAAACGTTGGAATAATTGCAAAGCTAACTATAGTGGCAGTAGTGGAGGAATGGAAGTGGCTGGTGTTGCCAGTATATTCCAGCGTTCTGAGGCGTGTGATAAAGTGCGATATGTTAATTACCTTGGTGACTGTGATTCTAAAAGTTTCAAACATGTTCAAGGACTGAAGCCCTATGGTGATGATGTTGTAGTGCAGAAATTTGAGTGTATTGGACACGTACAGAAGCGAATGGGAACAAGACTTCGGCGACTGAAAGCTTCGTACAAAAAACAAAAACTCAGTGATGGTAAAGGGTTGGATGGGAAGGGAAGGTTAACTGACAGTGTAATTGATAAAATACAGAACTATTATGGAATGGCTATTAGGCAAAATACACAAAGTGTCGACGAAATGAAGGCTGTTTGGGCTCTTTTTTTTCATACTTCTTCAACCGATGAAAATCCCCAGCATAGCTTGTGTCCCAAAGAAGAAGACAGTTGGTGTAAATATAACAAAGGATTCCTAACTGGTGAAGTGTACACTCATAAGCATAGTCTGCCTCATGCAATAATGGAGGTGATAAAACCTATTTTCAGAGACGTAGCAGCACCTGAACTGTTGAAAAAGTGTATTCACGGAAAAACTCAAAACCCCAATGAAAGTGTAAATAGTGTTATATGGTCGAGAATCCCCAAGACTGTATTTGTTGGAATAGAAACACTTCACTTTGGTGTGTATGATGCTGTTGCGACTTTCAATGATGGCAACATTGTAAGGTGCAAGGTATTTAGAAATATGGGAATGAAGATAGGTTTTAACATGGTACGAGCGATGCTTGCTTTAGACAAGGAACGCCTTCGGGCTGCAGACAGGGCTGTAAAGAGTCTAGAAATACAAGCAAGAGTAAACAGGAGGAGGAACAAGAGGAAGCTGGAGGAGGAGTTTGCAGAGGATGAAGATAATCCATCCTATGGACCTGGAATGCACTAAAAAGTTAATCCAATCTTTTTCGCTCGATTCCCAAAACTTTTATTTTCTCATACTAATTACATGTTTTCTAAGGATCTTCCAAACATATTTGTTTCAAACTTTCAGTAAATGTTACACAGTACCTTCTGCATAATTTAACACAGCCTTTTTCCAAAAACTGTATATTTTTGAATATATAAATGAAAAATTGCAAAAAAGTTGTGAATTTTCATTACAATTGAAAAAAAATCATCTTTAATAACGGAACTAAAATTTTGTAAAATCCCTGTGTTAAGTTGTAGCCCATATTTCAATAAATAATCTGTAAAAAGTTCAACTTCCTACCTCAAATACTTTGTGAGGAAAGATGTAATTTATAAGCGTTATTTTAACATTGCAAGTATAGGGCGTTCCGGAGCCCCTTAAGTCAGTACAGCAGTAGACACTCTACTTTTATTCTGTATTATCAGGCAGAGCGTATTTGAAGAACTGGTGACGAGGAAGCGAGTTCATCCTTGCCACTTACTTCGTGATCAGAATAATATGTAATAATATTAAAAGTTTCCAGAATGACATCCCCCAGACTGTGGCTAAGCCATGTCTCCGCAATATCCTTTCTTTCAGGAGTGTTAGTTCTGCTAGGTTCGCAGGAGAGCTTCAGTAAAGTTTGGAAGGTAGGAGGCGAGGTACTGGGAGAAGTAAAGCTGTGAGAACGGGGCGTGAGTCGTGCTTGGGTAGCTCAAATGGTAGAGCACTTGCCCGCGAAAGGCAAAGATCCCGAGTTCAAGTCTCGCTCCGGCACACAGTTTTAATCTGCCAGGGAGTTTCATATTAAAAGTTGATTAAATGTGTTATGCCAACATTTAATAGAGAAATAACTTTCTTTATTCACTATTTTCGCAATTTAAGATTTACTCCACATTTCGAGTCAGATGTAATTTGCGGAAAGAGCTGCTGGTGTTTATGTTCAAGTTAAGGGAACAGTGGATCCAAAAAGTTTGAAGAACGTGGACTAGAACATCCACGCCTTTACACCTCATTTACAGCCGGAGTGATTTTGCAACATACAGCAGCAAAGCCATGTCATCCGCCTGATATAGAGTAGTTACTAAGGTGTACAAATGACAGATTGCATGCCACAGGATATAGTGATACAAACTTGAGCTTCAGATGCGGATTAGTAGGCACTTTAGTACACTGTTTTACATGCAATCGTTATGGTACAGTATCATCATCATTGGGTTGTCTGCCTTGCGGCAGGTTTTGACTGCATAGCCCTCCACGCTTCTCTGTCTTCTAGGAATCGTTAGCGCCAGGATTTCACCGGAACAGTTGCAGGTGAAATCCCGGCGCGAAGGGCCCGTCTGTCTTCTGCGTTCCTCTTCATTCTATAACCTTCAATTGCCTCTACTAGAAGGCAATCTTTTCTTAGATTGTGGCCTATCCGGTTTAGTTTCTTGTTCTTCACCGTCAGCAGCACCCTCCGTTCTTCTCCAACTCTCCTCAGTACTTCTTCATTCCTGACTTTATCATTCCAGCTGATCTCAATTATGCGCCATATCCACATTTCACAAGCTTCAATTCTCTTCTCATCCTGCTTCCTCAAAGTCCACGCTCCATATTAAGCACTTAAACAGTCGCTTCCTTACTTCCTTGTTTAATCAACTAGTTAGGAGTCTTCCCTGATTTTGAAATGCCTCTTTCGCGAGAACCATTCTCATTTTGATATCTTGTTAGCAATCCATGTCTTCTTTAATCCAACTTCCCAAATACTTGAATGCTCTTACCTGTTCTATGATTTCTGACCCCAACTTAATTTTCCTTTTCTTTAGGCTTATGACCATGCTTTGGTTTTCTTTTTATGTATTCCATACCATATGCTGCACAGGCTTCATTCAGGTCATTTAGCATTTGAATCAGCTTCTTTTGATCTTCTGCGAGGATCGCCATGTCATCTGCAAATCTTATACATTCAGTTTTCCGCCCACCTATCCTGACGGCTCTTGTCCCATCCAAACAGCTTTCCTGTAAAGTATGGTGCCATATAAATACTTCTAAGAAGAAATTGCGAAAGATGTGCCATTGCGACTGAATTGACGACGCCCGTCGCTACACACTTCCCGAAACAAATGAATAATGAATAATGTGGTTATGTGGTCCTACGGTAACGTTGTCAACTGTATGATACATAAAAGAGAATACCTCTCAGTTAAAGATCACAAATGGTATACTGAAATTGAATTCTATGGAGATTACGCGAGATCATACGACAAATTTTGGCAATATGTTAAAATTAGTATTTAGTAAGCAAGGAATAAGGTAATACTGCAATAAAATTGAATATTGACATTCATTCTGCTACAAGAAATATTGAACGAAGGTGAACGCCACGTGGTAATTCAATTTGTATACTGGTTCGTGCAGACGTCGTGGGAAGGCAACGGTATACCTCATTTAACCGGACCATGTATAGGAAAACACTGTTTTCTCCAAACCGCTCAGTCTTCGTAAGTATTCTGCCTAATGTGCTTGACGAATTTAATTGCAATAGTTGTCAAGAAGTAAACCTCTGAAATGGCGCTGAGATCGACTTTCCGTTGTGATCGTATAAATTAGTGCCGATTACTATGTTCCTAATGATTGTTGTTTCTTTACCATGTCGTACAACATTTCTTCATTTTTGTCATCTGGAGAGCGCCTTAATTCATCAGGGACTTCAGTTTGTCAGTCACTTGGTTACAGCTCCTTACATGTATACCACCTCCCCATCCTCTCCCCCGCCCCCAAGCTGCAACTTACCTACGTGAATGATACCGGTATGTGAAGAGATAGGTAAGTGCCATTCGCACCTACTGCGTCCGCTTATTACCGTCTCGTGCTCACAATACAAAGGCAACCATTGAGGTGCCCTGGTAGTTATCGGCCATGGATTATCCTGATGGCAACCTTTTCATTGGTGCGGAAAGAAACCTTAATTGTTGGATGGGAGGTCCACCAGTTATGCAAAACAGCGTTTTTTTTCTCAGTACCCAGACATGTCTTGGCACCACCGTGCTATCATCAGTGGGTTTTCGTTTTTATTTATTCTGCAATGTGAACAATTTTATTAAATGATTGTAAAATTATGTGCATCGTTAGTTCAAACAACAGATCGTTTCTTTTTGCAAATACCTTTACATTTGGTGTGCATGAATTTTCTAGATCACTTGTGTGTTAATTAATACAGCTAGCTTGTCATCTGGAAACAAACGACGTTGATGACAAAGTTTTTAGCTGGGAGTTAAGCTACCTTCTAGAATGTAATTTAGTTTGTCGCGATGTTTTCTCGCCTATATTCGTTTTTACTTAAGTTTTCGTGTGGCAAGCATTTCCATTCTCCGCATCATGCTGAGGTGTTGTGATGCACACATAACTATAACAAGTATTTTGCACAAATAACGCAGTAAAAACACTTTTCACTTCTCATTACGCACATTTATGGATACGCATCAATAATGATTATTGTATGTTACGTTTAATAGACAGTGTGGATGCCACTATATAATTTTTACTTAACGCGATGTCGGATTGAGTATGCTATACTCACGCTTTTACGTGTGTGTATACAGAAAGATTCTCCAACGTAAAAATTGTAATGAAAATATGTGTGTAGCATTTTGGGTCGGGAGATCCCTTCTGGGGTGTTCGGCAGGTTGGAGCAAGTCTTCATATGTGACGGCACTTTGGCGACTTGCGCGTCGGTGGTGGTGGTGGTGGTGGTGGTGTAACAACACTGCTAATACACACCCAGTCCCGAACGGATAAAATCCCTTACCCTGCCAGAAATCGAATTCGGGACCACGTGATCGAGAGCTGCAACGCTAACCATAAGACAACGATCTGCTGACAAGTTGTAATAATGTCTACTTGAAGTCGTGTGGTTTCGATGGTTCGAAAAGTTTAGTAATCTTTTTATGACACCCACAACCACCATTGAATATAATTCTTAGAATTATTACAAAATCCATCTCTTTAATGACAATTGCTTCTCCCTATTTGGATTTATCTTCAAAGATATGCAGTACCTACCGTTATTAAATCTGAGGAAGAAAGCTTGTGGATTCTGAACTATGTGTTTTTTGTTTCTTCCTTTTTTGGCACTCACAATCAATGCACTTTTTACAGTGACCATAAATGGTTTTATGTATCTTTGCTCTATGAAATTCTTATTGGGTTGACAGTTATCGTTAATTCTGTTCAGTTTAGTTTTAGTATTGTAGACAGTTTAGAAATTTGTACGCTAGTACAGGTAAGATGATTGGTTGTTCGCAAATGTGAGGTGTTTTAAGTGTGAAGTCTTTACTCTTACGGGGCAGGTTCATGTCTAGGATCTCTTTATTGTACACAGTAGTCAGGTGTTTCTAAGAGGGATACTGAGTCTGGTTCATGTTGCGCCAAGGAAATCACACAGAGACTCAAGTCAAAAACCATTGATAGGAAAACATTTTTACCCCAGTCAGAAAAATCTTACCTGCCCCAAAGATCCGACTCATTTGTAAATACTGTGTCAGTCAGCGAATGAAATGGCTACTGCTAGATTGTTGACATGATTGCGACGTCAGTGACGAGCTGTAGTAGAATTCCTAGGAAAGACTCATTAGACGGCCGTAAAAAATGAGTAAAGCAAAGACGATCGTCTTTTCAATGTGTTTCCACTTCATGTAAGCTAACAACAGGTATTGTTGTTGAGTTACTTATATATAGGGTGTTCAAAAATTAAATGCCAAAACGTAGAGTTATGATGATGGAGACCACAAACTTATTTCGTTAAGCAACAAGACGTCGGAAATCCGTTTTGAGTGGGTATCGTGTTTCAAGTTCATTGAGTGTGATTGAGGATAATATATTATTAAATGTCCTTTATTGTTCTGTCGTCGTTACAATAAGTGTTCAAAATGAGCACCATTAATTTCAATGCAGAGTCGGTACTGACTTAGCAGGATGCGTCATGTGTTCAGCAGAAAATCTATTGCCTGTTAGGCATTTATGGTGTCGCTGCAAGAATTCGGTCCCTTAGTTTGTCCGCAGAGTTCGAGAGGTAAAGACACTTCGGATTTAATGTAGTCCCAGAGAAAGAAGTGAAAATGTGCTCAGGGGATCTTGCAGGCAAATGTGCAGGGCTTGAAAAAAATGTTCAAATGTGTGTGAAATCTTATGGGACTTAACTGCTAAGGTCATCAGTCCCTAAGCTTACACACTACTTAACCTAAATTATCCCAAAGACAAACACACACACCCATGCCCCGAGGAAGGACTGCAGCGCCCTAGACCGCTGGGCTAATCCAGTGATTGGCGATAGTACATTTTAAGCTGCACGTACTGGTTCTGAAAAGTGCGCCGAGGCCCCCATGATGCAGGAGCGACAGCCTCCTCCTGATATTTAGGGCTGCCACCTGAAACAACGTTGATAGATGCTTTTGGAAGAATAGTCTGTACATTGGCCACCTGGATGATGAAGACAATATGTAGGGCGCAAGCCCACTATACCGGCCCACATATTCGCTGCAAATTGCCTGTGATGACTTCGCATAACTGTAGTACATCGGTTTTCTCTTCACATGTATGCGAGTTGCGACAATTGTGCATGTCTTCCCGGAGTAAATTTAGCTTCGTCCGTAAACAGAACTTCAGGAAACTGAAGGCTTTACTAGTTAGCCTGTTGCAGAAATCAGCGTACGAACTGAAGCGGAGTTGGATAATCATCTAGTCCAAGGCCTGTACGCTAGTAGTACGAAAATTTCGAAGCAGCTATTCACGCAACACTAAACTTTGGTGAAAACCGAACTCGTTGGCAATTTCTTGTGTTCGTGCCCCTGATTTGTTCTTAAAGCGTAAGGTCTTCCTCAAAGGTAGGTGTACGCACCGTCCTGGTAAGCCTGCATTGGATCTGCGTACCATCAATGTGACAGTACTGTCCAGTCGATCGTGGATTGCAGTAAGTGTGCCATAACGCGGACATCTTCGTGAAGGGAAACGTTCGAGTTATATTTGCTGTCTTCGAGCATTGCCTTCATTTCATCGTAAACAAAGGGAATATGTCGCCACTCTCTCCACGTGCAGCGTCTAATATTATGTCCTGCGACCGTCAGGCGGACCCGCGGTAATACATGCTGTTCATTGGCTCAAAGCAAACGTCATGACATTTCAACACACTTAAAATCGACTTTCGTCTAACGATGTGTGAGAAGGTATGCCACTGCCGTTCTCACATATTCTTTGCGCTCACTTAGTATGTTTTTCCGACACCTAGTTGTTTACCGAAATGTAGTTGGTGTTGGTTCCGTCGTAGTACGTCAGTTTGGGCAGTTGCTATATTTGATTCTTCAAGCAAAGGTATTCAATGCGGGTTTCTCAAGGCACCACCTCCTCCCCCTCCCCCTTCTTCCTCCTTCCCCCCCCCCCTCATCACCACCCTTTCGCGCCCAATTTCCCCACTCATCCCTCTGGGCCAGTCTGTCTACGTCTACGGGTAGGCATGTCAGAGGAAAGCTCACTGTCGTCTTCCGGCAACAAATCTGTCCATGTTCATTCCATACTGAAGGCGAAGTCACGCCAGACATTTACAGCAGATTACGTTTAGCCGAGTCGATAAGTTTTCACTTTGACTGCGGCACAAATGCGGTAGAGACGAGGCAGCGAAGGCCTACGTTAGGAGCGAAGGCTGTACGTGCGCCGATAAGGCCACACGACTGGGCCGCAGTCACGCGCCGTGTTGAAGTGCGGTGTTTGCGGACGGTATTAGCACGCTGCCGAGATAAGCCAGGCCCTTCCTGCAAGGCGACTCGCTACTTTGCCGTTGCTGGGCCTGCGAATCTTCTCGTCAGCGCATTTGCTTCGTATTCCAGTCGCGGCCATCCGAGCTTGTGATGATGACGGAACAAGCGTTACTTTGACGAATCCTGGAAAAGAAAGTCATTAAGCAGGAGTAATTTTCACTTATTCATTGTCCATATGAAGCTGCTGTAACGATTCTTCATTTGTTAAGAGACCCGTCTAGAATTGAGAAGAGCGTCACAGTTCTGTGGATAGTTTAAGGCCTCCAGAAGGAGAAAGACTTACAACGTATTGTAAGTAAGAATATAAATTTTTGCCAACAGTTGCATATTGTCCGTAAAAAAAGAGTACCCTTGTCGTAGCAAGTGGTGTCACTACTTGACTGCGAAGGCGGCGAATAGCAATTTACACGTAGGTCTTTGCCAGTATACGGAGTGTATCACCTAAAACTTGCACCGCAGATATTATGGAAATGAAAATTCTATGGATGTGCTGTTTTTCATAGAAAGGACTCTTAGTCAGGGGATCGTATGGTTAGCCGATCAATAGCCATTTTTCAAATGGAAAAATGGCTATTGACATTAGTAACGTAAAGGTACGGTAAATTAGAATGTCATTGGTGTTTGTTGCAGAATTGTAGTGCGAGTAGTTTACTAGATGTCGTATTCTGAAAAGTTCCTTACACACCGACACTTCTACAGTACCTGTGGAAGCACACACTAAAGCCGGCCGCTGTGGACGAGTGGTTCTAGGCGCTTCAGTCCGGAACCGCGCTGCTGCCACGGTCGCAGGTTCGAATCCAGCCTCAGGCATGGGTGTGTGTGATGTGCTTAGGTTAGTTAGGTTTAAGTAGTTCCAAGTCTAGGGGACTGATGACCTCAGATGTTAAGTACCATGGTGCTTAGAGCCATTTGAGCCACACATTAAAGAACAGCACAAGTGCTTACACGAGTTATGTGGATTCTGACCGCAACGAGACAACTGACAATCATATGATGTGTTCAAAATGACAACAGGCAGCGACAATACACGCTTCCGATCTGGTATGGAACGACTGCTACACACGTGCTAGCATTTCAGCGGAGATGTATGAGCAGGCTGCAGTAATACGTCGTTGCTTATCATCGAGTCCTTGTAGACAGTGTCTTTCAGCTTTCCCCTCAGGAAAAAAGTTTACAGGCGTCAAATCGGGGAACTGGCCGGGCAAAGTACGAATCCTGTGCGTCTAATCCAACGATTTGGAAATAATTAGTGAAATGCTGTAGTGCCTCGTGCACTATGGGCTGGACAGCCATCATGTTGGTACAACAGGTTCCTCCTAATCTGCAGAGGAACCTTTTCTATGGTCTGTTAGGAGGCTGCGATACTAGTGCATATTTAGTATTCCGTTCATGAAACACGGGCGTATAAGCTGATGGTCCACTATGCCTTATCACACGTTTACACCCCATGGATGCTGACATCCCACCTGACAAAGCCAGCGGGGATTGTCAACAGACCAGCAGCGCATGTTTCGGCGGTTTACCTGGACAGGATTGGTTAAGGTGGCTTCATCAATAAATAAGATACAGGATTCCTTTGATGGAGTACCCTATCTTAATGCCCATGTACCGAAGTTAACATGATTTTCACAATCGTTTCCATGCAGCTCTTGAATAGGGATTGTGATGTGGATGGAACCAATGTCTATGGAGAATGCGTAGGACACTTGCCTGATTCGTGCCACTTGTGCGATTGCGCGAGCGCTGACGTGCGAATCAACTGCTTCGGTAGCAAGAACATTAATTTCTGCTTCTGTCGTCACTTGTTCCCTTCTGTTACGTGGTGTAGATACTACACTATCACTTTCACGTAACTGGTTGAAGAGGTTTATGAATAACCGTACAAGAATGAACTGGACTCTTCCTGCACTCTCCATACACCATGAGCGTGTCGGGTTTTCCTGCATTGGTAAAACATATCGTCCACTCACGACCAACTGCTTGGAATGCTACACACTGACTACTGTTACAGTGCACTAAAGGAATAAACAAGCACACTGTAAGTAAACGTAGGATCTGACCTAGCAAGTACGCAGGTTGAATGGCATAAACAAGTGTTGGTGGGGAAACATTTCAGAATACGATATGTCGTAATCGAGCTGCACTAGAATCCTGCTGCAAACACCACTCACATTCTGATTTGCCATACTTTCGTCTGCTAATGTCAATATGCAATGTTACATTTAAAAAGTGTATGATTGCACAAAAAATGCACCTTCTGAGTATTATTACAATCGGTTGATTGGCGAAAACAGCACGTCAATAGCACTTTCCATTTCCACAACATCTGCAGTGCAGATTTAAATGATTCACCCTGCATTGTTTCCAGGTGTCCATCGTAGGTTCCGAGAGGCCACGCATGTTTAAAACTGTCGATCTGTTTTGAACAGTATGATTTTATGGCAAAATTCTTGCTTAAGCGTCTCTTGATAATATCTTCTTGTCAATAATCCCGTTATGTACTCTTCAACTTTAATCATTTTTCTGATATCTTCATTTTTGGTGTAGTCCAGTCGTGACGCTCCAGCACTCCGTCTCCAGTAATCCATTTCCGTGGCCAGCGGTTGAACTTCTTCTCACTGTTATTACCCAAACGTGCCTCATATGTACATATGCTTTCTTCTGTTATTTCATATATACTCCTCCTTCCGAAGGATTGAGTTCAATCGTCGAATAACAAGTTTTTTTTGTCCAATCTTATTTTTTATATCTTTAAAGTTTCCATTTACAGGTTGATTTGCACTTGGTAGGTCAAAGGACAACGTTTAATACTGAAATTTCCAGCATCTAAATCATGCCATCCGTCGCCCCTATTTGGGTCACCTAGTCGTCAGCGAATAAAGGGCAAAACACCATTATTTTTCTTGCTGGCCCACAACTTATTACGCCGTGTTATACACCTTTTATAGGCGTACGGTTGTTAAATAGTGTTCACCCTTTTTATATTTGTTGAACAGTCTGGAAGTTCATCTGTTTCGGCAAAATGTCACTGTGAGCCAACGTTAACCATCTCATGAAGTAGCCAGTGCGGCTGTTTACTAAAAACCTGCACCAGCTTTAATTCGTTGTGGAATATCTAAGTGGCACTTCCCACAAGTCCTTGCCATGTCACGTAATGCACTTTAGTAGTAGTTTAAATGCATCACGGTTACATTTGTTCTATTTATTTTCTAAAATTGCGCATCCAATTCAGGATAGTAGTGGACCAAATTCTACGCTCAGTATAATGAAAACGTTTAGTTACGCATAAATAAGCACATGACTAAAGGCCTGGAAATATTATGAAGTCAACGAGCGAAGAGAAACTTGTTGCCGCAAAACTAAGTTGTATCAGCACACGATTGTCAAGTTACAGAGACAAGTTATTGTTGCATACAGTGCTGTAGGGTCGGAGAGATGAGCGATCCATCGCAACTCAAAATCAGCTGGCGAAGTTGTAGTTATTACAGAGCGGTATCGTGCGCATTGTATCTGAAGTTGACGGTACACACCAGTCACACATATTAGGAGCGCTTTGTAAACCAGTTTATTATATAATAGAAAGCAAGTTAAAAGTAGTCTTCTCACAGGATTCATGTTCTTCTCATGGACCCATTCATTCGTTCGGTACACAAAAACACGGCGCTTCGCATAGACACTTCACCAGATGTCCTAAGATAAAACAGAAAACAGATATAAATCATACAAAATTCTTTCCTCCAGATCTTTCCTAACCCACTTTCGTAATTCATCAAGCTAAGGTAGAGGCCTGACGGGTATAGTGGTTCTTGTGTGACAAAGTAGACACTGAAAACCAAAACGATACGCGATTTCAGAGTTGTCGTGGGTGTAGTCCAGTGAGTAACTGAAAGTACCTTGACACCTGTTAGTTCTCCAGTGGTAACCTTGCACCACAGAAGCTTGCTTGCCAAGAACCACTTTTACTTTCAAACACTGTCAGACAGTGTTACTTTCAAACACTGTTAGACAGTGCCAGTTTCTGTTGTTGCATTGCTTGGTATTAACTTTCCCACTGTTCGGTGCCCGCTCATTACTAAGAATGTAAATTCTGTGTCTGCCGCTTACGCTAGGTTCATCGTTCGTTCCGTAAATTTCTCGCTGTTACACGTAGAAAAGACCCATATCCGTAGCACGAGTTTACATTCCCGTTTAGTACCTTTTCAAATCTAAGATAGTTTCTGCTGTCGTAAAGATATGGAAATACTATTGAAAGTCGAAGAGTGAGAAAGTGTTACCCAGTTGGAGACTGGCAATTGGGAGACGGAAAGTTATGCAGTTGAGCAGAGCAGTGCAGGAACTGGTGCCGAGAGAAGTGTGCCACCGACAGTTCGCTCAGTCCATCCCAGTGAATGCCATCGCACGCACGCTTACTTACGTGCAGCCTTTCCCCTCGGTTACTCTGCCCACTGTTTCGCCACTGTTCCATCTTCCCAGCGCATGACATTTAAAGTGAACGCACACTGAAGTAGTTCTGCTGCATTCCCAGCTTCTCTTCGGTTGCACGTGTCTGCGACTCTTCATTTCTCCAGTGCTCGGCCGTTGTGTACCTCCTGCGCAAAGCTCTCTTCGGACGCACGATTTAAGTAGCAAAAGACAGGGAATTCGAATAAAGTCCATAATGAGTATCCTGAACACACTGTTTCACTGATAAACATTTCACTTAATTGGACGGAGCAGGCAAATTAAGAGATTTAATTTTTGAGCAGTTGGAGACGATTTTACCCTATATAGAGCAAACTAACGGATTGAAATCTCCTTTAGTGAAATTTTTAAGAATTTTTTATGCAGGAAATTTTCCTTGAAGCGACAGTCGCCTTATTTACTTTAGTATGCTCGGTGCACATGGTGTGTCTCGTTCAAAGTTTCGTATAAGGTTAAATAAACACACGCAACAAGGCCTTCGGTAAGCAATCCAACAGGGTTACCATTTTGTTATTTAATTAATGATAACTTCATCTAGCGACATAGTGAAGCAGATGCGTGAGTCGTTTATTAAAATGTAGTGTCACTTCCACTGACGCATAAATATGCAAAACAGGACGGAGAAGTCGTTAAGTACGAAACTCTAGCACTGCCTTGTTTCCGAAATGTCCCCTTACCACTTCGTTTTCTTCTTCGTCTTCTCATTCTCATCCTCCTCCTTAAAGTTTTAAAATAATATAGTTTTTGCAAGAGTTCTTTGAAGGCATTAAACACACACACACACACACACACACACACACACACACACACACACAAGCTAGTTATCGTGCGTATTTGATGTACTGCCAGTAAAAAGTCATTTACTTGAGTTTCTTGTGTATACATTAAGCAATGAGCGTTTCCACACACTAAATAGCTTCCTCTTTGTGTAATAGAACTTGTTAATCTTCAGTCCGCAGCAGTGTCATAAACTAAAATTATGGCATCTAATTCTGAAAGCATTGGACAGGCAGTATGCCAACACTACCAGTTACCACTCCAAGCAAGCTTAGGACAATTAAGGATGCTGCCATATTGGCAGATGAAGAAATAGCCGCTCAACGGCCGTCACGATATACGACAGAAAGAAAGCTGTTAAAATGTTTATAAGGGACATATATTTTTTATTATCTAGTTATATATTTGTTGTGTGGTTACCGTTTCTGCAAACAGCGAGTGTGTTATAGACTTCGGTGTATCAGTGTCTTTGTCAGAGTGCCTCCCCATGCAGATGAGGCTTATAACTAGAGCGGACCGGGGAGAAAGGAAAGAGGGGGGGGGGGGGGGGCACCATACGAATGAACTAATGATTCTCCCTCTGTACGGACACACTGTCGCCAATTTTCAAGCTAAGAATCCCATTATCTTCTTTTAGAATAGTATACTGGCCAACTTGGAGGAAGCTCTGACAGACACTTCACCGTAGACGAACCATTTTTAAGATAAATGGACTGTAGTCATAAAGTTTTGCACCCTTCAAAATCAACAGTCACCATGTTCAGCATTATGAGAAAGATGTATTTTAAATCTCCCTAACGGCTGGGCTTCAGTCGATCGTCATAACCCATGAAAGTAGAGTAAACATAGTTTTCGGGAAAGAATAGTTGTTTACTGTTATAACCGTGGAGTGAAATTCCGGACATATCTTTTACAATAGAAGATTCACTATCTAGATGGCCGCGTGGTTTGAGGCGTCATGTCACGGACTGCGCGGCCCCTCCCGCCGGAGGTTAGAGTCATCCCTCGGGCATGGGTGTATGTTGTTCTTAACATCAGTTAGTTTAAGTAGTGTGTATGACTAGGGACCCATGACCGAAGGAGTTTAATCCCTTAGGAATTCACACACATTTGAACTATCTAGATGAACTCGTGTGATAAGTTGATGTAATTTGGAAAAAGATTTCGGTTTCCCACGCTTACTAATGTAGTCCACCGCGCTGTGCCTTACTTTGACAGACTGAAGCTGATCCTGATCAAAATCCGAAGTTCAAACGGAAACACAGTGTTCACGAGATTCTTTCACATATGGCGAACACCACAGTCCCATTTTAATAAACTGACAACATCGTTACCAGAACAGAATCAGGCCACATAATAGGAATTGCTAATTCCAGGGGGGCTGAAAGCGGACTGTGCACGTCTAAGAAGAAAAGAAAGATTAATTCAATGACTCTGTTGACAGCCTCTCTAATCAATTTGGAGCACTCGAAGATCAATAGTAGAGACTATTAAAATGACATTCTACATTTGCTTATGTAAGTACGTATTATATATTTGTTTATGGAACACTGTGGAAAATTTCGTTTTAACATAGAGGGCTTTGTATTAATTTATTTGATTCGATATGTGATTTGCTTATTTTCCATTTCCACGTAAAAGTATATATAAGAATAATGTGACAAAAACTTATATAAGGAATAAATAGCCATTGGTGCAGTGTCAACGTGTTCAAATCATGTTCCCTTTGACGCTGCAAATATACAGTAAATTATGATATCATATTGTTATTATCTGCTTCTGTTTCGTTTGTGAGATAGCTGAGTGTAAGACGTTGTATTTGGTACAAGCGGTAACGGCTGCTAATGCAGACTTGCTTCCTTGCAAGGCATGTAATAATGATGAACTGGCCTCTCGTGAAGTCACTGCGAATTACAGGCAAAAAAGTTTCATGAAGTCCATTTCAAAAAGACATCACGTTAGCATCCTGTCTCTTTGCAACATTTAAATGCCGATAGCGCACGGTGTCTATTGCAGAACCAGACCGTTGCCGTAAATCTTAGGGACGGCGTTTAGGTGGGGCTGTACAGGTAATCAGGAAGCAGGACTGGTAAAAGGTGTTGGCTGGGTCAGAACTAACGAGGAATGAAGTATTAGAGCACGACAGACAGCTTGTGGCGCCGACGTAATGGTTATTAGCGATTAGCGAGCGGCCTGTAATTGGCAATCAGTCGGTATCGAAGTGTGTAACTAGCGACGTCACAGCACGGCTGGGCTCAAGCGGCGAGCATTTTGCGCGCGTCTTGTCGTACCGTCGCAGTAATTGACCTGCCTAAAAGCTGAGCAATGCTCCATAGGATTATTGGCGTCCTGTACGTGTTAAAACGGGATTTTTAGTGTGTTCATATTCAGAGTAGAAAACTCCGTCTCCAGTTTAAGTAGGCCCACGTTTCGCTTTCGAGCAGCTCTGCTGATTTTGCCAGAAGGCTCAGACACTGAGGCTATTTATTTTATTCCTTTGTTTTACTTTTGTCCGTATTTTATTTCTACAGTCCAATTCGGAAATTCACTTCATGGTTAATGATGCCACTGTGGACATAAAAAACATATTACTGTTGTTACAGACGATCCTAACCAACATACCTGCTGCTCTCGCTGCTACTAATTATCCATGTCTAACGCGGCAGTTATTACATCCGCTACTGTTATCGTCGTCTCCAGTCCGAAGACTGGTTTTACACAACTCTCCACGCTAGTCTATCCCGCACAAGCCTCATCATCTCCAAATCACTATTTGAACCTGCTTATGCTAACCCCTTCGAAATATTCAAAGTCGTTTGCGCCTCTGACCTAATTACAATGTCATCATCAAATCTCAAAGATTTTATTTCTTCTGCGTCGAATTCGAGTTTTTTTACAAATTTTACCGTAGTTTCATTTACTGCTTGTTCATTGTCCTGATTGAATAACGTCGGGAATACAACTCTGTCTTATTCTTTTCTCAACTAGTGCTTGCCTTTTGTGTACTTGGACTCTTGTAATTACAGTTCAGTTTCTTCATGATTTTTAGAAAACCTTCGCTCCAGGTATTTTATCTCTGCTACCTTCATAATCTCAATATCGTCAAAAGTTTTCTTCAAATTATGTCTCTTTCCTAAAGTAAGACGCAGAGCCAGTATTGCCTCGCGTGCATCTACATTTCTCCGGAACCGAAAGACCTTCACCAAGGTCTGCTTCTACTGGTTTACACATTCGTCTGTAAAGAATTAGTGTTTTGCGTCAATGACGTATTAAACCCTGATGGTCTTCTAATACTCATAAACCCTTTGTGCTATTGCCCCACTAGACTGCAACAGCCCAGTAAGTCGGCAGTCGCTGAGCATTGCCTGTGGGAACTCCACAGCATGGATTATGACCAAACCCAAGTCGTGACACAGACTTCCAAATACTGGGACTGTGTCATCAAAGAAGCCATAGAGATCAGAGTAAGGGAGCCACAACTAAATCGTGACAGCGTGTACCGACTTCGGGGGAGGAGGAGGGAAGAATAACGAGAGCGGTGCCGGCAGACAATCCTGAACGAGAAGACCTAGGACGCAGCGCCCAGACGGCGGGAGAACGGACGCCGTACCTGGACCGCGCGCGGGACGCGGACCGCACCGACTCATACGAAGCGCCTGAGGGAGGAGCAGGAGGGGGATTGTCCTATATATACCTGGCGCCGGCCCACCGCCAGTCAGTACATCAGCACACCTGATGATGGCAACGTCGTAGATTGCCGAAATATTGTGTCCTATGCACACTCATACCAGGCTGTTCACCCGAGATTTATTTAGTCATAAAATACGCCTGGAGAAATTGAACTTCCATTACTTTTTGCATGTATCAGTTGCTCCCTAGATGTACCTCTTCTGCTGATGTGTCTGCCTGCTTGGTTGAGTGGTAACGTGCTCGCCTCCTAGGCAAGCGGGCCCGGCTTCGATTCCCGGCCGGGTGTTGTGTTGTCCTCATCATCATTTCATCATCACCACCGGCGCGCAAGTCGCCCAGTGTGGCGCCGACTGAAATAAGTCTCCCGGCCAACGATGCCATACGCTCATTTCATTTCCATTTCTGCTGATGTAACTAGGCGTTCTTTATCGGTCCATGCCTTAACAAGCCCTTCGAGTGGTGATAACGAGGAAATTGTACTCTTTCCCAACAGTATGTTTCATTCGTGGGACATCGTTATTTTACTTCTTTCCAAGTGATGTAAGTTACAGAAGTCATCAGAAATATATTAATTTGTCAGAAAGACACATTTGGCAGAGTATGAAACATCAGATGCAGACCAGCAGTCAAGCAATGTGTCCGAAACTTCAGTACAGTAGGTACAGAACAACCGTCAAGTAGTGCGTCCCGGACCACCGTTCCGCGCCATAACGCAGTTGCAAGAACATAAGTGAGGCTGTATAACGAAGAATACTCAAAAATGGGAGCTCAAGAAGCTAGTTATCTTGTTGCTGAGATTATTGCAAGAAATGAGTTACCTCATTACATTGTAAATTTGTCCTACGTCCGAACTAATATGAGGCATTTGTAATGCTCGTCAAACCCACTGAATCACTGGATTCGTAATAGTATTGAAAAGTTTTATACTTATGAAGAGGTATTTAACGTATAATTCGAGTGTACTTAAAATGAAAAGTAAACATAAATATTTGTTTAAAATATTTTTTACTGTAGAATATCTTTTATTGATATTAGTGGAACGGTGTCACAATGCGGAAAAGTTTATAAAGCTCGGAAGTAGTGTTTGCATCAAAGATTCAGATTCCTCACACTCTCCCAACGACATCCAGGTTCGTAGGTGCCCTGCGGCTCACTGGGCGTTAGGACAGAATCGGAATTAGATATCCGTTTGTGTGCGGACAGCAGTCTCCTCCTGCACATATTTCACATATGCTCCCTGATTGGAGGGGCAACCCCCCCCCTCCCACTCTCCCCGCCCTGTAGGGTGTGTTGCCTTATTCGGTGTGTATTTTCCGCGTTGCTTCCCGCGTCCAGCCCGATCTCTAGGATTCCTTTGGTACGGAAACGTATTTCAACAGCGCTGCCGTTCCAGTAGTGACGTGGGTGCTGAGTGATTCAGGTGCTATACCTTCCAAGTCTTTTTTGGTCACTGTGTAAGCAATTTTGTCTACGATCTCCTAAATTAACTCGCGGTGCAGAATATCCGTAACATATGGTGTTTCATGAATCAGTTGCGTCGCCCTCTCCCCACCCCAGCAGCAGCCACGTCCACATGCATACGAAGTCTGTGAAAAAAATTTCGAGACACTAGTAATTTCATGCCAGTGGTGTGTTCGAGCGAAATGCGGTTGGCATCCCTGACCAAACCTACGCTTAATGTGTAATTGCCGGAAGTTTCATTGTTGTATGTGTGTTAGTTATTGTTCAGTGCTGTACAGAGAACAACGTTGCGTAGCACAGTTTGCGAATTCCGAGATGGTAGAGTTAGAGGAGGAACAAGTCTTCACTTCGCCAGAAGATGGGTAGTATGACACTTCCCGAAACGTCACGAGATATCAACGGTACCACCCGGCTGGAGACCCGAGAGACCTTCATCAATAGTTTACGCCGGGAAAGCCTACAGTCACATATAAGTCTTCATTAAATTTTGCATGAAACTCAAGAAAGCCTTTATAAAGCACTCTGTCTTCAGACCACAAGTGGCCCAACCATCCGACCGCCGTGTCATCCTCACTGAGGATGCTGATAAATAGGAGGGCGTGTGGTCAGCACATTGTTCTCCAGTTCGTTATGATGGTTTTCTCTGACCGGAGCTGCAACTATTCGGTCGAAAAGCACCTCATTTGGCAACACGAGGTTGCGTGCGCCCCGAAAAATGGCAACAGCGCATGGCGGCCCGGATGGTCACCCATCCAAGTGCCGGCCACGCCCGACAATGCAGGAACCATACGGTGATCAGTGCTTAAGCCGTAATCGGTGTTATGAATGGTTCACACGGTTTAAAAATGGCCGGACGGAAATTAAAGATGACCTTCTTTGAGGACGCCCTTCAATGCTCATGTCATTAACGTAAACGAAACTGTGCGGGCCAATCAAAGACTGGCTGGCCGATATATTGCAGAAGAATGTAACATTTCGGTTGGACCATTTCATGAAATCCTGGCACTTGGAATGTATCGTGTTGCCGCGTCAAGTCAAATGTCAAAGCTATGCTGATAGATTTCTTCGACTTTGATAGATTAGTTCATCACGAATTCGTGCAACAGGGACAAGTTGTTAATCGATACTAACGGGACATGTTGCGATGCTTGCGAAAAGATGTGAGAAGGAAAGGGCCTGAAATGTGGCGAGACAGTTCATAGCTCCCGCGTCACGATAACTCACCCGCACGTTCATCTCTGTTGGTGCGTGACTATTGCACATAAAACGAAATTACTGTGCTGCCTCATCTTGGTCCCTGTGGACTTTTATTTGCAAAGTAGAAAACCCCGTTGAAAGGACGAAGATTTGCAATGATAGACGAGATACAAGAAAATTGGCTGACGGTGCTACGCGCGATTCAGCAAGAGGCGTACGAAGACTGCTTCCAGAAGTGGAAACTGCGTTGGGAGCGGTGTATCAATTGCAGAGGACAGTATTTCGAAGGAGAAGTAAAAGGTAAGCGTAGAAAAATTTTGTGGACAAAGGTCCGGATTTTTTGAGCAGACCTCTTTAAAGCAAAAGTGCCTTCTCCAAAGACCTGTTCGTTTGTGTCTTTCGTTTTCATTCGTTGTAATTTCGTGGTGTATATAACGTGGCCTGTGCGGTTGCACTCTGTCGAGTAGTGGGTGCTCGTTGACGCCTGTTGGCGTTGGACAGCTGTGATTGGGATGGCTCCAGTCACATGTACGCCCACCCGCTGCCTTACTAATTTCTCTCATCTCGATTTTATTATTGTCGGTCCATCTAATATCCATTTAGTTTTCAGTCTTCTCACTTTCCGCTACGAATCTAGGGGGCATTCTTTGTTCTGTAACTGTCCCCGCCGTTAATCGGATTGCCAGGGGTCCTATGCGGATGGGGTTTCTCTCGCCGTAAATGAGCCGTGGGTGGACACCTCATCTACTCTCCCCTGCGTACGGGTCCGTATATAATTTCTCAACTCCTACATCAGTATTGCCTTCAATGCCTTGACTTTGCCGCTGTTACTATCTCATCAGAACACTTTCCTTGCGGTCGCTGCCAGTCCAGATGAACTACCCCTGGACCTAGGGACTGATAACTTCGCTGTTCAGTCCATTAATCACCAAGCAACCAACCAACCAGCCGCGGTTCATTAGAAAATGGATGAGTTCTGTTAAAGAGTTCAGGTACCGCAGCCCGAGTTTTGTTGTCTGTGCACTTATTTTTTTATATACATTTCGATGATTGTTACATTCTAAGTCAAGTCGGTCTGTGCTTAGTCCCAGATCCCCAACATTTTGCAGACAATGTCCTTCAGATTGGGGTATCTGAGCGCACCTCACAGTCTGGACTCAAAGCTTCAGTCTAACCATTCCATTCAAACTTCACACAAAGGATCTCTCGATGTTTGAGATAAGCAACTCAGAGCTAGTGAGTCGGAAGCCTTGGCTTCTCCCTGAGGTTTTTGTAACCATTAGCAAGTTAAATTGTTATTCTGTCCGGAATATGTTCTTGCACGACAATGCACAAAACTATCGTTGATACGAATACTGCACACGGCTACAACTGACAAACAGCATTGAGAACTACACGCCGTGTCGTACGTGGAGTGTTTGCCAGAGGTCCAAGGGATATAAGTATGGAAGAAGCAGTTCATACCATTCAGGATCTGAAAACACCTGTAAATGTATCATTTATCACGGCAGCGTTGGCGAACGCGTGTAACATAGTGATATCCACAGGCAGATGCTATCTTTCGTTTCTGCGTCAGACTGAAGAAAAGAAAGCTCGCACGAGGACAAGTGGCACTAATAAGGAATCTGAAGCGCAACACCTTTTGTTCAGAGGTTCATTAGCGCCGCTTACCGCGATGTGGACGGCATTTTCACGAAGTGGTGATGCTGCCAGCGATGAGAAGTGCGTCGGAATGTGCGGGAGAAAATGCGCCGCCATCGACGCTGCTCTCGCCTCCTGGGAGAAACGCCGTTGACATGCGTCGGAGGGCGCCGCGCCCGTCTCCTGGCCGACTGCGTAGAAAGCCGCCGGCGCTTTCTGCCGATTCTCGGCCAGCGCAGGCCTGTCTGTCTGACCATGCGGGGTAAATCAACTGTGCTGCTGCTAGTGAAGGTCGCGCAACGACTCGCCGCGCTCCAAAATGTTAAGTTAACCCCTTAGTACCGGAATAACATTCTAGGTGAAAGATAAGAATAACAAATTGTGGCGCTTTAGAGGTGCCCAAACCAATCACGAGAATGCAGCACTTACAGAAGCGTTGGTAGCTTCATGCTGAATGAGCTCCAACCGGCATTGGCGCTCAAAAACAGTTACCCTTCCAGGTATTATCACAGCTTTCGTATGATGGGAATTCGCGATTTTCGGCTTTAAGTAGTTAATGTAGATAAGTCATTAGATTCCGAGCGTGCAACCGCAGAAACCTGATATTTCGGCCGTGCATTTTTCGGCCATTTTTGAGTGTGCCCACAGATTGAAGCTACAGTCCTCGCTCTATCCTTTCAAATCCGTGGCCGCACAACTGCGCATTCGGCCACAGATACACAAACGCTAGAATATAGTTCGGCGGCAAAGAGCGATGCATGAATTGAATCTGCAGCTAGCTGGTCGATCCGTGCAGGGATGCCGATGTGTCATTAGGACCTCTCGTGTAGCGACGCGGCGTCTTCGCGAGCTTGCTAAAGTAAATGTCAGAACACATGCTTTGTCCTGGCTGAACTCTACATGCTGTATATTGAATAACGAATGTTTCGAACACACTCCGTCACAAAAACTGACAACTACCGGGAAAGTGGTGTGCTCACCACATCTCCCTCCATAACCGCTTTCGGTGACTCCTCTCGGCGGCCGGAGATGGCGCTCTTGTGTGCATGTGGTGTGCCTGCTCGTATATTGTTTCTTTTCTCTTCTGAAGAAGACTTTGGCCGAAAGCTCCATTTGTGAGGGAGAAAAGTGTGGGACGTAACCCAGACTCGAATATAGTTAGCAGCTTTAGATGGACGTAGGCTGCAGGAATGCAGAAATGAAGAGGCTTGCTGAGGAAACGAGAATAGAGAGATGCATCAAACAACCCTTTCGACCTGAAAACAGTATGACAGTTGCCAAACCGTCAGAACTTTAGCACAGGAAATAAGTCAGTACCTCATGTGTTCCCACCATCATTTGGCACATTATTTCGTTCTGGTTCTGTAGGTGTAAAAGTCTTTTTCTCGCATCCCGGATGCGGCTGTTTAATTATAATTAACGCACGATGTTTTACCAACTGCGTAAGACCGCCACACACGTTACTGCAAGCTTGAAAGCAGTTCTCTTGCAAGCATTTTGCACAAGCCTATTTTCGCGCTAATGTGATAAGTTTGTGCAACCATTTTAATAATTCAAACTGCTTGAGGATTTGAATTTCTTCGGTTATACAAGCTTGCACAAGTCTCTGCTTAAGTGTCTGTGCCAAATTTGTTTATGTAATAATCAGTTTCGAGTTAATTTTCATTGCTTTAGCTCGTCAGACCCTCTCAAACAAGCAAACAACTCCTAGAAGATTTTATTCCAGCTTATGCTATGTTTTTGTCGAACGATTTGGATGCCACATCATGACATGTAGTGCAGCATACGATTCTGGGAGGTTTTTTAGTTTCTTCCAGTCATTGGAAATCGCATAGTCGCTGCCACTCTTACGTTAAGATGTTGGAGCTTCTCTCATAGCTGTATATTGCCTTCCAGTGAAGGAAATTTCGAGTGACAAAGCGTTCTGTTCTATCGTAGATAGTTACGTCAGTTTCGTGGATGTATCTTCTATTCACTAAAGAAGTTAATTTGGAACTTAGTTCTTCGTTTCATTGGCCAGTGCTATCAAGTTTTATCATCTCTCTCTCTCTCTCTCTCTCTCTCTGTGTGTGTGTGTGTGTGTGTGTGTGTGTGTGTGTGTGTGTGTGTGTGGGAGCGAGAAAGATAGGTACAAAATGTTTGGTTATGTGTGCTTATCAATTTTGCGATGACGTGTGTGTCCTCCTTTAGATATGGGCAGACTAGTTTAGTTCTCCTCTTTGCTGTAATGTCCATTAGTCTTTGCATAAGGATGCATGTTCCACCATATGCAGCTTGCCTAGAGACTTTGGAATGTGATCCCGTAGGTTCGTATAATAAGTTATTGTTCACCCCTCGGTGGCCTCACTCTTCACGTTCGCTTCAATTGCAGTAAAATATGGTGCAGTTAAGTCTTTTCTGTGGTTTTGTTAAGTTACAGCAATATACCAGCAGTTAGTGCTGCACTAGTAACTCTGTGTAGCAAGCGCTATTGTTCCCGCCTTTCTTTCTCGTGTTTGCCCTTCTATCGCTCTTACCACCTATACGGCCATGCTTTAATGAGGCATGTTTGTTTCCATTCACAACTCTCATGGCCTACGTGTTGTACACAGAGTTACTGGTTTTGCTCCGCCTAGATGCGCAAGAAACACCTACGACACAAGCACTGCCACATACGTGTGCAGCACTAATTGTAAATATGAAAGTTTTTTGTATTGTTTAAATTAAGTCTTGCAGTTAATGGGCTAAATTAAACATTTGGTGGTCATTAGTATTCAGTATTTCATCTTCTCAACTTGTGTCAAAAAATTTCTTAGAGTCTTTTGTTACTTTTACGTAAGACATTAGAAACCACGTAGCATCGAGATACTTCTGCATCTACACTGATGAGCCAAAACATCTACTTAACAGCTTGTTTATCCGTCTTTGGAACGAAATACATCACTGATTCTGCGTATCGGCGATCCGACAGTTTATTTGTAGGTTTGAGGAGGTATCTACGCACAGATAATGTAATTCGCGTAAATAACGGGCCGCTGATTTGCGTACGCGTTGTGGCGCCCGATAGGGACTCAGGTGGGTTCCACAGCATTGCCGAGCGGTTATAGGCGCTTCAGTCCGCAACCGCGCGACCGCAGGTTCGAATCCTGCCTAGGGCATGGATGTGTGTGATGTCCTTAGGTTAGTTAGGTTTAATTAGTTCTAAGTTCTAGGGGACTGATTACCTAAGATGTTAAGTCCCATAGTGCTCAGAGCCATTTGAACCATCCACAGCATTTACCTCAGGGGAATTTGGTCGCCGAGACATCAGCGTGAGTCCGCTATAATGCTTCTCAAATAATTTTAGCGCGGTTCTGGCTCCGAGACACGGACAGTTATTGTGGTGAAAGAGGACATCGCCGTCGGGGAAGACATCAAGCGTGAAGAGATTGCAGGTGGTTAGCAGCTGTCGGCGTATCTTAAGAGTACCACCACAGGCCCCATGCACGCGTAGGAGAACGTCTCCCATAACATAATACTGCTCCCAGCAGCTTGCGTCCGTGACGCTCTGCTCGTTTCAGAGCCGCCGTTCACCTCGATGGCGACGTTTGCGGAGACGACCATCGACCTGGTGTAGCAAAAATGTGATTCACCGAAAGAGCCGACACATTTAGATTGTTCAACGGTCGAATCCAGGTGGTCGCGTGCCACTGCAATCGTAATTTACGATTTCTTTGGGTCAACATGTGAACATGTAGGAGTTTTCTGCTGCGGAGCTCCGTGTTCAACAATGTACAACGGACGGTGTGCTCCGAAGCACTTGTACGTGCACCAGCATTGTGCTCTTTCGGCAGAGATGACACAGATCACCATCTGTCCTACTTCACAGAGCAAACAGGCCTCCGAACCCCTCGTTCAGTGAAGAGTCGTGGACGTCCAAGTATTTAGCGGCTAGTGGTAGTTTCACTGTCCTCATACCTCTCTTCGTAGATTCTCACCAGTAGCACTAGAATATTACACCAACTTCGCGTTTTCGAGATGCTCGTTCACAGGCTCCGCGTAATAATAATGTGCCCTTTGTCAAAGTCACATATCTCAGTGGATTTCGCCATTTCCAGCCCATATTTTCGCTAGTGTTACTCCCCGTCCGCGTCTACTCTGCTTACATACTTTAATTACAGCGTCACGTGCCCGGAATGCCACCAGGCTGCATCCAAGGTCGTCCTGGGCATTAGTCATAATGTTTTGGCTTATCTGTGTACCATACATACACACTGAACACGCCAGCGTATCGTACATGGTGGAAGGTACCTTATACCACTATTCGACATTCCCTTTCCTGTTCCACTCAATAGTAGAGCGTGGGAAGAACGTCTATCTTATTGGCCTCCGTAAGAGCCTATGCCTCTGTACGAGCGCTGAGTGCTCCTATCTTCGCGACCCTTCCGCAAAGGGTACGGTGGCGCAGGGGAATCGTTCAGCAGTCATCTTCCAATGTCGGTTCTCTAAATTTTCTCAATAGTGTCTCTCGAAAAGAATGTCGTGTCCCCTTCAACAATTCCCACAGGAGTTGACGGAGAGTTTCCGTAATATACGCGCGCTGTTCAGACCTACTGGTAACAAATCTAGCAGCCCGCTTCTGAATTGCTTCGATGTATTCCATTAACCCGATCTGGTGGGGATACCAAACACTAGCGGTACTCAAGGCTGGGTCGCACTAGCGTTCTGTATGCAGTCTCCTTTACAGATGAACCAAGCGTTTCTAAAATTATCCACTAAACTGAAGCGGACCATCCACCTTCCCTGCTACCGTTCTTACGTGCTTTTTCCATTTCATATCGCTTTGCAACGTTACATCTAGATATTTAATCTACGTGACCACGTGAAAGCAGAACACCATTAATAATGTATTCGAACATTACAGAACTGTTTTTTTTTTTAATTTATTCACCTGCATTAACTTACATTTTCTAGATTTAAGGCTACGTGTCATTCATCACACCAACTAGAAATTTTGTCCGTCATCTTGTGTCCTATTACAGTCACTCAACAACGACACCTTCCTTTACACCAGAGCGTCATCAGCAAACAGCCGCAGATTGTTGCCCATCCTGTCCGTCTGATCATTTATTATAGGCTGTTAAATACAGCTGTGTTACTGATACGACGGGTAGTGGAAGCAGTCTTTAAATTGGCGCCACATTGCTCTTTGTTCAGATCACTGCGAAGACAAGACGTGCGGATGAGGTTTTCGACTGCAGAGAACATAGGACTAGTGGAAATTCAGCGTCAGCTCTGTGTGGCGTAAGGCCTGCACGTCAGGAGCGCTCAAATAATGTATTTATGGTGCTGATAAGGATGTGGAAAGTTCTATGACAAAGAACGCAGTTAATGACTGCGTGGGTTGTTTCGGCACAGCTAATCTGTACACCGTTCCGTCTAACAAGTGGAACCCAGGAAAGAGATTCCGCTACATGCAGCCTCTGAAGCCTGGTGAATATCGTACTTCAGGCGTGAATCAAGTAATGAGCTGATGCGTTGAAACGGTAAACGTCGCAATCCATAGTATACGCGTCTGCTGCTGCTATGAGCGTGTGAGCGCACCCTTAAGAAAATCTTAGTCTGGCCCTCTTCGGCCCTGTTTCACAGTTCCTGGATTTGATGGTCGCTGCCCAGACATAAATTTCTTAAAGCATTGCGACACAAATCTCAAAATAACTTGTCACGGCTCGTGAATTTTCCTGTGAACACGGCTATGCGCATTGCTTGAATGTAAAGAAAACTTGACAGGGCAAGGGTATATTGGGATAATCGCTTTCTTTTCCTGTGCGCTAATCAGACTGGTTTCTCCATGAAGTCAGTGGATACTTTTGGTACGATTAACAACAGTATCCGATATTGTGCCAGCAAGCAACATCCTGCAGTGCACTGCTGTTGTGGATGAATAAGGGACAGATCCAGTGGAAATATTTCGAGAACGAGGGAAAACCTAATGTGTGTGCAGCGCTGACTGACTGGAAGGCAACCAAGTTTGTTTTCCCGTAGTCACATGGGTAGGAGTGTGCTGGAGCGACGCGCACAGGCTCCCGCAAATAGAGTTGAGTTTTTCCTCAGTGCGGCAAGAGGCAAAGGCGAAAGTGATTTGGCAGTTTTAATAAGTTTCACTCGTAGCCCAGACGGAGAGGAGCTCACACGTAATGAGGTACTCGAACAGAACGACTATCTTCAAGCAATACAGTATTGATTCCGAAGAAATCCGTAAACGGAAGCGCTATTTCTCACATGACATCCCGAAAGCTCCACGGGTGCTTTTGGGAGTGTAGCTCTGGGGGTGCTTCAGAAAACTTAGACGGTGTGATTAACCGTCAAAACGTACTGGAAAGCAACCACACCTTGTACAATGTACGTATTCGTTGACTTACACAGCTGTGCAAAACTTAAGAACGATCTAGATAACATTACATAACATATTACCTTCCCGACAGAAATGAATGAATGAAAGTGCGGGAGCATGTTGCCGGAGGTCTCCCAGTCGTGCACAGAAAGTTGAAAGTCACATGGCGTGAGGTTACCGTGACGGCAGCGCCAAATGAGGCTGGTCCCGGAACACGAGACGGTTGAAGGAACGGGAAAAGACAGTCTGTGTCAATCAGCGAGCAGTTGCGATGCTCTGTGGGGGTGCCGGGTTCGCTTCCCGGCCGGGTAGGGGATTTTCTCTGCACAGGGACTGGATGTTTGTGTTGTCATCATCATCAGTCGTGACAGTGGCTAGATTGGACTGGGTAAAAAGAAAATAGGACTGTGTAAAAATTGGGACTTTGTACGGGCGCTGATGACCGCGAAGTTGAGCGCCCCACAAACGAAACACCATAATCATCTGTGGTGGTGGTCTTCATTAGTACAAGGCCTGGAGACAATATCTGAATGACTCAAGACGGGGAAGAATCATTGGGGAAGTGGAAGGAGGGCTAACTGTGACGAGTGTAGCCCATGAGTTTACTATTGTTCACAGCATTGTTTCACGTGCATGGGAAGAATTCAGAATCACAGACACTGCTGCCCGAAGGAAAGTAGATGGTCAACGATAGTTAACTTCAGCAGCATATGACCGGTACATTGTGCAGCACGCAAGAATGGGCCCACGTCAGGCAGCAGATGCCATTGCGACCGCATTTAACAAACAGGACGCAATCTCACGTTCCAGAGTGACACGGCGACTGCATGAGGGTAGTCACCTTGCCTGACGACCAGTACGGTGCGTTCCGTTGACACCTACACGTCGGTGGCACCGTTGGCGACGGTGCAGAGTATAGGGACTGGACCGACGGGAAATGGTGTCGCGTGCCCCTCTCGGATGAGAGCATATTCGATCTGAGTAGTGATTCTGGACTTAAGCTCATACGGCAAGAGGTGGGAACACGTAATGCACCCAGTAACACTGTCGAACATGTTCGTTTTTGGTGGTCCAGGTGTTATGTTGCGGGGAGACATAATTGTGCTTGGGTGTACTAATCTCCAAATTTCTGAACACGGTACACCTACCGATCAACGTTATTGCGAGACTGTACGCCTTATGCATGTGCGCCTTTTCAGGGGTGCGTACGTCTCTGACTTCATTTCTGTGGATGACAATGCGCGACCGTGTCAAAGGTGGAGCAGATCTTGAAACGAGAGGATATTCGGCGAATGGACAGGCCACCCATCGCCCGGACTTAAATCTCATCTAGCACATATGGGGGATGCATTAGGGAGACGTACAGCAGTAGTCCACATGCACCGACGACTGCCCAGCGGTTGTCAGTCGTGCTGGTCGAGAAATGGGACGCCCTACCACAACTATTCCTTACGTACCTTGTGGCTACCACGGGTACACGACACACGGAATACATTTTGTTCAAATGGCTCTGAGCACTGTGGGACTTAACATCTGAGGTCATCATTCACTTAGAACTAATTAAACCTAACTAACCTAAGGACATCACACACATCCATGCCCGAGGCAGGATTCGAACCTGCGACCGTAGCGGTCGCGCGGTTCCAGACTGAAGCGCCTAGAACCGCATGGCCACACCGGCCGGCAATAGATTTTGTCCTCGGTGATCTCACACCCTGTTAAGAACCATGTCACGCCTCCTGCTGCGTCAAGGGGCCATCATAAATCACGGTAACCTCAGTGTAATTATTGTCGTTGAGTAGAAGTGGTACTTTTGTTCATCTCCTTGCGTATTTCTTACAGTTACCTTCTGTACTGTACTGTTGCAGCTCTTTCTACGAGGTCCAAGTTTCGTAGACCTATGATACTTGGCAGTGACACATAATGCGGAAGTTCCTTTCGTCTCGCACACCAGTCTATTTCGCTCGCCCAAAGGGTTCCCTTAATGCCCGAGTGGCAAAAGCCGCTGCCTTAGGCACCAAGCTGGAACTGGCGCCAGAGGCTCCTCAGTTGTAAAATTTTTAGAGTGGACGCATATGACACTTAATACCGGCCACTTGGGGCGAAAGTGTACGAGGGGAAAAATGGGCGGAGAGGGCATCAAATGATAAGCCGATTGTTTGGAAAACTGTTATCGAACCAGCCCTGGTCATCCCCCCCCCTCCCCCCTCCGTGAAGTAGTCAAACGGCGTCAGAGGGACCAGCGAGAGGGTAAGAGGAAATTTCACTTTGCGCATGCGCAACACCAGTAACGAAGTCCTAGCTGCAAACATCAGCCGTCTGGGTGTTAACCATAACGGCACTGTTTAAATGGATCAATGATAGTTCAGGCTATAGCGTAGTCACCAACTTACATGACTACAAGGCGCTGCGAGTTTGTCTTGGTGCGCGTTTACTATTTTGCATAATACAAATTTATAATCGCGGCATTCTTTATCGATGACCTTGCAACGCAGGCGCACACACGTCCGGCAGGTGGTTGGCTGTAGCTAGAGGAAGCAGTGCTGCCAGACGCCAGCAAGTGCAGCAGGGCAACTCGGCCCCGCTCGGCTTTCACTGTCGTGTGAGTCAGGCGCTGTGGTATGGGGCCGGAAGCCGGGGCCAGTAATCGCCTGGGACTATCTGCCGCGGCGCGCCTCTGCCCGCCCAACCTAATTGCCCAGACGCTGCACCCTCGTCTATTTGGAGATACCTCAGCTGGCATGTTTCTGCACAGAAAACTACTACTTCTCTCTCTTTCGTTGTCACCTTTTAGTTGGTTCCGAAATGGCCGAACGACTTTCACATTTTGTTGTGAGTAAAGTCTGTCAACTGTGTTCAATATTTTTTATTTACGTACTCGTATTTCGGAACGAATGATCAATCTTCAGAGTTTAAAGGTTTCAGTTGAGGCTTCTCGTCACGCCCTGGTGAAGCAGTCGCACCAGAGGGAAATTATACCCATACGTATTACAAAAATGTGTGTGTGTGTGTGTGTGTGTGTGTGTGTGTGTGTGTGTGTGTTGTCCTTCCACGTCTCCTAGTAAACCACTGGACCGGTTTCAACCAAACTTGGTACACACATACTTTACAGTCAGGTGACAATCGCTGTGGGGGTAAGAACCACCTACCTATCAAAGGTTTGGAGTTGGGGGTGAAAAAGTAGCGTAGCCCGCGACGCGTGAATTCCCAGGTTTTATTGGTCCTTTATTTGAGAAAGAAAGAACTTAACCGAGCGAGGTGGCGCAGTGACTAGCACACTGGACTTGCATTTGGGAGGACGACGGTTCAATCCCGCGTCCGGCCATCCTGATTTAGGTTTTCCGTGATTTCCCTAAATCGCTCCAGGCAAATACCCGGATGGTTCCTTTGAGAGGGTACGGCCGACTTCCTTCCCCGTCCTTCTCTACTAACTGACATATTTTACAGACGGTATGTGTGTGTACCACTGAATGTAAGTGTAAAGGTACATCAGTATGACGTCATAATTAAAGACGAGGTGCGTGAAATACTGCCGCATCATGAATGATGTTTAAATTTATTATTTCTTTGCTACTAAATTTCATAGGCAGGATCAGTATCTTCCGGTGAATGTACTAGTGTTTTATCATTGTAAGACGCATGATTCAGCAGTAATGACGTCATAAACATTAAGCACAGATGTTTCCAGAATGAGATTTTCACTCTGCAGCGGAGTGTGCGCTGATACGAAACTTCCTGGCAGATTAAAACTGTGTGCCCGACCGAGACTCGAACTCGGGACCTTTGCCTTTCGCGGGCAAGTGCTCTACCATCTGAGCTACCGAAGCACGACTCACGCCCGGTCTCACAGCTTTACTTCTGCCAGTATTAAGCACAGAGCCAGACGCTGCGTGATAAGGGCGTGGACGCACAAGTTATAAACAAACACGTGGCCAGCGCCCGCTTTCTCCGCTAGTTGCTAAATAAACTAAAATTACTGTCTTTTAAGCAGCACAGCACGAACCAATCAAAGAAATTTTGCTCAAGAGTACATGTACTCCTCTAAATAGCCGGAAACGACAGCAGAGCAAATACAGACACGCTACGCGGTACTGCAATTTCATTTCATTATTCCGCTGCTAATTATTAGACCCCTGCATGGTAAAACAGCCTACATGCAACATAGATGTACGTCTTAATGAGGCTACGAGCGCTACGCAGTGTATCTAGTAACAGGATGGTACAGATCATTCATGACACCTTACAGTGGATCCAACACCAGGGAAAGGAGGTGATATTTTGCTGGGTACCAGGACACCTCTGGATTCAAGGAAACGATGGAACCGACAAAGCAGTCAAAGACGCGGGTCGGGATGGTGGTGTACTTCTATGTGCTGTCCCTGTGCACGCCGTCACCACATTGTCTGAAAGAAGAATCATACGTCGGTGGGAAACCGAATGGTTGGAAGTGACAGACAACAATGTGCGGTCAATCAAGTCGGTCAGGCAGCCTTGGCGGACTTGACGTCAACCATACCGATACTGTTGAGCGCCCCACGTCAGGCATCATCATGAAGGTGTGATACTGGACAGAACAGGCAAACCACGGAACGGGAGTGAGTTTGATGGTGCCTATAATGGTCCTCACAATCTCATCCAAATTATGAAGATGCCTGATGTGGGGCACTCAACGCCGTGCGGCATTAGCCTAGCAGTCTCAGGCGCTACGGTCATGGACTGTGCGGCTGGTCCCAGCGGAGGTTCAAGTCCTCCCTCGGGCATGGGTGTGTGTGTTTGTCCTTACACGCTTGTAAGCTTAGGGACTGATGACCTTAGCAGTTAAGTCCCATAAGATTTCACACACATTTGAACATTTTTTGCACTCAACGGCATGATCATGAGCGCCATTAAGAGGTGTCAGCATGGCAGACGTGATTGCGTGTGCAACTGCTGCGAGTGGTTACGAATAGAACACTGCCCATAAACATTTATTTTTTTATTTTTGCCGTCCAACGGGAAGATCCACCACTCTGTGTTCGTTGTGAACTACTTTCGGCCTAGCATTTTTTAGCTACATGTGTTTTATGCACTGTCGTAAGGGAAACTCTGTTTGGCTGGAGATCTGCCCAACATCCTCGCCGACGCCGACATTATTGGAATTTTGAAATTTCGTGAAATGACGGACCTCATCTCGTAAGTGTTGGGAAAGGATTGTCAGCATGCCCTGAATGGTTAGCTCGCCCAAGCAGTTTAGCATTTTTATGAATTGATTTCAAGTATCGTAGTTCATTGTATCATGACGGCGTCTTTTACAGTTGATAGGTGGATATTAATGCGTTGTTAGCTACTCTACCCGTGTGGACAGCAATCGATCGTAACCCCCACCCCCCCAACCACTCGCTGCAGATGCACCCAGAATCGCCAGACTGGCATGCTGACACCTCTTAATGACGCTCATGACCATGCCGTTGAGTGCCCCACATCAGGCATCGTCATAATCTGAATGAGATTGTAGGACCATTATAGGCACTGTCAAAGTTACTCCTGTGCAGCGGTTTGCCTGTTCTGTCCAGGATAACTCCACCGATTGTCAGAAGAGAAGGTAGAAGGCTTCAAAGTCTTAAGGAGACAGGGCCCCATTGGAACGCTGCTGTAAGCAGGACTTTGCAGAATCCGCCAGCTGTACACCTGAAGTCACGCAAGCCACTTTGGGTTGATCTCCGGTGTACAGACGTATTCAGTGTCACTGTGGCTTGGAGAGAACATTGTAATGTAGATACATCCCAGAATGCTCTCTTGTTTCAAAACCCGACGAAGAAGACTGCATAATTTGATGTTCTCCGTGGCGAGAAGTCGAGACTCGACCGCATCCCAAAGAGGCAAGGGAGGTGTAGTCAAACCCTGACCGCGTGTGATCACCGTGAAAGCACTGCGTCCATCTAACTGGTGGGTAGCAGGAACAGAGAATAAGACGTATCTCGTACATCTGCACACTCCTTGCTTTTAAAGGAGACTAACTGGAAAACAAACTAGAGCGCTATAAAATACCCACCAGAATTACGAAAATCTGCTCTATTGTTAGTCCGTGGTGATGAATGAAGATTCCCTCAGTAATATTTTTTCGCGAGACGCCACATGTCTTTCCGGTTATTTTGCAGTTCAATCTGACTAATACAGTCCCATTCATGTGTGATTGATTCGTCAGGCCATGACGAAAATCCTCTTAAACGTTTGAACCCTGAACATGAAACTTTATCCCATAAACTTTCAACTGTCTGTGTGCCACATCCAACCATTAATGGAGTACATGGTACTCATTGTGACTCCCCACGGCAAAACCGAGCAATTGAGATGAATGGAACACTTAATTATTGAGTCAAGGTGCTGTCTTTACACTAGCGTATTTTCTCTGCAATGTACATTTCGATGCACAGCTGTGTAAACGGACTTCATCAATAAGTCATCCATCATGGATTTGTAAAAAAAAAAAAAAAAGTAATCTGTAATCAGAAATTTTTCTTCCTTGTGCAGTATGCGGGCGACGCCATACATAGTTTGTCAAATCGAAATTAATAATTCGGAAAGTATAGTGTATAAGTGCGACGGTTTAGACAGAAATGACTCGATTTTTCTACAAAAGATAACACATTAATCTGAGTAATTACGTATTCACAGACAGGTGTCACTTTATTTAGTGGCGTCTGTAATTCTGCAGTAGACTCGAATTTTTGTGGAAAGGGGGGGGGGGGGTATGTGTAACAGTTATGCTTGTTGTTTTCCAGTCCTGATGCCAGGCTTTGGGCCAACGTTCAGGATTAAATTCCAGACCACTCTGAGGTGTCTCATAAAGTAAGGGCTTGTGGTACTGTTGATGTTGATCCTTTCATCGGATGGAGATTTTAAGAGAAGTAGGCTATGTGCTGCCGTAGTGTTTCTCCTTTTCCTTTTTATTACAGCATACTACACAAATATAACGCCACACGATACACAGAACCATCACAGTCATTTTCACTCAGCTGTTAAACTTACGACATAGCTCTCATACACATCGTGGAAGTGGGCCATTGTCCGAAAGAACAGATACCATCTTCATATAGATAAGGCTTACCGGCCAATGATCTCCTTCAGTGCGGATGCACTCACATTGCTCGAACTCTTACGGGAATCGGTAGATTGACTGCCGCGAGTAAAGAGTATAGTGGGCAGGTTCAAACGGCCCTGAGCACTATGGGACTCAACTGCTGAGGTCATCAGTCCCCTAGAACTTAGAACTAGTTAAACCTAACTAACCTAAGGACATCACAAACATCCATGCCCGAGGCAGGACTCGAACCTGCGACCGTAGCGGTCTTGCGGTTCCAGACTGCAGCGCCTTTAACCGCACGGCCACTTCGACCGGCTATAGTGGGCAGGGGCACTACAAATGTAGTGTGTGGACAGAAAGTTGGAAATGTGGGTCTCACGAGGAGCGTGCCAGAGATAAGCCCCTGCAGTCGCACTATCCTCAGTGTCCTCGGTGGCTCACTCGGATAGAACGTCTGCCATGTAAGCAGGAGATCCCGGGTTCGAGTCCCGACCGGAGCACACACATTTTCAACTGTCCCCGTTCATATTTATCAACGCCTGTAAGCAACTAATGGTCTGGATTTCATTGTAATTCACCCATTGTGGCGTCCCACCCAACAATGTTGTAAAAAGGTGCTGAACGTAAACTCGTCACAAACAAGACTCAAAGTGCTTGTTGCGAATTTGGGTTCTGGTTATTTAATTGATTAAAATAGAGAACAGAGGAACAGATGTAAACTACACTCTTAATGACTTCATTGGCTTGAAAGTACGGAACGAATCCTTTTAACCGAAAAATTATGATAGTTAGGAACTTGGTGACACAATAAAGGTCGCAAAGTAGACGTTGATAAGAATTAGGAATGACAATGGAAAAAGTATTGACCAACTTGTTCCAGGCGTGAAATGAAACATGAACTTCTAAACTGTTAATCGCAGTTACGTATGTGGAAATATTTTTTGTAGATACAGAAGAATATTGTTTGTAAGCAGTTTTGGAAGTGAACGTGGAGTGTTAGAATGCTGGAAAACAATACAATCGCAGCGTTTGAGATGTGGTGCCACAGAAAGATGTTGAAAATTACGTGACCTTATAAGAAATCAGGTTCTCCAGAGATTCGGCGAGTAGGCAAACACGATGAAAACATTGACAAGAAGAAGGAGGCAGGTGTTGAAGACATCAACGAATAGCATATATGGAACTAGAGGAAGGAGTGGATGGTAACTGCTGTAGGGGGAAACAGAGACGGACATTTCGCCAACAAATAGATGAGGACGCTGGGTGCAATAGTTACTCGGGATTGAGAGGAATTCGGGTGGGCCGCGTGAAACTAGACAGAAGAATTTTAGGGGAGGGCAGACTCCAAGCAAGGAAATAAGTTAGCCGAGGAAGCCCGTTAAGCCGACAGGATGTGCCGTTCTAAGCCACTTCCTTCGAAGTGGATAAACTAACAGCACGTTACGAAATACGTTTCGTTAAACGTAGTAGGCTCGTGAAATTCAACAGAATTCAAGCGGAAAACTGATATAGGCATTGCATTTTTCTTCTCAAAGCTGCTCATAAAATTCATGAAGTCCGATTTCACAAATTTTCTGCCTACGAGTTCTGGACTTCGAGTAAAATGTAACAACGGACGACTTATGTTCTACTCACACACCACTTCTGCCGCACAGCCACCCTCCCTCAGCCCTTTACTGTTAAAGATAATCTATATTTATAAAAAAATACTCTCTTGTATTTGTAAATAGAGTTGGATTAGCAAGTGCTGATAAAGTTTCAGGTAACCTTGTCGTCAATCATCTCAAGGTTGTAAGAACGAACGACTGTGAGTGAAAAGAAAAGAGAAGAAAAGAAAAAAAGAAAAGGCAAGCCTGCATCGGGCTAACACGATTGTAAATACACCGTAAGTTACATTTTAGCGTGAATGTTTTCGTTAGGGCGATTTTAACGTTATTTTAGGGCGACTCCACCTACTGTTTTTTAATGTCAGTGAAGGCGTACTTTATAAAGGTATTCAACATGAATTTTATATTTAAACATTGAATTTAATATTTAAATATTAATATCTGAATTTTCATTAAGTTTGATATTTAATTTGAAGCTCAGCTCCAGTGCGATTCTTCATTAAAAGTGGTAAAGCTTTTAAATGCGTTTATATTTCAATACACGCGCTACTGACTGCAAATCTATTTTGTGCTCAATACTTGACCATTGTTTCGTAAATCAGTATTTAATGTCCTCCAACTTGAGTTACAGCGCTCTACGCCACCTAATGTCTTTCTACACTCCTGGAAATTGAAATAAGAACACCGTGAATTCATTGTCCCGGGAAGGGGAAACTTTATTGACACATTCCTGGGGTCAGATACATCACATGATCACACTGACAGAACCACAGGCACATAGACACAGGCAACAGAGCATGCACAATGTCGGCACTAGTACAGTGTATATCCACCTTTCGCAGCAATGCAGGCTGCTATTCTCCCATGGAGACGATCGTAGAGATGCTGGTTGTAGTCCTGTGGAACGGCTTGCCTTGCCATTTCCACCTGGCGCCTCAGTTGGACCAGCGTTCGTGCTGGACGTGCAGACCGCGTGAGACGACGCTTCATCCAGTCCCAAACATGCTCAATGGGGGACAGATCCGGAGATCTTGCTGGCCAGGGTAGTTGACTTACACCTTCTAGAGCACGTTGGGTGGCACGGGATACACGCGGACGTGCATTGTCCTGTTGGAACAGCAAGTTCCCTTGCCGGTCTAGGAATGGTAGAACGATGGGTACGATGACGGTTTGGATGTACCGTGCACTATTCAGTGTCCCCTCGACGATCACCAGTGGTGTACGGCCAGTGTAGGAGATCGCTCCCCACACCATGATGCCGGGTGTTGGCCCTGTGTGCCTCGGTCGTATGCAGTCCTGATTGTGGCGCTCACCTGCACGGCGCCAAACACGCATACGACCATCATTGGCACCAAGGCAGAAGCGACTCTCATCGCTGAAGACGACACGTCTCCATTCGTCCCTCCATTCACGCCTGTCGCGACACCACTGGAGGCGGGCTGCACGATGTTGGGGCGTGAGCGGAAGACGGCCTAACGGTGTGCGGGACCGTAGCCCAGCTTCATGGAGACGGTTGCGAATGGTCCTCGCCGATACCCCAGGAGCTACAGTGTCCCTAATTTGCTGGGAAGTGGCGGTGCGGTCCCCTACGGCACTGAGTAGGATCCTACGGTCTTGGCGTGCATCCGTGCGTCGCTGCGGTCCGGTCCCAGGTCGACGGGCACGTGCACCTTCCGCCGACCACTGGCGACAACATCGGTGTACTGTGGAGACCTCACGCCCCACGTGTTGAGCAATTCGGCGGTACGTCCACCCGGCCTCCCGCATGCCCACTATACGCCCTCGCTCAAAGTCCGTCAACTGCACATACGGTTCACGTCCACGCTGTCGCGGCATGCTACCAGTGTTAAAGACTGCGATGGAGCTCCGTATGCCACGGCAAACTGGCTGACACTGACGGCGGCGGTGCACAAATGCTGCGCAGCTAGCGCCATTCGACGGCCAACACCGCGGTTCCTGGTGTGTCCGCTGTGCCGTGCGTGTGATCATTGCTTGTACAGCCCTCTCGCAGTGTCCGGAGCAAGTATGGTGGGTCTGACACACCGGTGTCAATGTGTTCTTTTTTCCATTTCCAGGAGTGTATTCAAAGGGTGTTCTGAACAGCATCTGGCAGCAGCTATGAACGCACCAAGGCATGATTTTCGATACTGTAGATGAGGTAGTCTCATACTCTCTCCCTCCCCCTCCCCTCTCCCAAATTATACAGTGTGAGCCGTGTAACACCTTGTTGTTTTTATGGTCTTCAGTCCAGAGACTGGTTTGATGCAGCCCTTCATGCTACTATATCCTGTGTAAGCCTCTTCATCTTGGAATAACTACAGCAACCTACATCCTTCTGAATCTGCTTGTGTATTCATCTTTTGGCTTGACGTCTCAGAGTATTTCCTGTCAATCGACCCCTTCTTTTAGTCAAGTTTTTCCCGTCTAACCTTCGCCATTTCTCTGTAGTACTACATTCCATACTTCATACTTTACTTTTATTTCGTATACGCTTCATGACCTATATATAATTGAAAATTGAGCGTTTTTCATCATTATATATAGTGTCCACGAAAGCGATTTTTCCTAGAAATCGAGAGAGAGAGAGAGAGAGAGAGAGAGAGAGAGAGAGAGAGAGAGAACCATTACGATTGCCGCTTATACAGGGTGTTACAAAAAGGTACGGCCAAACTTTCAGGAAACATTCCTCACACACAAATAAAGAAAAGATGTTATGTGGACATGTGTCCGGAAACGCTTAATTTCCATGTTAGAGCTCATTTTAGTTTCTTCCACCTACGCTCAATGGAGCACGTTATCATGATTCCATGCGGGATACTCTACCTGTGCTGTTAGAACATGTGCCTTTACAAGTACGACACAGCATGTGGTTCATGCACGATGGAGCTCCTGCACATTTCAGTCGAAGTGTTCGTACGCTTCTCAACAACAGATTCGGTGACCGATGGATTGGTACAGGCGGACCAATTCCATGGCCTCCATGCTCTCCTGACCTCAACCCTCTTGACTTTCATTTATGGGGGCATTTGAAAGCTCTTGTCTAAGCAACCCCGGTACCAAATGTAGAGACTCTTCGTGCTCGTATTGTGGACGGCTGTGATACAATACGCCGTTCTCCAGGCTGCATCAGCGCATCAGGGATTCCATGCGACGTCGGGTGGATGTATGTATCCTCGCTAACGGAGGACATTTTGAACATTTCCTGTAACAAAGTGTTTGAAGTCACGCTGGTACGTTCTGTTGCTGTGTGTTTCCATTCCATGATTAATGTGATTTGAAGAGAAGTAATAAAATGAGCTCTAACATGGAAAGTAAGCGTTTCCGGACACATGTCCACATAACATTTTCTTTCTTTGTGTGTGAGGAATGTTTCCTGAAAGTTTGGCCGTACCTTTTTGTAACACCCTGTATACTTACGCGGTAAACGCTATTCAACGAATACGGCTCTGGCGTATAGATAAAGGCACCTGGCTGGGGAACAGAGAACTGGTCCGATTTTCAAACGCATTCAGCAATATTTTATTTGTATTAAATTTGTAGGATGGGCTGGTTAATAAGGTAATCAATAAGGTGTAATAACAAGGTAGACAATATAATTGTCAAATGAATTCGATTAGTAAAGAATTAAAATTTTAAGCGTCGTTGTATGAAAAACAGTTCCGGATAATAATGCTGCGAATTCGTCACGAGGGACCACAGACAACCGGCAACCGGCCGCACAGTGTTTATTTACATCGAGGCGTGTTACAGAAATTATTTGGAGTTTCAAATTTTCAATATCTTTATGGAAACCCAGCGGTATTGCTCAACTGCGCGGTTGTAGCAGAGATTCGTACCACAATTGTTGTTCAACTTTCAGCAACGATTTTTCAAATTAGAATTATAAACCAAGACTGTTTTCCGCCATATCTTCGAAAGGAATGGTGTATTTGGGCGAATGTTGCATTCATTAGATGTTTTGATGGCACAAGTATATTTGCTTCCGGTGTTTGTATGGCAAGTGCCTTCCATCCAAATGTTCGAAGGAAAGTGAGGACACACAAAGAGTAAAAGAGCCATTGTAAGGCAACCAGGATCAAAATTTTAGTTCCTTACTAATCAAGAGTCGTTCGAGAAATCCGTTTACCTATCTTGTTATTAATTGTTACTGTCACATCATTAAAAGTCCTATTCCTACCGATTTCGATATGCCAAGAGACACAAATAAAAAAAAACTGCAGGCTGCATTTGGGAATCTAACAAATGGTCTCTCCTCCCCAGCCACATGCCCGTGTTGCTACACCAGCGGCGCTTCCGTTGAAGAGGCTTTTAGCGTTTGCCTTAAGAGTTACGTTAGTGGCAGACGCAACAATTTATTTTCTCAATATCTAACTGACCCTACATATGATGATGGATAAACAGTTATTTATCGATACCGTCTATTTTGAGTCAATTATGCGTCATGAGTTTTAGGTGCGATTTTTTTCAAAACCGAAGGGCGTTGAGCCAGAATTTCGTACAAGAAACCCCTTGAGTGCAAGGTTGCAACTTCAGTCTTTAGTAAAGCTGATTTTAAAGTGTTGTGTTAACTATTGTCACAGGAAAATTATTAACTGTTAGTGACTCTCCATTGCATCAGGAGAGCGACCGAAAATGAGTTTACGTGAGTTGTAGATATCAACCTTCTGTGGGATGTACTTATTACACTTCACACAACAGAACGTCGTTGACAGTCATATGTTTAAAAATTGTCTTGTTCGGGAATGACAGAATGGAAAAATGGCAGGCCACAGTGATCCGAAAGGTTCGTACGGTCAAGATCGGAGGCGAACAACTTGAGAGTTGGAAGCCGTGTAGGACGTTCAGCTAGGTAACCACTCTTAAAGAATGCATAAGGAATCATATTAGTTTAACGGGGTGATGAGAAATGATGGAATGTGATGGCATACAACCGAATGCCAAACAGTCTGTCGTGGAGTTTATTGTGAAATTGGCTATTCTTTAAGACGTAGCTGCAGATAGCGCGATAATGTTTTATATTCACGAAAAAAAAATCCAGAGGCTGAATTTGTCCAGTGGCTCTAGGTGGTATGAACTGCAATGTCACACACTCTGCGGGACGGGTAGTTCGCTATAGAGGAGTAAGAGTTTTATACGCAGGCCAGACTTAAGCAAAAGCAAGTTATTTTGACCAGATATTGGCAAAAAGCAGTGCTCATACCATAGTTGTAGTTCCCTTATGCCCATTTCCCCACGCTTGCTCGCTATGACGCGAATACTACCTGCTGCCCTTGCAAGATCATCACACGAGAAAGAATCGTACGGGGGAGAGCACCTCCGACTTCTCGCAGCACAATAATTAACTTTTCAGCCAATTTATCATCCAGAGTAACAGTCCGCATAATTGTATATGCCTGCGTTGAAGCCTTGATGTTAGTTAATCTTGATACAACACTCTTGGTACCTCAAATTTCTAGGGTTCCTTTCATATTCATATCGTCCTCAAATCCCGATTGGTCGGAGTTAAGAAACAAATTCCTTTCTAAACGATAGCCTAAGTTGGTTTACGTCATCTACAAATTTTCGGGGTGTTTTCGCTGTTGGGTGTGCATCGTCAAGATGACGCTTTGTTTGCAATCTCATATCTTAAGTCTTCCAGTTCTGTAGCATTGTTTGGAGTTATGCAACCATCCACTGCTTACGTTGAAATCACTGTAATCTGTCGTCAGGCCGGTGTGGCCGTGCGGTTCTAGGCGCTTCAGTCTGGAACCCCGTACCACTACGGTCGCAGGTTCGAATCCTGCCTCGGGCATGGATGTGTGTGATGTCCTTAGGTTAGTTAGGTTTAAGTAGTTCTAAGTTCTAGGGGACTGATGACCACAGATGTTAAGTCCCACAGTGCTCAGAGCCATTTGAACCAATCTATGCCGCGCGAAATTTGATGTGCATAACGTAGTAGGTCACTATCAAACACATCCTGTAAATCGTTTCGAACATCCTTGAAATCCGCAAGCACGAGTTTCTGTAACAAGTGCGCCTTGTCCTCCCTTGAATATCCGTAGTTTCTTTTATGCACCACACGGCCATATTGCTGTCGACTTATTCAAAAACTGTTCATAATTGTTTCTTCAATCTACTGTGGATGACATTGCAGGTACGTAATTATGTTTAATTCCCGCTCCTGGACAACGATTGCCCTTCACACTTCGCTCCGAAGACGGGATTTGTGGCGTTCTGTGCGACAAGAGGGGTGGCCTACGTGACAGTGTTTTTCACTTGTCATTTTTGTACTCCCCATGTACATTGCCCACACATTCGAGTGTATGCAAAACCACACATTCCACTGACTCATGTTGCAGAAACGCTAATATTTGATCTGCCACTTCCTCCTCACTCTACGAAATTCATTCGGTTCCTTTCTGTCAACATCGGCAACTGTTCGATGCCGCGTTCGGTTTTTTTTTTTAATTTTTTTATCGTTACCATTGCTCTGCTTTGTATCGACACCACTAGCACAGTTGTGAGTTACTCGTCGATTAAGCAGTTAACGGAAGCGCCGTAGTCTCACGCTGTGCTCGCCGTTGAATGCATCTAGTCCCAACCCCTGTTGTCATTAGCAGCCAATATTAGGTTGCATGGCAGATAATATGTGAGGCGTCGAATACCGTAGACATCATTGGCCTTTTGCGACGTCGCACTCAAGAGGTTCCTTGTTACTCTTTAATTTTAGATGGTAGAAACTCGACTTGCCAAACATGAAACGAATCGGTTGGTCGTGTCTTGAGGTCTTCCCCTTCTGAGGTATTGATGTAGTCATGACTTTCTAGATGGGTATGTATACTTCTTTTAACTTTTCTAAACATTTTTGAGTACGAAGATATTCCACTCCCTTTTACTCCGATTCACTTGGCTACAATTATCCTTTTGAGTGAAATGATAGTGACTGCATTTATCAAGATCGACATTAAGTACGAACGCTTTTGAAACAATTTTTCGACAAAGATTTTAAATTTTCGCAAGTAACACCTTCTGTTCAGTTACGTGTCTTCTTAATACATCTTCACGTCATTAACGTAGTAACGGTAACGCTGATTGCTCGGACGTATTAGTGAAGACAAATAGGCGAGTAATTGATATAGATTTGAAATCATACAAAACGTTTTCGTTTTTATCTTTACAAATCAACATCTTCTTAATAATAATCACAGGCCGCTGTCACAACGACGAGTCTTCTAGCTTGGCTTTGCCATCAGCTTGGCGCATATGGTAACAAGCTTCCAATGAGGGCGTACCTTGCTGTAGCAAATCCGCCGCCTTGGCTCCAGCGCCCTCGAATCGTTGTAACAGAATGAACAACAAGCACAGTAAAAAATACTTTTAACGTAAACCATATACATTCCAAATGCACTTATTTTCCATATCAAGACTAATAATTCTTAACTGTATTTTCTTTAACGTATACTACACAATTTATATATACATTATACGTAAATCGAAAGAAGGAAAGTGGTGCTGACAGTGAGGATGTGCTATATTCCCTCATGAATATCGGCACACGTTACGAAAAGTACATTGCTCCATTTAAGAAACCCACACTTGATTCGATATCTCGATTATTAGAAGAGGGCACGCTATTAAGCCTCTGCTTACCAGAAAATCTGTGTAGCGTTGCTTACAGTCGGGCCTCTCGGGCCTGTGTTGTTTAAATTGACACTATTTTGACCGCTTATGATATGAGCGACTTTTGGGGTATAAATACTTCTGTAATAATTTTATTTATTTAAAGTTGACCGTATAAAGATAAAGTTTTTATACTTTTACTGGTGGTTTTTATTTTGATTGCAAATTTGCGCGGGGTCTGCAGACAATAGCAGAAGGTTTATTGCACTGCTTTAGGTGTAATAAAATCGGCAGGTAGTTCACTTTTTTTTTTTCTCTCTCTGATAGTACCAACTAACGCAAATTTTGTGACAGCAAATAATGAGCTAAATCAAGAGATGTAAAACGTTATCACAGGTGATATTATGTCCAGACTTTTCAAATTAGATCAGCAGGGTTTTTACAACATTTTCTTAAAGTCGCACTGCTCTGGTTTCTTCCTCCTTCCCCAGATACACTGTCGTCTTGCAGCAGTAGCTTGTTACACTGTTACCAATTGCCCAGAACTTTTTCCGTATCTATGAGTTTTTCATAGGCTGTATTGTCAAAATGGGCACGTCGAAATGTGACCAACTGTTCATCCACCGTCATGCACCATCATGGAATGTAGGCATCACTAAGGGTAATTTCCTATATCTCAGAAACTTTTCCGATTGTTTCCAATTTTTGACTTGACCGATGTTCACATCGGGCCCTGCATTGTCACAGGGCAACACTCTCAGAAAAGCACGCAAGCGATTGCGAGAGACAATTTCATTGAACAGTGGTCGCCCATTATCTATACTCCAGAGCTGACTAATATGTTCATTTGTTGACTTGCAAACTCCAGTCAGGATCAGAACACCAAGAAACTTTCTCATTGCATGCTTATCTATATCCACCCAGTACTCGTAAACGATTCGGCCTTCCTTATTGGTTGCTCCACATTCACGCTTTGCCAATGAGGGGTACACGAAAGAACAACATAAAACAAGGTTCTTCATTATCACACTTCTAGTCGAATAACTTGTAAGTCCCTGGACTTTTTTCAGTACATTATTTTTGCTCTGGTTACCAAAAATTCCAGCTTGAGAAGTTATAGCCCGTATTTCATTCCCATTTCGAGAAAACAGGAGTCACACTCAACAGAATTTGCACTAAATTATTGTTCTGCGTCTTCGTAAAGGGATTCTTCATTATCTCATCTTTGTGTAGTTCTGAGTTTTCAGAGACATCTACTCAAAATCGTCATCTCTGGAAGCTTCACATTAACTAGGTGGGTTTTCAGAATCAGAAGACTGCTCCAGCAATTCCCGTACGGGAGGAAACGTGCACCAACACTTCAACGCAAAGCCATAGGGAAATTTTTATAACTTTCCAAAATTATGAGTAACTTGGCAAATTAGAAGAAAAGCATAATATTTCATTAAAATAAAATATATACTTACTAATAGAGAAGATATTAAAAATCGCAGACGGGCCTCTGAAGCCCGATGGTAGGTAAAAGAGGTAAACATACAACAAAATTACGTGCCCCTCTGCCTACTATCATTTATCGGGAGTTCTGAACTGTTCACGATCAGTTTGGTATCAGTGAGCGGACCGTCAGACATTCCGCGCTTCAGATCGCGGCCACGGTGCCGGCCTTGCGGTCAAGTGCCGACCGCGGGGTCAGCGACCCACCCGTCGCCAAACTAGTTCTTGCCGCAGCGCCGTAGCTTACGTAATACTGGCCATGTGTTTGCCCTCAGGCCCACCAACACACAGCTCCCCCTATGAATGCGTCGCGTGGTAACTCTTCTATGGCCAGAGTTGCTGTGCTGTGGTATCTCCCGATCTCGTGATCACTGGTTCGTCTCACGGCGGCGGATGTGATTTGGTCATTTTGTGGCCAGAACAGTGAAGGGGACAGGCGGGCGCTTGTGATGATGTCCAGATTAAACACCAATTCCAGTAGCTGAATTCCCAACCTCCTGTCATAGATTCACGAGGGTGATCACTTCGTCGGACAGGAGCATAGATCCTGGAGGTTGTCTTAATAATTTTCACCTCTCCTTCCAATACCACCAACCGTAACACTATTCTCTACACGCACTCACGAACTGCTGTCCATGAATGCAAGTAGTTCAGATCTAATGATGGACAGGTGCTGGTGTTGTGAATCAGGCTTGGGCGTTTAACTGCTGCCACAATAACCTTCCCGCAATCAGTGTTTTATTGACGGAGCACTTAGAATGTGCAATGAATCGACTAATGAGACTACCGACACTATGCTTGTACATCATCTTGCGTGGTATTGACAGAGGACAGCTCATTTTGTATTATCGCGAAGTAGGAAAAAACTGTCACGGCTAAGATACGCGATTCGGTATGGAAATCATTAAAACAAAAGCGCTTTCACGAAATTTCAGTCAGCAACATTCCCCTCCGAATACATAAGATTGTGTTGAGTCCTACATACATTTAGATAATGATCGTTGTTGTTGTTCTTGTTGTGGTCTTCAGTCCAGAGACTGGTTTGATGCAGCTCTCCATGCTACTCTATCCTGTGCAAGCTTCATCATCTCCCAGCACCTATTGCAACCTACATGCTTCTGAATCTGCTTAGTGTATTCATCTCGTGGTCTCCCTCTACGATTTTTACCCTCCACGCTGCCTTCTAATACTAAATTGGTGATCCCTTGATACCTCAGAACATGTCCTGCAAACCGATCCATTCTTCTAGTCAAGTTGTGCCATAAATTTCTCTTCTCTCCAGTTCTATGCCGGGATGGTTCCTTTCAAAGGGCACGGCCGACTTCCTTCCCCGTCCTTCCGTAATCCGATGAGACCGATATTCAGTACCTCCTCATTAGTTACGTGGTCTACCCATCTAAGATAATGATCACAGAATTAAATAAATCAGAGCTCACACGAAAAAATTAGGTTTTCATTTTTCCCATGTGCTATTTGAGTGCACCTTACGTTTGTAAAGTCATCTAGGTACTGTGGATTCATTGTAGAGAAAGCCAGAAGCCATTGTCGTTCGTAACAAATGACTTTCAGGCCTGCTGATGGCCAAGGGAAGCAAGCGTTACGATAGAGTTCCAGATTAGAGTAAACAAAAGTTAACAGACAGTAATGGAGAAGAATATTTCCTTTTTTTCCCAATAGCCTCTCTTCTTACTTGTAAAATGTAGCGAGTGTAGGTGTCTGTAAAGAGAATAGAAGATTCAGTGCTGAAGAAAACTTTTCAACTTCGTGAAAGTCAATCGGCTATTTTTATCGGAGTAGATGGAATGAACATAATATTAAATTAAAAACGCATGTAATGGTCGAAAATAGAGACTACTGCATAGCTATTTTCCTTGTTATAATGAATTCTACTACTTTAAATGATGAAAGTGTATGAATGCAGCTTGCCGCTAACTTGGTGTAATGTTTTGTCTGTACAGAGGTGTATCTGTCGCCTTTGTTACTCCTTCACTCTCACACATAAATCGGTACAATAAAGTTAGGGCTTCGTATTTTATGTTTAGGCTGATCCGTGATAAGACAGACAAACAATTATGCTAATGGAGGATTCTGAGTAATTTTCTAGAATTTCATTCGCTCTCTCTCTCTCTCTCTCTCTCTCTCTCTCTCTCTCTCTCTGTCCTTTATCTGTGTACAGTTTAAATATATTATTTACGTGAAATCAGCCTAGTAGAATCTCTGGTGGAGCCCTTCGTCTTAATATTCAGCGGCTGGCTTGCTAGAAAAGATCTTTACATTTGTTATTATTATTAAGCGCTGCATTCAGTTGGGAAAATCGATCGTTTGAACAATTCGTTCAGTTTACGACCGATTTAGAATTTCAGATGTGGACGAAGCCTTTTTGGACGATTTATAAAGACTCGGAGATTGCAGGTTCTCTTCGTCACAGCTGAAACTTCCCCACTAATTACAGGGCCAAGACAATCATCAATGATTCAGACAGAGAACTCATTCGTCATTCACTCTAGAATAAAATGTTCACAAACCTTATTTCTGAGGAAAATTGTATATTCACCATCTCCATTACATGTTCCGTTTTCTATGGATTCCAAGTCTTATGTAATTGCTTTTACAGTTTTTTCTTTCTCTTTACCTATCACGCTAGCGGCACAAACGTTAATAGCTCGTTTTAGCGAGAGGAAGAGTAAATATGTCTCTTTTAGCAACCCGACAATCTTCCAACCGATACTCGCGAAGCTGTTCCTTTATTCCTCTGTAATAACCATGGAGCATACATCTCTGTATCTCTGTTATTCCAAAGAATAAACGTACTAGAAAAATACCTTGGCGTCGACGAGCTGTCGGCGCATATATTACTAGAAAATCCGATCAGATACTTTTCCAAAAGTGAATAATTGTGGATGATTTGATTGACCATTATTAATTATTGCGTGGTAGAGGGTAATTTTCCGTGAGGAGATTACATTGTGTCACATCAGTTGTGTGGCTATTTTTCTTAAGAGGTACATGTTGGTGTGCTAAACGTGTTTCAACTTTGACTAATCCACAATAACGATAAAAAGAACAACTAATTACTCCCGTCATGTTTTAAAACAAAGTTAAATGCCTGAAGCTGTGCAGTTGATTTAGCGAAGGTGTAGCATTTGATCGAGTGTGCAAGATGGTGGCAGCGATGCAAATGTATATGAGTTATATGATAGGCGAGAAGAGGGCATACAACATGAACCTGTAAGCATCTATACTCTGCTGGCGATACTTCCTATACCATGTCGGCGTCCGTATTTAGCTCGTGTCTCTCAAATTTTACTATCTTTTGTATGAGATAAAGGGTGATTCTTTGATATTACGAACTTTCAGGCATGATGAAGAAGGCTAAATATGCCAAAGAAGGCTAAATGTGCCAATTTGAGGTAAGGGACACTGTCCGGAAACGAACAAATCAAAAGTTTTAAGCGAAAACCTTTCTGATACCTCTGACGGTGGAATATATGTACCGGTATGGTTGTTACTAAGATTGAAGGTGGCTTTCAGAGGTCATAGTATGGATCAGTGCTGGTAAAAATGGGCTCTAAAATGCATATCGTAAGAGCAGTGGGCACCTGTTTAACAGAAAAGATGTGTTTCACAGTAGCGAAGATGAAAAAGTACTTCTAGCTCCTATGGTGCGTATGTCAGAGCACGTAGGCCATTTACTGGACACTTTTTTCGTATGTTAGTCCACATAAGCACTTCTGAAAGTTGCCTACCCTGCAATCTTAGCAACAACAGTATCTGTACATATATTCCACTGTAAGATGTGTCAGAACGATTTACGCTTAAAAATTTCGACTTGGTCGGTTTCTAATCAGGGTCCCTTACCTCAAATTGATACATTTACCCTTGCTGATCACCCCGGAATATTTGTATCATCATCGCGTAATAACACTGGCTATGTAGGAGGAAGTGTATTAGAAAAATATGAAGAGTGTGAGTGGCAGCTGTAGAAATCTCTCTTTTAAAACAAAATTCGTCTTATCCTTTTTGCCTATCCCTAAAGATTCTGAGGAGACAATGCAGTCATTAGACATTCCTTGACAAGTATCGCAATTAATGCTTTCTTGTTCTGTGTTCGTTCAAAAGTACGGTAGAGACAGCAGCAGCGCTGAGAGGCTGCGTTCTGTCTGTAGCTAGCCGACCAGCTCGTCCCCCCTCCCCCAGCTTGTTTCCCCTCCTCCTGATGCGCTGTGCCGTGGCTTATCTGGTGACGGCGCTGTTTGTCCCCACAGACCAGAGAATCCCATTTCCCAGATACCGCCATCCTGTCAGGGAGCGCAGGGGACGTCAACGGAAACGGAACAAACAGCCGATCGCCCCGGAATGCGGCCGGGGGGATCGAACGGCGTGAGATACGCGCCCACAAGACCTGCCAGCGCTACGCCGCGACACTCCCCGGCCGACACGGCTTCCCGTGCTTTACCTCACCAAAGGCTTCTACGGCGGAATCGGCTTCCAGACAAGATAAACGGCCATCTTCATCTTTTTTGCCTTGAGAGGCCCCATACCACCTTTGAGTCCTCCAGTAGAGTGTGCGCACAAAATTTGCAACATCGTACTCAGCAAGCCCCTAATGGTTCGTGGTGAAGGATACTTCTAGTACCATTAACTGTCCCTTCTGGCCTGTTCCACTCGCTAATGACACGTGGGAAGAGTGATTGTCCGTTAGTCTCGGTATTGGCTCTAACTTCTCTAATTTTCTCATCGGAGTCACTTCGCAAGAAGTATATGGGAGAAAGTAATGTCGTCTGACTCTTTCTAGAAGGTACTCTCTCGAAATTTCGGTAGTAAACCTCTGTGATGCACAACTCGTCTCTTGTAACGTCTGCCACTGGAGTTTGTTTAGCATTTCTGTAACTGTCTCGCGCCGACTAAACGATCCCGTGCATCGATCTTCATGTCTGCCGGGCCTACCTGGTAAGGGTCCCATACTGATAAACAGTACTCAAGAATCAGTCGAACAAGCGCCTTATAAGCCACTTCCTTCGTGGACCGATTACGTTTCCTTAGGGTTCTTCGTATGAATGTGTGTCGCATCTGCTTTTCCTACTGTTTGCTTTGTGGTCATTCCACTTAAAGTCGCCCTGGATAGTTACTGATATTTGACGGTAGTTACTGCTGCCAGAAACTTTTCATAATGTCAAAAATAGTGTACTTCGTCATTTCTTCCATTTTCCGTCGTTCCTTAGTCGATTTTTTTTTTTTTTTTTTTTTTTGCGATATGCGTGTCGCTTCTTTTGCTTATGAAGTATCTTAAGTGACGTTGTATATATACGTATTTTCAACGCGGCATCCATTCATGACAATGCATCCCTTGCCGTCCGGCGTAAAGAATGACGCACCGTTTGAAGAATACGCGGTTGTTGTTGTACCTGCTGGCACGCATTGAAGACGCTACCCTGTAGGTTCTGCACACCGTTGATTAGCGTGGCGTGGACAAATTCCTTAAAGTGTCCCCATAACCAAAATTCTAAGGGATTGAGGTCTGGGGAGCGAGCAGGCCTAGGTGTGCCAGCCAGCTCGCTCTATATACTTAATCGTGATGACTCCAGCGCGGTGCAGCACACGGGAACAAGTGTAGTGGAGCACAACTATCTGAGCGAAACATCACAGCAGCTACATCGGATAGAACCACTCTGCTACACACACCAAAATACGTACGTTTACTGAACAGCCTGCCACGTGCTCGTCACTAGTTGGCTATCGTTTTATGGTCTTAGCTCCCCAACGTTGAATTTTCCATTTATCGTTATTTGGAATATTTGCTCGATTCCGTGTTCCATACCTTTCTGTGTTGACAGATGTGAAAATTACCGAACTATCAGTTTAATAAGTTACAGCTGCAAAATACTAACGCGAATTCTTTACAGACGAATGGAAAAACTAGTAGAAGCCGGCTTCGGGGAAGATCAGTTTGGATTCCGTAGAAATGTGAGGCAATACTGACCCTACGACTTACCTTAGAAGCTAGATTAAGGAAGGGGAAACCTACGTTTCTAGCATTTGTTGACTTAGAGAAAGCTTTTGACAATGTTGACTGGAATACTCTCTTTCAAATTCTGAAGGTGGCAGGGGTAAAATACAGGGAGCGAAAGGCTATTTACAATTTGTACAGAAACCAGATGGCAGTTACAAGAGTCGAGGGGTATGAAAGGGAAGCATTGGTTGGGAAGGGAGTGAAACAGGGTTGTAGCCTGTCCCCGATGTTATTCAATCTGTATATTGAGCAAGCAGTAAAGGAAAAAAAAAAAAAGAAAAATTCGGAGTAGATATTGAGGTCCATGGAGAAGAAATAAACACTTTGAGGTTCGCCGGTGACATTGTAATTCTGTCAGAGACAGCAAAGGACTTGGAAGAGCAGTTGAATGGAATGGATAGTGTCTTGAAAGGAGGATATAAGATGAACATCAACAAAAGCAAAACGAGGATAATGGAATGTAGTCGAATTAAATTGGGTGATGCTGCCGGAATTAGGTTAGGAAATGAGACACTTAAAGTAGTAAAGGAGTTTTGGTATTTGGGGAGCAAAATAACTGATGACGGTCGAAGTAGAGAGGATATAAAATGTAGACTGGCAATGGCAAGGAAAGCGTTTCTGAAGAAGAGAAAATTGTTAACATCGAGTATAGATTTAAGTGTCAGGAAGTCATTTCTGAAAGTATTTGTATGGAGTGTACCCATGTACGGAAGTGAAACATGGACGATAAATAGTTTGAACAAGAAGAGAATAGAAGCTTTCGAAATGTGGTGCTAAGAAGAATGCTGAAGATTAGATGGGTAGATCACATAACTAATGAGGAAGTATTGAATAGGATTGGGGAGAAGAGAAGTTTGTGGTACAACTTGACCAGAAGAAGGGATCGGTTGGTAGGACATGTTCTGAGGCATCAAGGGATCACCAATTTAGTATTGAAAGGCAGCGTGGAGGGTAAAAATCGTAGTAGAGGGAGGCCAAGAGATGAATACACTAAGCAGATTCAGAAGGATGTAGGTTGCAGTAGGTACTGGGAGATGAAGCAGCTTGCACAGGATAGAGTAGCATGGAGAGCTGCATCAAACCAGTCTCAGGACTGAAGACAACAACAACAACAACAACAACAACCTTTCTGTGACGCTATTACCAGGTTGTTGTTTGCAAACCTATACATAGTAAAAAAAAAAAAACTTCGCAAACCCCCTCCCCCGAGCGTTAACAAGTATTTATATTTTTCTAATAGACAAAGGCGTTATAGAAAATATCCTGTGAACAGAATAAATTGTCTTTATAAAAATGTTATAAACTACAAAAGATTTGATGTGTAGGACATCAGCAACGGAGAGGCGTGATTAATTAATTTAAAGATATCTGCTTCAGTTGTATTAATGATTATTCAAGCCGCGTCCAATTTCGGAATGTTAGAATCCCATCTTCAGATTCATAAAATTGTTACATTTGTTAACACACACGTGATCGGGTCAGTCAGTGCAAGGGCTCCAAATCACTGCATCTTAGCGGAAACCGTCCGCCGTCGGCAGCTTCACGATATGAACTCCAAGGTCGTGGTTTGGATAATCATTAGTCCAAGTGTTATAAGCTAGATATCTACTTTATAATTTTATTAAATTTTTATCTTAAATATCTTCAGACAACACAAAAAAATCATGTATCGACAGACGGTGGGTTGAGAGTGGGATCAAGAAATACAGGACATTGTCCAGGAGGAACACTGATCCCTATTTGATGTCAAACTATCACAGAAAGCTGTTACATACTTCTTGCGAGCCTGGCGAATGGGGTACTGTGTATCAATTTAAATTTAAGTCGTTTATCGTCCAATGCTCAACATTGCTATATGGTATGTTGTTTAGTTCGTAACCGGTTGTAAACTGTTGAAAACAGCTTCCTTTTGTAGACAACGTTTCCAAGAAAGTAGTCGTGGCCTGTTTTGGCGCTTATCCAGCAGCAGACTGGAAACAACTGACTTTCACACACTCACCTCATTTGTCTTACCGCTGCCCTAGAATTGCTTACCGTCTTCTCCCCATACCCGTTACGAATATCTCACTCAACTCCTGAGTAGTGTATATTTCGAAGCAGTACAGATATGTTAATAATTAACATTTTAAAATAAGCGGAAATTTACATAGCCTAGGAAAGACAAAAGGATACACGTGGACGGTAGGGCAGGGAAGGATATATGTTAAAGCACGGTATAATGCGAAACCATTATATCTGTACAGACAATGTGTAACGCGGATGTATATGCGAGATAAGTTGATGTGTTACTCGTATAAATGGAATGTAGCGATGATTAACTGCATTCACGTAGTTCAATTTTTGACTAAACATACTACTTTAAGAAAGATACCAGTAATTTCCATGTTATTAGATTTATTTGTACCGTATCGTAATTACAGTGCCTGTGGTTTCCAGCTTTGTTTGCTCTTCTTATAGTAGCGGATTTTTTACTTTATTTGTCGAGTGTCCGAATCCAGGTTCCCGATCTTTTTTAACCTTTCTTGCTTGCTGGAGCTTTAAAGCTCTTGCTTTGGCTTCATGCTCAGCTGCACATCAATTCCATCGAAGTGTGATACAAAAGTTTTACAGACGTCCTCTAGTCTTGGTCCGCCTGCGCACGTACCTTGAAAAAAGAAGAGACGTACTTGAAAAAGGGTGGGATCCATTTACGGGTCGTGTGCCACTGTGAACGAACTACAAACTTGCATATTTGAAGTCTCAGCACATTCAGAATAACGTAATTTATCATAGGATAATACGACTCAAGAACATAGGCAGACAGTGAACGATGTTTCTCGTTTGGCACCGCTGCCGTAAAGCAAACCTAAAGCTGAGCCGTCGCCGAAGTGAAATACGTCTAATGAGAATGTGGCGGGCCTTAAAGTTGATACGTGTCTAAAACTGATGACTGAAAGGACCTATAAAAAAGAAAAAACACAGGCGTTCGTTCTTCATTGCAAACAAAATATTTTGGGTAGAGTTACCTGATGTACAGAATACAAGTATCAAACGCGTGATGTTCTCAGTGGCATAGTTACAAAGATTCTGCTGTACATATTAAAGATCATCCTGAAAGGTTTAGTAGATCGATACAGCTAACTTAATAATGTAGATGAATTCATTCATATCGAGAACAGTCTGAATGCAGGCAATTCACATTCAGTCCCATAATAATCCGAATGTAACGAAACAGGCAGAAGCAAACAATTAAATTTTGATGATAGAAATGTCTACAGCTGCCACGTTAACGCATTTTTAACAGACGGAAGAAAGGATGGTCATAGTGTAGGTAGGTTGAATACAACATAATGTATACCGGCATATGAATTTGCTATTCCATTATAAAGTGCACCCACAGTGATGTGGAATATTATCATGTAGGTTACGCTGAATGATTAAGTGATTGGCGGGGTCAGCCGAACTTCATAAAATTTTCATGAGCTTCAGTATTCCAAAGGAAATGCTCTAAATACAATACAGAAGCAGCCCATATTCGTCATGATTTTTACTGGAATGTGTAAAATGCTAATAAGGGTTCTTGTCGGAGCAAGAGAGAAATCCTCCAAAGTTTCATTTAAACTTTGTAAAATTGTGGTTTTTAATGACTTCCGGATGTTCCATAGGCGAATGAATTGTGTGAGCATGCTTGTAGCAACTGGAAATTGAGAACGCTGCTTTTCTAATTTCACTTCTTTATAACTACCGTTAATGTGTCCTGTGCTTGAAGGAACAATGAACGATATTGAAATTGTTTAGATTATGATTAATGTCGTATGCGGTCCTCAATAACCCAAATAATTTTTATTTATCGTCTTGAACCCACAGTTTTTATATCTTCACTTTGGCACAAGACCCTACACGAAAGCAATGTCGCGAGTTCACGGAGAAGTCCTCTTTCCTGCCAGGATGATTTCTCCAACAAGGCCACAATCAATTTCCTTCCCCATTATTCTCCCTCCCTCCCTCCCTACCTTCTTTAAATTTTCATGGTTGTTGCTCTTAAAACACACACACCTAGAATAACGTACTAAAGTAACATAATAGTTCCAGGATAGCACAGTGCAAGCCAATTTTAGTTTAGCATGATTACTATATATATTAATGTGAGTGAAGTATTAGGCCACACTGAGAACGCTTCAAAATAAATTAATCAGGTTTGGTTCATATTTGAGTCTCTTATGTAGGCGGAAAACATCGTTACATAACAGAAAGCCACAATTAATATTGGGGACTCCTATACAGGATAACGTCAAAACTGTGTACATGAGAAACAAAGTAGTATGATAGTAAAAATTGGAGGAAAGGAGAACATACACATAAGAGGAGTGGGATGGATAATATTACCAAAACCCATAGCGTGACGAGGTGCAAGGAACATGGGTCTTATATATGTTGTGTGTGATAGAACAGAGACCAGTTGGATCCTGCATCCACTATGAATCTAGACATAAAGGAATTGAAGACATTCGCTGCCAATGGGCCTTGATCTGTATCAAGGGGCAAGTTGAAAATATGTGCTGGATCGGGATTCTAAGCCGGGTCTCCTGTTTACTTTGGAGGTTCACTGACCACTACCGGACACGGTGGTCACCACAGCCTCATGGACGACCCTAGCACGCTTCCCACCAGACCCAAATTCTCAACTTATACCACACACTACAGATGTTGTGCCCCTGCTGATTAGCCTCATTACTAGCGGCATCTTGCTTATTCCCGTAAGAGTTTGAGCTCGTGTGTATCTGCGCTGAAGGGATCATTGGCCCTCATCGCAGTCATTAAATGTGTGGTGCATGTTCTTTCGATGTCGGCTACTGATCCCTTCAGTGCAGATGCACACCTAGCGTCAACTTTTACGGGGATTGGCGAGATACTGCGAGTAATGACGCTAATATGTTTAGAAATTGGGTCTGACTGGAGGACTGCAAGGGTATTCCGTGCAGTTGTGGTGATCATTGTGTCCGGATGGCGTAGTGGTAAGCGCATCTGCCTAGTAAGCACAAGACCTGTGTTCGAATCCCAATCCGGCGCAAATTTTCATCTTGCTTCATCGATATAAATCAGTGCCCACTGGCAGCTAATGTCTGTTAATTTCTTTTCGTCTCGAACATGGGTGTGGATAGCGTGGATGCTTTCAAGGATTATAAATGGCTGATATAAGCTCTGTATTAGAATAAATTGTAATACATTTTACATTTACATAATAATGCATAGTTGTTGTAACTTGACATTGCTACCATGTCAACTCATACTCATACTTATTTTTCAGGTAAGCAATTGGCGCGTTCGCTCAGTCATGGTGTTTGGCGGGTGATGTGAAGCTGCTACTGTTGCTCCTATGCAGACAAGATCACGTGCAGACTCGACAGGTTCGGAATACGCCAGATCCTTCAGGTAACCCCAAAAGTACTAATCCACAGCATTCAGTTTCGGTGACGAAGCTGCAGTTCCTCCTCTCAATTCAGGGCTCACCAAATGCCTTTCGAGGTGGTGTGCACCAGCAGCAGTGCGTACAGGAGCATCACCGAACTATGTCAGTCATGGTGCTTGGCGGGTGATGTGAAGCTGCTACTGTTGCTCCTATGCAGACAAGATCACGTGCAGACTCGACAGGTTCGGAATACGCCAGATCCTTCAGGTAACCCCAAAAGTACTAATCCACAGCATTCAGTTTCGAACTATTTTTTGGTCAGCTATGATGGCCCACGCAGGACCTAGCAGTCATCGATAAAGGCACTTGTCCACATATTTATTTGCGACTACCGCTGATAAAGTGCCCTATTTTTATTTATTTATTTTTTTTGCGGATATTAGTCTGTAACCATACATAGCGGTTGTAGATTGTTTCCCTTGTTTATCACTCTTATCAGTAAAAAGTATGAAAGATAATGAGGTATCGTCACTGTCTGTTACAACAACCATCGTTCAAACAACAACCGAAGAGCAAAGTGATTCAGCTGCTTCTGGTTGAGTAGGTTCATTCCTCACCTTGCTTAGCACTCTATGGTAGTCGGCGGACGAACACCAGAGTTCGAATAGCTGTGTCCCTACCCGAATACTCCTCAAAGACACGTGGTAACACATCATAATAGTCAACATCAAACATCCGAGAAAATGTCTCTGGGACGCGTCTTATATCCGTTCTCTCGACTTGCAATGAATTACGGTTGCGAATGTTGGTCCACACTAACAACATAGCACGACGTGTCATAATCCTATTCGGAAGTAGTTCTTGTTATATTGGTCTAGCAGTGCGCCCTTTGTCTTACTGCGCCGTAGGGTCATATGATTCCACTAAAAATTTTCCGGCCGAATCATGAACCAGTGTTGCAGATCTCTTGGAGGCGATTAATCTTCTTTCCCAGTGGTGTGGGCACAGCCGAATACCGTTAGTGAAGTGCACGAGACACTTCGTTGTATAAGCAACAACATTGGAACCTGTGTACCCATGACTGTCCATAGAACGTATTATGCATGTGGGGGACGAGCTTTACACAAATGGAGAGGGTACTTGTGGTTTAAACATCAATCTTATTCTGTCCCTTACATTTCACTTAGCCAATAATGGTAATTCTGTTCAATTTTGTATACTGTCCATCAGTACCTCAAGTCGATGACTTTTGCACCTGTGCTTCTGTCATACTAGCTTGTCGCTTCGCTGTTTCGGCAAGACAAGCGAGAGGTATAGAAAATCGTCTGTATAGTTGGGGAAGGACCTTTTATGTTAAGCAAGGAAGGCCATAGAGTTCAAACTTTCGCGATTCTCGCACCGTGTTGAAAACTTGTTGCGGCTGCTCGGCAGAATAGCAGAAACCCGCCTTCAAATTGAGAAAGAGCGTGCAAAACCAGCGTTCGCCCATAGCAGACGATGTAGATAGGCGCTTCAGGCAGTTTCTGTGGTGGGAAAAGTTGCGACCGCAACCAGCGAAGACAAGCGCCCAGAGTTCAGTTATCGTACTTCGCCCGACGCTACGGAGTGCATTACGCAGCGCTTCTTTGCTGTAACCCAGTGATAAACTTGTAAGTAGTTGATGTTTTTGTAATTCCTTCTAAAAGTATTCACCGATGTTAGCAAAATGCAGCTTGCCATGCCTAAATCAAAACAGTAAAGTACGAAGCGTGTTGAGAAAGTCAATGTACTGTGACCATAATGGGCTCTTGGGATTGGGAACACTGATTGGTAGACGGGGATCTCCTGACCAGAGTGAGCATCGGAGGAACACGTTAGCACGTAAACTCACGTTGCAGGGTCCAGTTGCGTGAAAGATGGCGGTAAGAAATTTTTTCGCTAATCAAAACTGTTTACGGCGAAAGTGTGTTTGAAGTGGGGTATGGAGTTCAGTGGGGACAGAAAAAATGTTTGTGACGTACACAGAAATGGAAGATCTTCTATTTTGACTGATGAGTTCGTGCAAAAAATAGAGGAAATTGTTCGTGAAGACCGCCGATTGACAGTGGATGAAATTTCTGCGACGTTTCCACAACTCTCCTGAACTCTCTTATACGATACACTCACAGGAACGCTGGGATGCTGGAAACTGTGCGCAAGATGGGTCCCAAAACGGGTGACAGAGCAGTACGAGAAAAACAGTCAGCTGCGCCCGCGAGTTTCTTGAGCGGCTTAAATTGGAAGGTGAGGATTTTCTGAGCTCTTTCGTGACTTGAGATGAAACGTGGGTGGCTCATTACACGCCTGAGACGACAAGACAATCGTTACAGTAGCGTTGCACCAATTCTCCATCTCCCAAAAAATCAAAGCCACATTTTCGAGCAAAAAAATCGTGACCTCAGTGTTGTGGGACCGAAAAGGCATAATTTTAGTCGAATTGCTGCCTCAGGGCGAGGGCGTCAATGCACAATAATATTGTGAGATCCCAAAAAAAAAAAAAAAAAAAAAAAAAAAAAAAAAAAAAAAAAAAAAACTCACAAGGAGCATTCACAACTAAAAGAGAGGAATGCTCACAAAAGGAGTGTGTTCGTTGCACAACTACCGTCCGCACACAACCGTAGCCACTAAAGCGCTCTTGTCATTTGGTTGGGATGTTTCGAACCATTCCCCGTACTCCTCTGACTTGGCGCCCTCAGATTATCATTTTTCACAAACTTGAAGGCACACACGAATGGAATTCAGTTTCCTATCGACGATCAGGTGCAGAAAGAGGTTATGAAGTGGGAGGGAGGGGGGGGGGGGGGGGCGGCTGGCGAGAGAACTCTTTGAAGAGGACATGAAGATTCAATACACGCACTGAACGGGATGTCGATTATGCAAAAAATAGTCAACAAGCGATATCAACAATATTCTGTAATTTTTAAAATACTTTTTCTAAAAAATTTTATAATTTAATACACTTACTTATTGAACATGCCTCATGTAGAAAGTGATTAGACAATCTCAAATGTCCTATGCTAAGCCGGCTATAGAAATGATTGATTAATGCTTCTGGTTCAGTTCCAAGTGTATCTCTACAGTGCAGAAACTAATTGGACCCTTATTTATGTGTGTCCACTGAGGGAATACGTAAGGTACACGAGTAAATTTACGGTCTGTCGTGGCATCCTGACGTTCCCTAGACTGAGTCTGAGAAGCTGGAGCAGTCACGAAATGTAAGTGCTGATCTTCAGTAAGACTGCCGATTACAGACTCAGTATGGTTTCTCTCTCGCTATCTATTTATCGTTATGATTGATCGGTATGATTGGAGACAAAATTTACTCTTTCGTCCTGGCTTCTCATCCACTTCACCAAAGCTAAAGTTGACGTTTCAAAATCAACTGGGTATCAGGTTCGTCGCAGACCCTATCAATTAGAGCTACGATTGTACATTGAGAACGACGTGACAGTCTGAACGGTCTCACCAAGGCAACTATTTGCGCAAATCTTCAGCCCTTGGAGGGAAAAGAAGTAGGTTAGAGAAGGACCAGTTACGGATGATGAGAAAAAAACAGACCATCTGAGCTCTGATTTTCCAACGTTTTCCAATGCAGTGCAGACGCTGGATGATCTCCATTTACCTTTTAAGTACTATTATTTCTCTATAGTCGCTTTCATCTAGTTCGAGATATGCATCTGACGTATTTGTCCTCTAATGCTTGCTGCTAAGTGATTGCCACTATCTATTCGATTCTTTTTCCTCAGTGTCATTGACGCTTTCTACATCTGCAGACGCATTCTGTTTTCCAACATCGTTACGCACCACACCCAACGGAATTTTCCCTCTTTAATTCAAAATTATGAGTTGTGGTTATGAATTCATCCATTCATCATCTTGTTATTATTCTACGGTCCTTAGTTCAGAGATATCTAAAAGGGTCAAAGATGTTTGTTAAAAAAACTGTCCGAACGCTATGAAATTTTGTTCAACCGTCTTCTTTTCCGTCGGTGTTCTATAAACGCGGAGGCTTATTGGTTGTGTAGAGGCCTGGTACTCTAATTTTTAAGCTTTGCGTAAGTGTTTTGCTTCTCAGTATGTAGGAGCTATACTAGCATCTGACTACTTCGCCGCAACGTTATATTTTACTATTGCATTAATGCAAGATAACTCGCAGTTATTGAAAGTCGTGTGTTCTCTTAAATATTATATTATTATTTGTTTATTATGGCTGTCACTAAATTTTTGCATATTACTTGTGTGACGTTGTATTTGGATTTATTCTCGTTATGAGCCACTAGCGGAGAGTGAGTATTTTAGGTGGGGTTAATCCTACGAACTACGGCGTCCGCTGTGATCGAAATGTGGCAAATATATTTTAACTTGGCTGCCGGTTGCCCTTCCTGTCGCCGCAGTCATGAGTTACGTAAGGGAGGGAAATCGTTTGCGCCACCTGTCTGAGTTGTGTAAACTTCTTCTATGTTCGATCGTATTTTAACTCCTTGGAGGTATGTACCGTCTGTGCAACCAATTGAAGGCAGTTTGTTTGTTGCCATACGCGTTTCGCTTGGTTTTAACTGTTTGTGGTATCGTATTTTCTTGGGCGAAAATTGAGAACCATCCCAGCATTTGCCTAAATGAGCGTGGGAAACCGCCTATAAATCACACACAGGATGACAGATGCATTGAGCTACAGTCATTAACCGTGATATGGCTTGCTTTGGTTTGTCTTCCTATCTCGCAAGGTTGCGCTATACTAAGCCTGTAAGAAAATTTTCATCGTGAATGTAATGTAACGAACTAGCATCTCTGTGCATCCCGTCCGTATTTTCATATTTTGGTAATGGTTTGACTCAAGACGGCAGTACGAAATTTGAGCTTCTCCCGGTTTACTGAATGTTCAAGTAATTTCTGAGACAAACAGCTGTAATTTCGACAGGTGAACAGCCTGTGAATTTCAAGAGACAAATGAAACGATGTATTGCAGTGCATGGCAGTTTTAAACATTCGGTGAAGGCGGCTGCGGCAGCCAGGAAACAGAAAGACAACTTATGACAACTATAATTAATATGCATCTTCAGGCTGATAAGTTGTTACCATCGCCTGAGCGTGAAGTAGTAGTTTGAACCTTGGTTCATAGTGACAATGTCGTCTCAGACGCTGGAAGTTTGAGAGCTGAGTTAGCCCATCTTGACGTTACGTTACGCCGGCAAGGATATAGTGAGAGACATTTCAGAAGCGCGTCGCGCTATCAACCGTGAATTGGCTGAGTGATGAAAATACTGCGGCGTCCAGGACTCCAACTTTTCTTGCTTTGCACGGGTAGTGTTTCCAGCTAGTCTTATTCTGAGGAAACACGGCGTGAAGTATCTTTTTTACCGCTATATAAAATCAGGGCTTTTTAAAAGTAGGTAAAGGATGATCTCGATATATTTAAGACGGGTATGTACCCCCATCTCTCTCTCTCTCTCTCTCTCTCTCTCTCTCTCTCTCTCTCTCTCTCTCTCTCTGATCAAACAACAAAAGAGGTACCGACCGCTCGCCTTCCTGCTGTTGATATTTCATTGCCGATAACGTCTGCGTGCGTCGACATTGGTTGGTTGGTGGCGCCAGTTTACAGTGTGTGTGTGTGTGTGTGTGTGTGTGTGTGTGTGTGTGTGTGTGTGTATTTCTCAATACGCCGTCTTTTGGTCCCTAGCTGGCGGAGCCCAGCCCATCTAGTTTTCGAATTGCTATGCTTAGCGACCTCTCACTTCAGTTATACCTTGAATACGACGGGTGTTGACCTGTCCATATATCGTCGGTTGTGGAGGACGTTGTGTGACTGCCGTCCGGTAAGGTATTTGACCAACAGGGCAGTACACGGTGAAACGTAACCAGCTGCTTAATTTATTGATAATCGGCGATCTGGATTGAGGTGTGTACTCATGTTTATTGTTTTTTCCTCCAACTGTAGTATAAGCTGCGTCTTTTAAACGTGTCTCAAGCTGTCTTTGTCAAGTTAATAAAATAAGTGATTTAGCCGAAACAATCAAACTACTTTTAAAACTTGTTTGTCGCCTCACAAACTGACGTCTTACCACTCCTATTCGCCGGCCGTAGTGACCGAGCGGTTCTAGGCGCTTCAATCTGGAACCGCGCGACCGCTGCAACCGCTACGGTCGCAGGTTCGAATCCTGCCTCGGTCATGGATGTGCGTGGTGTCTTTAGGTTAGTTAGGTTTAAGTAGTTCTAGGTTCTAGGGACTGATGATGACCTGAGCTGTTAAGTCTCATAGTGCTCAGAGCCATTTGAACCACTCCTATTTTGCTATCAACAATACCAAAGTTGCATTATACTGTTTGAATTGAAGTAATTGACTGTAAAATTAATATTTACAAAACTTGTTATGGAATCTAACTTTACAGTTTATGAAAATGTTTTTGAAACGGTTATATCTATTCGTTGATAATGTGAGGATTACTGGTTTGTTTCTGTTCCTAACACAAATCCTTCATTCTTCAGTTAGCTGAATCACAATTCATTTTTATTTTTCTTTTTTTTGCATAGGAATTTTGTGAATGATAAAATCAGTGCAAACAAAAGTCCAGTTTATCATAATTGCTGTTCGGTTCAGTATCTTTACAATCAGTCGTAATTTGGTTGCGCAATATTAAAAGATGACCTAATTTCATCAATGCAGTAATCCAATAACGTTACAAGTTCTTTCATTAACACAACTTCGCATAAACATTCCGACTTAGTATCACATACTTCGTAATAGTCGGAACTTTAGTTTTCGTTTAATGCTATCCTATTCTGCTACGTTACAGCTGTTACTCTTGGGCAAAAGTTCTTTTTTGTGGGCGTGGCAGCTCATGTCATTACACGTGCACGCAGGAATGAATGCTTTATTGATTACCGAGCTGCAGTGCGCGTGCATTGGTGCGGCTTCTGCCAGCCCGTGCCGTAGTGTCAAGGCTGGAGCGCAGGCGTCCGTGGCCAGCTGCTGGTGAAAGGCTTCCGGTAACGCTGTTACCAAAAGCACGCCGCTCAGCGGGGTCTCGTGTGGACTAAAGTACACAGGCGAATTACGAGCTCGGCGATGAGTGCCTGTTGCTGCTGATTGTCGTGAGGGTAGCCAGCCTTTCCGCGACGCATGGCTTTAATTAGAGAAGTGTTCCGGCAATTTTTTTCCGAGTTGCGACTCCCTACGATGTTAGGGGGTTAATTTACATAGGAGCAGCAGGAGTGACGGTTCTAATTAAGTCTGAGTCTCGCGTTGCAGGCCTCACAGCTGGGCTGCACGCCCAGGGAATGCCGACGGCACTACATAATGTCTGGCCTTGGGGAGTTGCTCGCGGACTCGACCTAGCCAGAGCTTCGCGGCTCCCTCTGGCTTGCGCCGATACCTCCTCTCGATGCGGGAAGCAAACATGCGCGCACTACACTGAAGAGCCAAAGAAACTGGTACATCAGCTTAATATCGTGTAGGGCCGCCGCGAGCACGCAGAAGCAAAGCAGCACGACGTGCCATGGACTCGAATAATGTCTGACGTAGTGCTGGATGGAATTGACACCATGAATCCTGCAGAGCTGTCCATAAATCCGTAAGAGTACGAGAGGGTGGAGATATCGTCTGAGTAGCACGTTGCAAAGCGTCCCAGATATGCTCAGTAATGTTCGTGTCTGGGGCGTTTGGTGGCCAGCGGAAGTGTTCAAACTCAGAAGCGTGTTCCTGAAGCCACTGTGTAGCAATTTTGGACGTGTGGGGTGTCGCATTATCCTGCTGGAATTGCCCAAGTCCGTCGGAATGGACATGAATGAATGGATGCAGGTGATCAGACAGGATGAACGAGTAGTACTTGGTGTCAGTCGTGCGACATGCCTGATGATGACATGGTTGGAACCTCGAAACTGATTGCCTAATAAAACAATATCAAAACAGTGGCCGTCGGTACAGTATAATTACATTTCATCGATCAGCCGCTGTCCCACGTCCCTGAACGCAAGATGGAGTTACATTTACTGAAACCTAAGGATCTCGAAAATTGCAAAGAATTCCACATTTTCGGTTCTTCCCTGAGAGGTGGGCTGTCAGATTGACCGGCTTTAGAAAACATTCCTGTGAGATAAAGGCACCCATTCGCAGCCTGACGGGACACACTGATTTTCATCAGTGCAAGGAAATAGAATTAGGCCCTCCGTTAAAAAAAAGGAAAACTACAGACTGACTTTTCCAAAACGTATGTTGAAAGACTGAAACAAACGAGTTTTCCCCCCGCATACAAGCTTGGGCAGCCGTAGTCGGCAGACTTCGTGTTACATTCATAATGGTTATTGATGTACTGATAATGTGCAGTGTTCTCTTGGATTTTATATAGTGTAAATTACGAAGTTGTGGAACTTCGTTGCTATAATAGTTCGAACATCAATTGCATCACAAGTGTTTCACATATTTTGGGACGAGTACTTTTCATGTGCTTCAGGCAGTCAAATGAAAACCAAATAATCGCCACAGCGGAATCATGGATTGGTTCCATTCAAAAGTAAACACTATACGCGTTAAGATATTTATGCCACTGTAAGACGAGACGATCAATTTCTTTTTCGTAGAAAGCCGTCGGCCGCTGACGGATCCACAGCCGCACCCACTCTTGCATTCCTCGTCCGACTGAAACCGGCTTCTACGCCTGTCTTTCTTCAGGTCGCCAAAGGTGTGGAACTCAGACAGTGAAAAATCCGTGCTGTACGGAGGATGGTACAGTGTTTCCCAACCAAATCGCTGATGCGTAGCCTTCGTTAGATTGGCAGTGTGAGGGCTGGCGTTATCGTACAAACAGGGTGATTCTGCCGGACAGCATTCCAACAGTCTGAGTGCAAACGGTAAAGCCAGCAGCGAAGTCCTGCGACGTTTCCTTCGCCAAAGAAATCCAGAGCTGTTCACTCAAGTTTCTGTAAGCCCATGTTGACCTTTTTGAGTACAAAGGCCCTTTGCTCGTCGATTTCCTCATGCCTGGAACCACAACCAGGGCACAGCGCTGTGGAGACACTATGCAGAAACTGCGATGTGCCATAAAGTAAAAACCACTAGCAATGCTGTCGGACAGAATTCCCCTCTGCGCCCGCTTCCACGTTGTCAATCGAACGAAGGCTACGCTCCTCCGATTTGTCAGAAAAATACTGTAGCATCCTCTTTACAACCCGGATCTTTTACCGTATGATTTTCATGTCTTTGGCGACCTGAAGACGTCGGTTTCAGTCGGACAAGGAAGTACAAGCGTGGATGCGGTTGTGTATCAGTCAGCGGCCGACCGCGTTCTACGACACCGGAATTGATCGTGTCTTCTCCCAGTGGGATAAATGACATTACACTTATGGTGATTCTGAATGGAACCATTCCATATTCCCCGTTGTGGTAGGTGTTTGGTTTTCATGTGGCTGCCTCTTATTAAACATATTGAAACTCACCCTACATCACGAACAAATTGTGACACACCCCAGAACTGGGCCTCGGATCCGCACCTAACTGTAATTGGGTGCTGATATGCCTCGAAAGCGTTGGAACGTATGAGGAAACTGGAATGGGCTTGAAATTGAGGGAAATCAGACTTGCCCTGTTCCTTACACTACTGAGAAAATGAGTCTCGCCTCAGGTAGATTGTACGCAAAAATTTACGATACTTCCTTACACTTGTACATGGGATTTACTCTAGACCCGCACAGATGGGGTACACAGATTTCATCCCAGGGGAAGTGGTGGCGTCAGGAAGGGTAGCCGGCCACCCAGTGTACTAATGTTGCTTCTGCCCATATAACTATTCAGACCTCGTAGAGAAAACGGCACAAGCCGGGGAGGAGGAGGAGGAGGAAGAAGAAGAAGAAGAAGAAGAAGAAATGTAGTCTAAATCTAATTAAAATGACTTCATTTTCCAAAAATATGGGTTTTATTATAAAACAGTAAAAAATTGAAAATTACGCCATAAATATAGGTTCATAAATACAGGTTCATAAATACAGGTTTCCTACACGCGTTTACTGCAAAAACCAGGTAGGTGAAATTTTTTTCTGTTGTGTTTATAACAATGTTAAAATCCCCGTAATTATTGTGGTAAAATGGTTTGGAATATATACTACTAAAAAATTCCAACATTAGTACCAGAACATTTAGCCTGATGCTAGGCAGTGTTTCTGGTTTCCCAGATTTGATTAACTTAGTGCTTGACTGGTTTCTGGAATAAACGATTCAATTTAGACTTTGCAAAGCGGAGGGCGAGTGAGTTAAGATACTGTCAGCTTGGATCGTCATACTGTTGTTAACTGTCAGCGGATGTTGAGTGTGGAGCAGTTTTTGGCCAAGAACAAAATGACGAACAATGTCGCACTGCTCTACTCATACGACCTAGCCTGTTGCATACCTGGAGGGCACTACATAACTTCGAAAAACTTAAAAATTGTTTCCTCTGAGGAGTCCGACGTTAGCCCTGCATTAGGTCCGATGGATTCAGTTTTTGCAGGTGGTGTAGTTTTGTAAATACATGTTAAATATGAAATGTAAATAAAATATTAAGTATAAAATTTAAAAGTGTATAAATAAAATGTGTATTCGACATTTCGGCAGCCAGCGGCCTTGCCAAGTTGGATACATCGTTTCTCGCCCTATCACCTATGTTCCCTCGCGGTACCACCATTTGGAAATATTGTGATCTAGTCTTGTACGTTTTATAATCAAATTTTGAAAAAAGTTTTTATTGATTTATTATACCAGATTCCGTAAATGTTTTAAATTTTTCATTAAAACTTAACTAAAAAATGTGCTAGTAGTTAATTTGACTTTGTCACATTCATATTTTCAAGTTTAGGTCCCTTCTTACGCATCTGTACAGCTTTAAGAAGTATGTTGTGCATAAAACCCAACGACAATTACCGAAATCAGTGTTTGAAAATTTTTAGTGGTAATCATAAACGGACCGTCATCTCTCTGTACACATTATGGAAAATGCGTTGATATTGGTATGATCCTGCTAAAAGATATTTTCGGGTTCTGAACGATACCTATACATCAACACCTATTTAAAAATGATTTTCTTAAAAAAATCGATAAGTTAACGAAATTCGTATGTTTCAACTTTTTTGTGCTGGGCACAAAGTAACTCCCCCCCTCCCCTTGGTGTTACGCGTTATGGAACAATGGAACATGCGTTGGTATTGCCAGACCAGAGTTGAGCATCGTCGGGTCTGCGTTAGTACTTGGATGTGGTGGTACAGTTGGCTCACGGACATGCGCCAGACCGTTGATCCAGACGTCTTTTATTATTATTGTTATAACTGTGCGGTTTACCCCTGTGTAGCTTACTGACATGTATGTTGGTCGCACATCATGAGGGGAATGCTTCTGTGATAGTTAATAGATCTCGAGAGGAACAGGTGACAAGCTCAAGCTTTCAGTCGATTCGGAGACATGGCCAGAACCCTCAATAAATACAGTGTGGTGTGAGAATTACACGTATCCTGGGGAGAGTTTCGAACAGGCACGCAATTGTAACTTTCAGTAAATCTTTCATACATCGAGAGTAAACACACTTAAATTTGTGGTTCTGACATCAGTGTACCCATCTGCCTGACGTGTTCAGTAAATCCCTCGGTTATATAGCTGTGGTTGGTGCAGTCGCGTTTCGCCTGTTAGTGCCGTCATTACTGGCGGGTTCGTCATGGAGTCCACGGTCTCTCACAGACAGCAGGTGAAGTGATGCGACGTGATGTGTTGTGCGGCCGGGTTTTGGCAGAGCTGGGCGGGGGGAGACGCGTGACTGGCGGCGTCAGCTCGTGACCGTGGAAAGCTGACGCCCGTCACTTTCCCCGCAGCTGCTGCCTTCCGGGCCGGAGCGGTGCCAGCACGACATAGACGCCGCGCCACCATCTCTGCCTCTGGCTGCGGCTGCAACTTCCTGCATGACGCACTCAGCCATTACCCACTGGCATCTGGTGCACACGGCGTGTAAGTGGTGCATTCGCCTTCATCCATCCCATAAAGATTGCTTTGAACACCAGTGATGTATTATCCACGGTCGTATTGGAGTGGTATTACCTTGCGTTCCCCTGATCTTCGTACTGACTTACCGTACACAGTTCTAAGAGGACCGGCAGCTTAACGTGGATTCCCAGCTAAGGTAATAAGAGACGAAATCGTTAAATGTTCTAGAACCCTAGGATATAGTTTGATTTCAAATGTAATGCAGTATCTCAAACACAATGGCCTGTTCCTTCCCAACCGGCGTGGGTTCGAAAACTGCAATCAAACTAAATCCAACTTCAGCTTTCATCGCAAATTATGAAAGCCATGAATCAAGGAAATTAGGTGGATGCAGTATTGCTGGACCCTAGGAAAGTATGTGACTCGGTGCAACATCAGTCTTTATTAACGAAAGTGCTGTTATATAGGGTATCGAATAAAATTCGTGACTGGAATAAAGATTTCTTGGTTAGCAGGATGCAGCATATCATCTTGACCGCAGAGTAATCGACAGATGGAGAAGTGACACCAGGCATGCTCCAAGAAAATGCGTTGATCATGTTGTGTATTAATGACCCAGCAGAGAATATTAATCCTTTTAGACCTGAATTTTTTCTGGAGGAAGAAAAATTTTTCTTTATGCTGTTTAGGTGATTTCTTTTTCTGACTCCGTCACATTTACACAAATATATGTACCCATTTTCAACACATACTTTGAATATTCGTCTTCTTTTTATGGACTAAAATAAATAATTTTGAAATATTCATTGTTGTCATAAATGCACAGATAATACAATAAGTACCGCGCAAAACAACAATGACAATATACAATTATTCAGTGGAATGTGACTAACCAATAGCTTCTGTGAATTCTGGTGGTCACAAGCTGCTGTGCACTGCTACAATCACTCGTTGATATTTTTACAATGACGCCCAACAGGTAGGAGCACTTTTGCATAATGAAAAGATTGAACATTCACAGATGTGTACCTCAGGTTTTCATTGAGGAAAAAATTTCTGTTGCAGCTAATACACTCTAAATATTAATGTACACAGTTGTAACCAGTCCGTCTGAAGGGGTTAATAGTAACTTAAGACTTACGAGAAATGATGCGTTTATCTGTAATGAAGTAATACCTAACAGTGTTTCGAGAAATTGGGCGGTAACATTTAATTAAAATCTGATTAATTACATATTTCAAGTACATCGATTTTGATTAACTTGTTCGAATGTCGCTGTTTTATAATAGTTCTATAGTAACGAAATATTTTTAAAATAGGGAATTCTGTCCAAAATTTTATTCTTAAAGGTACGTCAATGAGTTGTTAATTTTTTTTCTGGGCGCGTTAACGAAACATTACTGTGAAACCTCTTAACATGAAAATTGAAAAAGTCCAAATTGTTTCAGTTTATAATACGAACATTTTTACTATCAGTGTTTGCTATAATGAAGTATAACACCCTCAGAAATTGATCTGTGATACAGCGCAATATAAAAGTAATGTTATTGACGTCTTACTGCAGCACGTAAACAATGTTAAGGATGGCCATTAATATTTGTGCCACGTCACTGTCACGTAAATTCACGCAAAGAATGGTAATGAACACAACATTACATTACATTGCTTGCTTGCTTGCATAAAGAATTATTCACATTTTTCTAATTAGCAACAACTTCGGAACGCGTTTTCGTTCAGGAACACATTTCGGATCTTTGAGTCGTAGTTATCCACATCATCCTCCGATTTATACAAAGCGTCCCTGAAAAGCATTTTTCTAGTATGAAACCCGCACGCGTTACTACTATTCGTAGCCGTGTTCTTCGGAGTTGCCACTGTTTACATGCACACATCCTGACAAACCGGCCCTTAGTGAAAATCTCAAATTAGAGACAGAGCTGCGATTTCTTAGTTTGTCGTGGAGCTATCAAGTGCTATAAATAAAACATGTCAGGTACCATGTTTTACGTTTTACTTGCAGTAACTGTCTCTCATAGACTCTCCCCTACCATTGTTAACCGCCGTGGTCTTCTAATATCCAGTCAGATCTTGATAATATTCCAAAGTGACGTCAATATCTGCAACTTAGTTTAAATGTGCACTTCACAAAACGAAAAAGAACGTAGTACCGTACTATCACATCATCAATGAGTCACAATTTGAATCAGCCAAGTTATACAAATATTTGTCTGAAACAATTTCTTGGGATATGAAATCGAGTGATTACATGAGCTCAGTCATTGGTAAAGCGGGCAGCAGCCTTAGATTCATCTTCAGAATGTTGGAGACTTGCAATTAGTCTACAAAGTAAGAATATTTTTCGAGTTCTTGGGACCTGTACCAAAGAAGACCAACAACGTACATTGAAAGTATAGAATGAAGAGTGACACAAATGGTCTGAATTGGCAGACTCTTGTAGATAGAAACAAACTAGCACGAAAAAAGCCTACTTACAAAAGTCAAGAACCAGTGTTCAGTGAATAATCTAGAGATCCTCTTGAGCCCCCATAGATATCGCTCCTACAGAGGCAGTGAAGACAAGATCAGACTGTTATTACGGGACGCACAGACGCTTCTAAGCATTCACTCTTCCCGTGCTCCAGAAGCGACCGAAACGGGAAGAAAACCTAACATGTAGTACAATGCCGAGTATCCTCCGGCGCATGCACTTCAGTGGTGTACGCAGTTTGTATGTATGTCGGAAGCTTCCTGAGGCTGTTCGCAGACGAGGCCGCGACCCCATCCTTTCTGCAGTTATCCGTGCTACAGCTGCAAGAAGGATGACGTCATCTGGTACTGTACGCGGACCGCTTGATCAAGGACGCGACGCGAGCAGGTACCTTCGCACAGCTCATCGGTCGTTTTCTATGGAAGAGTGTATTCTAGTGTCCGCCCAGACTCAAATAGGGCGCTGTAGACCTCTGCAGTACCCTTCTAGCAAGGAGTCGCAGTTTATCTTGCAAAGTGACTGCAGACTTGTTCTTGTTTGGCGAGGAGATGTGGTATCCTGTTTCGGTGTGATACATCTTTCGGTAAACACACATGCCCTTCCTCTTCACGCCGGCCGCGGTGGCCGAGCGGTTCTATGCTCTTCAGTCCGGAACCATGCGGCTGCTACGGCCGCAGGTTCGAATCCTGCCTCGGGCATGGATGTGTGTGATGTCCTTAGGTTAGTTAGGTTTAAGAAGTTATAAGTCTAGGGGACTGATGACCTCATATGTCAAGTCTCATAGTGCTTAGAGCCTTCCTCTTCACTCTTTGCCTGAGAAATTCTGTATAGGTGTCACTACTTCTAGACCACGTTCTCCGGTTTGACCATTGTGATGAAAACTGTCACAAAGTAAAGAAGCAGGTTTAGGACAAAAAAATAGTCTCTCACTACGAGAAATAGTTCATAGTAATGCGAACTGTCTCGTTTCTCTTGTTAAGAGGTATTGCTGAGAAGATTGGGGCCTTAGTGGTCTAGCAGTTAGAGCACCAATTTCCGGCGCTGGAAGTACCGGGTTCATCCCAGGTAGGAGCGGGAATTTTTTCCCGTTCCAGTCCGTCCAGGACGGCTCCAGGTCCACGCAGTCTATCACATTGAATACCAGTGATCTTTCCGGGAGTAGAAGTCGGCCGGTGCGATAGGCTCGCTGCCCTCCCCTTCCTAGTGCCGCGGCGAACGAAAGACGCACTTTAGATAGAATCAAGCCTACGGCTTGAGCGCCAAAGAGTTTACTTCCTTACCTTTTACTGCGATTTCATGCAGCACTCAGCGTAACGAGAGACGCAGGTAATTTTCCATACGTTCATTTGCGTCATATGCTGATTTTCTGCTTTAGTCGTAAACTTGGGGGCAGATATTTCAATTCGTCGGATTTCGGTCAGTGCAGTTGCAACGAAAGTTTGAGTGTAAATATGCCGAGAAAAGTAAAACCATTGACTCGTTTATCCACTGCGAACATTCGACGATTACCTACATCGTCTTCGTCAGGAGCAACTGGCCGTCAAAACTGCTGCTCTGGTGGCCTATAACGTCTCAGAAACGGCTTGTGATTGGTCGATAATTACGTAATGCTGACGCAGATGGTGTCAACGTCTGCGCTGGTGGCGCCATCACTTCCACCGTAGCGTAAACATAGCTCTTCTCTGCATCGAGTGCTCGCTTCCACGCACCGGAAAGTTTATATCCTTTGTAATGGTTGAAGATTTTTTCACTTATTCTTATTCCTACAGTCTCTTTAATTACAGAATCCCAGTATGTAGGAGCCTGGGACAAAACTTTTGTTCCGTCAAACAGTATATTTTATGTTTGTGAGGCGGTACTCGTTAGCTGTAGATTCGCCATTTCTGGATTTTTAGTATGCCGTTTATGTTCGACACAGCGCTCGGAAACGGTACGAATGGACTGAGCGATGTAAATGCTCCCGCAGTCACAAGTATGTTGGAAATTCCAGAGATCTTGAGGCCGAGACTGTCCTTAACAGGGCACAGCATCTCCTTTATCTTCTTCGGAGGGCAGAAAATAGAACTGATACTTCTTCTTAGCCTGAGTTGGTGGACGCAGCGCCGCGGAAGGGAAGGAATGCAATAGGTGGCTCAACACGTGAATGTTCAGCATTTTCCCTTGTGAGTGCGGATGCAGTTACATCAGTGAGTCCACCCGCACCGTTTCCGGCCGTTGTGTAGAAAATCAGTGGCATATTAAAAATTGAGAACTGGAGAAATGTGCAGTTGCCGAGCACAGCCTCACATAAAATTCTATTTGATGAAACGAAAGTTTTGTCACAGGGTCCTACATGCTCGGATTCTGTAATTAAAGAGGTTGTAGAAATGAAAATGTGTGAGAATGCATTGAACCGTGACAGCGGATATAAACTTTGCGGTTATGGTAGCGACCTGTCGATGCAGCGAAGAGCCAGAGATATTCGTCACCGTGTTTACGCTATGGCGGGAGCAGTGGCGTCAATAGCACAGACGTTGACGCCTTCTGCGACAGCGTGACGTAATTACCGACCAATCAGAAGCGTCTTTGAGCTGTACAGGGCCACCAGAGCAGCAGTTTTGACAGTCACTTACTCCTGACGCAGACGACGGAGGTAATAGTCGAAAGCTCGAGGTTTTACCCTGACGGGGCGAAAAGCCCGAGAAAGTTTTATATAAGGTTAGTTATTTCGTCTTTGGTGTGACAATAACGGGACTACTTATGGACGTAAGCTGATTGGATGTTGGTACCGCTTGAGTCTGTTAGGATATTTTTTTTTTTTTCCTCTATGTTTCGGCCTCCTGTCAGACACCAACCCACGTTTTAGCGAAAGCAGTTTATCAGTTCAAATGAAAAGTCGGAGAGGCGGAATTACTGAACTCCGGAAAGATTTTAATCGTGACGGCAGCTTTAAACAACCTACAGCATGGCTGCCTGCCTTCGGTGCTAACAAGACGCCACTAACGCCTCACCCTGCAGCAACTATAGTTAAGAATGATGGCGGTCGAGTTTAGGCTTGTTCTGCGCACCTACGTCACGCATACTCCTAAAACCAATGAGCCTTCAGTTGTGTTCTGGGCGCTCTATTCTGAATGCCGTGCTAACGCGAGCATTAAACGTGATCGTAGCGAGTTGTGTAGTCAATTTTTTTGTTGCTAGTTGTCATTGCTGATGGTAGTGGTAAGTGATAAATTCTACATAAGCAAGCGAGAGACATAATTTGCGGGATATACGCTTCCTTCAAGAGAAAAGCACGCACGTACCACAGCTGCCGCTTGGAACCGTCAACAATGCCATTTCTGTCCGTGCCTCGACATGCACGAACCGCCATCGTTCGTTGATCGGACTATTATAGTGAACGCTACAACCTGTCGCGCAACGTCACTCAGTAGCCGGTGGACCGCGATAAATGCGGCAAGTACTATCATTAAATTATCACACGTTTTGACAGTGCGCCACAGTTCCTGGAAGGAGATCGCAGCAAGATGCCAGAAATACGTATTAGTCCAGAAGATTGTACAAAAAGTGTCGCGTCACCGTGTGACCCAAGAACTTTTTATCGTGGACCTCCCTGAATGCCAGCCGAGTACGTTACAATGTGCATGTCTTGAGGACATTAGTTGATAGGTGCACAGTCGCCGTTTACCGGACTGTGGTGATGTGGGTGCACTGTTGGCGAAGAAGTGAGCGCAGGCCGGGGAGCGCTCGCCGCCGCGTGACCTAGGCTGTCCGGTATGCGGCAGCGCCTCGGGCGCCCCCTGCTAACGTAACGGAACAGAACGGGGCGGCCCGGCCCAGCCCAGCCTACACCTGCGACCTCACGGCTCCCTCTCCTCTCCTCTGCTCTCCTCTCTGACGCGCTTCTGCCAAAATTTCATTCCACGCTCTCAACTGCTCCAAGTCGCCGTGTTTACACAGGCAACGAAAATGTGCATTTCGATCCCCCCCTCTCACTCTCTCTCTCTCTCTCTCTCTCTCTCTCTCTCTCTCTCACTCACTCACTCACACTCACACACACACACACACACACACACACACACACACACACACCACCTTCCAAACTTCGCCTTTGGAGTCCAGTGTTTTCAAAATCGCTATCTGATTCTCTGCTTGCACTGTATTCAACACTGGCTCAATTGAAGCCTGCAGCCTTTTAGCTCAAGAGCTCACAGAAAAATTTACGAAAACAACACGTTCTCTCAAATATCACGTGCCAAAACGGACTTCTCGTCGATATCGCTTGGGGGACGTCTCAGATACGCCAGTAAAAGTGAAGATGAAGTGGCAGAAAAGTAGATGGATGAATAAAACTAATTTTCAGTTCAGATACATCCATTCATGACAATGCAACCTGCCTTAAGTCAAAAGTAATACTGAGGTATCCGGCGACTGGAGACCTCTTTATTATCGCTGAACTACGGTTGCTGCATTTGTAAAAGCACAGTTTCTAAATTTTTGTGTGAAGTTCTGGTTGTTGTTTACAATAATACGATGGTAGATAGGAAAGTAATCGTCGATACAGTTCTGTCTCATTTTTATTTTTAGAGAGTCAGACATGTTCTGAGGCATCAAGCGATCACCAATTTAGTATTGGAGGGCAGCTTCGAGGGTAAAAATCGTAGAGGGAGACCAAGAAATGAATACACTAAGCAGATTTAGAAAGAGGTAGGTTGCAGTCGGTACTAGGAGATGAAGAAGCTTGCACAGGATAGAGTAGCATGGAGAGCTGCATCAAACCAATCTCAGGACTGAAGACCACAACAAGGTTCTGATAGGTCACATTTGCTGTAAGTGTATTTCCTTCATTTAATTTTATAACCAAACTGTGCAGAACAGTACTTATTCCTTAGTTGCGCCAGTAAGAACACTCTTGTATTCGCATGAGACTTCAATTAGGTCAAGAGTGGCTGTAAACAAATTTTGTATTTCCTCTTCATCGTAATACTTAACGACTAAAGAAAGAAAAAAAAATCATTATACTGAAAATGAAATGCGTCTACAATATGGCCCTTTCTGCAGTAATATAAACCTCAGCAGCTCCATACTCTAATGTATTTAAGGAATATTTTGCGGTACTTCGAATCATGCTGTTACTTCATTACTAATAAGTGATTACAAGGAATTGCTGAAGACTGAAACGAGATTCCTCTCAATGTTTAAAAACATTTTGCCATTGTTTAAATTATTTATTTATTCACTTAGTTGAAGTTAAAGGCCATTTTTTTTCTTCCATGACGCTAACTATTCATGTACACAGAGTATTAAAGACGTGTGCTGTCGAACGAACGAAACGAGAATGAAAGTACATTCACCTAACGTCAATTGCTGAAGATTTTGGATGGTGACGGGGCAAGGTGCATGAGGCCAGTTACTTACCTGGCTTGATTTTTCTGACTGACAGGTGGCCGACATAACAGTGAACCATACAGTGTTTCCAGACGCCGCTTGAGTGGGGGAGGGATGCATGTGCGTCTTCGTTGCCTTTTTGGAAACTGAGGCTTCGGTCTGCCTGATGGAATCTACACCCGCACTAACATTCCACGTAATAGACTAAGTGCACGGCAGGCTACCACACTGTCATCTGATTATTTACGAATTTTGTAAAGTTAAATGTCATGATGAATAATTTTTTTTCACTGGACCCCAAAAGTGAAAATTTATTAGCTCTCATTTTGGAGATAGTCTTTTAGGATACAAACCATTACCATCAACACAAGCGAAATAAGGCGAGGAAACCGAAATAGAATTTCTGCTATATATGATGGGTTTCTTACTGCTTGAGCACAAACGTACGGAGACATGTGAGAAGATATGAGTGTTCATTGAATCATAGATAAAATAATGAAATTCAGGGACAGTTTAATACAGCACTGTCAGCGCATGGCTGAATCGAAAATAGCTCAAACAACGTGACAAAACGAAGCAGTAGGTCGACGAAGACAAGGTCGCCTCTGGAAAACATGACACGATTCTGAAGTAGCCAGAGAAGTTCTGAAGGCCTGAGATTGATGATGCTGACAAGTGATTATGAAGAAACTGACAATCACTGCTATATTGTGATGGAGCTGATGGAGGATGAGGACATGGATAAGGATGTTGTGATGGAGCTGGCGGATGATGATGAGGAGGAGGTGGATGTGGATGAGAATGTGAATGTGAATGAGGATGATGATGATTTCAGTGGAGCTCAGATAAAGCTTCAGGAACTTCTTCGACTTTAGGTACAGTTTGAACTGTAGAACTTATACTGGAGTACGAAATTCTTGGTTCGTCTTTCGTGGAGGCTGCTTTGTTTATAGAGAAAATCATGCAAAACAAGTTGTTAGTACGACTGATGAGATCCCTCCATATCATCGGCAGTTCAGATGGCATACAGTATTCTTTCTCATTCGTGTATGCATTGAGACAGAAAACACTTACACACACACACACACACACAGTACAACTGACATGTAATACTCATTTTTGTCGTAGTTCCATAGGTTACAGCCAAAAATAAAAGGAATGTACCGTTTATGTTGAAGGCGTACGAGAACTCTTCATGGAAGCAGGTGTCACTGAAAGTATAGCAGAAGCTATTTGCGGCATTATCCCTTGTACAAGACATTGCTGTTAGTAGCTTTCTAGGAGCGTGTCACAAGTACCATGCGGTGGTTACATTTCCCATTTTTTTTTATTCGTGTCAGAAGCACCATGGATGCAGGAATATAAAAAAAATGAATAGCACACAGAAAAAAATTACAGGCATATGAAAATATATATAAATATATATGCAAATATGTGTGCACAGAAACAAAATGTTACAGGCATTTGGCCCATAAGCGGGATACGTCGACAGCATTTGGGGTTGCCAACATCAGATCCTCTAAAGTGCAGTGTGAAGGACATTCAGGGCAGTTATACATGTGCTGGGTCGTCTGCACCTCTCCACAGTTGCAGAGATTACATGTAGTAGAATATCCCCACTTCAGAAGGTTATCTCTTGACCGTGCAGTGTTGGTGCGTAGCCTGTTCAGTGATCTCCAGACCACCCAGTCCTCATCGTAACCTGGTGCCAGTTCTTCCTTTGGTTCCATCCAGTGCCCTTCTCCCGACCGCTTCCATCTCTCCACCCTAGATCCAGGTTGGTCGCTAAAATCTTCAGTTGCTCTGAGAAAACTGCGCCTAGATTTCAAGCGTTTGGTGGCTGGCTGAGTTTTGTGGAGGAGGTGGCTCTCTGCCATCTCAGCCCTCGCTCTTTCACTATAGGCTGCCGCTTCTCTTCGCACTGCAGGAGGTGCAATCCCAGCAAGATGGTAGAGCTTGCCTGTTGGCGTCGGTTTCAGACATCCAGTGACGAGCCGGCAGGTCTCGTTCAGAGCAATGTCGACCTGTTTAGCGTGGGTAGAGTTGTACCAGACACTGCTAGTGCTGTGGTCCTCACTACCTCTGGCTTTGCGCCCCAGGAGGAGTTCGTTATTTTCCGAAGAATATTATTTCTGCCGATCACCTTCATTTTGGTGTTAATACAGTGCTGTTTATACGTCAGAGCCCTGTCTAGGGTTACTCCTAGGTATTTGGGGTTAACGCAGTGTTCGAGGAGTGTGTCCTTCCAGAAGACACGCAGCTTACGGGATGCCTGCTTGTTACGGAGATGGAAGGCGCAAACTTGTGTTTTCCTAGGGTTCGGCTTGAGTTGATTGTCGGCGTAGTACTGACAGAGCACGTCTAGCGCATCCGTGAGTTTTGTCTCAACATCCTCAAAGGAGTCACCCTGTACGGCCATAGCACGGTCATCGGCGTAGATATAGTTTTCCGTACCAGCTGGCAGTGGTTGATCGTTGGTGTATATGTTAAAAAGTAAGGGTGCCATTAGCTGCCCTGAGGGAGACCATTTTTCTGGGCCCGCCACCTGCTATGCATCCCTTGGAATTCCACAGAGAAGCTACGGTTCTCTAACAGACTTCTAACTGTGGATGTGAATTTAAAGTCCCAGGTAATGGCATACAGCTTCTTCATTAACAGACGTAAGTTGACGGTGTCATATGCGGCTGTCAAGTCTGTAAAGGCGACACCGGTTATTTTCCGGTTCTCATAGCCGTCTTCAATCAGCTGCGTGAGGTTAATTACCTGAGATGTAGTGCTTTTCCCTGGGCGGAAACCTGCTTGTTGGGGGATTGTTCTATGGCACTGAAGAGGCGATCCTGGAGTATTCTTCCAAAGATTTTAAAGATATGGCAGAGAAGTGATACGGGTCGGAAATTTCTGTGGACATCAGCATTTTTGCCTGGTTTTAAAATGGCAATAATTTTAGCCTTCCTCCAGATTATGGGAATCTGACCTGTTTCCATGCAATTGTTAAACAGTTTCAGTAGCCATTGTTTAACGTTGGGACCAAAGTGTTTAATCTGTTCAACAAAAATCCCGTCCAGGCCCGGGGCCTTCCTTAGCTTGCATTTCGCTATGGCTTTGTCCAGATCTGCCATTGTGAGAGGGGTGGTAAGAGTTGAATTTTCTTGGTGTTCAATCCTATTTTGGTCTCCGACTTCCTGATTTTGATGTCTGGTTTCCCATTCTTGAGAAGCTGGTGGGCTATTTGGTCGGCTGTGACGGGAGCATGTCCTGGGGAGAAAGTCGGGTCATTGTTGAGACGTTTAAGGAGTGTCCAGGCTTTCTGACTGCTCCTTTTCATGTCCAATTCCTCTATTGTCCTCAGCCACTCCTCTCTCCTGGTTTTAGCTAGTGACTCGGTTAGCTGCTCGCCCGCGGTGATAGTTTCCGCGGATAGAGGGTTTGCGTCAAACAGTGTCAGGTATTGCTGCAACTGGTCCTCTAATTCTGGCGTAAGGCCTTCAACATAATTGCTTCTGCATCCTCTAGGGATCGATTGCTTGGAACACCACTGCACAGCCTTCACGAAATTGCCATAGAATCTTGGTTCAGGTGGTAGGTTGTTTACAGAATCTTCCATGAGGTTTTGAAAGGTTGACCATTCTGCTTTCTTAAGAACCTACGGCGAAAAGGTACGCTATGGGGTTTAACAACAGATGTGATCTGGCACATTATTGGACGGTGCTGGGTGTTTGGTATTGGTGAGCAAACTACTTTTGAGCATTGGTACGTTACTTGATGGCTAACGAAGATGAGGTCCGGGTTATAACCTCTCCCCCATCTGCCACTGTTGTAGGAAGCAGGCAGTTTATTGTCGTGTGTCAGTTTTAGGTTGTTTAGCTCGGCCCAGCAGATCACAGCCGTGCCATTGTCGTCGTCTTCTTGGTAGCCCCACTGCGTACTGTGGCTGTTGAAATCGCCGATTACAAAATTAATTCTGTCTTTATTAAAATTGTTTACGTTGGAGCTGGAAAAGTCCACAGTTGGTGGTTTGTACACTGATATAACAGTGCAGTCACTAAGTTCAATGGTTAGCACTTCAGTATCATTGGTGTCGTTTATACTGCTTGAAAGGATCTGTATGTTTGGCCTGGTAAAGATTGCGCTGCCATACTGTCGGTGTGGCCTTTCAGCTACTAGTCGCATGCCGTTTATCTTGGGTCTTTTGAGTGTGCTATCTCTGTGAGTTTCTTGTAGACACAGGACGTCACATTTCTCTTTCTGACAGAGGTCTTGTAGTAGACGTTCTTTGCATGCAGACATGCCTTCAATATTTACAGAGATAATCGTTAGTGCTGGGCCTGATAAGGTCCCTTTCTGTAGGATTGTCATGTTGCTTCTGGAGTGAAAGGATCAGCCGGTATACAACCGCCCAGGGGACGCCCGAGTATGTGTATTGCATTCACATACTCTTCGTGGAGGCTCCTTTCTTGTCCCCCATTTCCCATTAAAACAATGATATTTGCGTAGATCAGAATAGAGCTGATAAAGTTCGTGAAAATTCTTGACCAGTCGACACCACTGATATACAGGGTGTTACAAAAAGGTACGGCCAAACTTTCAGGAAATATTCCTCACACACAAAGAAAGAAAATATGTTATGTGGACATGTGTCCGGAAACGCTTACTTTCCATGTTAGAGCTCATTTTATTACTTCTCTTCAAATCACATTAATCATGGAATGGAAACACACAGCAACAGAACGTAGCAGCGTGACTTCAAACACTTTGTTACAGGAAATGTTCAAAATGTCCTCCGTTAGCGAGGATACATGCATCCACCCACCGTCGCATGGAATCCCTGATGCGCTGATGCAGCCCTGGAGAATGGCGTATTGTATCACAGCCATCCACAATACGAGCACGAAGAGTCTCTACATTTGGTACCGGGGTTGCGTAGACAAGAGCTTTCAAATGCCCCCCATAAATGAAAGTCAAGAGGGTTGAGGTCAGGAGAGCGTGGAGGCCATGGGATTGGTCCGCGTGTACCAATCCATCGGTCACCGAATCTGTTGTTGAGAGGCGTACGAACACTTCGACTGAAATGTGCAGGAGCTCCATCGTGCATGAACCACATGTTGTGTCGTACTTGTAAAGGCACATGTTCTAGCAGCACAGGTAGAGTATCCCGTATGAAATCATGATAACGTGCTCCATTGAGCGTAGCTGGAAGAACATGGGGCCCAATCAAGACTTCACCAACAATGCCTGCCCAAACGTCCACAGAATATCTGTGTTGATGACGTGAATGCACAATTGCGTGCGGATTCTCGTCAGCCCACACATGTTGATTGTGAAAATTTACAATTTGATTACGTTGGAATGAAGCCTCATCCGTAAAGAGAACATTTGCACTGAAATGGGGATTGACACATTGTTGGATGAACCATTCGCAGAAGTGTACCCATGGAGGCCAATCAACTGCTGATAGTGCCTGCACACGCTGTACATGGTACGGAAACAACTGGTTCTCCCGTAGCACTCTCCATACAGTGACGTGGTCAACGTTACCTTGTACAGCAGCAACTTCTCTGACGCTGACATTAGGGTTATCGTCAACTGCACGAAGAATTGCCTAGTCCATTGCAGGTGTCTTCGTCGTTCTAGGTCTTCCCCAGTCGCGAGTCATAGGCTGGAATGTTCCGTGCTCCCTAAGACGCCGATCAATTGCTTCGAACGTCTTCCTGTCGGGACACCTTTGTTCTGGAAATCTGTCTCGATACAAACGTACCGCGCCACGGCTATTGCCCCGTGCTAATCCATACATCAAATGGGCATCTGCCAACTCCGCATTTGTAAACATTGCATTGACTGCAAAACCACGTTCATGATGAACACTAACCTGTTGATGCTACGTACTGATGTGCTTGATGCAAGTACTGTAGAGCAATGAGTCGCATGTCAACACAAGCACCGAAGTCAACATTACCTTCCTTCAATTGGGCCAAATGGCTGTGAATCGGAGGAAGTACAGTACATACTGACGAAACTAAAATGAGCTCTAACATGGAAATTAAGCGTTTCCGGACACATGTCCACATAACATATTTTCTTTATTTGTGTGTGAGGAATGTTTCCTGACAGTTTGGCCGTCCCTTTTTGTAACACCCTGTATTTCTGGATAAGTGAATGTAAATAAGGACCACACTTTACGTCTAGTGTGTAGTTAAGCCGTCACGCTTAAGAAAAAAAAGTATGTATTGAAGAACGTAAACAAGGTTCACCAGATAGCTTAAAGCAGCGGCATCTAAGTAGCTCGAAACCTTGCACCAAATATTGCAGATAAAGCAAACTCCTAGCACGATGCGTATCACATTCAGTCAGAAACACGCGACAATCGACATACCGAGATGGTTTATAGCAGGTACACGCAATACATAAGATTTTAGCAGAAAAGTTACCGTATGTAAGATTTGTGTATACGATTACGATGTGAGATCTGGTGGTGAACACGTGCAGTAAAATAGATGTGACGAAAGTTTTGCGAAGGCGACGAATACGTTATTGTACATTAGGAAGAGGGTAGCAGAGGCTTCAGATTAAAATCTGTCGTCATAGGATTAAAAAAAAAAATGCAAACAGCGGCGGCCTGTTATACAACCGTCACGTCTCTGAGTGGAAAGGTATAACCGAAAGTTAAATTATCGCATAATATGATGTTTTTCAAGGAGAAAGTAAATGCTTACAGTTAAATTTTTGATGCAGCTTTACCTCTTGACTTGAGATCAGTTACGCGTAGTGATCATGTTCCATATTAGAACAGGTTCCCTGTCGAAACTTGTAGTACAGAGAGTAAATGTAGTCGCATGGTGTCATTTTTCTTAATTTTCATGTTTTTGTCGACCACGGTAAAACCCCTGAGAGAAATCATCTTTATTAGATCTCTGTCAGGTAAAAAACCTCGGTGTTAAGACCACTACCGACTGGACAGGGCTTTTACTGTAAGCCAGCCCGACTAGACGCTAAACAGTGAACAGAAAATAGCTCACCACTTTCCTGTTCGATTCGGTGCATTACTGGTTTGCTGACCTTCACCTGCGGGACCCTCTCTTTCTAGCTGCACCGAGGCGTGTCTGTTCCACTACAGATTTACCGCCACGATGTTGGCACGATTTATTGCAGTCGGTGTAATGCATCAGTCGGTGGTGACCGCTGGCAGGTGCCCACTTCCAGTTTTACCGCGGCGGGCGCTGCAGCAAGCCCCCTGCCAGCCAGACAGCTGGGGGCAGCCGTGGCCATCCTTGCGTGCAGTGACCCGCTTTCCAGCGAACCACTCGACTGCGCAGGCAGAGGCCAGACGGAAAATCCGTTCCCTCTGTCCTTCGCAGTAGACGAAACCGTGGCGAGTCCGCAGTATTCGTTTTACTCACACGGCGGACCGTTAGAGGACTATACTGGAGTCTCTCTCAGTATTTCGTGAAAGTAATACTAATTCGTGCTTTCGTAGAATTTCGCTTCTCATGTTATGAAAGGACTCTCTCATAAGCTGCGTCCTCGTCACTGTTCGACCATTCATTGAGCGTTTCACGGTTTGCCTCCTTGGTGAGCTTCGTATGCATACACAGGTGCCTTTTGGAACTTCGTGCGTTACTTTCCCGTTGGAAAGCGAAAGAATACCATACAAAAGGATAGGATATGGGAAGACTGTTTTCTTTTCCAAAATCTTTGCGATGAAAGGCCAGGAGTGATGGATCACATCATGGGGAACAACTTTTGTTAGAGACAGAACGTTCGCTGATGCCGCCCTGCCTATCATGCAGCCATCTGCTATACGTGTGAGTCGGTAGTCCGATCAAAACTTAGGTTTCTGATTCCCTTTAAAATATCTTTTTCCGCGCTCGATTAGCCGAGCGGTCTAAGGCGCTGCAGTCATGCACTGTGCGGCTGGTCCCGGTGGAGGTTCGAGTCTTCCCTCGGGCATGTATGTATGTATGTATGTATGTATGTATGTGTGTGTGGGGGGGGGTGTCCTTAGGATAATTTAGTTTAAGTAGTGTGTAAGCTTAGGGACTGATGACCTTAGCAGTTAAGTCCTTTAAGATTTCACACACACAAAATATCTTTTCCGCTTAGAGACTGTCACTCTTATGGTTTTCATGTTGAAAATCATTGTAGCAGTCTGCTGGGATGGATAGTATGCTGCATACCTGGTTAGTGGAACTGATTTGATGAAATCTCGTCGTCCCAGGGTCGGCTAATATTACAGGACGTATAGCGTCTTTGGGAAGCGACAGATTCAACATAAAGTACGGTGACGAAACATGGTTGTAGCGGAGAGTGTTGTATTTGGAATAATTTTCAGACTTTCGCCTCTATCTAGCCCTGTAATAAAATATTTCCTTATTCCATTTTGAAATGATAGTATTCACTTTGTGTGTTGCAATGTTTTTTTATTTGTTTTTATTTATTTTTTTAAAATTACAATAAATATTCCGGAAAAGTAAAGTCATTCCGAACGTGAAAAACTGTTCGATGGTACATTATGGTCATATACTTAATAACAAATGTTCTGTTAAAACTTAAGCGTTCCAATCGATAAAATCTTATCGATGCTGTATTTAACATTTTGTGTGTTATATTGCTACACTACTGCACGCCAATAATTAGTAAGTGAAATCAGACTAAGATGTATTATCAAAAACCAGTTGCAAGTTAAAAACATTTTGAAACAGAAGCTAGAGGTAATTAAAACAAATATCCGTTTTCAAAACAGGGAAAATGATTAAGATACTTACAAATATAGCGTGTCCTAAGATTAACCTTGTTTGGTTTCGAAGTCCAAGATGGTGCACGACCGACGATTTATGGCTTAACGGTCCACATGTTACGTAACTATACAGAATTTTACTCATCTTAAAACTGTCTAACTGAAAAATTAACTATTCGTTCCAAATAGTTTTATTATATTATACAACACTTAAATGTGTAGAACTATTAATATTTACAAGTAGCGCACAGAACCCACTCTCATGCCTCTCAACAACAACAGCAGCAGTAAAAAAATGCTAGAAACGGCATATGGTGGTTTATAATGCACTTTCCTTCATGTGATTATAAAGACAGTCACTAGATTCAAACACAGACCAGGAAACGTAATGTGTTCCTGGGTACACTGTCTTCCAGGTACAACTCTCTCGTCTATTAATTTCAATCTGTGACGAAATGACAGTCGTTAGTCTACAATTTTTCCCATGATGCCCTTGCAGTTAAAAACAAGGACAGCCATGGGAGTGGGCAAAACAACATGTCTCTTGTGGAAGAAACACTCTTAGTAACACTGTAAGTCACAATGCGTCACAGTAAGCCTCCCTCGTCTTCTCCAGATAGCAGAGCAGAAGCATCACGAATGACAGGGACTTGTCCAACCATATCAGTGCGCCTGCTACATAGAAGGTTTGAATGCTAGATGAATATCGTGCAGTATTTCGTTTTTGGCAGCAGCAAAAGTGTTGCAGCTGTGTCAAGCGAATACAGATTATACATTTAGCAATCTGGAACGGCATGAACCAGCCACAAAATTTTCGCTGCTGCCTAAAACAAATTACTGCTCAGTACTCTCCTTCATCAGTGGGCTGTTTGTTTTGGCTTCTCTTGCGGTGTGTTGCGGTTACTGTGGTGTGCAGATTTCAGTGTGCATCAGGACATATACACGCTGAAATCTCTGCCCCACAGTAACCGCAGCACATCGCTAAATCTAAATCTACATCTACACGGATACTCTGCAAATCACTCTTAATCCTGGCAGAGGGTTTGTCGAACCGCTTTCACAATAATTCCGTATTAATCTACTCTCGAGCAGCCCGCGTAAAAAAACGAACACCTATATATTTCCGTGCGAGCTCTGATTTCCCTTATTTTTATTATGATGATTGTTTCTCTCTATGCGGGTTGGCGTCAACAAAATATTTTCGAATTCTGGGGAGAAAATTGGTGATAAAAATTTCGTGAGAAGATCCCGCCGCAATGAGAAATACCTTTGCTTTGACGACGTCCATACCAAATCCTGTATCATGTCAGTGACTCTCTCTCCCTTATTTCTCGATAATATAAAATGCGCTGCTCTTCTATGTACTTTCGCGATGTACTCCGTTAATACTGTCTAGTAAGGATCCCACGCCGTGTACAGTACTCTAAAAAGATGGTGGACAGGCGTAGTGTAGGCAGTCTGTTAAGAAGATCTGTTAAATTTTCTAAGTGTTCTGCCAATAAAACGCAGTGTTTGGCTCGCCTTCCCCACAACATTTTCTGTGTGTACGTTCCAATTTAAGTTGCTCGTAATTGTAAATCCTTGGTATTTAGTTGAATTTACGGGATTTAAATTGGATTGATTTATCGTGCATTCGAAGGTTAATGGAGTCTTTTTAGCACTTATCTGGGTGATCTAACAGTTTCCATTACTCGGGGTGAGTTGCCAATTTTCGCACCTTACAGGTATCTTATCTGTATCGTTTTGCCGTTGGTTTCGATTTTCTGATGACTTTACTAGACGATAAATGACAGCATCATCTGGAAGCAATCACACGGCTAAATCGTTTATATAGATAACAGCAGAGGGCCTATAAACTACCTTGGGGAACCCCAGAAACACTTCTGTTGTACTCGAAGAGTTTTCCTCAGTTACTACGAACTGTGACCTCTCTGACAGGAAATCACGAATCCAATCGCATAACTGAGACGATATTCTGTGAGCACGCAGTTTGATTCCAAGCCGCTTGTAAGGCACAGTATGAAATGTGTTCGGGAAATCTAAAAATATGTAATAAAGTTGAAATCCCGTGTCAATATCACTCAACACTTCGTGTGAGTAAAGTAATGAGCTAGTTGTGTTTTCTAAATCCGTGTTGACTGTGTGTCAATATATCGTTCTCATCAATGTAATTCATAATGTTAGAATACAATATGTGTTCCAAAATCCTGCTGCATATGGACGTTAGTGATATGAGCCTGTAATTTAGTGGATTACTCCTGTTACCTTTCTTGAGTATAGGACTGACTTGTGCAGCTTTCCAGTCTTTGGGCGCAAATCTTTTGTCGAGTGAACGGTTGTATATGACTGATAAGTATGGAGTTGATGCATTAGCATACTCTGAAAGGAACCTAATTGGTATACAGTCTGGACCAGCAGACTTGCTTTTATTAAGTGATTTAAGTTGATTTACTACTCCGAGGATATTTACTTCTACGTTACTCATGCTGGCAGCTGTTCTTGGTTCGAATTCTGGAATATTTACTTCGTCTTCTTTTGTGAAGGCATTTCGGAAGGCTGTTTGTTTCGCTTTGCTGTAGGGCGCAAGAAACAACTGAGATCATACGCGCCCAAGTCAAAACTGTAGAATACGAACACAGAGAGGAGTTAAATGACTGCACCCCAGCCCCAAGGGACAGAATAGGAGACAGCTGAAAACAGGCACGTGGAAAACTGGAAGGCTGTGTTTAGTATCTCTGCTTTGGCAGCACTGTCTTCGATAGTATCTCCATTGATATCGCGCAGAGAAGGCATTGATTGTTTGTTGCCGCTAACATACTTCACGTACGACCAGAATCTCTTTGGATTTTCTCTCAGGTTTTGAGACAAAGTTTCGTTGTGGAAACTGTTATAAGCTTCTCGCATTGAAGTCCGCGCTAAATTTCGTGCTTATGTAAAAGGTCGCCGATCTTGGGATTTTGCGTCTGTTTAAATTTGGCATGTTTGTTCCGTTGTTTCTGCAACAGTGTTCTAACCCATTTTGTGCACCAAGGAGGATCAGTTCCGTCGTCTGTTAATTTATTTGGTATAAATCTCTCAATTGCTGCCGATACTACTTCTTTGAATTCATGCCACATCTTGTCTACATTTGTATTATTAATTTGGAAGAAATGGAGATTGTATCTTAGGAAGACGTCAAGCGAATTTTAGCTGATTCTTTGAATGGTTTATTTAACGTTTATTTTCGCAGGACTTGGCTAGAGGACCAAATCAAACAGCCCATTGATAAAGTGGAGTATTGTGCGGCGATTTGTTTTCGGCAGCAGCGGAAATGTTGCAGCTGTTTTATACCATTCCAGACGGCTGAAGGTATAACTAAATTTGCCCGACACGTCTCCAACACTTCCACTGCTGCCGACAATGAATTACCGCATGATACTAAGCTAGAATTCAAGCCGGCTACCTGAGAGTGGGGCGCATTTGCGATTTCGCCTGAGGCGGGTAGTTGGCGCGTTGATGAGGTTGAACAAGATCCTACGTAGTCCCCTGCTATTCGATGCTTTTGCTGGATTATCCGTAAAAGCCGAGGGAGGTTTATTCTGACACAAAGTGACATAGTTTCTTCCATACAGCAAACGCTGTTTTGCTCACGTCCTTGGTTGTCTTTTTTAGCTGCATCGTGGAGGTAAAATTGTAGACGCATGATTGCCATTTGGTCTCCAAGTCAAATTAGTATTAGGTTGGTGCACAAATACGTAGCGTTTTTGTTTTGAATGTTGATAAACCAGTTTCTATGGATTTATGTATCGATTTCCATTTTTTATATGTAGTTCATTGTTGCTGTTGAGTTTGCATGTTGTAATTTTGTCATTTTGGAGATCATGAGTGGAGCTGTAGACGCTAGAAAATGGAGTGCCAAGTGGAGAAATCGGCTCTTTCGGGCATATTCTTCTGTTCGAGTTCAGTAGAGGAGTGACAGCAGCGGAGGCAGATAGACTCATTTGCGCCGTGTATGGGGATAAGGCCATTGGACAGAACACGACAAGAAATTGGTTTTCTCTTTTTAACTAGGGTCGTTTTAATATTAGTAACTTTCCACCTTCAGGAAGACCTTCGGAGTTTGAGGAAGATGGTTTGAAAGCATTAATCCAAAATGTTCTACGCCATTGTACTCGAGAACTGGCAAATATGGTGGACTGCGATCATTCCATCATGGTGGGATATTTAGATGCACCGAGGAAGGTTCAAAAATCGGGTGTAGCTGTACCGTACGCTCTAAGCTAAAATCACAAAGATCAGTGGGTGGCCATATGCGCTTCTCGGTTTGCTCGTGATCAGTTGGCTCATGGACCCTTCCTATCCTGTATCGTTACTGGTGACGATAAATGGCGTCTTCATGCTAACATAAAGAAAGGAATGGTTGAGCCTAAACAAAGCAGCAACTCCCCGTACAAAGATCTGCACGCATCCACAGAAGATAATGTTGTGCATCTGGCGGAACAGCGACGGTGTGGCGTTCTGCGAATTGCTTGCCCGAGGTGTAACCGTCACTGCTGACGTTTGTCAACAAATGAAATGTCTTGCAGACGAAGTCCAAGAACAACGACCAGGAAGTCTGTGTGAAGTGATGGGCTGCTCGACGACAACGCCCGCCCGCAATCTGCTAGACTGACAGGAAACGTTGTACAGAATTTGGGTTGGGAAGTCATTCCGCACCCACCTTATTCACCTAATCTTGCGCCCTCAGAGTTTCACCATTTTCGCTCTGCGTCGAACAACCTTCAAGGAACTTCCTTTGCGGATGAAAATGTGCTCCGAACATTGCTCGACGAGTTCTCCGCCTCAAAACCTCGTGCTTTTTATAGTCGCGGAATCTAAACGTTACCCCAGCGTTGGCAAACTGTTGTAAATAGTGAAGGATGCTACATTATTAATGACTATCTCTTAATGAACGTATGGAAAAACGCTAGGAACTTATGCACCAACACAATAAAATTGTTTCGTCATCGTACACGATATTGGGCCTGAATTTTTGCCAAATGTAATCTGATCAATACACTGTTGATACAATGTGAAATACTAGATCGTCTGCTTAGAAGTCAGGCTGTGTGATACCCACTAACTGTGTAAGATTTTAAGAATTACGGCCGATACAACCCATAAGTGTATGAAATAAAAACATCGCAAAAATTTCAGTTCTACACCGTTTCTGCTACTCGAACGCTGCTGTTATTGTTTATTTATTAAAACAGATTGTCATTTAACAACACGAGTCATAATAGGCTATAGTTCTCCTATACTGAAAGATGAGGCACGATGGTCTAAGAATCAACTATGGGGCCTCCGTATCATTAGCCAGCAATACTCAATGCACTGAATGTACCAGAGATGTTGGGTTGCGTCTTGTACCGCTGTTCATAAGAACACAATTCGAATTTGTTCAGTAGTGGCTGTTGCTGGGTGGGTGGCCCACTTTCAGTTGACGAGAAACTGTCAGACCGAATTGGCGCAGTCACTGAGGCACTAAATCCTTATTTGGAACGAGCTTGGTTCAGATCACCGTCCGTACGTACTGGTTTAAATTTATGCGGTTTCGCTGAAGTCACTTCACTTTTGGTTCCTTCGACAAAGCGAGAGTTGGACAGTGGTCTCTAACCACTTCGACCCGCAATGGGACGTTGAACTCTGTGCGAAATTATACAGAAAGATAGTTCACGTGAAGGAAGAAAAATGAGGCAGCCCAAGGAGGATGTGGATCACCAAAATGTGCCGCGTCAAGGCCCCGATTTGCACTAAGACTCTCGTCGGGACCCGTTTTATTTCGGTGTCCGACTGGACTGGGTGCTACGACGGTGGTGTCCATGCATTCGCTTTTAATACTTGTTTATAGGAAATTCTTAAATGATTCAAAAGAGACTGCTTAAAACCCCCAAACTCTGTTGTTTTAAATTATTATTTTCCGATTTGTTTCGACTGATACATATCAATAAAATGGTAGTTCACAGAAGTCCAAGGATCATAGTTTGTAATATACAAGTAGCTCATATGATTTCAACAAACTGAACTACAATAATACCATTAAGCTTCATACAGTGGACTCCGGTGGTCTACCAATACTTCTGATGTCAACGAACCGTCCTACCATGTCATGTTGGTATGTGTCAATCTGATGACAATTTAAGACTGAAATTAGTTTTCAGCTATTTTAAGATGTCTATAGTAAAGAACGTGTGTTGTTGCAATTCACTATGAGCAGATGGTGATATCTTGTGTAGGCGACAGAGCATTAGAATCCAGTCGTTCACAATCTCAGGGCAAATTGGCACCAGCTGTACGGTCGAGCATTTGGAATTCAGCTTTGAGAAATGTCGTTTTGCAAACTAACGTATAAGGACTTCTTCACAGTTGGAATTTCGGCTGAAAACTTAGAAGCCTGCTTCATTTGTAATTCTGAATGTTTCGGATGGAAGACTCGAAGAACTTGAGTGAAACCTGCTATTGAGATTCATCGATATTGGGACTGACTCTAGTCGCGAATGGACGTGTGCATTTATTTCCATAGTGTGTTGAGGTCTGTTAGACTGCCTTTAGCGTCCATCCGGTCCATTCACATGTAAAACGCAGTCTGTGGCAGGGATGTGACCTAAACTGATAGAGGATGCAGATAATTTCGACACGGGTCTTTACCGTCCATTAACCTTTCATGAAGTGCTTTGGATGCCACCTCTTTCAGCGTGCCTACGTAATTGTTGTGGTAATCGGCGGCAGTAACGTTCTTTGCTAACCTCATCATGGGCTACGCGCGATCTCACAGGCACTTGTCTCGTGTCTAGAGAGAGGTGCTTAAAGTGAGAGGAGTAAACATTAACCACAACTCAGACAGGTATTCGTTGCAAAAGGTTGTCGGTTTACTGCTTTTATAGCGAAATGTTAAGGACTCATTTGATGTTTCATGTATTACGTCATATCGAATAAAAGCTTTGTCATTATAACTGCTTGTAGTTGTTTTATTTCTTGTTCTGGTTTCCTTGGAATGTTTCAGGGTTCTGCGCTTAAAGGTATTATGACTATACAGTAGTGATGCAGCCTATTCTTACAATATCACTGGAGGTGTTTAGGATGAACTAAAGATCTTTTGTTGTGTGTGTCTGAAAGTGCAGCACCGAAATATTATATATGGATGGGAATCACCAGCTCTTCTTCGTTCGAGAAACTAAGCAAATTAGTGCAGAGCATATGTTAAATTGCCAGGTAACTGAACAATCAGAAAGGTTGTCGGTAGCTTTTATAGCTACAGTGATATGCGCAAAGCAGTTCCGTAAATGCACGATATTCTCGGGCTCTGATATGTTGTTCGTACTCCTGTACATTTGCGTTAAAGATATCGCAAAAATAAAAAGCAGGTTGTCTCTGTTGTAAGATGAAGTGGAGATCACCACAACCTGAATCCATTATTCAACGACTTACGTTATGAATCCAAAGTTTTTTTGTTTGCATTCTGTAGAGCAATAAATTAGCGAGGTATGGAAAGGTATGATATTACACATTGAAAACTTCGCTAGTAATATAAACTGTTCGCCGAAAATGTTGTCACAACTAACAAACTATTGACAATCGCACTGGATATCGTGACGGAATTCTGGTTCGCGTAACCGATAAGACACTCTTATATTCAGCACACTTAGCCTAAGAGAACAGCAGACATTCGTTTAGTTTCATTGACCTGAGTACCAGGTCGCACACTGAAAGAACGATACAGCTGATATTGCGAATGAACTACTTGTCATAAAGTATTAGTGATGGGCAGGTTTCGACCTTCAACTGTTTTCTCAGGTAGTAATAAGTTCCAGCTAAATCGATCGCAACATAAAAGTAGGAAATTCAGTGAGATTGTTGGCGGACGGTGCTGCAACACAAAGAAATTGTAACGCAGGAAGACCCACAGAGAATCTGGAGCACGCATGTGGAACGACCACGTAAAACTAATCCTCGAAAATCCTCTGTAAGTCCGTCTTTATACAGATGGCTGCAGGACCTCTGCTTTTCAATATAAAATGTCGAATCAAAACACCTTTCAGCCGTCTAAATTTCCATTTATTTTATTTGAGCAACCAGTTTCGGCGTTGCATTACACCAGCCTCAGGCCCCCTGACCGACTTGTAGGAAGATTCCCATATCTGGTTTACTCAAAATAGGGGCCGTACATTTTTGACACAGCAATCCCTTCGATCATCACTTGTGGACTGTTCACAGTTGCCTGTGGAACCATGAACGTTCCCAGGCGCCCACTGCTACATCAGAAGCAAATCGACAGCCACAAATGTCTTTCTTAAGGGCTCCAAAAATATGGAAATCACGTGGGGAGTGATCGGGTCTGGATGGAGTATGTGTGAGGGCTTTCTAGTGAAACTTCTACAGCGTAGATAAAGCTGCCGTGGTAATATGTGGGTGGGCATCATTCTCTTGCAGGATGATCCTGCTGTAGAGTCGACAAGAGGTGATCGCAGGGATCGCTGTGTCAAAAATCTACCGATACTAGTCACTGAATGCTAGCCCCCACTTTGACTGGACCAGGGAAGGGGGTTCTCCCTACATGTCGGTCAGGGGCTCTGAAGATAACGTAATGTAGCGCCGGAACTGCTTGCTCAAATAAATAACAACTGGAACTTTAGACAGCTAAAAGATGTGTTCATTCAACATCTTAATTCTAAAAAAGGCAGATGTCACTGGAAGTATCCACCCAGGAAGGCTGTAGCTTACAAAATCTTCGTTCGACCAATTCTTGAATGTTGCTTGTCAGTCTGGGAATCTTTTCACATGGAATTGATAGGGGAAGTTGAGAAGGTCCAAATCAGAGCAGCGCGTTTCGTTACAGGTTCAAGTATTACGTTCTCCAACGTATATTTCGCGATAATATCATGGAAGTAAAAGGTTCGAATCCTGGCAGTGGAAAAAATTTTCGTTGCTAGTATTTGGCCAATAAGGGGAGTAGAGGTGGTAGCGTAAAGTTCCTGATCACCAGACTTCGCGCTGATGCCTAGGTTTACATACAAAACCTCCCAGCAGTGTCTCATGAAATAAGGGCATTCGACAGTGTTGATGGCGATCCATTCGTCGAATGAGAACGTTAAGCTTGGCGACCCCCCTAGGTGCTATTCGCGAGGAGTAGGCTATGTGCCGGCACCGTTTTTCTCCCTCTCATTTGTAATGGATCATGTTGTAAATAAATAAAAAGTAACGCTACCATAAGTTGGCTAGCGGAGTGTAAATGCTACATTTGCCGGCAACCTCGGTGGCAGTGCACGACCGCTTTGCTGCGTACCATGCCTGGATCAGAATAACAAAGTGGCTGGCAGTTGAACATGGAAGGCGAGACGGGATGCCGTTGGTTCGGCATTGCGCGCAAGCGCAGTATAGTTCCGGTAGCATTTCAGTGAGAGAGATTGGTCATACGTACCCCGTTACCTTACAGTACTGAATTCACTTTGATGGATCATAGTTGTCTTACCACTCACCTAAGCAGTTTCACAGCAGCTTCCCACATTCCGTGCAGTTAACGTACCGCATTGAGAGGCAAAGCATATAGAAACAAATCCCAAAGATTATGTTACAGGCCGCATGTCGCCGGAGCTGACGTAACGGTCAGCTGAGAGAGCAGAAACGACATGACAGTGTGTGCAGGACAGAAGGTGTGACCGAACTCGTGAACAACTAATCATTTTGTGAACGTTGCAGTTCTTCTTATTTCGGTGCTTGCTAAGAAGACCGGAGACGAATTCCGCCTTATGCAAGGCATAAAAAAAAGGCTCTAAGTACTATGGGACTTAACATCTGAGGTCATCAGTCCCCTAGAACTTAGAACTACTTAAACCTAACCATCCTAAGGACATCACACACATCCATGCCCGAGGCAGGATTCGAACCTGCGACCGTAGCAGCAGCGCGGTTCCGGACTGAAGCGACTAGAACCGCTCGGCCACAGCGGCCGGCCTATGCAAGGCATCTTCGTAGTTTTTTCACCCAGACATGTTACAGCACTTTTTGTGCTATCTTCAGTGGGTTTGTCTATTTTTTCCTTCTGCAAAATTGTTGTTAGATGTTAGCCTTTAAAGAAACTTTCGGTGAAAAATATTTACATTTGTAAAATGAGCGATTATTGTCAAATAATTTACATTTGTTTGTATACAGTACTGTGTTGTGGCATGTATCACTGAGTTGAAGCATTCTGTGTTATTTATTTACGATACGTCTAAAGGTTCTAGTCTCGTAATACATTGGGGAATAAAATGGATGTATGCATTTGTTTACATATATTACATGGATATATTGGATGTTTATGCAAGTAGCTGTAGGTCTACCACGTCAACGCACAGCCGGTCATCTGCAAACAGCCGAACATTATTTTTCTATTCGTCATGTATTTCCGACCGAGAATCACTACATATCGTGTCAGTTAGCGTGTTACTTACAGTTTTTGACGCTGTAGTGTTTTTACTCTGTTTGTGCCGAGGTAACATGCTTTTTCCTTGCGCTTTTCTCGATATTTGTGCATTTCCTAGGATTTGTTCCCCAGGCATAAAGTTTTCGCCGCCGCTACGTGTTGTAGTGGCTGTACAGTGTTCATTTGTTTTGCGGGAAGTTTGGCTGGGATGTGGCGTGCGGGTTTGAAGTGTTGTTACAGGCGCGCTGTTTTTTAAGATACAGAAAGAGAGGGGGGGGCGGCCGGGAGGGAGCGAGGGGAACTGTGGATAGGCATGTAAAGTGAATGGTGTGCAGTATGGGCTGATAAGAGTTTAATGTAGGAGGCTGATGATGTGCCGTTCTGGGGTGGATGTTATTTACATACTACTTCTGCTATGACAATAATCGCTCATTTTACAAATGTAAATATTTTTTACCAGAAGTTGCTATAGAGGGTAGCATGTAACAACAATTTTGCGGAAAAATAGGTAAATAAACGCAATGAAGATAGTATAAAAAGTGCAGGAAAAAATAAACACCCACTGAAGATGACGCAAGAAGTGCTGAAACGCGTCTGGGTGAAAAAACTACAAAGCTGTCTTGCATAAGGCGGAATTCCTCTTCGGTTTTTGTGGACAAGTAGCTGTCAGTCACTTCGTTATTGTAATTCACCCATAGGTGTAGACGTGACGCTTTTACCGCTACTCGCGATGGGGGGAACTAGAGCAGTGCGGGGAGGGTAGTAGGCAGGTGTCGCAACGGCACGCCACAGCGTGGCTAGCGAGCTGTGAGAGCCCACGTCCTTGGTGGCGCGTTGCTGCGTCCGGCGCGGCGCGGCTGTCGGCCGGCTGGCTGGCTCAGTGGCGGCGCGCCATGGCTGCCTTCCGCTGCTGCTGTTGCTGCCGGCGCACTGCCACGGTAATACCGCTCACTGTACACTGTACTACACTGCTCTCCACACTCACTCACTCACCCTCTCTGCACCATCTCCTCTGCTCTCTGCACCATCCTCTCCGCACAAATAACTCTGTTACGCCTAAGTCTGCCAGCTGAGGACGAAAGGTTTTAATAGTTCGTGTTTTGGGCAAGGGGAGGGGGGGGGGGGTAGCGTCCAGAAATCAATTTGTAGACGACTTGGAGAGGGGAACTGTGTGAGGTCACTGTGGCTGCATCTCGATCTATGCGAGAGCGGATATACAGTATTCGGTGACGTGGTACTCAGTGTGGTTGAGCGCACTTCTGGGTTCAACAACGTTCTGAGCGCCAGCGCAGGAGTCATTATAAAGCAGAGTCTACTGATTCGGAGGGATTGCGAACAGTTGGTGGGAGGAAACAGTCGATTGGTAGCCGAGTATTGTGTAGTGAATTTTACGGTCATGCGTCGGACGAAGTGTATTACACTGAAGCGCCAAAGAAACTGCTATAGGCATGCATATTCAGATGCAAAGAGATGTAAACAGGCAGAATACGGCGCTGTGTTCGGCAACACGTCTATGAAGCAACAAGTATCCGGCGCAGTTGTTAGAACGGTTATTGCTGCTACAGTGGCAGGTTTTCAAGAGTTAGGTGAGTCTGAAAGTGGTGTAATAGTCGGCACACGAGCGATGGGACACAGCATGTCCGAGGTAGCGATGAAGTGGCGATTTTCCTCTACGACCATTTGACGAGTGTACCGTGAATATCAGGAATCCGGTAAAACATCAAACCTCCGACATCGCTGCGGCCCGAAAAAGATCCTACAAGAACTGGACCGACGATGGCTGAAGAGGATCGCTCAACGTGACAGAAGTGTAACCCTTCCGCAAATTGCTAAAGATTCCAGTGCTGGGTCATCAGCAAGTGTAAGCGTGCAAACCATTCAAGGAAACTTCATCGATACGGTCTTTAGGAGCCGAAGACTCATTCGTGTACGCTTGATGACTCCACGACACACAGCTTTACGCCTCGCCTGGGCCCGTCAATACCGATATTTGACTGTTGACGACTGGAAACATGTTGCCTGGTCGGACGAGCCTCGTTTCAAATTGTGTCGAGAGAATAACGTGTACAGGTATGGAGACAACCTCATGAATCCATGGTCCTTGCATGTCAGGAGATGACTGTTAAAGATGGTGAAGGCTCTATGATGGTGTGGGGCGTGTGCAGTTGGAGTGATCTGGGACCTCTGATACGTCTGGATACGATTCTGACAGATGACACGTACGTAAGTATCCTGTCTGTTCACATGCATCGATACGTCTCCATTGTGCATTCCAATGGACTGGGGAAATTCCAGCAGAACAATGCGACACCCCACACGTCCAGAATTGCTACACTGTGGCTCCAGGGACACACTTCTGAGTTTGAACACTTTCGCTGGCCTCCAAACGCCCCAGACATTAACATTATGGAGCTTGTCTGGGATGCCTTGCAATGTGCTGTTCAGAAGAGATCTCCACCCCGTCGTACTCTTCCGGATTTATGGACAACCCTGCAGGATTAATGGTGTCTGTTCCATCCAGCACTAGTGCAGACATTAGTCGAGTCCATGCCACGTCGTGTTGCGGTACTTCTTCGTGCTCACGGCTGTACTACACGATATTAGGCAGGTGTACCAGTTTCTTTGGCTCTTCAGTGTATAAGGGGCAATCAACTGAAAACGAGATAGGTGGATAAAAGTAAGTAACCGTTTATTATTTCAAAAGTAATCGCCATTGAGAGACAAGACGGTCAGTGCCTTCACGGAGAAACGTTTGCAGTTGCTTACGGAACCATGATTGTGCCCAGGCGCCCACCTCTACATCAGAAGCAAATCGGCAGCCACGAATGTCTTTCTTCAGGGCTCCAAAAATTTGGAAATCGCATAGAGATAGGGACTGTATGGAGGATCTGTAAGGGCTTTCTAGCGAAGCTTCTGCAGCGTGCTCGAAACAACTTTGGCAAAATGTGGGCAGACAACATTCTGTTGTAGGATGATGGTGTTGTAGACATGAGTGTGAATAAAACAGCAACGGCTCCCTCTAAGACCCGCCGCTTCGCCAACACCTTCGGCGCCACTCCCGCATATTTGTTGAGCATTTTAAAAATATGTCTGTCATAGACTTCGACAACCATTCAGTTGAGTGGTGCCTCGCGGATTCTCTAGTGCCCGATGGCAGGCAACCTCACTTAAGGGGTGTCGAAGGGGTTGCCTTTCCAATATTGCTACCCCTTCGTTAGGAGGGCGCGAAACAAGAGGGATGGAAAAGCATAAATACTCTTCGCTGCTTCGGATGGCGATCAGATTTCACCACATAGTTTTGAAAAGTCCGTAGTGGTACTACCCTGTGTATACCAGAGCAAAAATTGTGTTCGAACTATACTCCATAGCGTTCGGATCACGTGAATTGGGTCTGCAGCCCCACGATGTCGTTAGACAAGCCCCACGATGTCCCTAAACGAGAGGTGAATCGTCCGGGAGATTGCTAGCAGTGTCAAAGACTGTCAAAAACGTCGTACTTTCCCCCCTGCGGGTTCTGGGGTTAGAATAGGCCCGCGGTATTCCTGCCTGTCATTAGAGGCAACTAAAAGGAGTCTCAAATGTTTCGGCCTTATGTGATGGTCCCCTCTCGGGTTTGACCTCCATCTTTCTAAATTGTTCCGAAGAGCGAGCCATTTGGGGAAGGGCGTCTTACATGGTGCACTGTATCTGTCGTGCATTGAGACCTTTAGCAGGCTTTCTCGTCGTTGCAATGGTGTCTAGCTCGTTTTCCATCTCTTGGGCAAGGATACGTCCATGAGTGCGATTTCCACGCTGCACTGTGCAGTGTTGCTTTTCGCTGCGACGACGACCTCATACATTTTTCTACCTAAGATCCAGCACGGTAGCCAGTCCATTGTGGTGGGGCCGCCATGTACCCTGTTGGTTGTAGCCCCCTGACAACACAGGGATCGCTCTACTGATGCCTGCGCAGTTTACTCCCCATGTATGCCAAGGAGTAGATGCCCATCTCCCTGGGGCATCAGGACTCCCGGCAATGGCCATCCTGCCAGGTGGCCCTTGCTGTGGCTGGGTGGCGCCCATGGGAAGGGCCCTTGGTCGGAGTAGGTGGCATCAGGGTGGATGACACGCAATGAAGCGTGGCACATCATCTCTTGCTGGTGGCTGGCCACCAGCAGTCTCTAAGCGTTCGAGGGCTCATTTTAAAGCTAACGTTTATGACCCCAAATCGTTCCCATCCCTGGCCACACCATGGGAGGAACGAAAGGCAAAGAATGACAGTGACACGTATTCGCCCCGGTATCTCGTCTGTACCAGAGCTGATGCGGAATCCTTTGTATCCGTGAAGCCTCAGTTCTTTGTAGAGCATTTAGAGGACAAGTTTGGGGAGGTGGAGGGCTTGTCCAAAATGCGCTCTGGGTCAGTTTTGATAAAAACGGCATCCTCCGCCCGGTCACGCAGGTTACTTGCTTGTGACAAGTTGGGGGATGTTAACGTTACCATCACACCACATAAGAGTTTAAATATGGTCCAGGGTGTTATTTTCCATAGGGACCTACTTTTGCAGTCTGATGACGAGCTGCGCGCCAACTTAGATCGTAGAGGTGTTCATTTTGTCCGGCGCGTTCATCGGGGTCCGAGGGACAATCATGTTGCTACCGGTGCCTTCATCTTGGCCTTCGAGGGTGATACATTACCGGAGAAGGTCAAAGTGATGGTCTACCGTTGTGACGTCAAGCCCTATATCCCTCCCCCGATGCGGTGCTTTAAGTGCTGGAAGTTCGGCCATTTGTCTTCCCGCTGCACTTCCAGCCTCACATGTCGAGATTGCGGACGCCCATCTCATCCCGATACTCCATGTGCTCCGCCTCCCATCTGTGTCAACTGTGGAGAGTCTCATTCACCTTGCTCGCCAGACTGCAGGATCTTATAGAAAGAACGCAAAATCATGGAATATAAGACCCTGGACCGACTGACTTACACTGAGGCTAAGCGGAAATTTGAACGGCTACATCCCGTGCGCATGATGTCTTCTTATGCCTCAACTGTCACTCCTGCTCCAGCTCCTTTAGCTGCAACACAAAGAGTCAGCTCTCAGAGTCAGAGGACCTCACCTGCCTCCTTGACGATGGGGGCCACTTCTCTAGCTGTTGCTCCCACACCATCTACCTCGGGAGCAGCACCCACTAAACCACCGGGGACACCAGTCCCCACTTCTAAGCCGGAGAAGCGTAAGTCTTCTTCGGCTTCTCTCGCTCGGAAGGGATCCCTTGGGTCACTCCCTTCCCAGGTTTCTACCAGCGGCACAGCAGACACCAACCAGTGGCTGAAGAAGCCACAGGTCGCTGGTCGTCGAGCTTCGCGATCATCTTCGGTCCCGGAGACTGACTCCAATAAGCCCTCTCAACAACGACAACCAAAGGAACAGCGAGAGAAAACGACTTTGAAGACCCGTAAGACCAAGACACCTGCGGTGGCACCTACTCCACCGCTACCTAAAAGCTCTGCGTCTGACGATGAGGTGGAGATCCTTGCGTCCGCTGAGGACCTCGCTCTCGCCGGTCCCTCAGACGCAATGGATAGCACTTGCACGGGTGCTCCATCGGAGGCAGCAGGTGACCCAGCGGCGTAATCTGCCTTCCCAGTCCCGTCACGCCTTTCTCCGCCATGGACAATACCATCCTCCAGTGGAACTGCAGCGGTTTCTTCCACCATCTAGCTGAGCTCCGACAACTTATCAGCCTTCATCCTTTCTTCTGCATTGCTCTTCAGGAAACTTGGTTTCCAGCAATGCGAACCCCCGCCCTCCGTGGCTATCGGGGTTATTATAAGAACCGGGCAGCTTATGAAAGGGTGTCTGGTGGCGTCTGCATATATGTCCTTAACTCTCTTCACAGCGAGTCTGTCCCTCTACAAACACCTTTAGAGGCTGTCGCTGTTCGGGTGTGGACGCTACAGGCTGTTACCGTCTGCAGTCTTTACCTTCCACCGGATGGTGATGTCTCGCAGCATGTCCTGGCTGCGCTGATAGCCCAATTGCCGCCACCTTTCTTATTACTGGGCGACTTCAACGCCCATAACCCTCTGTGGGGTGGGTCAGTGGCGACAGGTCGAGGCGCCACCATTGAGCATTTATTGGCACAGCTCGATCTTTCGCTGTTAAATGATGGTTCCTTCACACACTTCAGTGTGGCTCATGGCACGTACTCCGTCATTGACCTTTCGATCTGCAGCCCTAGCCTCTTACCATCTGTCCAATGGAGAGTGCATGACGACCTGTGTGGTAGTGACCACTTTCCGATCTTTCTGTCACTGCCACAGCGTCAGTCTTCTGGGCGCCCTTGCAGGTGGGCAATGAGCAAGGCTGACTGGGACTTGTTTTCCTCCATTGCCGCTATTGAGCCTCTCTCTAATGATGGCATTGATGCGGTGGTTCAATCTGTCACCACCGGCATCTTTACTGCCGCCGAATCTTCCATTCCCAGTTCTTCTGGGTCCCCTCGGCGGCGGACTGTGCCTTGGTGGTCGCCTGAGATCGCTGAAGCGATTAAAGATCGCCGGCGGGCGCTCCAGCGTCACATGAAACATCCCTGCATTGAACACCTCATTACCTTCAAACGTCTGCGTGCGCGGGCCCGCCGCCTTATCCGCCAAATCAAGCAGGAGTGCTGGGAGCGGTATGTGTCCACCATTGGCCTTCATGTCTCTCCATCGCAGGTCTGGGCCAAGATCCGACGCCTCTATGGCTATCGGACCCCTGTCAGCGTCCCTGCGCTCTCACTGAATGGAGCAGTTTGTACAGACTCCGACGAAATTGCCAACAGCTTGGCAGAGCATTTTGCTTTTAGTTCCTCTTCTTCCAATTACCCCCTGGCCTGCCGCTCCATTAAAGAGCGGATGGAACGTCGGAGCCTTTCTTTTCGCACCCACCATTCTGAATCTTACAATGCTCCATTCAGTGAGTGGGAATTTCACAGTGCCCTTGCTGCTTGCCATGATACCGCTCCTGAGCCAGATCGCATCCACTGTCAGATGCTGAAACACCTTTCAGTGGACTGCAAGCGACGCCTCCTCGACCTTTACAACCGTCTCTGGGTCGAGGGTGAGTTTCCGTCACAATGGCGGGAAAGCATTGTCATCCTCGTTTTGAAACCGGGCAAGAGCCCTTTGGAGGTGGACAGCTACCGCCCCATTAGCCTCACCAACGTTCTTTGCAAGCTTCTCGAACGGATGGTGAGCCGGCGCTTGAATTGGGTACTGGAGTCTCGGGGCCTTCTGGCTCCGTCTCAGGGTGGGTTCCGTAAAGGCCGCTCCGCCGCCGACAATCTGGTGAGCCTGGAGTCGGCCATCCGTACTGCCTTTGCCCGCCGGCAGCACCTGGTCGCTGTCTTTTTCGACATGCGGAAGGCGTACGATACGACATGGCGTCATCACATACTTTCTACGCTTCATGGATGGGGTCTTCGGGGCCCTCTGCCGATCTTGCACCTTCCGCGTGCAAGTCGCGGCCTCCCATAGTTCCTCCCGAGTCCAGGAGAACGGGGTACCACAGGGATCTGTCCTCAGTGTCTGCCTGTTTTTAATCTCAATATACGGGCTCGCTGCGGCGGTGGGAAATTCTGTCTCCGCTTCCCTGTATGCTGACGACTTATGCCTTTACTACCGCTCTACTGGCATTGCAGCTGTTGAACGTCAGCTACAGGGCGCTATCCGCAAGGCGGAGTCTTGGGCTGTAGCGCATGGTTTTCAGTTTTCGGCTGCCAAGACCCGCGTTATGCATTTCTGCCGGCGCCGAACAGTCCATCCTGAGCCGCGGCTTTATCTTGCCGACGAACTCCTTGCTGTGGTGGAGACCCACAGGTTTTTGGGTGTAGTTTTTGATGCCCGGCTGACTTGGCTGCCTCATATTCGGCAGCTTAAACAGGCGTGTTGGCGGCATCTAAATGCTCTGAGATGCTTGAGCCACACCTGCTGGGGCGCCGACCGATCTACCCTGTTACGGCTGTACCAGGCGTTAATCCAGTCTCGTCTGGATTATGGGAGCCTGGCTTATGGCTCAGCATCCCCATCTGTGCTGCGGGTACTGGACCCAATCCTACACAGCGGAATACGCCTTGCCACTAGTGCTTTCAGGACCAGCCCAGTAGACAACATACTTGCGGAGGCAGGTGTCCCTCCATTGCGGCTCAGGCGCCAAAATTTACTGGCCGCTTATGCTGCCCATGTTTTTAGCTTGCCCGCGCATCCAAACTGTCGTCTCCTGTTCCCGCGCTCGGTCGTCCATCTGCCAGAACGTCGGCCCCGGTCAGGTTGTACGATCGCGGTCCGCGTCAAAGAGCTTCTCTCCGGGCTTAGGGTTTTCACTGTTCCACCTCCTTTTCGGGCCACTTTGCGTACACCCCCATGGTGTGTTTCTCGCCCTTGCCTTCGGCTCGACTTGGCACAGGGCCCGAAGGACTCAGTCCCTCCAGAGGCCTTCCGCCGCCGCTTTTATTCCATCCTGGCCACGTATCAGGGCTCTGACGTTGTTTACACTGACGGTTCGATGGTTGCTGGTCGTGTCGGTTATGCGCTAACTCTAGGGGACCATTCCGAACAACGATCCTTGCCGGCTGGTTGCAGCGTTTACACTGCTGAGCTGGTCGCCATCTTTCGAGCCCTAGAGTATATCCGCTCCTGCTTAGCTGAGTCCTTCGCGATCTGTAGCGATTCCCTGAGCGGTTTACGAGCTCTCGGCCAGTATTTCCCTCGTTCTCGTCTGGTGATGGCTATCCAGGAGTCCCTGCATACTCTTGCCCGTTGCGGCCGCTCTGTGGTCTTTGTGTGGACCCCCGGTCATGTCGGTATCCCGGGCAATGAACATGTTGACCGCCTGGCGAAAGAGGCCACCAGGCAACCATCTCTGGATGTTGGCCTTCCAGAGACTGATTTGCGAGCGGTTCTCCGCCGAAAAGTTTTTGCGCTTTTGGACGCTGAATGGTGCTATCGGATCACGCCCAATAAACTCCGTGCCATTAAGGAGACGACGACTGTGTGGCGGTCATCCATGCGAGCCAACCGCAGGGACTCAGTCGTCCTTTGTCGGCTCCGCATTGGCCACTCCCGGCTGACACACAGTTACTTACTGCGTCGGGAAGACCCTCCTCTGTGTCGCTGCGGAGTGGCTTTGACAGTGGCCCACATTTTGTTGGCCTGCCCCCTTTTAGCTGTGGTCAGGCAGACATTTGCGCTGCCTGATACGCTCTCTGCCCTCTTTTAACTGATGACCCTGCTATGGCTGGCTTAGTTTTACGTTTTATTCGGGCAGGGGTTTTTTATCATTTAATATGAGTGTTTATTTTATTTTATTGTTTTGTGTTGATTCTGGCCTGTGGCCTACGGTTTTAAACTGAGTTTTTAATGTGTTCTCGGTGGTTGGCTTTTCCTTTTTTATTCTATGGTCGGCCAACCACTGCCACACTCCGTGTGATTTTAATTTGTTATGTCTGTTCTTTGTCTGAGTTTTTCTTGTCCTGTGTTGTCTGTTGTCTCTATTATCCGATTTTTTACTCTGTGTGGTAGTTTTTAAGTTTTGGAACAAGGGACCGATGACCGTTGCAGTCTGGTCCCTTTAATCCCACAAACCAACCAACCAACCAACCAACCAACCGTCGTACTTTTTCTCGTTGCACTACGAACTGTCTATTCGACCGCTAAATGTTTGGGAATCAACACCCCAAGGACGCGCTGGTTTCACTGACGCCCTTTATATCGCGGGCGTGAGGCGTTTTCGTGTCGATTCTAATCGGCGGTGTGTCTGAAATGTTTCCATCGACCACCAATAAGAAAATGGCGCGACTTCAGCGCTAGGTGTTGCGGTTCTGACTTCCATCGCAGAAGCGTGAAAAGAAGGCCTGAAATGTGGGTAAGAGGGGCGCGACGACCTTCTCACTATGTAATACGCCCACGATGGCATTGGGGAGAATTGAGTGTAATGTGGTGCCAATGTCACTTTCAAAAATGGTTCAAATGGCTCTGAGCACTATGCGACTTAACATCTGAGGTCATCAGTCGCGTAGAACTTAGAACTAATTAAACCTAACTAACCTAAGGACATCACACTCATCCATGCCCGAGACAGGATTCGAACCTGCGACCGTAGCGGTCGCTCGGTTCCGGACTGTAGCGCCTAGAACCGCACGGCCACTTCGGCCGGCCCAATGTCACTTTATTAGCCCGCCTTAAACCACACTAAACTTTTGAGCAGTGGCCTTTTTTTCGCGTGTGACGAGAACTCGCTGCTTGAAGCGTCGCCGAGCCCGAGGGTGACGTCGCAGTGCGCGCCACGCGTCTGCACCATTACAGAGAAACGTTATAGGCACCTTTGAGGCACATTTCAAACTTATGCATCGCAGTGGAAGATAATTATAGGGTTTCGAAAAAGTGATCAGGTTTTTTGTGCGCAGGGTATATAATCGGACCAGGTTTTGGCAAGAGACAAGAGTTACTAACAAACCCTGTTGTATTCTGCCTTCTCGTCAAATGTGGGGTACCTAGGAAACCTGCTGTCTCGGATCGCTAGAAAATAATTCAAGCAAATCTTATTAATGAGTTTATTAAATGACAGTACTTAACTTTGAGAATTTATCAATGTTGTGTCGCAAGCAAAGGGCGACATGCAGTATAAAGATTCCAATACAAGTGAAGTAATGCAGTGGATGCTCCTATCCAGGTCGCTGGTCTTCACGCTTCTGTAGAACTCGTAGAACTGGGCCGCGGCCAGTCGGGTGCAGCGCGTATGTTCTCTTTGCGCAGAGGGCGCTGCCGTCGCGTTGTCGTCCTAGAGAGAGTCGGTCCGCGTGCAATTGCCTGGCGTCTTCCTCACAACCCTCTCTGCTCTAACGTTGCCGACCGTCGTGCCGGCGCTTAACTTTACGCCGGAACAAATCCACTGAAGGTGCCTTTTGTACAAAAGGCGAAACGCACGTGGAACGTAAGTAAATATATTGCAGAAAGAAAAAGGCATTAGAATTTATAAAATGAATATTTATACAGGTTGTCCCAGGAGGAATGGTCGCATTCAGGAATAAGACAGCAACGACCATTTGAAGCAAAAAGGTCTGGTAAACATGGGTTCTAAAATGCATACCTAAAGAGTTATCAGTAGTTGTTCATATCCGCTAATGCGAAACCTCGTCTCTTCCATTTTAGAGCCCATGTTTACTAGACCGTTTTGCTTCGAATGATCGTCCCTGTCCCATCCCTGAAGACTGACCATTGCTCCTGGGACATCCTGTACACATGTTACGGTCAGTGGCAACGCCGACAGTCTTGGCGGACAATAAGTTTGGCAGTTGGAAAAATGAGGATAAAGGCTGTGTTGTTCCCTCCTTTGAGAAAAAATAAATTGACGCTATGAGCACGTTGCACGTCGCCCTGTTCCAAAGTGCACTATTCGTATTTTGCTCTAGCTGTACATTGATCAAAACATCATCACTGGGTAAAATTAAGGGTTCATATCGAGTCTCACAGACCAAGGTATTAAGTAGTAGCGGTTCATCTATTAGAAAGCTATACGTAATCTTAAAGACCGTGGTGACAGTGTTACACATATAAAGCGAAAATCGTCAATAGTTCATGAACTATGCAAGGTAGCGAGAAAGAGAATTTAGACTAGTGATCGTAAGCAAATGGCAAACATTTTTCCATGCGGTCAACCTGAATAGTTGCAAAGAGAGAAGATCCAATAGTAACACATTACAAATCAGTGCTGAATTTCTGGAAGCTCTTCACATCCTGCAAACACACTGACAAAGTGAAGCGTCCAGAAGACATAGTCGTATATCAGTATGACCTCGTAAACATCACCATCGGTTATGTAAATGATTGGCATTTCTCTGTGACTGGTAGAACGGCCAGCAGAGTGCATTAGTGTTGTTTAGGTGTAGTATTGTTACGAAGCCTGATAGGACATAAAGAGCGTGGACAGTGTCAGATAGGGACTAATCACTGTGAAGGACGTGGAGATAAATCGTACTCGTTTGAGATAATATTATCAGTGGGTGACAGTGAAAGGAGTCTCATTGTAGGTCTTCATTTGTCGACTGATCGAATTGTGCAATATCCAGATTTGAGGGGCATCGGATGTGACACAGGGTCGATGTTGGACAGCAAGGAGACGTGAGACTAGGCATACTCGTCAAGGTTCCGGTCGACCACATTTCAGTACCGTAAGGGAGGATCGCTGTATTGTGTACCAAGGACGTGGTACCCCTTCACATCTTCGTCTGCCATCTGAGAACAAATAACGAACAGAGGAACATCTGTGTCGTCCACACCGTTGGTCGGAGACGCAACAGCCAGTCCACCAATAGCGTCTATTGCGTAGAATACTGTTTGCACTAACGGCTGCGTTTGGACTGGTGCCGTGACCGTGAAGCGTGGACTGCTGATGAAAAGAGTCATATTGTGTTAAACGATGATTAGCGGTTCTGCACTGCTCTGGATGACAATCGTCGGCGACCTGTGGAGAGGTCCCCATTCTTTCAATGCTTTGGAGAGGCACTTCGCTGTTGTCTCATGTCGTCAGAACGCTGATGACCTTGCTGTTTAGCGCCCTCAATCATAAATCATTATTATTCTGGCGTCATGGTGTGGGAAGGCTAGCGGGTACGACTTTAGGTCACGGCTGCTAGTGATCCTGACGGCATAACGGCACGTCGCGGACATCTGTTACCTCTGAGGCGACAGTGTCTTTCAGTAGCATAATGCGCGTCGACACCCGTGACCAGCAAGATACCCTGATCTCTCACCAATAGAACATGGGTGCGACCAGCTCCGACATCAACTCCGACCCACTGCCAGTATCCAGGATATCAAGGACGAATAAAACAGTATGGGCCAACTTGTCTCGGGAGATGTTATAACCGCTTTATGACACGTTTCCCAATCGAATCATTGCTTGCATTCAGGTCAGACGGGATGCAAGAGGTGGTGGGCTCATAGTCCCAAGTTCTTTATGTACTTGACTCGTTTTATGACTACTGAAATGACATCACATACCTTCTCAACCCGTGAAGTTTCGTTTTCTCTTCGCCTCCTAGATGCTCCGCTTTTTTGCTGTCAGACACTGTATTTGTCTGTGGTACCAAGAAGCTGTATAAACGGGACGAAACTACTGATTCTGTAGGAGAGAAGGCGAGTAGAAAATATATATATATATATATATATATATATAATTTTTTTTTTTTTTTTGGAAGCGTTTTGGGAAAGTGCACTGCACGAGAAAAAGAAATCTGGTAGAAGGCGCAAGTACAGCTAATTGTAGAACATTCCTCAAGAAGTTGGATTTCTACCAGATAGGTAAGACAGCGTACGTTGAACGATTACAGAGTTGTGCTGCAGTGATTGCGACGGATCGTACCACCCCTTTTAAAGTAAATCATTTGGTGGGGGTATTTGAATAAAAAATGGCTTTGAGCACTATGGGACTTAACTTCTAAGGAAGTCACACACATCCATGCCCGAGGCAGGATTCGAACCTGCGACCGTAGCGTTCGCGCAGTTCCAGACTGTAGCGCCTAGAACCGCTCGGCCACCCCGGCCTGCTGTATTTGAATACCAGACCGTAAGTCGCACTCGGAACCTTGCCTTTGTTGGTGGGCAGTCTCTGACCATCCAAGTAAAACCCACGATCGGCTCTCAAAGCTTCAGTTCCGCCAACCAGTCTCCACATCAACTTGAAAGATTCGTGCAGGAAGCGTGTGACTTTATCTAGAGTTTTCACATCGAACGATTGACATTTTAATGGGATGCCGTACGACGTACAAAGAGCGATAAATCCACGTTTCAATATTCGTAGACAAACTTACCAGTCAAGTAGTGAAATATGTGGTAAATACCAGGTCGGAACAGTGCATTTACTCCTAAAGTGCCATGGGATGGAACATTACGTGATGACTGCGTTTTGCCGAGAGATGTTCACTTCTTTTGGCAAAAACTTTCACCTCCGATATTTCAACATGCGTCGTCCTGCGAGTTGTCGAATGCTTCTAAATTGCATCTGTCTTTTGTGTTTTTTGCGTAACACCTGGTTTGTGTTTAGATACCCATAATCTTGGTGAAATATACTGCAAAAACAGAATGTGCGTTTTAGTATCTCCTCAAAATCTCCTGTGCATACCATACGCAATACTGTACCATCCCTCCCAAACATTCCACTGCGATGCGTCGCCGCTCGTGCTCTGTAAGATCACATCACTGTCACTGTCATGGTGTTGTCATATGAAATACGAATAATAAAATCTGTTGCACTGTTCTTTTACAGTCCGGGCCGTAAGACACCGTAGTGTGTGTAGTGGAGTTAATAGTGTTCCTGCCCCCCCCCCCCCCCCACCCTTTCGTTTGCTGTTCAGTTCGCGGATGGTACGAGCCATACAAGTAAAGCCGTAATGTCTAATTGTATTGTAACGGTCACATACGAGTTGTTTTCTGTCCGGAGAATGTGGTTTGATGCAGCTGTCCACACTAGTCTATCCTATGCACACCTCATCATCTCAGTATGACTGCTGGAAATTATATCCATTTGAACCTGCTAGTTGTGGTCTCCCTCTATAGTTTTTATCCCCACACTAACCTCCATTATCTTACTGAGAAGCGTTGTTAAGAAGCTGTTCGTACCCCTCATCAAGAGCCGTGTGATGGAAGTATTTTAGGTACACAAGAATCACATAAAGACAAACATTCATGATTAAATGTCTGGAAACTACTGAATAGACAGATCGCGCTCACCATAAAATGTGAAGGTAGCGCAAGGGGAGTGTCAGAAGCTGGTTGTAAGTACCAATGGGCAGACAGTGTGTGTCTTAGCAACGAGTGGAAGCAGTTGTCAAATCGTGACGTCAGATAAAGACGAAATGATGACGCAGGCTGTTCGAAAGATAGCGGTGGCCATAATAGTGAAATTTAACCATGTAATTGTTATAATATTAGAAACGAATTTGTGCCAGATAATAAAGGGCGTTTCAAAATGAATGTACAGGTTTTAAGGCTTTGTAGCATTTATTACATTTAACTTAAAATGAAAGAGCAACTATAACAGTTTTTCTTAAGTGTTCAATGTGAGCACCATCGTCACACATAGTCGGTAGGCGACTTTTTCCAAAACGTTGATCACTATATCTACAGTAATTGTTGCAAAAGTGTTGTTTCTGAAGTCGAATAGATCACTTGGTAGCGGAGACACATACACATCATCCTTCATGAACCCCAAAGGCAAAAATCGCATGGGGCCAGATCGTGTGTGAACATGAAGATCATATAAAACGAGCTCTGTCATCCAGCGCCTTGCAGCCAATCCAGCGGCCTGGTACAACGTCGTTTAACCAGTCGCGTGCTTAGTTACGCCAGTGAGGTGGAGCACCATTTTGCTGCTGAGAAACACCAGTTACAGCTGCTTTACTGAAAAAGTCGAGAGGAGTCTCGTTACAACTGTACCATCTGGTGGGGATTTGCTTACCGCTAGATACACAAATTACCTATTTTCACATTTCCATTTAGGTGAAATGTCGATTCACCACTGAAGACGACACATTCCAGAAAATCTTCATCTCATGCAGCAAAATTTCGTTTGCAAAGCTGGCACGTAAGCCGTTGTATGTGGGCTTTAGAGCTTGAAACAACTGCGAACGACGAGGACAAACTGATTTCTTGATACTAGGCGTGATAGAATCTCACTCGTTCAAGATGTTTTTCATTCATTCTTGCTCGTTCCATACCCTTCCTTTTGTGCACGGGTATACAAACAAATCTGTTTGAGTGGCTCTTTCATTTGATGTGTTATTTATAAGTTGAATGTAATAAATGCTACAAAGCCTTAGAACCAGTATATTCATTTTAAAAAAACCCTGTATATTGTCGAATTGACAGTGCAGTTTATTGTGAGACGTATGCATCCTTCGATCTGTGACTATCTTCTGAATAACTAGTTGAACTGGTCGGTAAATGTCGCGATACTTCGAATCTTAATCATATTCGTTTGATTTGTCACGCACAATGAAACTGTCAGTTTCAACGTAAAGATAGACCTAACCTACGCTATGAACTATTCTGACACCTTAACTTTCATTCCAAAGAATTTTTAAGAATCTCGATGCTGTGGCGACTGAAATTTAAGCCAACTCAGAATAACGCGCGAAAAATAATTGATTTCAGTTTTGCATCCATAACTGGTTCCTGAAACTATTTCCCAATAAATTGACGCGCGTCAACGTATATGTTGCATGGGAAAAGCTCCCTGGCTGGCGCTGTTTTAGACTGTAGATTCACCGCAATCGGAGGGACCTTTGTTGAAAAAGTTGTTAGTCGGTTAACAAATGTAGGAAGTGATTCTGAAAACGTTCAGTGACGTAAGTGATGGAGGAAAGGTAGATGTAAGATTCACACGACACGATGGATGAAGGAGGCACTGTGAATAAAATTAAAAACGCGAAGTCGCGCTAATCCAGTGGCTCGGATTATCCGATAGTGACGGATAGCATTGAGCGTCACATTAACCTGCACAAGTTGTTCGGATTTGTAAAGAGTCGCCGACATGACACCGTTGCTAGCGAGGGAGAATTCGATGAAACAGACAGCTGGACGAGGACCAATTTCCAATGTGGTACAAGGCAAGCAGCGGTTTCGCATGAAGCAGAATAGCACACTCGCCGGTGAACTTTCCGTCTGGTAAGCCAGGTTTTACGCTCTCCGGTCCTCTCTCTCAGAGGAACCACAAAGTGATGAAAATGTGGTACGGTGTGCGGTAAGGAAAGTAAGTAGAGAGACCATTGATTATTTTAGTGAAAAGTAGAGACGCGATTTCAAAATAATCCCTGTAGTGTTACTAGCAGCCGTAAATGGAAAGGTCAGCAGTGCTAAATGAGGCGAGTGAGTACTGAATGACCAAACGGCAGCATGGAAAAATAGTTATACATTAAATGATCTGTATGAACACAGCATTACGAAAAAAATCAGAACACCACTGTTTGGCAGTGGCGTTGATGTTTTCGTATAGTTTTCTTGAAGGTGCATGATGAACGCAATGTTAAAACAATGTGTTTAATAAAAAGAAAACTCGTGGTGGCTTGCGTAGAGAACATACGCAAAACACCCAAGGGACAAAATGTGATCACATCGCGAAATTGAATCAGGAAGACACTGGTCGGAAGGTTTGTTTGGGTTAAGGAGGAAGAAAAATTACGTTGCAGATGACACAGTGGCAGCCCATACAACTTGCGAAAAAAGATGGTGAAGATATGTATTCAGGTAGGCACAAACAAAAATATTGCTATCCTACTAGTTCGTGCTTAAACACAATTTTCGTGTAATACTGAAAGAAGTAAGAGGTCAATAGAAGAGAGCACATCTGTGGCGAAACATATCTAAAAGAACAGTTAAAAATGTTTTCTAGATTGGGGTTGGGTTGATTTGGGGGGAAGAGACCAAACTGCGAGGTAATCGGTCTCATCAGATTAGGGAAGGATGGGGAAAGAAGTCGGCCGTGCCCTTTCAAAGGAACCATCCCGGCATTTGCCTGAAGCGATTTAGGGAAATCACGGAAAACCTAAATCAGGATGGCCGGACGCGGAATTGAACCGTCGTCCTCCCGAATGCGAGTCCAGTGTGCTAGCCACTGCGCCACCTCGCTCGGTTATTTTCTAGACAAGAGTAGATTAGAACTAAGAGATTCATTAATATGATTATTAATGAGAATTACTTTGGTTAACACAACGTTTTGGTAGCCTTGGTGAGAGAGTTTCTAAAATTGTCGTGGCAGTGCACAGCACAATCATGTAATTACGAGAAAGGTCTTCGTCACTGTCGTATTGAATTAGTCTTCCATGGAGATGAAGGATTCCCGAAACTAATACGACCTGTAGAATGTCTCAATTTATCTGATCATCAGGTATAAGTAGTTCCAGCTTTAAATACTGAAGTTACTGTTCACTCTCTTACTACTAAAAACAGATAGTATATTATGTCATATTTTTACATAGCACTGTTGCCTTGTGGAAGTATTTCCATTTAAAGCCAGTACCTGTTTTTAAGTGCCCTTCTGTATGCAATTCTCTTTTCCCATCTTTCGCCACCTTTTATCATGCCAGACAGGCCTTCGTGGACTCATCTTGTCCCGCTAACGTTTTCGTATCAGCTCCTAGGTGGACGCTGTCGCTCCCTTCTCTCTGGGGGGAGTATACATCCTGCAAAAGATAGGGAACACGAATTTGATGTAACGCTTACTAAACTGGTTCTGTTTCTGTGCGTAAAGTGTAGAAGACAGGTATCCGCGGCGCACTAGGGCCTTTAAGCGCGGAGTTTCTGAGTTGGTTGCGCGCCTGCGGCATTGGCAGCCGCGTGCTGACTTGCAGATTCCTGATGACTGCGCCCTCCCCCGGCACACAATGCTCGCGGGGCGTTCACCTTGGCCCTGGTGGCCGCGCCGCTGGCACACGTCCGCTCCGTGGCAGGCTCGCCGGACCACCCGAGCAGTGATCCGCTCGCACACCGGGCTCAAAGCAACAGGTTAATAGGCGTGGCACTGTTTACAAACAACTGCCACTGATTTTATTATCTTTCCCTACCCGTCGTCGTCGTCGTCGTTGTTGTTGTTGTGGTCTTCAGTCCTGAGACTGGTTTGATGCAGCTCTCCATGCTACTCTATCCTGTGCAAGCTTCTTCATCTCCCAGTACCTACTGCAGCCTACATCCTTCTGAATCCGCTTAGTGTATTCATCTCTCGATCTCCCTCTACGATTTTTACCCTCCACGCTGCCCTCCAGTACCAAATTGGTGATCCCTTCATGTCTCAGAACATGTCCTACCAACCGATCCCTTCTTCTAGTTGCGCCACAAACTCCTCTTCTTCCCAATTCTATTCAATACCTCTTCATTAGTTACGTGATCTATCCATCTAATCTTCCGCATTCTTCTGTAGCACCACATTTCGTAAGCTTCTATTCTCTTCTTGTCCAAACTACACTCCTGGAAATGGAAAAAAGAACACATTGACACCGGTGTGTCAGACCCACCATACTTGCTCCGGACACTGCGAGAGGGCTGTACAAGCAATGATCACACGCACGGCACAGCGGACACACCAGGAACCGCGGTGTTGGCCGTCGAATGGCGCTAGCTGCGCAGCATTTGTGCACCGCCGCCGTCAGTGTCAGCCAGTTTGCCGTGGCATACGGAGCTCCATCGCAGTCTTTAACACTGGTAGCATGCCGCGACAGCGTGGACGTGAACCGTATGTGCAGTTGACGGACTTTGAGCGAGGGCGTATAGTGGGCATGCGGGAGGCCGGGTGGACGTACCGCCGAATTGCTCAACACGTGGGGCGTGAGGTCTCCACAGTACATCGATGTTGTCGCCAGTGGTCGGCGGAAGGTGCACGTGCCCGTCGACCTGGGACCGGACCGCAGCGACGCACGGATGCACGCCAAGACCGTAGGATCCTACGCAGTGCCGTAGGGGACCGCACCGCCACTTCCCAGCAAATTAGGGACACTGTTGCTCCTGGGGTATCGGCGAGGACCATTCGCAACCGTCTCCATGAAGCTGGGCTACGGTCCCGCACACCGTTAGGCCGTCTTCCGCTCACGCCCCAACATCGTGCAGCCCGCCTCCAGTGGTGTCGCGACAGGCGTGAATGGAGGGACGAATGGAGACGTGTCGTCTTCAGCGATGAGAGTCGCTTCTGCCTTGGTGCCAATGATGGTCGTATGCGTGTTTGGCGCCGTGCAGGTGAGCGCCACAATCAGGACTGCATACGACCGAGGCACACAGGGCCAACACCCGGCATCATGGTGTGGGGAGCGATCTCCTACACTGGCCGTACACCACTGGTGATCGTCGAGGGGACACTGAATAGTGCACGGTACATCCAAACCGTCATCGAACCCATCGTTCTACCATTCCTAGACCGGCAAGGGAACTTGCTGTTCCAACAGGACAATGCACGTCCGCATGTATCCCGTGCCACCCAACGTGCTCTAGAAGGTGTAAGTCAACTACCCTGGCCAGCAAGATCTCCGGATCTGTCCCCCATTGAGCATGTTTGGGACTGGATGAAGCGTCGTCTCACGCGGTCTGCACGTCCAGCACGAACGCTGGTCCAACTGAGGCGCCAGGTGGAAATGGCATGGCAAGCCGTTCCACAGGACTACAACCAGCATCTCTACGATCGTCTCCATGGGAGAATAGCAGCCTGCATTGCTGCGAAAGGTGGATATACACTGTACTAGTGCCGACATTGTGCATGCTCTGTTGCCTGTGTCTATGTGCCTGTGGTTCTGTCAGTGTGATCATGTGATGTATCTGACCCCAGGAATGTGTCAATAAAGTTTCCCCTTCCTGGGACAATGAATTCACGGTGTTCTTATTTCAATTTCCAGGAGTGTATTTATCGTCCATGTTTCAGTTCCATACATGGCTACACTCCATATAAATACTTTCAGAAACGACTTCCTGACACTTAAATCTATACTCGATGTTAACAAATTTCTCTTCTTCAGAAATGCTTTCCTTTCCATTGCCAGTCTACATTTTATATCTTCTCTACTTCGACCATCATCAGTTATTTTGCTCCCCAAAGAGCAAAACTCCTTTACTACTTTAAGTGTCTCATTTCCTAATCTAATTCCATCAGCATCACCCGATTTAATTCGATCACATTCCATTATCCTCGTTTTGCTTTTGTTGATGTTCATCTTATATCCTCCTTTCAAGACACTGTCCATTCCGTTCAGCTGCTCTTCCAAGTCCTTTGCTGTCTCTGACAGAATTACAATGTCGTCGGTGAACCTTAAAGTTTTTATTTCTTCTCCATGGATTTTAATTCCGACTCCGAATGTTTCTTTTGTTTCCTTTACTGCTTGCTCAATATACAGATTGAATAACATCGGGGAGAGGCTACAACCCTGTCTCACTCCCTTCCCAACCACTGCTTCCCTTTCATGGCCCTCAACTCTTATAACTGCCATTTGGTTTCTATACAAATTGTAAATAGCCTTTCGCTCCCTGTATTTTACCCCTGCCACTTTTAGAATTTGAAAGAGAGTATTCCAGTCAAACATTCATCGAAAGAAAATATTTCACAGTATGGTTAATACTCATTGCTTCGATATCTCGGTACGTAAATAAGAAACTGTGCATTTTTTACGGAGCGACGTTCTTTGTCTATGACAGAGATTTTAACAGCAGAACCATGACTATAACGTCTCCTCCCTCATCTGTGTATCCCAGCTGAGGAAGACACTAGGCCGCCGCTGTGGCCGAGCGGTTCTACGCTCTTCAGTGTGGAACCGCGCGACCGCTACGGTCCCAGGTTCGAATCCTGCCTCGGGCATGGATGTGTGTGATGTCCTTAGGTTAGTTAGGTTTAAGTAGTTCTGAGTTCTAGGGGACTGACGACCTCAGATGTTAAGTCCCATAGTGCAGCGTAACAACAATCTCCAGAGGGTGGGCAGCGATACCCACAGTGTCAGCGAAAATAGTGACCAGGAGGAGGAAGCTGAGATGTGACAGTAAATAAGCATAAGGTGCTGGCAATCTAGCCAAGAAATCACCATATGCTGTACATGGATGGGCACCTAAAGTAGTTAATACATAGGATTAGTAATAAGTAGGATAAGAAACATTACTTCTCTACTAATAAGCATTTGTTTGTTTGTTTGTGTGTGTGTTTGTTTGTGTGTGTGTGTGTGTGTGTGTGTGTGTGTGGGTGGGTGGGTGGGTGGGTGGGTGGGTGGGTGGGTGAGAGAGAGAGAGAGAGAGAGAGAGAGAGAGAGAGAGACTGGCGGTCAACGGCTCGAAGAAACCAGTCCGAGGTATTCACCGTCAGTCACATTCGGCGATGGGACTAATCCTATCGTTTTTATATTCTTCTTAAAAAATAACAATTTTATTTATATGTCAATCTTAATTTATTGTTATTTTGAAAAGTATCATTCTTTGTAAATGTTGTAGATAAAACAAAAGAAAAGAAAAGAAAACTGTAAAAAGATGAAAAACGAAAATTGTAAGATCTACGACCTGTTTTAAACATCAGACAACAGGAATATAATTTGGCAATAAATAAATAAATAGTGCTCAGAGACATTTAAACCATTTGTTAATACCCGTCTTGCGGCCATAACCACATCGGAAACCTTTTCACATGAACCACTTGATACAAACATCTCCGCCAATACACTGCCCTTTTATACCTTGTATACGGGATACTACTGCCATCTGTATATGTGCATATCAATATCCTGTGACTTTTGTCACCTCTATGTAGTGTAAAATACCTAGTATAGTCCGTAGATTTGTAAATACCTTTTATGTACCTTATTTCGACTAATGAAAGATAGGGGGAAGACCTTCTGATTCGCCCTGGTACACTCAAAAATTGCCATACCTTTACCGGTTTCAGTCGCGACTCATTGATAATTAGTAGTCGTCGGATACTAGACGTGGCTATTCTGTGGCTGTGAAAAGAACCTACGTCGGAGGCACGTGTGTCAAAAAAACTTGCGTCGCAGCAGAGACGGTGGAGCTGCGAATGTGACGCAGGGGGTGTCGGCAGGTAGCGAGCAGGCGGCGCGTCCCGGGTTCAAGGACGCCCGCTGCGCGCCACCTCCCGGAATGCCGGCCCGGCGCTCCGCCGACACGCACGGCGGCGGCCGCAGCAGCCGCCTAATGCCGCTCCCGGCCTCTTTCTTCACCTTCTCCTCCTCCTCCTCCTCTTCTAACGGTTCTCGTCCAATCTCGGCGCGAAGCCGACGAGTTTTTTTCCGCGCTGTCCGATGGTTCGGGTCGATGCTTCTCCAGACCGAGTAAAATATCTGTACGGGTGACCGCAGTAGGCGGCGCGTTTCTTCTTCGCCGCCGTTTTCTTATTCGTGGTTAATATGTGGTTACTCCTACAGCACTGTATAGTATAAACATGTACAAGGTTTCAAAAACTAAGAGGCGAAAAAACAGAAAGGGTCCTCATGCAACGAATTCTGCAAAGAGAGCTGTTCATTAATACACAGTAAACTCTGATTCGGAAAACCCGATCATTTGAACCGGTTTTCCTATCGTGAAGTGGAACACCATCGTTCAGTACCGGACATCATTCGCGCCAAGATCACCGATACTAAGGAAGAAGGAAATATCAGTGAATGTACAGGTAGCAGACTAAAGTTTAAACTGTCAGACATAAGGGAAAATTCAGACACAAAATACACTCCTGTTAACCAGTTCCGCACGTACAGCTGGACGTTGTCGTGCGAGGTGAATCGTTTGCCCCTCCGAACCTTTTTAAGGGGACCAAAAATGGCGTAATCTCAGGGAGAGAGGTCCGGACTGTATGAAGGGTGGCAGAGAACCTGCCATTTGAATCTCTGTAGGAGTGCTGCGACTTTGTTGGCCGTATGAGGCTTTGCATTGTCTTGGAGCAGAATGACCCCACGGGAGAGATTGCCTGATCGTTTTGATGTGATCGCTTGTCGAAGAGTGGTCAAGGTTAGCGAGTATCGCTGGGCGTCCACTGTTGTCCCGTGCTGCAGGAAGTGAATCAGGAGGGTCCCCCTTGAAAAGGCTCTTAGGGGCAAACTCTTCACCTCGGACGACGACGTCCAACTGTACGTGCGGAACTGGTTAACATAGCAGCCCCGGAAGTTTTGTGAGATAGCCATTCACCGCCTAGTGTCACAGTGGGACAAGTGTTTCAACAGCCGGGGTCAATACTTCTAACATACAGGTACTGGTTTCTGTAATTATGCCTCTGGCTCGTTTCTTTTTGAACGCCTCTTATAGATTCAGATAACTCTTGTAGAAAGCATTTCTGTAGTTAGGATTGGAACTGGGACTCGCCCCCAGTTAGCCCAATTTAGTGAGGTTTCACTGTATATAAGTGGTTGTTACAAATTGAACACTTTCCATATAAATTTCATGATATTTTCTTTAAATTTCTGCTTTTATTTTTTCAGTACTTGCTTTTTTGTGGCAGTAACCTTTATTTTAGATATAGGAATAATGTAATAAATATAGTAGATACAAAACGAGAAAAATTTTGTCAAGAGTTTGTTCAATAAGCGCGAAAGCGTCACAGAAAGCCGGAAGATAAAAGACATAACAAGAGAGGCGTTGTCCGTTACAGAGAGCTTTTCTGATAAACTTCTGAGTGTGTACCTTTGTGGCAAGCTACATACTACTTACTACCTCTGACGCACATCTCATGATCCGAAGGTGGCGGGAAAAGGAGAAAAAACATCTCGCATGGATGAGTACAAACAAGAAAGCGAGTCATAGTCGTAACACAGTTACTCTCGGATATACACTTAAATACAGCTTGCAAAGCATAGACGTTTGTGTGTGTGTGTTACGGTACGCGGGGTATATAACCAGAAAAACTTAGGAGAAATAGGGCAAGGAAATATTTTTCCTGTATTATTTGCCATACGGGCTTTTTAGACGTTGTCTCATTTGGAACTGGATGCAAAACGCTCATATGTGTGGAGAATTGTAGAGGAGAACTGTATCCAGTAGCTGGTAGAAAGAGTCTGTACAGTACAACTTTGCGTATGTAAAACACAGGAGCCACAAAAGATATCAAGATTTTTGCTTGCAGTTAGTTTGAGATACCGTAACAGCGCCAAACTGCAAATGAAAATGAGGGAAATTGCGCCCAAGAAAACAAGTTGCAGTAAGTCAGTTCAAGAACTCTAAAAAATTTGATCTCGCAAAGCTCAGAGGAGGCCTACGACAACATTATTAGTAGTAGTAACAATAATAATAATAATAATAATAATAAACCCCGTGGAGGCCCGGGAAAAGAATAGGCCTCCGGTATGTTCTGCCAGTCGTAAAAGGCGACGAAAAGAACAAACCACTAATAGGGCTAACCCCCCTTTTAGTGTGATTACTTGGTTCAGGACAGAACTAAAGAAGCCTCGGACAAGCGCCGTCATGGTCGGGGACGGCGCTTGAACCCTATGCCCGCCCACAATGGTAATGACACTGCTAGCCAACTGGAAAATGATTTAAATCCAAATAGAGGTGTTTTGCAGGATATGCTTCCTGCAACCACCCTAGAAGGAAAACAAAGACAGAGGATGAGATGGTCAGATGAAGTTAATCGACACCTCATGTTCTGTTATTACCAAGCAACAAACCTAGGAACCAACACAACTGGATACAGATCACAAGTATACACAACATTTATTACCAGATACCCAGAATTAAAATTTTTAACAGAACAACGTCTAGCTGATCAGATTCGTGTAATAATAAAAAATAACAGGATACCCCAGTCAGAATTAGAAAACATCAAACAACAAGTACAACAAATACTGGAACAAAATAATGTGCAATTAGAAGAAGAAGAAAATACAGTAATGGACTCAAACATCCCAGAGCAAACAAACAAAGAACAACACGCATCAATTAAACAATCAGAGGAAAATGAAATTTTAAGACAGCCACCAGCACAAGCACAAATAGAACACGAAGTGACACACATGTTAGATATAGAAGAAAAATTTCAGTTGACATATATAGAATACAAAGACACAAATACAGACATTAGACCATTCTTGCATAGACCACCAAATAGCCCACAAGTCGAAACAACAATAAAAACTATCAACACAATCATACACAACAAAATAAATGAATACACAACTATGGAAGAGTTACAACTACTGGTTTATGTAGGAGCACTCACTACACTAAATATACACACTAGGCAGATATCAGAACCAACCAACACACAGAAGAAACCCACAAAACCAGCATGGCAACACAGGCTACAGATCAGAATAGAAAAACTGAGAAAAGACATCGGACAGTTAACACAATTTATAAGAAATGAAATCTCGGAAAAAAACGAAAAAGGTTAGGTAAAATCTCACAACAAGAAGCGACAGAGCAATTAGACGAAAAGAAGCAGAAATTACAAGCATTAGCCAAACGACTGAGAAGATACAAAAAAAGTGAAAATAGAAGGAAACAAAACCAAACATTCAACACAAATCAAAAGAAATTTTACCAGACAATAGATAACACACACATTAAAGTAAACAATCCACCAAACATAACAGACATGGAACACTTCTGGAGCAACATATGGTCAAACCCGGTACAACATAACAGGCATGCACGGTGGATACAAGCAGAAACAGACACATACAAGATGGTACCACAAATGCCTGAAGTGATAATTTTGCAACATGAAGTCACCCAAGCAATTAATTCTACTCACAATTGGAAAGCCCCTGGAAATGATAAAATAGCAAATTTCTGGCTAAAGAAGTTCACCTCAACACATTCACATCTAACTAAATTATTTAACAGTTACTTTGCAGACCCATACACATTCCCTGATACACTTACACATGGAATAACTTATCTGAAACCTAAAGATCAAGCAGACACAGCGAACCCAGCTAAATATCGCCCCATAACATGCCTACCAACAATCTACAAAATATTAACTTCAGTCATTACACAGAAATTAATGACACATACAACACAGAACAAAATTATAAATGAAGAACAAAAAGGCTGTTGCAAAGGAGCGCGAGGATGTAAAGAGCAACTGATAATAGATGCAGAGGTGACATATCAAGCTAAAACTAAACAAAGGTCGCTACACTATGCATACATTGATTACCAAAAAGCTTTTGATAGTGTACCCCACTCATGGTTACTACAAATATTGGAAGTATACAAAGTAGATCCTAAATTGATACAGCTCCTAAACATAGTAATGAAAAATTGGAAAACCACACTTAATATCCAAACAAATTCAAATAATATCACATCACAGCCAATACAGATTAAGCGTGGAATATACCAAGGAGACTCATTAAGTCCTTTCTGGTTCTGCCTTGCTCTGAACCCACTATCCAACATGCTAAATAATACAAATTATGGATACAATATTACTGGAACATACCCACACAAAATCACACATTTGCTATACATGGATGATCTAAAACTACTGGCAGCAACAAATCAACAACTCAACCAATTACTAAAGATAACAGAAGTATTCAGCAATGATATAAATATGGCTTTTGGAACACACAAATGTAAAAAAAATAGCATAGTCAAGGTAAAACATACTAAACAAGAAGATTACATATTGGATAACCACAGCGACTGCATAGAAGCGATGGAAAAAAGAGATGCCTATAAATATCTAGGATACAGACAAAAAATAGGAATAGATAATACAAATATTAAAGAAGAACTAAAAGAAAAATATAGACAAAGACTAACAAAAATACTGAAAACAGAATTGACAGCAAGAAACAAGACAAAAGCTATAAATACTTATGCCATACCAATATTGACCTACTCATTTGGAGTAGTGAAATGGAGTAACACAGACCTAGAAGCACTCAATACACTTACACGATCACAATGCCACAAATATAGAATACATCACATACATTCAGCAACAGAAAGATTCACATTAAGCAGAAAGGAAGGAGGAAGGGGATTTATCGACATAAAAAAACTACATTATGGACAAGTAGACAATTTAAGAAAATTCTTTCTAGAACGAGCAGAAACTAGCAAAATACACAAGGCAATCACTCATATAAATACATCGGCTACACCACTGCAATTTCATAACCACTTCTACAACCCTTTAGATCACATATCAACAGATACGAAGAAAGTAAATTGGAAAAAGAAAACACTTCATGGCAAGCACCCATATCATCTAACACAGCCACACATCGATCAAGACGCATCCAACATATGGCTAAGAAAAGGCAATATATACAGTGAGACAGAAGGATTCATGATTGCAATACAGGATCAAACAATAAACACCAGGTATTACAGCAAGCATATTATTAAAGATCCCAATACCACAACAGATAAATGCAGACTTTGTAAACAACAAATAGAAACAGTAGATCACATCACAAGCGGATGTACAATACTAGCAAATACAGAATACCCCAGAAGACATGACAATGTCGCAAAAATAATACATCAACAGCTTGCCTTACAACATAAACTTTTAAAACAACACGTTCCCACATACAAGTATGCACCACAAAATGTACTGGAGAATGATGAATACAAATTATACTGGAACAGAACCATTATAACAGATAAAACAACGCCACATAACAAACCTGACATCATACTCACCAATAAAAAGAAGAAATTATCACAACTAATCGAAATATCCATACCCAATACAACAAATACACAAAAGAAAACAGGAGAAAAAATTGAAAAATACATCCAACTGGCTGAGGAAGTCAAAGACATGTGGCATCAGGATAAAGTTGACATCATACCAATTATACTATCAACTACAGGAGTCATACCACACAATATCCACCAGTACATGAATGCAATACAGCTACATCCAAACTTATATATACAACTACAGAAATCCGTAATTATTGATACATGTTCAATTACCCGAAAGTTCCTAAATGCAATATAACACATACCGTACAGTTAATAGGAAGTGACGCTTGATCAAGGTCCGCGTCACTTTCCATTTTTGACCAGACATAACGTCTGAGAAAAGAAAGAAATAATAATAATACATACATACATACATACATACATACATACGTATAATAAAACTGTAAACAGCTGTGTAACACTTTTCCTGCTGAAACTGTCGACTGATTTCAACCAAACTTGGTACACATATCACTTTCTGCCTCAAAAGAATTGCTTTGGGGGGGGGGGGGGGGGGGAGATGAGGGTTAAAAGAAGTGTAGCCCACGACTTTGTCGAGTATTTGGGAACGAGACAATTTAATCACTTGCAATAAACTTTACATATAATGTCCAACTTTTACGAAGCGTTTTCTCGTTGACAGCCCCTCAGATGACGCAAGGAAAAAAAGTTCATAGCTTCTTATATATTCACTGTTCCTGTAGTAAAACTGACGCATCAGGCACGACGTTATGATTTACTATTTCATTAATACTAAATCTATTCGTAACGTATTTTGGAGACAGTTTAACACATACTAGTGAATGTTCCTGGCTAATGTATACCAGGATATAAGTCGTAAAAACTTCGAGGCGCCTGGAAACGTAAGTGCGGGGCGAATTTCGCTGGAGATGCAGGTGAACCACTTGTCAAAATATGTAAACAATATCCGATCGGTCTTGAAATGGAAACCACAGTTTAAAAGAGTGTTTTATTTTCAAAAGTTTGCTATACCATCGAGCTGCTTCTCTACGTAGTTGTCGCTGCGACATAAGACATTTGTCGTAGCTTTGTACCAACTTCTCAACACCTTCGTCATAGAAGGCAGCCGCCTGCGCTTTCTGCTATTTATCTAGGCTGGTCTGCTGTTCGTTGTCTGTGCCAAACTGTGGTCTTACAGCCAACGGTTCATGTGAGTAGAGGTGAACATAAGAGGTGGGGCTAGTCCAGGCTGTATTCTGGGTGATCAACTTCCCATCGAAAATGTTGCAACGACGTCGTCATTGTCTCTGCTGAGGACAGTCATGAAAAAGAAAATGCATGACAGGTACGTCATGTGAGGTTGCATGAAATCAGGCGGAACCTCGCAGCGGGCATACATGCTTGATGGGAGCCATTGTTGTTGTTATAAGAGTCTTTACGTGCTCACTGAGTTCTCAGAGATGAAATGAGCGACATGGCGCTATCTACGGGCAAAACTTCATCGGATTTCCCCTGTCGTTTCCATGTCGCGACCCATCGGACCTTACTTTCCGAATAGCCCTCGTATACTTGACATGTGCGTACACAGGCACGGCTACTGGTAAAAAGCTGCCCCTAAACCCCTGGATCGATTTAAACCAGACTTTGTACAGACAAACTACTTACTATCTAGAAAGAAATATTGTGGAGGTAAGATAGAGCAACTTTCTGTTGTGGTTGGGGTGAGAAACTGGAGGCAGGAGGAGATGGATAGAAATAGGGAGAGAGGAGATGAACAGACAGAGAGGGGGGTGGGGGAGAGAGATATACATACAGGGGAGGAGGAAACGGACAGCAGAGAGGGGAAGGGGCAAATGGGCAGAAAGTGAAAAATGAGGTGGAAGTGGAGATGGACAGAGGGTGGGGAAGGAGGAAATGAAGAGATGGATTGATAGAAAATTGAAATAAACGATAATAATAATAAAATGATAATAATAAAATGATAATAATAATAATAATAATAATAATAATAATACCGTACATGACTTCCAGGTTTCTAGCTGAAATGGCTTTGCAGTTACAGAAAAACTAAATGTAATCTAATGACTGAATAGTTATGTGTCCAGTGAGTAACAACTGTGGTGAGATTATTTGGGCAAACATTTTTTGGGCAAACACAACTATACATGTATGAAGCTGTATTTTGCTAGTAGGCGGACCCTGTTAATCCTGTCGACCTGGGGTATCAGAACACACCATTGTACATGAATGACGAATTTCTTAAAAATACGGTTTGGACATTGCTGGTAATTTTCGTAGTTTCGGCATGAGCTGTTTACCTAGACCACGTCATTTCCGTCATAGATGCGCTTTCGCTGATGAGATGGCCTAGTGGGGAGATGCAGCCACCTGCTACAGGAGGCATTACCGGCCACTGCGGGTGCGACCTTGGAGAGCAGAGAAAGCCGGGACGCTGATGTCCCTGCGAGGCCGGGTCAGCGGTGATGACCCGCGCCATGGGAAAGCCGCCCTCCTCTCTCCTTATCTCCCACTGGTCCTGTTGCAGCGAACCTGATTCACCTCGGACTCCATTTAACAACGTTAAAAGTCTGCACTTTTGCAGATTTTTGACAGCTCCTAGAAAATAAAAATCATCGTACACGTGGACACACAGTAAGTGAACGAACTTGTGGTACAGATAACTTTCACTTCAAAATACCTGTCAGTGTTCGTCCGCCCCGTGCGTCGTATATTTTCCGCCCAAAAATACGGCCAATCCTTACCAATTTCGCGAGATTTCGAGGCTAACTCTGAAAGTTTCAGATAACGATGCAAGTTTCCGCTTTTATTATTATTATTATTATTATTATTATTATTTATACTTGTAACTTGCAAAATATTCTAATCCGGTGCGTCTTCACACTAACTCTGGCGTTTTCGTGACTGGTCTAGATTCGGTGTCGTGCCGGACAACCATCGCGTTTGCATATCAGGACAATATTCGAAACGGAAAAGTGTCACATTTGAATGCGAAACATGCCTCCAGTCAGATGACAGACTACTCGTGTGGGCATTCGAACCTTATGACTCTTTGGAGTTAAGTAGGCACAGCCGCTAACCTCCCGTTATCTGTTGGTACCACTGAATATAGTTTCCTTTTCATGGACGGCAGTGTTCGTTCCTATAAGGGTCACTTGATGCACCAAACGTAACAAGGAGAGTGGTTCACCAAGCGCTATGGATTTGAGTATCATGACACGTGCCTGGGTGTTGCTTGCAGTTCTACGTGGAGGCATTCGTGGGAACGTGACACATTTTTCTTGTGGATGTACCGTACTCCTCGCATATTTTACTTGAAATATTTTGTTCTTATATTGCTAAATGAAAACTGATGTACCAAACTGAGGTGTAACAATATTAGTTTTACATAGGACATCACAAAAAGACCTTTTAAATGACATAGTGCTGATAGCTTGCAAGAAAAGCTCGTTTACTTTCGTTACAACAGCACCGCCTCAATTCTAAAGGCCGGCCGTTGTGGCCGTGCGGTTCTAGGCGCTTCAGTCTGGAACTGCGTGACCGCTACGGTCGCAGGTTCGAATCCTGCCTCGGGCATGGATGTGTGTGATGTCCTTAGGTTAGTTAGGTTTAAGTAGTTCTAAGTTCTAGGGGACTGACCACCTCAGATGTTAAGTCCCATAGTGCTCAGAGCCATTTGAATCTTTTTCCTTTTTTTTTTTTTTTTTTTTTTTTCAATTCTAAACCAGTTATGAATACAGGAATGTGAAAAGCTTCGTTTAGGCTGTTGAGGAAGTCTGGGGAAAAAGGAATACTATTAACAGAAGATAGCTTGACAACTCTCGTTTTACTGATGACGATTTGGTTTTCCCAGTTAATATAGATATAACACAATAACAGAGTCCAATGAGCAAGTTTGAAAGTAGGCTTGAAAATCGTTTTAGAAACACTTAAAATATGGATTGGTATTTATCGCAGCTGAACAGAATTACTGGATGTGTAGGAAACAAATAAATAGAACTTAAAGTAAATTTTCAAAACTGTTTGCAGTTAATTACGACCGTGATGAAAACAAAATTGAGGTGGGCGCAATGCGTAGCCAGGAAGATGGATGGTAGAGGGTCCGCCTAAACTCTTTGTTGCAGAAGAAACACATGAAAAGACTGCAACGTCGGTCTGATAAATGATATATAGGGATATTAGGACACCTGCAGGAGCAACTTGGATGTGTATGGACTGAGGTCATAATTCATATAGAATCCTGGAAATCTCTGTGCAGTAACGGATGATGATGATGATGATGATGATGATGATGATACATTTGCGTGGAAGAAGACTCATGATGGTGGGGCGATGTGCAGTATCAAGGGTCTGACTTTCCAGCCGACATTATGTCTAATCCGTCTATAGCGTGTATTTCGGAATGCGTAAAAAAAAAAAACGTTAGGCGTTGATTTCACTTCACGTCGAGGTTTACCAGTGACAGTGTAATTCTGTCAGAGCCAGCAAAGAACTTTGAATGGCAGCTGAATGGAATGGCAAGTGCCTTGAAAAAGAGTTTATAAAATGAACATCAACAATAGTAAAGCAAGGGTAATGCAATTTAGTAGAATCATATCAGCCGACGCTAAAAGGAATTAGGTTACAAAATGAGACACACAAAGTAGTATAGGAGTTTTGCTTTTTGGGCACTAAGGTAATTGATGTTAGCCGAAGTAGACAGAGATGAAATGGAGACTGGCTACAGGACGAAAAACATTTCTGAAAAAGAGGAATTTGTTTATTTGTAATACAAACTTGTATATTAGGAAGTCATTTATATAGGTATTTGTGTGGTATTCCTCGTCTGCCCAGAACCGTGTACAAGAACGAAATGCTCGGATTAAAAAAGAGTGTAAGATAGGGATGTAGTCTTTCGCCCCTACTGGTCAGTCTACACAGCGATGACGGAAATAAAAGAGAGGTTCAAGAGTGGATTAAAATTCTGGGTGAAAGAACTTCAGTGATAACATTCGCTGAAGACATTGGTATCCTCAGTGAAATTGGGGGATAATTACATGATGCGTTGAATGGAATGAATAGTATAATGAGTTCAAAATATGAATTGAGAGTAATCCGGAAAAAGGCGAAGGTAATGAGACTTAGTAGAAATGAGAACAGCGAGAAACTTACCAGAATTGAGAATCACGAGGTAGACGAAGTTAAGGAATTCTGCTACCTAGGCATCAAAATAACCCATGATGCACGGAGCAAGGAGGACATAAAATGGAGACTAGCACTGGCAAAAACGATTCCTAGCGAAGAGAAGTCTATTAGTGTCAAACATAGGGCGTAATTTGAGAAAGAATGTATTCTCGAAATTTCGTTGCTCTACGTTAATTATTTTTTTGGTGTTGCATTTTTTAAAGTTAGTGTATTATGTACAGAGGATACAATGAACAGTGTATGTCTGTTTACCTGCATCTGTATCTGTTTCCCTTTTAGGAATCATATTTCCTTTCCAGTTCGTATGCACCCAACTCAGACCCTGTTTTGTTTTATCACAATTCTGTTCCACAATTCAGACCGTCGTTGCTTGCTTGTAAATTCATGTACATCCTCTCCTAACGCGTCTGACGGTTCCATCACCGAAGCCATTTTGAAATCCCTCAGCTGTTTACTGCATCTCACTATAGTGTTGCCATCACGCCTCAAATTCTTTCGTGCGGTATAGAGGGACTTGTCTGTGTGACAAGTCCACTTTCTGCGCGAAACGAATTTTCAGCACCGGTTTAGACAGTCAACGCTTTCCATTTTAGGACCACCAGGTGTGGAATCGTGTGAAAAGAACAAACACAGTAATGACTCATATACCCAAAAAACCCGTTTTTCGTCTCAACGTCTCAGTTGCTATTGTGAGATTTAAAGGTTGGCGCAGGATGCGGGTTGGATCAAACCGGTCAGAAGACCGTTGTTGTTGTGGTCTTCAGTCCAGAAGCTGGTTTGATGCGGCTCTCAGTGCTACTCTACCCTGTGCAAGTCTGTTCATCTCCGAATAACTACTGAAACTTACCTCCTTCTTAATCTGCTTAATGTCTTCATCTCTTGGTCTCTGTACGATTTTTACCCACCACGCTTCCGTCCAATACTAAATTGGTTATCCCTTGAGGCCTCAGAACGTGTCCAATAAATCGATCCCTTGTACTAGTCAAGTTGTGCCACAAATTCCTTTTCTCGTAAATTCTACTTAGTACCTCCTCACTAGTTACGTGATATACCCATCTAATCTCCAGCATTCTTCTGTAGGAGCACTTTTCGCACGCTTCTATTCTCCTCTTGTCTAAACTATGTATCGTCCATGTTTTACTGCCGTATATGACTACATTCCATACAAATACTTTCAGGAAAGACTTCCTGATACTTAAATTTGTACTCGATGTTAACGAATTCCTCTTCTCCAGAAACGTCCGACCATCATCAGTTATTTTGCTTCGGAAATACCAAAACTCATCTACTACTTTGTGTCTCATTTACTAATCTAATTCACTCAGAATAACCTGATTTAATTCGACTACATTCCATTATCCTCGTTTTGCTTTTGTTGATGTTCATCTTACATCATCATCTCAAGACACTGTCCATTCCAGTCAGCTGTTCTTCCAGGTCCTTTGCTGTCTCTGACAGAATTACAATGTCGTCGACAAACCTCAAAGTTTTTGTTTCTTCTCCATAGATTATCTTTCGTACTCAAAATTTTTGTTTCCTTTACTGCTTGATCAATGTACAGATTGAATAACGTGGGAGATAGGCTACAACCGTGTCTCATTGTATTCTCAACCACTACTTCCCTTTCGTGCCCCGCGACTCTTTATAATTGCCATCTGGTTTCTGTACAAATTGTAAATAGCTTTTCGCTCTGTGTGTTTTAACCCCGCCACCTTCAGAATTTGAAAGATTTCCAGTCAGCATTGTCAAAAGCTTTCTCTAAGTCGATAAACACTAGAAACGTAGCTTTGCCTTTCCTTAAGCTATCTTCTAAGATGAGTCGTAGTGTCAGTATTGCCTCGCGTGTTCCAGCATTTGTCCGGAATCGAGACTGATCATCCCCCGAGGTCGGCTTCCACCAGTTTTTTCATTCGTCTGTAAAGAATTCGTGTTATGACACAGAAAAGTAGCTGAAACACAAATATCCTGCAGAGTATTGAAAAAGAAAGCAGATACGTGTATGGTTTTGCTTCGGCGCTCTGTTTTTCTCCACTTTACCGGACGATCAGGTTGGGGGGCTGGAGAGCCAGGCGAGGCGGTCTCTTGAAGCGCGCCCTCGTGTGTGGAGCGGCGGAATGGGAGTGGGTGGGGGAAGACAGACGGAGCGCCTGCTGGGCGCAGTATGTAGGCCGAGGATCGGAGGAGAGGCGGAGAGAGAGGAGAGGTAACTCGCTTAACGCAAACAGCATTAGCCGGCGGCGGCGGCAGTCGCTGCGCGGACATGACGGTGGCTGGTGGTGTTGCCGGTGTTGGTGCTAGCGGCGACAGCCAGGCGCCCGCCTCGTCCCGACTCATGGGCTCGCTGCGCCGCTTCTCCACCTCCTCGCGCCACTCCGTAAGTCCAGCAGCTGCCTGGCGCCGTCCCAGGCCCCGACACAGTGTTTAGGAGATGCCTTACGTTGCGTGTGAAAAGTCCCCAAACAGGTGACGCAGGCGGGCGTACCGTCCGTTCCTGCTTGTGCGTGATGGTTGCGACAGTGATTTGTGGTGGTTTGAATGTGCGTTCACGAGCGAGGACGTCAGAGTAAGGACCGTAACATTCGTTGCCTTCTGTCTGCCTATAATGCGGTAAGTATTGCAGTTGTCTACGGGGAGTTGGTGCGAATATCGCACAGCTGTTATGTGATCCCATCACATCACTCGACTCCGTCTTAAAGACCATATCGCACGCCCCGCTACAATCGAGAAGACACCTACGTCTACACTCTGGCAGAAGATACTTCTTGGCCCAGAATGAATTTTTCGCTCCGTGGAGTGTGTCATGGTGTTTGGAAAGTAGGACACACACACCGACAGAAGTGAAGCTGCGGGGATAGGACGTGAATCGTGTCTGGATAGCTCAGTCCGCAAAAGGCAAGGTTTTGGGTACGAACCCTGCCGGGAATTTATTGGTAACTTGTTACTGTCCTGCACGCTAGTGTTTGTCTGCTCCATTCACAGAAGAATCTTGGGATTATTTATGAAATGCCTTCGTACCACGCCTTATGTTTTCTTCTACTTCTTAAAGGTTCTTGCGTAATATACAACGGGATGGAGACTCCGCTCTGATTACCCGTTCTTCGAATTTAAAAAATTAGGGCTTCTCGAGGTTATTAGAAGAAGAAAATACGTCCAGACAGTTTTCTGCTAGACCAAATTTCCTGCCATGTCGCTGAACTGTCTCAAATTATTACTGTCGCTGATGCTTCCTATTATTACTTCCGTACACTGTTGCCAGATTCCTCACTGGCTATGCGGGACTCGCACCATCGAGCGGAAAAATTTGGAGAGGAACGTGGCTTCCCCTGCCACAATGTACCAGCTGAGTTAAATTCACCGAAATTGAATGAAATGCCGTATTGTCGATGTGATTTATGAATATGTCTGTCAGATGTTTGAAATTGTCACGGCATTTTCAATGAGTCGCAAGTTAAGCGTTACTGAACGATTTACACTATTGTTTAATGTTTTCACAAGTTCATTAATTTCGCCTCGGTTCATTTCACTCTAGTTAATTTAATTCGACTTGTTCCAATGCTGCAGTATCTAAACTGACAGATTCGTGAAACAAGACGTGCATCACACTCTCCCGCAAGTGAAATAAGCCTGTGACATTTCAAGCTCCTCGTTTTTGAATACGTTATTTTTTTTTCTCTAATCTTGTACCGATTCCGTACACTTCACTAGTATTCCAGTATGTCATACAAGTGTTTTTAAACGATCTCTGACGTGGACAAATCAGTGGTTTCCCAGTTTCCTGGCAATGAAACGAAGCCCGCCATGTGTTTTCTCTTTCAGTGAGCCTGTGATCTTTCTACTTCATATCCCACATTTTTAAATTATTTGACACGCTTCATTTGTGATTCAGTAAGCCCGAAGGCAAAAAGTGTGAAGTGTCGTTTGTCGTTCCTTAAACAATTATTGTACATAGTCGCTAATCCTTGAACCAGGTTACAATTTGTTCAGTTTTGCTTATAACGCTTCCTCATAGATGGAAATCATCAGTTCCGAGGAGTCTAAAATTGCTACTCATATTATTAGCTAAGTCGCTAATAAATAACATGAAGAATATTACCCGTCAGTTGTCGAAACTTCATTGCCACCAGTAACACATTTACTTGCAGCATTACGTCCTGCCTCCTGGCTGCGAAGAAGTCTGCGAAAGCGCAAACGGTGCTACATATCACGTATCGGTGTCGTTGGAGTTCTCAGTCTGGAAGTTCTAGAAAATGTACGCATATCAAATGTAGGCTAATTCGAACTATCACGATCTGTGTTTCGTAACCCATGCTGGTTCCCATGTAGAAACTAGTTATATTTCAGCTAGGTCAGTTCTTCGAAAATAACGTGCTTTACTATTGTGCTACAGTTATAATCATTCCCAATGCCATCTTCATACTTGAGTGTGACATGTTTGCCACTCGCTGTGACCAGGTTTTCATTTCCACGTAGAATCAGAAGTACGGCGTGACTTTACGCATCAGCGGCCATACCAGGCGTTGTTGTTGTTGTTGTTGTTGGTGGTGGTGGTGGTGGTGGTGGTGGTGGTGGTGGTCTTCAGTGAAGACAGGTGTGATGCAGCTATCTGCACGTTAACATATCCCCCGCACGCCTCTTCATCCCCCAGATAAACTGCTGCAACCTATATCCACTTGAACTGTAGTCAAGCTTGGTTTCCCGCTGCAATTTTTACTCCCTGTCCTTCCCTTCGTAACAAAATTCCTTGCTGCCTCAGTATGATGAATTCAGTTGAGGTCAGCCGCAAAATGGAATCGTGGGGTCATAAGGTCTGATGTGGTTCTTGTCACAGGTGCTACTTCCTGTAAGGCGTTGGTTTCGTCTTTACCAAAGTATTGCGGACGTGTTATAGCTTTTCGTCTGTTACGCATCCTTCTTTCTCCTGCAAATGTTTCAGTCTAGATTTGAATGAGAGTTCATTTTCAAATTTCGAGCTAAGAAGAAAAATAAAGTGAATTTCAATGTTTGCCTGTATTTCCAGTCACAGATGGTTCCGACAGCTGAATTTGTGGCAAGTGAGAGAAGTGTAGACGATATGTGCGTTATTCGAATGTATGATGCTCATTAACTGGTTGGCTTATTTTTTAGTGTCAGTGAAACACTCTTCGGAAGGGGAAGCGGTGCAGTTGTGAGAAAGCGACCTACCCGCATGCTGCTGTGGTTTTAAGTTCTCTCTCGTGTAAAGGTGAATCCCGTTGACAAGCACGGTCCCAAGTGACCCATGCGACATCTCTGCAGACGTATAGGGGACCTCCCGAGTTAGTTTTGGAGGGAGATAGGGCATTTCTCTGTCGGTGAAATGCGATAGTGAAACTGGAGTAGGCTAGTTTCGCCGTATGCGGGCTTTGACCTTGAGTGTTGGATTACGCGTGTGACTCCGGTCACAGGCACGCTGGCCACTGAGTAAAGTCCCGAGTTTCATTGCACAGTGTTAAGTGTTGGCATACAACGAACGCAGACCACGGTACATAATAGTTCTAGTGGTTGGTTTCAGTGCCGTATGCAGCGCCGTAAACGGGAAATTGCAAAATTTCATGGATTTTTCAGTTTACTCTGCCTTCGGCTTTAAAGGCTGTCCTTAATTTTTGAGTCGATAATCTTAATTTATTATTCATCGTGTTCCTTGCTCGAGTAGCCATTGACAAACGTTAATCGCAGCTGGTTTTTAGCTGCGCGGATGAAAACTGTTTGTATTCGGATAACATCTTATTTTGTTAGTGAGAATAACTGAACTCGGGATAGAAAGGGAAGAGTCCAAATGATGTAAGTAATTAATTTTATTTCATAACCTGTTTTTGTCCCTAATATGTGATCTTCAATTCTTTACCTTGGTTCGCCCATCAACCATCGCACTATTCTCGTGGGAACCAAGCCCACTGTTCGGTGGCAAGCTACGTAGTGCTCAAGTGAGTGATGTGAAAGTCCTTCAGACACTAGATCCACACTCCTGAGGACCTGGGTTCCAACCCCCATTCAGTCAGTCACATTTTGGTTTTGTTTGCTGTGTGGTTTGCCTAAATCTCTTAACGTGAACACCAAGATGAAGTTCTTTAAAACAAGATAAATTTACTTCCCCAACATGAGTTCATACTCAAGTCTCTTCCGATATCATCGTTGACAGATCATTTTTTATCGACTAATCCTCCATCCTCAGACCATCTTTCGAAATAGGAACTGCTCCGTGTCTGAGGAGACACTGACTACCATGTCCATTGGGGGATTTTACAAGATTCGTAAATTTTTGTAGTATCGCGATTTTTCTGTACATGGCCTTCTGTTACGTTTGTATAGAGGGATGCTGTTGCTCAACAGTGGAACTTCACTGCGACCAGTAAAATATTTACTGAAGACAGTTACAATATGCAACGAGGTCATTGCTGACACATCCATATGTAAACCTTAAGATGTCTGACACCTAGGTACAGGTATAATGTGGAACTTTAGAACAGTTATTACCGTCCACAAAGTCCAGGATTTTGCTGTGTTTGATGGAATGTAGCACTGCAACTTAATGACCACTGTGTGATGTTATTTAGTGCGATTAAAAATTATCTGGCCTTGGGGTACTCAGAGCTCGATTGTCCGTATCGGAGTTATCAGAGTTCATCGTTGGAGAGCAGGTGACTCAGTTGTGACTAAACAATGGAATTCTCCGATCCGCAGTTGGTTTGTTCAGAACCATAGCGAGATTTTAAATGAAGGTAGAAAAAAGTTGGTCTTCCCTGAATTACCGAGGGAAGTTAGAGATAGCTCAGATTTTAGATTCTGGAGAGCTTAAATTCTCTCTCTCTCTCTCTCTCTCTCTCTCTCTCTCTCTCTCTCTCTCGCCGTAGAAGTTTTTCGCTGTAATCCTAAAATTGCTGCCTAAGTAAATGCTGTGCAACTTTAATATTGCTTCTTGATGCCCTTTGCCTAAAAAGGCTAAAAGGATAAAATGGAAAAATTAAGATTGTTATTTTTCGTCAATTAAGGCTTTACTGCTTATGGAGAACCTGTGACACTTCAAGTTTTGGTACTAAACGGATCTGTTACCGTAGAAACATCTGCAACACAATCCTTCTGTTAGGGCTGTGTAATTCGCTTTGTACATTTCCTGGTGCGTCGTAAAGCGACGATAAAACTGGTTTCGAAGTTGTTCTCTTAAGTGATTAAGTCTGTTACCAGATTTGATACGAGAATGGCGCTTTCCTTCCAGAGCCTGAAGAGCTTCAACAGAGACGCAGTAAAACGCCGTAACGCAGTTGAGTGAAGCAGTCGCAACTGTGACAAAAGAAAAAGCTGGCGGAAGTCTCAGGAGCGGTTGTGGGGCATCCCGGAATCCTGTCCAATGCCTCTACCTGCCACTGACGTCAATTGAAGCAACTTGCACCTCGGCAGGCGCCAGACAGCGTTTTCTACGTTAATAAGTGCTCGGAGTGCGATGACGTTCATTATCGACTTCAAAATATATAAGCCGTATCGAATTAAAACTTACATTAACAATGTCGTTCATTTTATTTGCCTCTCATCAGCGTTATAATACGCAGACAGGAATAGAAAATGTTGCACGATACTCCAGTATTTCTATGCATGTGAGATGTCTTGATTGAAATTTCATCCTTGTGCGAGCTTGAAAAAACCTGTTGCTACAGATAAAGAAAGTGTGCGCACATGACAGCTGTTGGATGCGTGTACATTACTGGAATGTTTGAGGGTGCAAATGTCAGCACAGCATGCCCAGAGGACGTCCACATGTCTTCGGACTTGGCGAAAGATCTAATCATTGGCATGAGGGACGTGGAAGCACAATTCCGACGTATCTCTGACAGCTGTAGTGCAATGACTGCAGAACGAATGGTGCTCAGGTGGACTCAGGGCAACAGTCTGGCAAAAAGACCACATAAAGATTGCGGGACCTTCGACTGGCTCTGACAGATTGACTGATAACAAGTTGAAATCCGCGCTGTGATTAAAAGTGTGTCACCTCGAACTGTCCGGAACAGAGCACGGGAAGCTGGGTTGAGGTCTTAAGTTGCTGACATCATACCACAGACAACGGAGATCTGCGTGGTGTAGAGCGAGGGCCAGTTGGGATATTGAATGACATTGTGGTAGTCTTGCTTCTGTTTGTGGCGGTGCCCATCGACACCTGTGTGTCCATAGATGACCTGGTGTAAGGTCACAAAAAGCAGCGGTTCTCAAGACCCATGCATCTCCAACTGCTGTGATCATGGTGTGGGGAACTGTTAAATATGGCTGCAGGATTGATTTGGTAATGCTCGCCAGTATGTGGCAAGAACAATAAACCCTGTTGTGGGGTATCACACCCTACATGACCAGTACACCAAATGGCATTTTCCAGGGCAAGAAGCAAACACCTCCCCCCTCACCCCCTCCCACGCACACGCACAATGCATTTCACACCGCCGTTTATGACCAGGTTACAAAATGGTATATTCCAGCTGCATAATGCAACACCCCAGACTGCAGTTCACGCCGCAGACACCTTGAGGAATTGTTGGATCCTTGACTAAACTGTACTGAACCCTGATTTGTCACCAACAGAGTATATCGGGACTGAGGAAGGCAAACTTTCGTATCAGCCTTCAATCAGTACTCTACCCGAGTTGACGCTGCAGGTGTTTCAGGCATCGCAAGAAATTGAAGATGAGGATGTTTCTTATATCACAAGGAATACAAGGGTGTATTCATGTTCTAGGTGATCATACCTCCTACTGATTATGACATTTCTGAATGGAATGAAAATTAAATTATTTAATACACATTATGTGATGAACATTTCAACAAAGTTTGATAAGTGTGATGTAACATATTCCGTGTCCGTCAGTGTGTCTTGACCCGTTCGTTGCAATCCCAAGTAATTACCCTGCAGAGAAGCACGAAATCCCCTGTCAAAAAATATTTTATCTCGAAAACTCGTACTATAACCCGTGAAAGCGTAGTGAGCCCGCGGACGAATAAGCATGATTTTAGAACTACTGTAGCTTCAGTGTATTTGCAACTTATTTGTTTATTGTTGTGTATACATTATGCATATAAGGCAAGACTACAGACACCATCAAAACGTGAAACTTATTTTGATTCTCGCCAAATTCGTGCTTTCGCTCACACTTCATGCCGGCGCGGTTCTTCTACCTGTCTGTCAACGAGACGCACTTAATTTTTTCTGAGTACACACTTCCCTTCAAATCGGACAGTGTACTCTGTTCATTATCTTGACGAAGTCGGAAGCGTCTGTTGTCGTTCCTCCGTTCTTGCGAATTAAATTTTGTTTTTAAAACTCCGCCTCATGCAAAAACCCAAGATATTTTTTCCTTTTATCCCCAAACACGTTTAGACACCTGTGCTTCATCTTCAATGGATCTCGTTTTATTTTTGCAAAATATTACACAAAACTTCTGCTTGATTCTCTGTTTTACATCTAGATATCATAACACATCCATTTTAGGTTGTTGTTATTGTTCATCCACCTGTAACTGCATTGATTTTAAATGTTGGACTGAACATGTTAGAGTGCTTTTATGGCTTGACAACATGTCATACGCAAAGTTTGCTTCACAATGAGATGCGTATTTCGCTTGGTGTCGTTGCGTTTGAAGTTAGCAGGCTTGCCCATTTGAATCTTTCGTATTTATAAGTCAACCATAAAAAACTCATTAACTGATGTTTTAGCTTGTGGGCGTACAGTGATTTTAATCGAGTATATTTAATAATAGAAAAGGGGTTCAGTCATGTAGATGATATCAGTACGTGAAAGAAAGAGGAAATCTGATGAACGTGTACCGATCAAAGCTATGAGGTTAGTGCACGCGAATGTAGTTCCAATTCTGAAACACATCGATTAAAAAAAAAAAAAAAAGCGACTAGAAGTGACGGTGGTAATTTGTTGTTGTTAATACTTTTCTTAAAGGATTTCAAATTAAGGTATCATATGAAAGGGAAGCAGTGGTTGGGAAGGGAGTAAGACAGGGTTGTAGCCTCTCCCCGATGTTATTCAATCTGTATATCGAGCAAGCAGTAAAGGAAACAAAAGAAAAATTCGGAGTAGGTATTAAAATCCATGGAGAAGAAATAAAAACTTTGAGGTTTGCCGATGACATTGTAATTCTGTCAGAGACAGCAAAGGACTTGGAAGAGCAGTTGAACGGAATGGATGGTGTCTTGAAGGGAGGATATAAGATGAACATCAACAAAAGCAAAACGAGGATAATGGAATGTAGTCGAATTAAGTCGGGTGATGTTGAGGGTATTAGATTAGGAAATGAGACACTTAAAGTAGTAAAGGAGTTTTGCTATTTGGGGAGCAAAATAACTGATGATGGTCGAAGTAGAGAGGATATAAAATGTAGACTGGCAATGGCAAGGAAAGCGTTTCTGAAGAAGAGAAATTTGTTAACATCGAGTATAGATTTAAGTGTCAGGAAGTCATTTCTGAAAGTATTTGTATGGAGTGTAGCCATGTATGGAAGTGAAACATGGACGGTAAATAGTTTGGACAAGAAGAGAATAGAAGCTTTCGAAATGTGGTGCTACAGAAGAATGCTGAAGATTAGATGGGTAGATCACATAACTAATGAGGAGGTACTGAATAGGATTGGGGAGAAGAGGAGTTTGTGGCACAACTTGACCAGAAGAAGGGATCGGTTGGTAGGACATGTTCTGAGGCATCAAGGGATCACCAACTTAGTATTGGAGGGCAGCGTGGAGGGTAAAAATCGTAGGGGGAGACCAAGAGATGAATACACTAAGCAGATTCAGAAGGATGTAGGTTGCAGTAGGTACTGGGAGACGAAGAAGCTTGCACAGGATAGAGTAGCATGGAGAGCTGCATCAAACCAGTCTCAGGACTGAAGACCACAACAACAACATGTTTTGTTAGAAAAGATATTTCGAAACATAATTGTCAGTACTGTGAGAGCTTTTTTTTCCGCAGGTTGCCATTGAAGATTATTTACTAGGCACAATTTTTCTTGCGGCTCATGATAAAGAAAAGAAATGTGGTATATTCTGAACTCATTGCTAGGCGCCTTATACAAATGTTTGATTACCAAGAGCATATACAATTTCGTCCAAAAATGTAGAAGAATAAGCTAAGGAAAATAATTGTGGCGAGGATAAGAATAGATTAAAAAGTGACCAACTTTACGAAACCCAATAATAGTGACATCAACAGATTATCCGATATTTCATACGGCAGTAATCCTCAAATATTCTTTCCGCTTCATCTATGTGTACAATTTTTTCTTTAAAACTTACTGCCATTTACGGCTTTGGATAATACCAAGTAAAATTTAGAAGAGTTGGGACCATTGAAAATGTGTTTGTCCCTAGTTCGAAGATATGCGTAGTGAGCTGTGTGCTGCGGAGGGCAACTTCACTACTTCAACGCTTGTTTGTGCGGCCACTGAAAGAGCTACAAGAGAACTCATCGACGCGGGCCGAAGTTGTTTGCCTCGCGAGACGCAACGTTTTCTGTCGGCAGGAACATGCTTGGAAGTTGGTCTGGCACCGATCCCGCCAGCCACTCATATTCGGCCCGCATAAGCAGGGGTGTTCACGAACAGACTGTCGATGGGATGTCTGACAACTTTCTCGGCCTGGCGTCTCCGTAGAAAGTGAACACAACTTTCTGTAAACTGTAGGGGTGGAAGACCGCCAAAGTACCTCTCTCTCTCTCTCTCTCTCTCTCTCTCTCTCTCTCTCTCTCTCTCTCTCTGCGTTCGTGCGTGCATGCGTAAAACTTCTTCTTTCGATAGCTGCGTGCATTCGCTAAAACAAGTCTACTACCGCAGCCTATGCGCTTCAGACAATGGGCGCACGTTACGCAATGTGCGATGGTTCTAACTTTAATACTGGCAAATTTTTATTAGCAACTTATACAACGTAGATATAGGTTTCAAAGTTCTACTGTCCTTCAGAATAGTGACCAGCATAAGGTACCTTATTGTGTTGATAGTTTGAGTGGAGCGATCCATTAGCCGACGAATCTGTGTAACAGTTCTGTAGCGAATGTTATCCAATTTAGGAATCAAGTTGAAGTCACCAGAACGTAAGTCCGTGGAATTTGGTGGTTGATATAGCACTACCCCCCCTCCCCGGGCTGATGACCTCAGAAGTTAAGTCGCATAGTGCTCAGAGCCAATGAGCCCCCCCCCCCCCCCCCCGGCCCCACACACACACACACAGATCGAACAAATTGGCCACAACTTGCCCCATTTGCGAACGAGAATTTTCCTGCAAAATAATGGGCAGGTCCTGCGAAAAGCGTCATCGCTTCTTTGTCTAAGCTGTTCATTTTTGGAACACAACCTCCCACTAGCTGAAAGAAAAAAACAGCGACACATTCTTCTCGACCTGGTTGTCAGTTTGCAGGAAAGTGCTCGGGCGCATCAGGCGCAAGTTGTGGTTGATTTGTTCGATTGATGCGGCTGGGAAGTGCTGTACCAATCAAACTCTCCCGACTTAAGCGCTCATGGCTTCAGTTTGATCCCTAAATGAAGGAACTACTCCTTGGCATTCGCTTCAGAGCTGTTACAGATTCATAGAGCAATAGACAGCTCCACTCTAATATCACCACAACTAGCACTGCTGAGAATATACTATGACTTCCACATCGCTGGCAATGGGCTATACACAATGCCGGTGACTACTGTGATAGACAGTAAAACTTTGATACACGTATCCATTTTCTATAAGTTGTAAATAAGTAGTTGCCACTATTAAAGTTCCAAACCTCGTAACGGCATCAGTGTAGACGAAGAAACGCTTCATACGCAGACCTGGAGGGAGACTATGTCTCTGTGTTGTTGTCGTCCTCGTCGTCTTCAGTCCAAAAATTTGTTGCTGAACGCTTGTATATCCTGTGCAAACCTCTTAATTTCTGTAACTACTGCAAACTACATCTATCTGAACCTGCTATCTATAAAAAAAAAAAAAAAATGGTTCAAATGGCTCAGAGCAATTTGGGACTTAACTTCTGAGGTCATCAGTCCCCTAGAACTTAGAACTACTTAAACCTAACTAACCTAAGGACATCACACACATCCATGCCCGATGCAGGATTCGAACCTGCGACCGTAGCGGTCGCGCGGTTCCAGACTGTAGCGCCTAGAACCGCTCGGCCATCCTGCTGTCTTTAGTCAAGACGTGCTCTCTACCTGTAACACATGAAAATGTAATTATCAAATACTGAATCATGTTTTAATAAAAATAACACTTTTATATTTAATTACAGGGCATATGAGAATAAATTAAAATTTGATAAAGGCGTGTGAAATGCCGTTTCGTTAAATGAAAAAAAAGTGTTTCATCAGTAATACTGAAAAATCGCTAGAAACAAAGTATTTTATCATTTGTTTGATGTTGCACATTTCTGTATAAAATTGTAATCTACTGTGAATACTCTAACTTCCGTACCGGTTTATTAAAAATACTGTGTTTCACTAAAAATTAATGTTTCCATTTTGTAATAAATGTGGAATTTAAATGAAAGTAAAAAGAACAGACTACTAGCGAGGTTCAAACCAGCAACTTTACGATTACAGTCCTACTGCTTTCTGCAGTTGATACGCTATTAGTGTTTTATGCTTGGCAGCGCTCCGAAACATTGAAGAAACTTAAGAAGAGGGCCAGTCCCTAAGTTCCCTTTTTTGTGAGACTATTTTCTTTGCGTCTCGGTAACCCTTCACAGTGCATGCGACGGTATCATAGAAGCATGGGAAGGAGAAAAGAAATCCTCACGGAGCGTACCGGAGGAAGTCATCCACACAGTCAATCTTCCACACAATATGATACGGAAATGAAACTTGTTTTTTTTAAAGATCCTGCTTTGGACGGTCACTTCAGAGAGCAAAAAGGAAGTGTGATGCGATTCCACTCGCATGGAATTTGACAGTGATATGGTGGGAGGCTGTACGTCTATCTCTCGATCACAATCTCTTCCAGCAAGGATTTTGTCCTCAACTTGAATCACAAATTCTTAGATTTCTTGGAAGCTATCAAGTTTCAAGCTTAATATGCATAAATAAAATGTCCTTATTTTCGAGAGTTCTTGCGATTCCACCAGGTCCGAAAGATCCTGAGGTATTATCATGGACTTAGGATTTTTTAGGTTTTTTTTAAAAAAAAACCTAAGTGTGGTGGCCGAAACTCTTACTGAAGTTAATTGCGACTGCATCTCGACTAGTATGCTGAAGCTCGTCACCCGGCGAGTCGCATTTTCTCATCCCTCCTTGTAAGCTCAGATCTGGACAAAAATTAACCCCTCCGCTGTCCCCAAAATCCCAGTAAAAGGGGAGTATACCAGAATGCGTTCGGACAGATGGAGCCTCCTTCGACTGCGGTGACTGTGATCTACCGCACCAGATTTCATAAGGTTGTCCGGGGATAACCTCTACCTATGTACGGTAATGCAGAGAAATAGGATGAACAACCGTGTAAAGTTCGAATAGCGTATTAGCTGTTTGCTTTGAAATTGCCACGTTGTAAATCGACGTGAAGTAGAACGAGCACGTAAGCTAGGTTGTGGGACGGATGAATGGTCGACTCTCGTTTATTGGCATAACTATAGAAAAGCGTCCGTTATTTATGAAGCAGACTGCTTAAAGAACACTGGCGCGACCAATTCATAAATATTGCTCGATTGTTGGGGATTCCCACCAGGTCGTACCTAAGGAAGACAGCGAAGCAAACCAGAGGCCTCCCTAGATTTGTTGACAGTAGTTCCGATCAACAAGTGCATATTATGGAAATGCTTCGTAAACTCAAATGAGAATCTCTGGAGGGAATAAGACGTACATTTCGCGAAACGCTGTTGTGAAAGAGAACTGGCATTTGCGACTGAAAGCAGAACGATTCTATTGCTGCCAACATAAATCTCACGTAAGCACCGTAAAGCCAAGTTAAGAGAGATGGCTACGGTCGCAGGTTCGAATCCTGCCTCGGGCATGGATGTGTGTGATGTCCTTAGGTTAGTTAGGTTTAAGTAGTTCTAAGTTCTAGGGGACTGATGACCTCAGCAGTTAAGTCCCATAGTGCTCAGAGCCATTTAAACCATTTAAGAGAGATGAGAGCTCGTATGGAAGCATACAAAGTCGTTTTTCCTCCGCTCCATTTGGTAGTGGAGCAGGAAAGGAAATGTCTAATAATGATACGAGGTATGCTCCGTCATGCAGTGCATGGTCGTTTACGTGGTGTGTGTGTGTGTGTGTGTGTGTGTGTGTGTGTGTGTGTGTGTGTGTGTGTGTGTGTGTGTAGCTGTAAATATCGGCGAGCGAAAGACACTTTATAATGGTGTCGGTGGAAATAAGTTTGGAGGAGGGCGGAAATTATCGATTGGAAGTAGTGCGACCTCTTCCTTCGTAGTCTCTTCATCGCTGGAATTTACAAGTGTTGAATGTAACGCCTTTGTGCCTGCCGCTCGCGTTGAGAGCTCGGGCACGTAGCGTGGTTATTAAACGCAGCAGCCTCCGGGCAGAATTGTGAGGGAAGCGCCGGTCCCGGGAAGGCATGCCAGTTATTTGGGGCAAGGCACGCAGTAGCAGCAGCTGATGCGGCGCCGCCGGATCGCGGTCGGCCGCAGCAGTTTACGAGCCAGCAGTTGGCCGCCGGTGCCGCCTGCTCTCCCGTAATGAATGTCCCAAAAGCACGTGGTCACCAGCTGTCAAACAGCTGCAGTGACGCTCAAACGTGTCGGCAGCCACATAGTTGCAAACTGGCGTATGAGCTAATTACGAGGGGTGGTCAAAGTGCTTTAATTAAAAATCGAGCTGCAACGATGGAACTTGATGTTACGCCGTCTCTACAGGGTTTTTCTCAGTTCATGTTACACACTTCTTGAGGTTGTAGAAAGGACGTAGTAGATGAAGTTTTACTTAAGAACCAATGTCCCGAAACGGTTCATTTCCATGCTACAAGGAAAACAAGATTTCATGCCTATGTAATGTGATATTACAACAGCTGTATGATACTACTACCACTTAGTTGGGTGTACACAGTGTATCTGCGCAGTCATTTCGCACAAACTCTGTCCAACATGCGTGCTGTATGGTTAATTACTTCTGCTGCAGCCATAATCCGTCCAATCACATCTTCCTCCGACTGGACAGGGGTCACGTAAAGAATACTCTTCATGTGGCCCAACAAAACAAAAACAAAAAAAAGTCCAAAGGGATTAAATCTGAGGATCTTGGTGATCAAACATGTGGTTCACCTCGACCGATCCACCTGTTTCCGTAGACTACGTTCATATGGTTTTAGACGCGATACGCAAAATGTACTGCAGCGCCATCATCCTGGAACCACAATGCGTGCCGAATATCCAGTGGCACATCTTCCAAAAACTCTGCCAGCGCGTGTTGCAGGAGCATCAAGTACCGGGTACCCGTTAGTTGTGAAGGAAGGATGTATGGCCCAACCACACTGCTTAGACAGTGATGCTGAAGATGTGCCGAAATCTTCGTGTACGCGTGACTTTGGGGTTTTCTTGATCCCAAATGTGGCTATTTCGAGCATTCAAAACACCTTCCCTATTGAAACACCCTTTGTCGGTGTACAGAATTCGCCTTAGAAGCGAGTAAAATCTACATAACAGTGTAAAAACCAAATACAGATATTGACACGAGGCACAGAATACGGAAAGACAACAGCTTGTACATTTTGAGGATGATATGGGTGGAGCTGACTTTCATGCAAGAACACGCCGGACAGACGAGTAAGACAGTCACGTGCAGTGGCTCGAGTACTTGTCGATTGGTTCCCTTCAGCTTCATGGCGCACTTCGTCTTCCAGTACAACAGAGAGCCACATTCTTGGAGCACCACAGTTTCCTCTGTCGCTTGTGAATTTTCCATCTTCCCGCAGTCGTTGTTCTACTCTGGCAAACATGGTATGAGATCGAGTCACACTATTTGGAAAGTACTCGTGGTACAGCCGCTGAGCTTCTCTTTCATTACGGCGAGCTTCACCGTAAACTAACAACATGTCAGTGTACTCTGTGAACGTGTACTCAGGCATCCTGTTACTGCGGTACTAGTCACCATAATGTCAGCTGACGTCTCATCAGGGACCATGAAAATAAGGCAGATGGAAACAGGACAATACAGGACATCGCGTCATCGTACCATTCATGAATGTGGGTGGCCTACGATAACAGGCGAACAGCGTAAGAAACATCTAGCGTATGATTAAGTAGCTCTTATTTTGCTTGTAATATGGAAACGAACCGTTTCCAGACATGGGTTTCGTATGTGAAACTACATCCACTACGTCCCCTCTACAACCTCGGGAAGTGTGTAACATGAATTGTGAAACACGTTACATGTACAGGATGATCAGAAACAGTCTGAAAATGTTGTACGGGTGTTGAAGGGTAGGCTGTGCTGAGAACTAATTGTTAAGAAAAGATTTGACACATTGTGCCGTTTACGAGTTAATTGGCGTTGAAGTAGCCAATCGGACCGTTAGGCGCTCAAATTAAAGTGGTCCGCCAGAACGCTGTAGCCAGATGTGTTCTTCCTTTGGTTTCCTAAAACCGAGTGCTTGAGAGATACAAAAATTGGGACGTGGTGAGGATCGAACATAAGCCAAAGGCCGAGCGGTCTCGTACACTATCATCTACTTTATGAGAACGAGTGACACTAATTGTGTGTGGCAGGCCGCTTGATTTGGCATGCGCAACGGCCTGCTTGAATAACTTCAATGCTAATTAATTCGGAAACAGCGCAACGTATAGAAATTTTTTCTTGACAATTATTTCTGAGCGCAACCCTTCCTGAAACACATTTACAACCTTTTCAGACTGTTACTGAACATTGTTTTCACCCTTCAATGTGACACATCTTTACCAACGATGGATGACTTAGTGGGGACCTCGTTTATAGAAGTCAGCAATTTGGCTGTTCAGGGAACGCTTCACCTCGAAAATCACCTTGTTGTCATTGTGGAAATGCTCGTCACGGAATCTTTACTTTCGAGGGAAGTGTAAGAAGTCAGTGGGTGCCATTTCAGGGGAACACAGGGATGAGCAAAATTTGGTAGCCCAAAGCAGCAGCTTGCGTGACTGCGTCCTGCGCGGAATGAGCTGGGGCGTTGTCGCGAAGCAGTAACACCTCGTTGCGCAACTTCCCGCGATGCTACGTCTTGACAGTCTCCCGTAACCTCGTCAGGAAATTTCAGTAGTAACGTCATGTGATGGCTTGTCTCCTTACGGGCATGGGCTGTCAGCACGACATGACAGTCTCTATACAACTACACTCCTGGAAATTGAAATAAGAACGTGAATTCATTGTCCCAGGAAGGGGAAACTTTATTGACACATTCCTGGGGTCAGATACATCACATGATCACACTGACAGAACCACAGGCACATAGACACAGGCAACAGAGCATGCACAATGTCGGCACTAGTACAGTGTATATCCACCTTTCGCAGCAATGCAGGCTGCTATTCTCCCATGGAGACGATCGTAGAGATGCTAGATGTAGTCCTGTGGAACGGCTTGCCATGCCATTTCCACCTGGCGCCTCAGTTGGACCAGCGTTCGTACTGGACGTGCAGACCGCGTGAGACGACGCTTCATCCAGTCCCAAACATGCTCAATGGGGGACAGATCCGGAGATCTTGCTGGCCAGGGTAGTTGACTTACACCTTCTAGAGCACGTTGGGTGGCACGGGATACATGCGGACGTGCATTGTCCTGTTGGAACAGCAAGTTCCCTTGCCGGTCTAGGAATGGTAGAACGATGGGTTCGATGACGGTTTGGATGTACCGTGCACTATTCAGTGTCCCCTCGACGATCACCAGTGGTGTACGGCCAGTGTAGGAGATCGCTCCCCACACCATGATGCCGGGTGTTGGCCCTGTGTGCCTCGGTCGTATGCAGTTCTGATTGTGGCGCTCACCTGCACGGCGCCAAACACGCATACGACCATCATTGGCACCAAGGCAGAAGCGGCTCTCATCGCTGAAGACGACACGTCTCCATTCGTCCCTCCATTCACGCCTGTCGCGACACCACTGGAGGCGGGCTGCACGATGTTGGGGCGTGAGCGGAAGACGGCCTAACGGTGTGCGGGACCGTAGCCCAGCTTCATGGAGACGGTTGCGAATGGTCCTCGCCGATACCCCAGGAGCAACAGTGTCCCTAATTTGCTGGGAAGTGGCGGTGCGGTCCCCTACGGCACTGCGTAGGATCCTACGGTCTTGGCGTGCATCCGTGCGTCGCTGCGGTCCGGTCCCAGGTCGACGGGCACGTGCACCTTCCGCCGACCACTGGCGACAACATCGATGTACTGTGGAGACCTCACGCCCCACGTGTTGAGCAATTCGGCGGTACGTCCACCCGGCCTCCCGCATGCCCACTATACGCCCTCGCTCAAAGTCCGTCAACTGCACATACGGTTCACGTCCACGCTGTCGCGGCATGCTACCAGTGTTAAAGACTGCGATGGAGCTCCGTATGCCACGGCAAACTGGCTGACACTGACGGCGGCGGTGCACAAATGCTGCGCAGCTAGCGCCATTCGACGGCCAACACCGCGGTTCCTGGTGTGTCCGCTGTGCCGTGCGTGTGATCATTGCTTGTACAGCCCTCTCGCAGTGTCCGGAGCAAGTATGGTGGGTCTGACACACCGGTGTCAATGTGTTCTTTTTTCCATTTCCAGGAGTGTACATCGCTTTGTCCAATGACGGTGGGGTCTCCGCTTTTTTAGGCTGTTTTCGGCATGTCCACCCTTGTTAAGTAGGATAAGATGACCACAGGGGATAGGAATATTACAGATGACGATAGCGTTGAAAACTGCAGTTTTTCGCTGGGGGTGAGTCCGCCTGTTTCCGCTGTTTGCTTTGCTCCTTTGTTGGGATCTCATAGTGATACACCTATATCTCGTCCTTCGTGATTAGGCGGATAAAGAAGTTATCTCTCTTGGTCTGACATAGCCGCAGCATTACAGCGGCGGCCTCGATTCGGCGGGCTTCTTGAAATTATGTGACCAGTCGCAGATCGCTGCAGGCGGCGATGTTTGTCGTACTTAGAATGTTGTGCTAGATGTTGGAAACCGATCCACGACTGATTTCAACTTTGTCCGTTGCCAGGTCGATTGCGATGCGCCGACTTCGAAAATCATTGCCTCTACTTTCCTTTCGATTACCAGTTTTTCACAGAGAGAGGGTCTTCCACTTCGTTCTTCGTCATTGTCTAGTTTGACTATACTGGAAGCGTTCTCGCCACCTAACCATCGTAAAATATTGTAGTGAATTACTGCCGTACGCTTCCGGCAACTCTGTATGGATTGTTGCAACGTTGGTCCCTTTGAAATGCAGGACGCTAATTATTGTAGTCGAGACGGCGTAAGAAGACCCTGACAGTTCGCAGCACTGTTGCCAGTTTTTAACTGTGAAATGCTTAAGGTTACGGGAGACAACAGTAGCCGTGTACAGTCCTGTAACAACACTGAGGCGTTGTCAGAGAGATGTTCACAAAATCGCGTTGCGTGGTTGCTGAGATAGGTCCGAGAAGCTGCCGCGCCCAGCTCACTGTTTTTTAACTGTCAGGGGTTAGCTTACGCCGGATCAACAATACACCATAGCTCATTTTCTCAACGGGCTGCATATTTTGTTTTGACGCCTGTAGTGGCATATTTCGGTACTGTGTCGCGGGGACTGCGATGAGTACCAGCACTGCGACATCTTGACTGTGTACAAAATAACGTGGCCCTTAGCTGCGCGAACGGTGCGTTCGGGCAGGTACAGTGGTGGTGGTGGTGGTGGTGGTGGTGGTGGTGGTGGATGATGATCCGTTGCGAACGAACACCGAGCGGTAGGGGCAGTTAATGGGGGGGGGGGGGGGTGGGGTGGGAAACCATGTTAGGAGGTTCAAAAAACCCGATTTTTTACTGCACGCATCGTTAACTTAACTATCCAAAAATACGCTATCAAAATTTCAAAGCGAAGTTCGCAGTCGTTTAGATTTTATGAGCGTAGAACGGAGTGCACATCGGGTACAGGCTCGAGATGTATCAAGGGATGAATTACTGGAGAGATGTTTATGTGGCCACACACAAAATGCGAATGAAAGTTTTAATTCCACTGTTTGGCGATTAGTTCCTAAACACTTGCAGTCGTGTTCAATTGGCATCGTATTTAGCAGCGCGCTTATTCAGTGAAGGAAATTCATCCCTTCTGGAAAGTGCAGTTTGTGATCTTTGGTCTTACCAGCGTCAGTGCGCACCATTTATGAAGTTATTTATTATTTGAGAATGAAAACAATTAACAACTTCCGACAAACCTTACATACAATTTCCAACCTGTTTAGAAACTTTTTATCGCTGACACCCTCCCCAAAATGATGAAAAGAAAAAAGGTTAACGCTTACTATATTTTCGCTGATCATGCAGTAAAATTGCAAAATCAGATATGGCTTATTTATTACTGCTTCACTACTAACGTTATTCAGAACACATTTTGCAGATAGTCGTCACATACACCACTATACGTACCTGCAAAAATTATGGCATATTATGACACACAGATCAGGATGTATAATGTCATAAACATTGAGATGCATAAAAAAACAACTTTTCTTAAAAGGGTTCGAAAATTACCGAAATCGCGCTGATACATTTCATGATCTGAAGCAAGTAAAACCGACATAATTAGGGCTTTTCGTCTTCAACCATAAATCTTTTACATGCTTCTCCTCAAATGTGTAACACATTACCTCATTTCTAAAGTAATCGGACGTCCGGAGAGGTTTTGTGCATTGGAGTTGTATTCCTTAAAGAACCGGAATTTCGGGAGGGGAGCGGTCACAGGATTAGATAATGCTCCCATATCAAAACTGTCATACTGTAGCTTTTTGAAAAGACGATAGACATCACGAAGGCGTGAGTAGTCTTTGAACACCCAGGATTTCTGCCTGTTACCGCTGTCTTAGGGAATGGTTGAGCTTCTCTTTATACACCGTAATCGCACGAAGAGTGTCCGAAGACTGTGATGGTATGGGTGCTCGGGGCTCCTGCTATTCGCTGCGTTCGGTGAATCTACAGGTGGAAGGCTTACGACGTGATATGGGCGACTCCTTTAGTTCAGTCTCATCTTGCGGGTCAGAGTGGAAGCTTATACGGTTAGACTCCCAGGCCCTATGCCACATTTACATTTTTGTTTTGTGTTTTTGATGATTTTGAAGTGTTTTCGAAATCTTCTAGTGGGTGGCGATCTTCTAGTGGGTGGCGATCTTCTGCAGCCCAAGCACAGTGTCTTTAACTACAACGATCGTTCGGTATTTAGGATAAAAAGATGACACTGTGTTAGGACACGGGGTGCTCTCGTTGTTTGTCGGGGGTCTCGTGGCAGAGAAACTGCGCAATATTCTTTTCGCCCCTGTTTTCGTTCTTTCTCCTTTGAAATTCAGAAAAAAGCAGAAGGACGCTAAACTCGCCGTTTGTCCCTTTGTTTCTTCGTCCTGCTCTGCTATATTGAATAATGAAAACTGGTTACTAAATAAATGCCAGAAAGCCTCCACTTTGCCCACTAGGATTATTATCTTCACGACGAGGGGTCGTATTTGAATCAAACTGTTTGTAAATTAAACTTACGAAAAGTTTGATTCAAAATAGCTGTTAGGTTACACAGTTATTAGACACCCCGGAATTCACTCTCTCTCTTTCCGTAGTTGATTATGGTCGCATCCAGCAACTGTGGACGTAAACTTCCGATAATTTAGTGTAAAGTAATTGAGAGTTTTGATCGTCCAAATATTTTCCTCGCTCTTCAAGAATAAACTAGCGTGTTCCAACGTTCTTCAGATCAACATAAAATGTGCAGCACCCACAAATTGAAATAGGAAGCTGTGAGAAATATTTGTATTTATTTGTATGTTAGATTTGCCTGCGCGTAACCAGAGATTTGACAGACAAACAAGCAAGGAAACTCAGCGCCGAGTGTCTGTACACATGTTACGGCAAGAAAAAGGGAATAAAAGTGAGATAGTGTTAATACTTTCATCCTTCTTTACCTCCTCTGCATTACTGCAGATGACGTGTCACTGAGCACATTTGTACTGTGCGTGCGTGCAGTACCCGTGAGGTGCCTAGTTGTTTCCACTGCCCTGTGTGGAATACATAAGTTCTTGTACAATTCACTAACCTGCTGTCTTCATGTTGATGATGTCCCCAGCGCAGAAAACAGCACGCAGGTCGTGGATTCTTTTTCTTGAGGCTGAAATTAACTTCGCAAGGAATTGCTGCTACGAATAAACTATATCTCATTTGGGATGCCACTCGCATTTTTATTGACATAGACATAGACACGAGAAACTATTCTTGATCACAACAAATTGAACATATCTTTCCACAGTCATGATATCTGGCTAAAATAACATGAAATACATCCTGCCACAGAGAACATGTCTGTCTACTGGAACCGTCAGAACTGGAGAATAAAATTACATGAATCAAATACTACTATTACAGACAACATGACTGTACCAAGCAACGAACTGTAGTAAATATAATTGCATGAAACAGATACTGCTATAACAGACAACATGTCTATCTACTAGAACGGTCAGAAGTGGAGAGCTGGACTGCCCGAGACACTTGGCGCGCCAAGCCAACAAGGCGTGACCCCGAACGCCACCGAAGTGCATCGGCAGTAATATCGCCAGTCTTTTGTTTTAGTAATACTTCGATTTTAATAATTTTGAAATGACTGATTGATAGCTGGCTGTTGAGAGATGTTTATTTAAAAAAATGAATTACAGGTTTAATAATTGCAACTAAAGTTTAACGTTTTGGCGCCCTACCGCCGAACACAGCAGTCAATCACAGAGCAGCAGCATCATGTAGGCGGTCTTTCTCACGGGAACGGTACCGAATCTAACATCTGTCACCGGTACCTCATCCCACATTGCGTCATCTCTATGCTTCTTGCATCTCCACTGCCCTGGGAATAGCTTCCTGGAGCCTAATATGATGGCTGAATAAGCCAGAAATATTACAATGTTAGCCACTTTCTTTTACTTTTTTTTGGGGGGGGGGGAGGGGGGGAGGTTCGAACACAAAGTAGCAAGTAAAATGGACGTCGCCATGTGGCAGTAAGTAAATAAAGATGGGAACTGTGCCTGCCGACAGGTTTTGAACGGAGCTTCCGAAACAGGTGATGTGGGGAAACACGCTGTTTCAAAATAATACACAGCCGAATACTTAATTTCAGCCACAGTGAGTGCCCAAAGAGAGCTCCTGGTCACACATTCGAAGTAATTACCCTTAGTGCTCTCTGCTGCAATTTCTCTTCAAAATAACCACTGCGTCATCCCCCCCCCCCTCCCACACACACACACACAAAATTGAATGGATTAGAAATGGGATAGTTTTCAACTCGGCTTTCTTAATTATACACTGAAGATACGATGCAGGACGCGTAAATAAAAAGTTCACTATAGAAGCAAAATTGCAAGATGAAACATACCAGTATTACATTTAGCCATTGCCATTATCCTTGTCAGGAAGCAAGAAGGGCGCGTGCAGCCTGAATAACATATTCAACTTTTCTTCTAACTAGAATCTCGCGTAAACGAAAAAGAAAAATGAAGAAAACAAAACAAAACGGGTAATGAAACCGCAGCAGGCTCAAGAATAACAACCAAAATGTTAGAATTAGCGTCGACAAAATAGAACTTCTGAAATAATTCTGGTAATAATATGGTATTAAAGCAGATTCACATTGCACTGGAACCTCTAGTCACTTCACGCAACGTCAACACCACGTCACTTCGCATCGCACGGTAAAGTGGAATTTAATGTAGTGGAACAAAATTAATTACGGATGTGAGTGACAAGGGTCTTACCATATGGGCCTCGACTACACACACCTAAGAACTGGAAGAATAGGAACAGTGTGGTAAAAACATTTCGAAAATTATACATTCATTGGCTCGACTAAATATTTAGAAGGCAGTATAGTCCGCTTCTTTGCTGAATCCTCTGCATCTTGGTTTCTTTATGATTTGCAAGTAATTTAAAAACTGTCGTTTTATCTCTCAACGAAGCTGACAGTTCCAATCTTCAAGAATTCTCACAAGAAAAGATTCGTAAGACGTCTCTATACGTTCTTATGTACGTGCAGTGTGGCGTTGTTCCCTTTCCTGGTACTGAAAAACATAAATAATTTCTCATGTTCAGTATTGGTCTCTCAGCAACCTCCGTAATGTCACTAAAATAAACTAAGCAATAAGATAAAGATCAAGAAGGCGTATAAACCACGAAGTTCACTATTGTTACACGAGTTAGCGTGGCAAGAATTCGCTAATTTGGGACGTTACCAGACGACGCCACTGTCCCGTCAACGTCAAAACTTGCGTCATATTGAACTTCGTGTCGTTCCTTTCTGTCGCCGGTTAGTGCGCATGCCACGACTGCAATTCGTTGTGGAATATTTAGACGTGACGTTCAGTGTGATTAGACTATCGTTAATGGAATGTGAGGACGGACGACTTCGAAGATACGCACACAGAAGAATCCCCAAGAAAAACATCATCATTTTAAACATAATGTAAAACTGAACTCCTAATTCCTAAAATTATGCGTTTGATACTCATTGCTGCATTGGAGTCAAATGAGGACTTAAGGAACTGGGAAAGTTGTGGTTACAGAGGTACGTTATAGTAAACTGCAGAGTGGAGGTATGGAAGTAGGTGTGTCAGACATTTCAAGAGAAACAAGCCTCTTAATGTCACTACTAGTGGGGGACGAGTTGGTGAGATGTGGCAATAGATACATTTACATGCAACTTACACTTCCAGAAGTCGAAAACCAAACTTCGAAAACCGTTTTTCGCTGTCGTGTCGACAGATTTAAGACCTGAATCGGTTTTGCTATCCCGGTCAAATACCTAATTTCCAATCGTCAGTTGTCTTACACGAATAGCCTCTCAAAATCAGCTGTTTCGTGTCACGATATATTCAATACGTTGGCTGTTTCCCTTCATTTAAATGTATGAGATCGATAACTTCTTGCTCAGTCCAATATTTCTACTTCTCCATTGTTGTACAAAAATTCACTCCGTCCAGACTAGTCGACTTTTGTAAAAATAAGAGGGATACTAACAACCTGAACATGTTGCAAAAATATTGGAGCGTTTATATAGACTGTGGAGGCTGCTACTACCACATTTCCAGAGTCAGTATTAGAATCCAATCTGAAGCTGTATGGGGAAATGTGTGCGAACCACATGTAAACACAGTAAATGAAACTTGTCCGGGAGGAAGATACTGTAATGGAAGCATCGACTACTGACGATGTTTATTGGTGGCACAAGGGTGTGGAGAATTGCAGAAGCATAATTATTGAGCACCAATTATTGTAAAAAGGTTCATATAGCAAGAGAAGGAAAAGTGGTCTTGAATTAGTTCGTTTTCTCCTCTGCTTTAACTTCTTGATCGATACAGCTTGCCTTCGCCAGTATGGAGATGTACGTGCGGGGCGGCATCTTTTGGTTGCGCAGCTAGTCTGGGAAATCCCGGGCGCTTTCTAGCGCTGGAATCCAGAGAGCAGCCAGTGTGTGGAACGGACGGGACTCCAGGCGGTCGTTATGGGACCTCGCACGCCGCATACTAACGACGGCGCAGGGGCGGGACCGTACAGCTCCACAGCGCGTTTAACAGCCGCAGCTGCTGGTTCACAATCAGTGGCCACAAGTCTCCGCGCCTTCATCCGAGCCAAGTGCCGCTTTGTTAAAGACCCGCAGCGCGCATCAGGGAGCCATCCTGATATTTTCCGTGGCGTTCCTAAATAATTTCAGGTCGTTGCCGGGGTTGTCTCTTCAATAAAACTACGACCGCTTCTATACGCGTGAGCATGACCTTGTATTTCGTCTCCGATGAGCTTTTTCTCTCAAGAACATTGTCTTCCAGGTCCCCCCCCCCCCCCCCCGGGCTACGCCAAAAACTTGTGTAACAACACAACGACACAGAACAAAAAATTGATCACGTCCAGTAAATATCACGGTGATCGAAATTTGTTCTGCCTTTTGCCTAATGGTGTGTAGCGGAGGGTGCTATGTGTGCTATTGTCCCCTCCCCTCCCCTTCCCTGCGCCAGTCGCGAAAGGTGTGCTCAACTACTTTAGGTAAGCCTCCGTGTGAGACCAAAGACCTTTGAATTTATTTCATAGCCTTCTCGCGCGATATTCATAAGAGGAAGCAATATGTTGGTTGATTCATCTAGAAACGTACACTCACGGAATTTTAAAAATAAGCCACAGCATAACGCGCACGCCTCTCTCATAGCATCTGCAATTGGAGTTGACGGAGCGTCTTCGTGACCCTTTCACGATTACTAAAAGAACGTGGGACTAAACGCGCTACTCTTCTTTGCATATTTCCTCTATCAGTCCTGTATGGTGTTCGTGCTACACTGGCTGTATCGATACAACAATGGTTTTCTAAGCTGCCACCTTCGTGGTTGGACTAAACTTCCTGAGAATTCTTTCAATATTTCTGGCCTCTGCCCTTCCTAAGATTCTTTTAAGAAATACGGCAACCAGCTATTTTTATGTAATTTTATTTGTGCCTTTACGCGGTTCGGGCTCTCACCCATCTTCAATCGGCATAATACGTATCTCAAGTACAATATAGGATTGTGGGTCATCCTTGATTCAAATCACTTGCGTTCTTTATTTATTTATTCCCAAACTAGTTTAAGCGACAACATGGTCATCATCAGTCGGTTCTTTAATTCTAAAACAAGCAAAACATAGCACAGTCATAAACACTACAAAACAGTATTACATGTGTACTGTTTGGTTCCAAAAATTTTCTGTGGATAGTTCCATAATACCTTATATACTTTAAATCACAGCATGATTTTTACGTTTGTTGCCACTGTTTCCGGCGTACTTTCTCTGTTTTTGTTGGCGTTTCTTCGACATACAGCATGTCATTTGCAACTGTATGAGAGTGGCTGTTTGTAAACAAATATGAAAAAGTGAATTCATATACGTCAGCATTATGCTGTTGGGATTGCGTTTTGATGCGCACTAGGTTTTTACATATTTTGTCATGTACTCAAGTTTGAGGGTCGGTTTGCAGCTGCTTTCAAACAGAGAACATCGTACTTTATGGACCTTGGTCGTAATTCAAAACATTACACCATCTTGCCTGTTCGCGTGCGTCGCGAGAATGTATCGCATATTGCGTGAAGGCTTTGAAAATTGTAGCGGGAGCTCGACTCCTTCTATCCCTTATTTGTGTGTGTGTGTGTGTGTGTGTGTGTGTGTGTGTGTGTGTGTGTGTGTTTTCAGTCAGTTCTCTCATAGTGGTAAAGGTGGTAAACGAATGTGTTTTGCTAAGTGTTGTTTTCGTTCATTACGTTTCTCCCTTTCACTATAGCCTTCTATGTGTCATAATTTTCTCTTGTTGTTAGTTTCCGGTATAAACTGTTGGTGTGTTCCACTTTTTTTTTTGTTGATCAGTTTCTATTTCAGTAGTCTCATGTGGTCTGTCTACATTCTTCTGAAGTTTCTGCTTGTTTGTCCTATGCAGTGGGCTTGACAGGAGTCACATGTGTGTTGGTATATTTCTGCATTGCTGAATTTGTCGGAGGTTCTTTTGTCTTGTCTTAGCCTTTGTTGAACTGTGTTGTTTGTCATTGGCATCCCTTGCTTTTACAGTATGTTTCCAGTTCTATGTGTTATTTCAACTTCAGTTCTGAATAGTTAAAACATAGACAGCAATTTTGATACTGCAGCAGTCGATGTTTTAACGATGCACAGCTTCAGGTTAGAGTATGTATTACGCTAAATTGAAGATGTGTGACAGCTTGGAACGAGTATTCCCGTAAATAAAAGTTATTAAAAACGTGGCTGCTTGCTTTATTTCTTAAAATAGCCACAGAGCCAATGAAATGGATAAATTGTTTTCCTAACTTCAGTTTCAAGTGGTCTTTCCATTTTAAATCGCTCCATACACGTTTACAACTATTTAATGGCTTTGGTTGCTTCCAATGATCGTTCTGAAATCGCGTAATCATATAACAATTGGCCTTTTCGCCTACTTATGCGCAGTGTGTTCCATTTGTTTTACGTTGAGGGTCAGTTGCCAGTCTTTGCTCGGAGCGTTGGCCCTCCTGAAGTTCTGCTTGCATTTCGCTAGAATTACCAACCGTTGTGACTCTATTTACAATAGAATTGGTTCAAAAATGGTTCAAATGGCTCTGAGCACTATGGGACTCAACCGCTGAGTTCATTAATCCCCCAGAACTTAGAACTAGTTAAACCTAACTAACCTAAGGACATCACAAACATCCATGCCCGAGGCAGGATTCGAACCTGCGACCGTAGCGGTCTTGCGGTTCCAGACTGCAGCGCCTTTAACCGCACGGCCACTTCGGCCGGCTACAATAGAATTATCCGCGATCATCCTGATGCATTTTCCGACGTTGTCCACTAAACTATTTATATGTACATTGTGAACAGCAAATGGTCCAAGCAGAGGACCCGTGCGAAACTTTAGCACTTTTATACTTTTCAGTAATGGTAGTATTTGGAATAAGTGTAGTTGTTGGGATAAGTGCAGTTGTGGGAATGAAGGGAAGAAATGTTTAAAAATGAATCGAATGACTTGAAATAATAACCATGAATTTATGATACTCGTATATAGGCCCTACATTTCCGTGTGTCTAAAAATGTTTTGCATTCCGAACATTTTTCCCGGATTTTACGACGTGCAGAAATCGGGGACTGTCAATAGGGGACATAAGCGATAACTTTAACTCTAAAAACATTTTCAGTTAGAATAAGCACGATAGCCGCAGTAGCAACAGGTAAATCACAGTTCAAGGTAACAATGACAAATATGTTTCTCGTGTTGGAAAGGATATTCGTTTAGAAAAGTCAAGTTGCACGACGGGCAGAGATAATAAACTATCGCAGTGGTCGCGGTTATTATGGTAGCACTTTGTTCATCATGCAACAGTGCGGAAATGTGTCTTAACGCCTTCTGGAAGTCGAGGAACATCCCGTCAACCTAGGCCCAGTCTCTACTGCCTTCTAGGTTCGTGGGCGAAGAGAGCGAGGTAGGTTCCACACGATCGTTGTTCGAGGAACATGTTGATTCGTACAGAGATTTATGGTCTCCATAAGTGTCACAATACACTGGTGTCCAAAATTAAAGCAACAAGCGGAAATTTTGCAAGGTTGCGTGTATTTTGCCACAAAACAGTATAAACAGGCGATAGTAAATTAGAAACAATGTAGAGAACACAGAACGTAAAAAAATTAAAAGTCCTTCGTTTTCTCTACTTACGGGATTCGCACACAAACATTCCGACAAATGGTGAATGTGTTCAGTATGGGGTGCGACCACGTCTGGCAGCAATACAGGCCTGACAACGAGGGGGAATGCTGTGAATGATGTCATCAATCTAATGCTGAAGCAATAACGCCCATTCTTCCTGCAGAGCTGCTCGAAAGTCTTGCAACTCTCGAAGATGCTGACATGATGCAACCAGTCTCCCTATTGCATCCCAGACGCGCTCTATGGCATTCAAATCGGGGGAGAAAACTGGCCACGACATGTGTGCAATATCTTCAGTTTCCCAGAAAACATCAACCACTCGTGCTCTAGGAGGTCGAGCATTATCAGTATAAAGTCTGGGCCAACAGCACCTCACAACCACCACACATGTGGTCCCAAGATCTGGTCACAATACATGACAGCAGTTAAACGTTGTCGATTCACCCGTACTGTTTCCTGAAGAGGTGTTCCGAGTGGCCAAAATAATCCCTGCCCGCGCCATTAGGGATACTCCACGACATCGCTCTCTTTCCACAATATTTGGATCTCGAAATCCCTTCCGGTGCGAAACTGTCGAGAATCATTATCTAGAGTGTAGACCAAATCTGGCTTCTTGTGTGAAAAGCACATTGGCGTCTTGATCGACAGTCCAGGTGCCATGTTGACGACTCCACTCTAGACATTACCTTCTGTGAAGAAGCGTCGGAGGCACACATACAGCAGGCCTCGGACAACGAAAGCTACTCTGCCGAAGCCTTCTGTACACCGTTTGCCTCGCTATATAATACATCCAGTAGATGTTGCGAGGTGAGATACCAGTTGCCGTGCAATACTAAGGCACTACCGTCGTGCCCTTACAACCAAATAACGGTCGTCTTTTTGACGTCACGCGTGTTCGGCCCTGCCCTGGTCTTCGGAATACAGTTTCAGTGTCTCTAAACTGTCGCCATGTCCGTGAAACAACAGAATATTGACATTAAGCCATCGGGCCGTATCAGTTTGGGAGTGTTCTGCTTCCATTCTTCCTATGGCCCTTCACCGCAGAGAGTCCGTTACGCGTCTTGTCTGTGCCATACTGTACTGTCTCGAACTGTGTACACAGCGTTTGTATATGCGGGACTATTCGGCAAACACAGCCCCGTCTGATAAGTGCCCTGGTTGTCCGTTGACAGGAATGCCATCTTGCGTGTAGAACACAATCGCACCGACATCTGTTGAAAATTTGTATGATTACATCATAAATTAGACACAGGACATGGTTGTTGCTTTAATTTTGGACACCATTGTACGTCAGCATAAACCTTGTTCTCACATTCCACAGCAGACTGATCTCAGAAATATAGGCGCAGTTTTGTGGGTCTGTTAGACAACCCTTCCTGGAAACAGAAATAAATGAGCATTTGGGAAACCGGATATACTTTTGGAACTGGACTATATCGTTTGCTTATTGGGTTTGCAAAAAAGGACCTGACGAACTTGATGGTACGTTCATTGAAGGAAGTCTTTATTAACTTCGCTGGCCAACTAAAGTGCACACAATTTAAATGTTGGATCATTGATTTTACGGAAACTATTGCTCGTTAACTTGAGAAATGGATAGAATAATTCCATGTTTCTGAGGACTGAGTAGTCTAAGTTATAATGTTTATGGGTGCGAGAGTTAATAACTACTTGCACACTTCTTCCCAAAAGTTTCCACTGTTCTCCTTTTTATATACAGCGACTGCTACCTGTTTTCCTGTAGAAGTCACCCACTCATACAATTATAGTCGGTGGTGACTTTAGTCTACCTTCGATATGTTGGAAAAAGTATATACCTTTAAACCAGGCGGTAGTAATAAAACTTCATCCGAAATTGTACTGAATGCTTTTTCAGAAAATTATTTTGAACAATTAGTTCATGAAGCGTAAATGATTCCGAAAGCATACTTGACCTCTTAGCAACAACATCCTGGACAAATAGTGAGTATCGTGACGAATACAGGGATTAGCGACCACAAGGCAGTTGCTGCTAGGCGAAATACCGTAACACCTACAACCATCAAAAAGAAACTGAAAGTATATCTATTTAAAAATCTGATAAAAATGCTCTTAATGCCTTTTTAAGAGACAGTCTTCACTCCTTTCTATCTGATCAAGAGACTGTATCGACTGCAGTTAAGAGATGTATACTACATAAATTAATAAGTGGTGGTACTGATCCCCCATGGTACACAAAACGGGTCAGATCGCTGTTGCAGAAGCAACGAAAAAAGCATGTCAAATTGAAAAGAACGCAAAATCCCCAAGATTGGCAAAGTTTTGCAGAAGTTTGAAATATAGCACTTATTTCAGTGCGAGATGCTTTTAGTAATTTCCACAACGAAACTCTGCCTCGGAATCTGACAGAAAACACAAACAGATTCTGGTCATACATAAAGCATACCAGTGGCAAGACGCAATCAATGCCTTCACGCCGCGATAAAAACGGTGAAGTCACTGATGACACTGCTACTAAAGCAGAGTTATTAAACACGGTTTTCCGAAACTCCTTCACCGAAGCAGACGAAGTAAATATTCCTGAATCCCAATCAAGAACAACTGCTAAGATGAGAAACATAGAAGTAGATATCCACGGTGTGGCAAAGCAGCTTATATCACGTAATAAAGCCAAGGCCTCCGGCCCAGATTGTATACCAGTCAGGTTCCTTTCAGAGTATGCTGATACGGTAGCTCCATATTTAGCAATTGTATACAACCGCTCGCTCACAGAAATATCCGTATCTAAAGACTGGAAAATTGCTCTACCCACACCAGTACCTAAAAAGGGAACATATACTGTGTTCGAACATTATGAAGAAAACGATTTGTTGACACCTAGTCAGCACGGATTCAGAAAATATCGTTCTTGTGAAACACGACTAGCTCTTTATACTCATGAAGTAATGAATGCTATCGACAGAGGATGTCAAATTGATTCCATATTTTTAGAGTCCCAGAAGGCTTTCGGCACAGTTCCTCACAAGCGTCTTCTAACCAAGCTGCGTGTCTACGGAATATCGCCTCAGTTGTGCGACTGGACTCGTGATCTCCTGTCAGAAAGATCACAGTTCGTAGTAATAGACGGAAAGACATCGCGTAAAACAGGTAATATCCGGCGTTCCCCAACGAAGTGTTATAGGCCCTCTATTGTTCCTGATCTATATTAACGACGTAGGAGACGATCTGAGTAGCCGTCTTAGATTTTTTTCAGATGATGCTTTCATTTACTGTCTTGTGAAGTCCTCAAATGACCAAAACTAGTTGGAAAATGATTTAGATAAGATATCTGCATGGTGCGAAAAGTGACAATTGACCATGAATAAAGAAAAGTGTTAAGTTATTCACATGAGTGCTAAAAGAAATCCGCTAAATTTCGATTACGCAATAATTCACACAAATCTGAAGGGTATAAATTCAGCTAAATACTGAGGGATTACAATTACAGATAACTTAAATTGGAACTATCACATAGATAATGTTGTGGGTAGAGCAAACCAAAGACAGCGATTCCTTTGCAGAACACTTTGTAACAGGTCTACTAAAGAGACTGCGTACACCATGCTTAGCCTGCCGATGTGGCCGAGCGGCTCTAGGCGCTTCAGTCCGGAACCGCGCTGCTGCTACGGTCGCAGGTTCGAATCCTGGCTCGGGCATGGATGTGTGTGATGTCCTTAGGTTAGTTCTAAGTCTAGGGGACTGATGACCTCAGATGTTAAGTCCCATAGTACTTAGAGCCATTTGAACACCATGCTTGTCCGCCCTAACCTGGAGTATTGCTGTGCGGTGTGGGATCCGCATCAGGTGAGACTGACGGATGACGTTGAGGAAGTTCAGAGAAGGGCAGCTCGTTTTGTACTATCGAGAAACAGGGGAGATAGTGGCACAGACATGATACGTGAATTGGAGTGGCAGTCATTAAAACAATGGCGTTTTTCGTTGCGACGGGATCTTCTCATGAAATTTCAGTCACCTGTTTTCTCCTCCGATTGCGAAAACATTCTGTTGGCACCCACCTACATAGGGAAAAATGATCATCACGATAAAATAAGAGAAATCAGTGCTCGCATAGAAAATTTTAAGTGTTCGTTTTTCCCGCGCGCCGTTCGAAAGTGGAACGGTAGGGAGACAGTTTGTAGATGGTTCATTGAACCCTCTGCCAGGCACTTCATTGTGAATAGCAGAGTAATCACGTAGACGTAACAAGAAATACACTTACTGAAGAATGAACAAATTGACTGGAGACGTTTATGGCAACTGTTTTATCGGAGGATGTGCAGCAGTAATCTCGGTAACTCCAGAGTTAGCAGGAAGTATTACCAGTTCGTGATTATGCAGCTGTCTTGCGGTCAGGATTCCATGCCTGAAGACAAGAGGTGAAAGTAAATTGAGCGAAAGAACGAACCTGCGGCGAGGAGAGTGCGTTGCTCCCGTAGTTGCTTGGCAAGAACTAAATTCGCGACGGAATGGGCGCGTGCAGTTCAGTCGCACTAGAATCTTTTGAACATTTTTCTAATGTGATGAAATATGAGTATAGAAGTTTTCCGTCGACTGGTAACACAGCAGTGAGTTGTTACTCGGTTTATCCGCGGGAGGGTGCGTGGACTTACTCCCGAAAATCACTGATGAGTCAGTATCGTTATTCTAAGTCAGTAGCATCTGTTGGGGAAGCGTCTAATTATTTGAACAGCTATAAAGGCTGCTGTGGGCTGTCGTAACCTGAAAGATTAATTTGCAAAAGCAATGGGGCAATTACAAACTTCAGTGTGAATGTGTAATACGAGCTTGATTGGGTCTACGTATTGTTAGGAAGTGTTACTTACGGAATGAGTAAAGTAAGTAAAATTGATTGTACTGTTACCCTTTTAAAGCAATATTTACCGAGGAAATCTGAGGAATCTAAATATTTGTAAAGAGCCACGTTATCATTTTGGCAACATTGTCAAATTTCGCGACGAAACATGTTCTCTCTGTCGAACATCCCTTTCCCATGTCTGATCGCCGCAAAATAAACATGAGCAAAAATTGTTGGAGGTGTGTGTGTGTGTGTGTGTGTGTGTGTGTGTGTGTGTGTGTGTGTGTGTTTTGTACATAGAGGGAGGCTCATAGTCTGAAGTATAGGAAGTGATCTCATTCCTCAACAGATTCGTGACACAGCTTACTTTTAAAATAATGCTCATCGAGTGCCAGTAGCTGGTATTAAATACGTAAATCAAAAGTTTTTTCAAAGTCCTTGCAAGAACGCTGTTGTACAGCAACCGCTTCGTAAAAATTTAATTTTTGAATTTTATTCATTGTAAGGTAAAACTTAACTAGGGACGAAAAGCGGCATTTACATGGGAGAACAGGCATTTATGAGACGTAGTCAAAAAGTATGGAACGTTCATCATAAAAATTATTTATATTTCTTGAACAAAGTTTTTACTAGCGCGTTTAGTTTTCCCTTCAACCTACCTCATGTATACACGTAATAGCCGTTCACTTGTAAGCACTTACCTTTCAACCCAGCTGACAACGGCAGGTGCAAAAAGAAATAATACTCAGTCAGCGCGAGGTCGAGAAGGATGTGTTGTCGAAAATATTCCAACGGAAATAGATTTATTTGGTTATTGCTGCATGTACTTCATGGCTCGCATTATAGATACCTTGACGGATCTTATATTCCTTCAGTTACACAACTAACAATCATAATTAAAATAATTCATTCACATTTGTGTACAGTGTTACTGGATAGTTTAACAATAATAGAACGAATGACAGTTCTTTTAGTGTTTTGGGCAGCTACTGCTTGATCGAAAAGATATACACAGAACAACTGAAGACATGTAAGTAAAAGATAGTATTACGAAAGATTTTGGAAAATAGAAAGAGATGTTGGTAAGTTCCCGTCACAGAAGCTGGGGGATGTGGCCTCGGAACATAAGTAGTGTTTCCACCCCGCGGCCAGTTGCTTGCATTCTATGGCTGTTCCCACTTCTGTTTGGTCTTGCAGATGTGGCTCAGGCTGTGAAGATATAGAACCTCTGTTCCCCTAGCCGTGTACAGATCTGATGTTAACAGAAGTTAAATCATGCGGAATAGAAGGCAGTATGTTCTGGAGTTCCTTCGACTCCACATCAGCAGACGGCTCTCTGAACTTGAGCCGTTCAAGATGGGATACTGACCTGTCAAAAAATGCAAAATTTCCCTATCGGAATTGACATCGGTATTGCCCCATTGACTTGGCCAGGTATCAACCCTCCAGTGTTTCAAAAAGTCCGGGAACAATTTAAAAAAATCTATTGTAACCCAACGAGTAGCATTACAAAGTAACAATTTTTTTCCTCATTAAAAATGTGACGTTTAGTTCCTTGTATAGTTGCTAGACGGTATCATAATAAAGATGATGCTTTCTGGAACTGAGAAGGCTTTCTGTGGCTAGAACTTGACAAAATAAAGAGCGCAAGAGATGTCTAATAAAAATTTAGGATGAAGTACGAGAAAGCAGCACCATCCAGGAAGGCAATCTACAGTTGGCATGTGAAGTTCGTTGAAACTGGGTGTTTGTGTGAGAAGAAGAGAAGCTGTTGGGCAGGTGTGCATGCAAAGGACATTGAAAGAGTGAGAGAAGGTTTCAGGAGGAGTCCGGCAAAAATCTGCCTAGGGCAGAGCCTCACGTGAGTTGGCAATATCAGCAACGACTGTGTAGCATGTTTTGCGTAAAACGTTAAACGTGAAACCATACAGACTACAGTGAGTGCAAAAGTTATGTCCTAAAGAAAAAGACCAGCGATTCGAGTTGTGCATTGCATATGGAAGATGATGGTTTTGTGAATTCGATAATATTTTTCGGACGAGGCAACATTTCATAAAAATGGGAAAGTAAACAGGTACAGTTGTAGGACTTGGGGAACCGAAAACCCGCATAACAATGTTGAAGACGAGCGAGATTCTCCGAAGGTCAGTGTTTTTTTGTGTCATGTCCTACAAGAAACTTTATGGACCGTTTTTCAATTTTTTCTTTTTTTCTTGAAGAATTCGTTGCTATTAGAGTTCTGCCTTCGGATGTTGCAGAACTGGGTGATGCCATTGTTGCAAACAGAATCAGAGAACTTGTCTTTCATTTAGATGGCGCATCTTCACATTTTCACCGTGATGATAGGGCTTATCTGAACATTGCTATCGTTGGATTAGTCGTGGTGGAGCAACAGCCAATGTCTGCTAAAGTGGTCTCCTAGCTAACCGGATATTACCCCCTTGTGATTTATTTTTCATGCGATTTTGTAAAGGAGGCTTGAGGGAGCATCAACCACAGTCTCGGAAGACAGGTCGGCCCGTGTGTGGCAGGATTTTGATCATCGCGTCAACGCCAGCTGTAATTATTTTCCCATGTTGCCTAAAATCAACAGTTGTTGATCGTTCTAGAAAACTGTAATCTTCCTTTTTCAACTCGAGTAAATACAGGCAGTGACGATTGTTTCCATCCTTCGTTTGTGTAAGATATCAACGTTTAATTGCCCGTACAAATGTGCTAAAATAAATGTCTACATCTTGTCGGTAGAGGTCCAAAACCCTGCGGCGCATGCCCTTCTTTTTAGTGGTCGGCAAGGATTCCCTGTACCTTCATTGCGTGTAGTTTACAATTTCGTGCTTTTCTGCAGTAATAGTGGTGCGTTCATGTGAGGAAATTCATCAGCCAGAATACCAGTCACGATCAGGTCGCATGTTTTAGCCCTTATGTTGCGTAATGGCATAGGTCTGGACAGTGGTCATGACACTGCGCTCTTGTCGTGCACATTCGAATAGCCGTTTGCCTCGACATCATTTGTAGTCCTCCTTTTGCTCACCACTGTAAGCACACTAGCTGCTAGGCAGAACTGATGAATTTGAGTAACGGTAGATCCTCTTTCAGACAAAAGTAGCTACTGCATGCTCTTCTCATCTGGGATTTTGCGAAGCCATTTTTGTTCGCTTTCACCCCTTGTCAGACTGCTGAATGAAAAGTGACTTGCCTTAGTAAAAAAATCAATAGATGGTGTTGCATTCGCACAACTTTATCTGTTGCCATAATAAATAAACTGCACGTAATCTTCTAATACCCGCCACCTCGTCTCAGAAGGCCGCGTTTGTGGAATAAAACGGATGCGACAGATTGTGACTTGTTTGTTGTCAGGGTACATACATGCAACCTCATCGAAGATGGTACATAGTTCAGCCATCTGCGCATCTTCGTATTACTGCAGTTTGAGACACAGTGTAGCACAACCCTGTGCTCTTTTGAAATGTCGACGTAGGCAGACGGCCACGCATAAAATCTGGCCATCCCACGTATAGTGTTTTGTTCTCAGGGAAACAGGATTAATATTTCTGATACAATTGTTTCAATCCGGCAGCTGCCATGCACCGTCCTCAATTCGTCCCTATATTCCACATTTCTCTTTAGTTCATAGTAAATTGTAATTTTCTGTATTAGATGCTAGATGTAGTAAAGTGACTGTTGTGCTTTCTTTTCTCGCGTTTACTGCTAAGGTTTTTTAAGTATGGAAGGACGTCATGCACATAAGTGTCCATTCCATATGTCAGTCTGTTCCCTGACAGTCCTCCACAACGGTCTTTTATGAGGTGTTAAGGACTCATATCTCGAACTTCTGTAACTTGTTTTGTTTTGCTTCCCCTATTGTCTTTCTTTAAGCCACAGAGGGGAAACGATCGAAACGAAATTTCTTTTAGTGCTGTTTCCTGGTATTTGCCAGTTCACGCCGTCAGGTACCACAGGTGGTTTACACTAGATCCCAATCGGATGGTACGTCCCACCGGCGGCTCACACTCAACTCCACAAATTGCCAGCAAAACACTAACGTATGACGTATTACCTGTCAGCCAGGTGCAACGAACAGCTGTGAATACAATTTTCGTATTACCCTGAGACAGTTTACTGAACAAATTAAATTCACACCATTTGTTTTTAATCTAGTGTAAAAATAATTTTACATTTTGTTTTGTTTTCCCAAAGAATGAACTTACAGCACTTTTAAAATAAATGGTCAGTATATTAAAATAATAGCCGAGGGCATTTAAATAGGGACGCCGTCCCACGGCGAATAATACGAAAAGCAGCGTCGCCAGAAGAAAGGAAGTATAAAGATGCGCTCCGCCCCACAGCGAGAAATTAATTTCTCGCGCTAGCGTGACACGTTTAAGTAATCTTGTTCTATGTTAGTACTTTTCTATTGAGTGCTACTAAAGTTTGTGAAATTACAGTTAATATTCTGTCAGAAATTAGTATGCTCTAATATTGTACTACCTATACAATTAAAGCTGGTGACATGTTTGATTCTTTCCACCCGCATTTAGTAACACTTTACTGTATACTGTGTTTTCAATTTTCTTCTTATTTGTTTTCATATGATAAGCTCCTGGAATATCTTATCCATGCCTTCTATGGCGTTTTTGAAAACTATGGTCAAATTCTGCTAATACTGTTATCGCCTGCAAATATAAGCAATTTTATGCTAATCGCATGCGTAGTTAGTCGTCCAACATGTGTATCTTTGCAGAGAGGCACAGGATCCTGAAAAAGTTTCATATTGTGTAGAGAATGTCAGAAGAGCGAAGCTTCGCAAAGAGAAGGCGTCAACTGGAGAATGCAGCTCTCCCTCCCCTTTCACGCACACACTGGCGGCAAGCTGTAGTGTTCGTAATGCGTCGTTAGCTGAACAGCATAAAGATGGGAGTGACGCTGTGTAATTTGCATAAGTGGGGTTTCCTGCCGGATGTTTCGAGCAGACAGTGAGTCGTCAAGACCCCGACTGCGTACTGGTTGGGCCAAGTGTACATAACGAAAACACTGAAACATTGTACTGCTTAGGGACAAGGCCTCCTTGAGTACTAATGTTTGGTGAAACACTGATTGACTGTTGTAACCTGATAAGGCGAATTAAAAGCGAAGTTAATTGTCTTACATACTGTACGCTGTTTTTGAAGCGGATTTGTTAATAATGGTTTGCGTGAGAAAAAAGTAAAACCGATGCCTTGCACCGTTGTCGTTCGGACTGGCCATTGGAATTGGTGTATTGCTAACGGTTCATAATGGTACACCAGAGTTGCCAAATGGCTCAACATACACATTCGTTCGGCTTTTGCAGTGCAGCGTAGTACTCGAGCATAGAAGCCTTTTCCTGTGCAGCTGAAACACATTTTTGAGACAGTTTAGTATCTCCGTGTTAATAGTAGTAGTGTTGCCTCCAGCTAGCTTGACATCGGCGAATTGTTAAAGTCTTATCTTCTTCCAAGCTATCTACACACAGCCTTTCGTGTAAACCTTTCCGCTCTTCAGGTTATAAAAGGTCGCTCAAGTTTTGTTTCTACAATTTATTGTGGTTGATCGTTCCAGCTTCCGCACACTGCTCGACACTTGGGTTAGTATACCGCTCTCTCTCTCTCTCTCTCTCTCTCTCTCTCTCTCTCTCTCACACACACACACACACACACACACAGTTCGTCCTTCCAGTCCTCACCCTTGAGTGAATGTTAACATCTCGAGCGACCATTTGTTCCACTCTGTTAGTGCCAAAGATGGGACACTATGACACATACATATCGGTTAGAATTTGTTTTAACCGTTAACAATGAAAATAGACAAAATTAAAAATAGACGACAATAAAGCGGTTCAATGAAGATCTGTGTAACAGTGATGAAACATTTTATTAAAAATGCACAAATACAGGGGAAATTAATACAATGTCACTTAATAGTTATTTCGAACATAAAGATTAAAGGAATCGTAATGTATTGGTTGAAATTCAAAAGCATGAATGAATCTGGACACACAATACTGCGGTGAAAGTTTGTTGCGGATTGAAGGAAGGAAAAATTTCTCGTACCTTGGACAAATAAGTCTTATTTGGCGCATATCGGAAAAACTGAACATCTTTATTAAGTTTTGTTTCAGAATGTGTATGCAGACACCTTAACGTTTTTGCGGATACCATTTCCGCGTTTTCGATAAGGTTTCTTTTCCGGAACATTACTGCAGCCATAATTTCCAGGAATTTCAGTCCAGTCATCTAGGTAGTAGAACATAGCGCTCCGGCAGTAGACGTAAAGACGCTTTCCAAAACGACGCGCACATCGTGAAATTGCTAGGCGGAGAAAGTGTCGCTGTAATTGTTAGTGCTTAAAAGCCAGGCGACGGTGGGATTGATATCCGGGGAGCGATGTTACAAACTTTCCTTAGTAGAATGCTGTCCGTGGTGGAAAAGAACCCATTGGTGTATCTGTTACAAATAAATACGTTGGGGGCACCCTCTTCATTGATCAGTTGCCTGACAGGTTATAAGCTAGTTTCATTATTGACATTTTAGTCGTCTTACTGCCACAATGTTCCCTTTGTGCTTTTGCTTTTTTAAGGTATTTCGTTTCACTACAAGGGTTTGCAAATTTTCGGTCGTTTTAAATGACAGGACTGAAGAACACGTGAGTTGAACTAATTCATAGTCGAAAATAGTTCTGCTAGCAAGATATAAGCGAAGAAAAAGAGGCAAAGTAGACTTAGGTTAAAGTAAACAAGCCATTTATGTGCGAAGGCAATCATCCGCACAGAGTATCGCAGTTAGACAGTGAGGACAGATTTTTGCTGTATTGGCTTTACATCACTGATCGTGGCAGCGCGTGAAATAATTTAGAAACACGAGTAGTGGTTGGTTTTCATAAGGATAGTCTTTCTGCAGAGTTTCGAGTAAGCTGCCCATGGTGGAATATTGAACGGCAACTTTGTTTAGATACTATCCTGTCACTAAGGTTTTTTAATGGACTGAGCCCTGATCAGAACATGGAATGCTGTCGGTAGTAATAATAATTGGCGACTTTACTGTACTATATTCCGATATGAGAGAAAGAGAGACTGACTGCAGAATCAGGATTTAGCTATTAGGAGGGTGGAGTCGTTTAGAGAGAACACAAGAGGTTTCAGTTAAAGAATAACGTGGTCGACCTAGACAGACTTGGAAGTGTCGGAAGATAACGAGCGTTAAGAATGAACCGACCACCACTTCGGCTACTGATATGTGTCCAATCTGTGAACGCGTGCCCTACGCAAATGAACAGGTTTTGTAAATGACGCCAGGAATAGAACCAACCTGTTTAGAGGGTTCGCGAAATGACGGTCGTGAGTTGTACCGTGTGTAACAATGTATGCACGTTTAATAGAATAGATGAAATACGAAAATTCATTCTTTTACGTAAGGACCACGACCAGCTTCAGCTGCAGTAGCGGGCCATTCGACATCCCTGTGGGATAAAGGCATCGCCTAGACTACTCCATGCATCCCGGTAGCAAACGACGCGTATGCATGTTTTTTACATGTTTTCTTCATAGTCTGGGCAGCAACCCTACTTTTGTGATTGGTTTTCGCATTTAAAGTCCATGTCTCCTTGCCATAACTAGAAACGGGTGATACACATCGATTGTAAACTGTCTTGTTCATATGCATCAGACTCTTGATTTTAAACCTGTATTTAGTTTACCTAAAACACTACAGGCCATTTTTCCGACTATCTATGTGACTGCATTGTTATTCTGTACAAGTTTTGGTTCACTTTACTGTATTGTCTTACTGTAATTGGCTTCAAGCGTATTTTCGGACTTTGTCAGGTTGTTCCATTTGTTGTTGAATTTTTAACTGCGGTAGAGATGAAGGTACACTGTCGTTAATAAAATGGTGGTTGTTCAGAGACGTCCCACTAATTTGTATTCCGTCTTCCTTATTCAGTTTGGAAATACGAAAACACGCTCTCGTGCTTCTGGGAGTAGTTTTGATGATGCAGGATTTCCTCATTAATCTCCAACTTCAGTTCTAAATTTCTCATACTCCTGATGAAGCCGCATAGAAGTTGTAGCACTAACGCCGATCTGCATTTTGGTTTTGAAACATAGTGTGTGTTTGAAAATTACGATTTACCTCAAAGAATACGACTATTGACGCAGAGTCAACACAGATTCAGAAAATATCCTTCTTGTGAAACGCAGCTAGCTCTTTATTCTCATGAAGTAATGAGTGCCATTGCCTGGGGATCTCAAATCCATTCCACATTTCTATATTTCCAAAAGGCTTTCGACACCGTCCATCGCAAGCGGCTTGTAATAAAATTGCGTGCCTGTCGCAGTTGTGCGATTGGATTCTTGATTTCCTTTCAGAAAGTTCACAGTTCGTAATTCATCGAGTAGAAGTGATGTCTGGTGTTCTCAAAGGACCTCAGCTGTTCCCTGTTTATTTAGGTGACAATCTGATCAGCCCTCTTAGATTGTTAGCAGATATTGTGGTTTGCTGTCTAGTTAAGTTACCAGAAGATAAATACCAATTGCAAAATTAGACTATTGACGCAGAGTCAACACAGATTCAGAAAATATCCTTCTTGTGAAACGCAGCTAGCTCTTTATTCTCATGAAGTAATGAGTGCCATTGCCTGGGGATCTCAAATCCATTCCACATTTCTATATTTCCAAAAGGCTTTCGACACCGTCCATCGCAAGCGGCTTGTAATAAAATTGCGTGCCTGTCGCAGTTGTGCGATTGGATTCTTGATTTCCTTTCAGAAAGTTCACAGTTCGTAATTCATCGAGTAGAAGTGATGTCTGGTGTTCTCAAAGGACCTCAGCTGTTCCCTGTTTATTTAGGTGACAATCTGATCAGCCCTCTTAGATTGTTAGCAGATATTGTGGTTTGCTGTCTAGTTAAGTTACCAGAAGATAAATACCAATTGCAAAATTATTTAGACAAGATATCTGTATGGTGCGAAAAGTGGCAATTCACTCTAAATAACGAGAAGTCATCCACGAGAATACTAAAAGAAATCGGTTAAATTTCAGTTACACAAATATAAAGACCGTCAATTCAACTAAATGCCTAGGAATTACAGTTACGAGCAACTGAAATTGGAACGATCACATAGATAATGTTGTGGATAAGGCGAATCAAAGAGTTGGTTTTATTGACAAAATACTGAGAAGATACAACAGGTCTACTAAGAAGAGTGCACTACACAACGCTTGGCCGTCTTCTATTGGAATGTTGCTGCGCGGTATGGAATGCGGACCAGATACGTTTGGCGGAGGATATCGAAAAAGTTCAAAGAAGAGGAGTTGATTTCATATAGGGAAGAGTGTGTCGCATATATGATATGCGAGTTGGGGTTGGGGTGGCAATCATTAAACCAAAGGCGTTTTTCATTGCGACGATTTCCTTTCCACGGAATTTCAGTCTCCAGCTTTCACCTCCGAATGCGAAAATATTTTGTTGACGCCCACTTATATAGGGGGAAATGATCATCGCAATAAAATAAGAGAAATCGGAGCTCGCACGGGAGGATTTAAGTGTTCGGTTTTCCCCGCGCGCTGTTCGTGTGTGGAACGGTAGAAAAATAATGTGAAAGTGGTTCGATGAACCCTCTGCGTGCCACGTAAGTGGGAAATGCAGAGTATTCGAACATATGGAGACGTAGACTGCCATTAGTACGGATTTAGCTGAAATAATCAAAAGTTTCTCATCTATTAATCCCAGATAAAGCGGAAATTAACATTCGTCGTTCCATTCCATAATTAGGTACACGATTTCACATTAGCCCATTGCACTGCATCCACTCTTAAAGTTTTTTTTTTTTTTCCTTACTATGTCTCTTGTCATGCGAAGTAGAACTGTTATAACATTTTGCTAGTTTTGACGAACTGCCTTGCTCTTCAGACAGTCAGCGAATAGGAAGTTACTTTTTTACTACTTTGCCTCCAGCTTTAATCGCTTATAATGAAACGCCATAATTTTCTGGTCTCTCTCTTATTAATGTACGGAAGGCTGTTCGTACGCTTCATGTGACAAAACCGTAATATTTTCATTACTTACTAACTTAATAATACCCCTTTTTTAATGTTTTAATAGCTAAATCGGGATCTGGTAACAAATTAGAAAAGGAGAAATACACTAGTAGAACTAATAGTCCATGTTTAGAGGGAGGGCCGAAGTGGCACCCTCTTCCAGATCAACAGTCGTTACAATTACTAGTCATTCTGTAGGACTCGCTGCAAGGGGATTGGTGCGTAGTCGAAGAGTCCGGCGAAAAAGATTGAAACCACGAGATAAGTAATGCAACACATTTTTTTCTCAGATAATTTCGGTTGAAAAAATGCGGAATTTGGATAAAAATGCGGAATTCGTTGTGTGACATTGTGGAATAGTCCCACTTCAGTCCCTATAGTTTTGTCGAATTTTCGATAGGTCGCGGCGCTGTACGTAGCCTTCAAAATGGCGTCTGCAACGGAGGTGGGTTCCAAGCAGTGAGCTGTCATCGAATTCCATTTAGCGGAAAACCAGAGCATGGTAATTATTCAAAGATACTTGCAGAATGTCTACGGAGACCTGGCAGTGAACGAAAACACGCTGAATCGTCGGGCGAGGCGTCTGTCATTATGTCAACAAGGTCGTGCAGTCCTGTCCGATCTGCCGCGTACCGGCCGGCCGAACACTTCTTTGCTACCCTCAGGAAATTGAAGAAAAGACGTCAGCGTGTTCGTCGCCACAGAAATTCAAACTAATTTCTCCTTCTCACGACAACACAAGGCCTGACATAAGTCTGCGCATCCGAGAGGAGCACACGAAACTTCATTGGACTGTTCTTCCTCGTCCACCCTACAGCCCGGATCTCGCATCTTCCGACTCCAGTGAGAGATTCACTCCGCGGGAAGCAGTAACTGGATGATGGCTAGGTTGTTGATGCAGCAAGGCGTTGGTTCCGACGTCGACCGGTAGAAAGGTACCATGCTGGCATACAGCCTCTCCCAGTAAAGTTCGTTAAGGCCGTCGCATTGAACGGAGATTATATTCAAATACAGAGTTTTGTGACCTAAAGAGTGGAGAATAACATGGCGTATTGGAATCCTGAATCAAACCAAACTGCTTAAAAAAAGTGTATTTCATTACTTACTGAACGCCCTTCGTATTATGTCATCTTGCAGTTATGTGCTCCCAAGGAACTGATTCAAAATACGCATTTGAGTTCGCGTACAAATCTGAAAACAAGACATGTTGTATATATTTGATTAACAAGTGTTAAATATAAATATGCTGTGGCACCAAAATCCCAGTGTAGCTATGTAGTAGTGTGTGTTGGGTGACGTGTAGTAACCTGAAGCACAGGGGAGGTGTGGAAGCATAGTGTGTGTACCTGGTTATGGACCGGCTGACTTGTTAGTGTGTAGTCAGCACGCGGTGGCGCATGCACCGAGACACGTGAACGGTGGCTCCCACGTGCGGTGCTGGCTCGTATAACATTTCGCAGGTTACCGAAATAGCGGTGGGCGGTCGCTGCCAGCAACTGGGGGCGCCCAGTCTGCGTCTTCGCAGCTGGCAACACTTGGCTCAGAAAATCAATAGCAGCTGTGCCCAAGGCGACAGGCCTTGTAAGAAAATGGGCCCCGAAGGAACGGTTAAGACCTGTTGAGCATTACTATTTTAGTACCAGTGCTACATCATTGACCCTTCGTGACGCATAACATCTGTATTACAGGATGTTTAAAAAAGAATGACCTGATTTCAAAACTCCATATTTATTGATAAAAAATGTTACAAACTGGGGGTGAATTGCAAAATACTCGCAAAATCTTAGTTTTAGCTATGCTATCACAAATGCTCTGTGTCCAGCAGCAGCACGAGCAATATATCCAGACGATAGCTAAATTCACCGTAAACTTTACACAACATATTTGCAAATACAGGAGTCATGGCGGCTGTTATTCTGTTCTTCACTTCTTCTGTGTCACGAGGTAAAGAGGAGATGAATACACTCAAGAATGCGGGGGAATGTCTGGCGGTCCCGTGCGCCCTATCCAGCGTTGAGGCAGTGTGTCACTGAGAAACTGACTTACCGGTACGATGTTGCACCAGTGTAGTGGAGCTGTATTCTGTTGGAAAATGAAGTCATCGGAGTCCTCTTAAAATTGTGAAAAGAGCCAATCATGCAACATTTGGAGATCATAGTTCAACGCTGCATAGGGCGAACGGTACCCCCAAGACACTTAACCTGCATTCTTAGCCTCGAAGATCGCCCGACATGACCCCCATGTGATTTTTCTTGTAAGGTATGTGAAGGAAAGTGCGTTCATCTCGCCTTTACCTCGAGACGTAGAAGTAGTGAAGAACAGAATAACAGCCACCATGACTTCTATAAAAGCAGGTACCCGTACATTGTTTAAAGTTTATGACGAATTTAGCCATCGTCTAGATGATGATCGTACTGTTGCTGGTGGACAAACACAGTATTTTTAATCGCAAAGCGAAAACTTTAAGATGTTGTGTTTTGCAATTCATGCCATGTTTATTGTTTTTATCAATAACTATGGAATTTTGAATCAGGTCATTCTGTGAAACACCCTATATTAAATGGTTCAAATGGCTCTGAGCACTATGCGACTTAACTTCTGAGGTCATCAGTCGCCTAGAACTCAGAATTAATTAAACCTAACTAACCTAAGGACATCACACACATCCATGCCCGAGGCAGGATTCGAACCTGCGACCGGAGCGGTCACTCGGCTCCAGACTGAAGGGCCTAGAACCGCACGGCACACCCTATATTAAATAAACGGCTTACCCAGAGCACGGTTCCAGTTGCAGGTTGTTGCCTGTCTATCGGCTTTCAGGGGCAAAACGTTTTAATTTCAATTTTTCATACTGTTGTTGACCGAATTTAAAAATGGTGTCGCAGTCTACTCATTAAGAGCTATAATGTTACTTTAATTGTTTAATAAAGCAAGTATTACAGTTAGAAACTGTGTACGTCTTGCCACCTTGAAGAAACACCCCCCCCCCCCCCCCCCACACACACACCTGTCCTCCCACTCGTTCCGCTTTGCATGTGACCACAAGTTACTCGACGGCAAGCTCGCCATCAGTAACAGTAGACGTCTTTCTTGCATATACCATACCGACAGCTTGCATTTTGCAACCATATGTGGAATGATTCTCCTTTTGATCTGTGGACTGTATTTCTCTGCAAAATTGATGGTGTTTGGACACCAGTACTTCGATGTGGTTGAAGGATCATGCGAATTTCCTTCGCCATGTTCTCTGGTACCATTTTCTACGTATTGAGATTAACCACTATATTTTAAAATTGAAGCGCACAGTAATTGTATTATTAGATTCCGATTTTGCAAGGACACAAACCAGCGTTATGATAATATCCATTTTCACATTTGTACCAAGGCCTAGACTTCCACGTACTGTATTATTCAGTGTAGGTCTCGCATTTAATTGGACATCAATAGCTTAAAGTTTTCAGCTACGATCCACACAATACTTTTTACGTATTTCCTGTAGTGAAAGAGTGCTTTGGGTACACAGCCTGCTTGTCTACGTACACTGAGGCAATCGCGCTCGTTAACACCTCATTGCAGAATAAGGGGTTGTAGACAAGTCTTAAAAATTATCTCTAATAATATGGGCTTGTAATGAGTTCGTTAATTGAAGCCAAACCTTTTCGAGCCCTCAGGTGTTGTTTCATTTAGTGAATTGTGAAGTATGTTGTTGGTAAAATGAACAAAAAAAACGTTGTTTCGACTGTCCCCGCGTGTTGTATAATTTGGGTTAAAACTTGCAGCATTATTATTTTGACCAAGATTCTTTAAAAGAAAGTAATGATGTCAAATTGAAGTTGAGCCTTCCACATAACTGTATGCGTGTTGCTAGTTTACTGTTGTTTTATGGCATAGGTGCCTGGAAACAACAGGAAATTAAATTCATATTATGCCGAAGTTAAATTTTACCGTCAATATCTGTATGTATGTGGACGGGCCAGCCGCAGCTTCGGTATTAGATTATGAGGAAGGCCATTGTTTTGTTACTGTCAGCGCCCCCCCCCCCCCCTTCCGACTCTCTCATACATATAACTAGCCGTCTCCCTCATACATACAACTAGCCGTTACCACCGCTGTTAATGCTCAACAGGTGCTTAGGATTTTAATAACAATAACAATAACAAACATAATTTCTGTATTATAATAATACATCATTGTATACTACTAGGTGCGTTCAATAAGTAATGCAACACATTTTTTCTATAAGCAGGTTGGTTGTAGTCAGGATTTCGATACATCATATTATTCCCCACACTTCTGGCTATAAAACCCTGTTTTTAAAATATAATCTCCACTCAACGCGACGGCCGTAAGACATCTTATTGGGAGAGGCTGTATGCCCGCTTATTACCTCTACTGGTCGACGTCGGAGCTAACGAAAATGGTTCAAATGGCTCTGAGCACTATGGGACTCAACTGCTGTGGTCATAAGTCCCCTAGAACTTAGAACTACTTAAACCTAACTAACCTAAGGACAGCACACAACACCCAGCCATCACGAGGCAGAGAAAATCCCTGACCCCGCCGGGAATCGAACCCGGGAACCCGGGCGTGGGAAGCTAACGACTTGCTGCATCATCCACATACTACTTCCCGCTAAATGCATCTTTCATTGGGCCAAAGAAATAGAAGTCAGACAGTGCGAGACCCGGGCTCTAGGGTGGATGAGGAAGAACAATATAGTGAAGTTTGGTGAGCTGATCTCGGTGCGCATACTTGTGTTGAGGCTTGCGGTGTGATGGAGAAGTGGTTCGTTCAATTTTTGTAGTGACGAACACCCTGATGTCGTTTCTTCTATTTCCTGAGTCTAGCACTATACAGTTCAGAGTTGATTGTTTCACCACGAGGGAGTCCCAGAAGACCGTCGCCATGATGTCATCTGCTGAGGGTAGGAATTTCCTCTTCAGAGGAAGGAGTGGTGGTGTGGTGCCACTCCATGGATTGCATTTTTTTATGGTTCTTAGTGATGAACCCTCGTTTAGTGTTCTGTGACGATGTTTGACAAAAAGTTGTCACGATCAGCTTCGTAAAGTGCAAGCAATTCCGCAGAGATGGTCCTTCGTTGCTCTTTATGGTCTTCAGTTAGACGGCGAGGAACCCAGCGGGTACACAGCTTTGGGTACACCTTCTGGTCGATAAGTGTGTCTACACTACCAACAGAGACGTCCAGTTGTGCAGCGAAGTGTTTGTGATTCGTGGATCACCTCGAATGAGTGTGTCCACACGTTCCAGCACTTGCAAGAGTCACAGCTGTGTGCGGCCAGCACAAAGGTTTTGGCTACCTCGTTCCGATGATAATATACGCCTGGTCCAGCGACTCGCGGTTTTTGTTCACTGCCAGGTCACCGTAGACATTCTGTAAGCGGCTATGAATGTCTGGGATGCTCTGGTTTTCTTCCAAAAGAAATTAGATGACAGCGCTCTGTTTGGAACGCACCTCTGTTACAACAGACGCCATTTTGCAGGCTACGTATAGCGATGCCACCTATCGGTACATAATGAAACTACGGAGGCTGAAGCGGGAATATTCCACAATCGAAATTGGCCGAGGAAAAAACATGTTGCAATACTTATCGAACGCTCCTCGCACATCGGTTCAAAGTAACTCCAAAGAAACTACAGTTCCGAGAAATACTACATTTCAAAAGCATTAGTCTGAAAATTTGTGAACTACATGTGTCATGAGATTGATTTGAGAATTATAACAGCAACAAATTCTCTAAACTTTTGCAGTGTCATAATTTACTCGACGTGAAATAGAAGTGTGCACTGAACGTCATCAGTATTCAACTTACCTTAAGACTGTAAGCACACGTCTGCAGGCTATGGCCATGCGAGCGTGTAAATGGCGAGAATGTTATTTCTTTGTCGTTTCCAGGAAAGTTCGGGAAGTCACACTATTTATAATTTCGTTTTCTTTCTGGGCGTGCTTTTCTTGCTTTCCTTTCCTTTCTTGTCTCACTCGGTTTCCTGTGGTTAGAAACTTCCTGGCATATTAAAACTGTGTGCCGGACCGAGTCTCGAACTCGGGACCTTTGCCTTTCGCGGGCAAGGGCGCTATCAGCGCAGACTCCGCTGCAGAGTGAAAATCTCATTCTGGAAGCTTCCCCCAGGCTGTGGCTAAGCCATTTCTCAGAAATATCCTTTCGTCCAGGAGTGAGTGCTGCAAGGTTCGCAGGAGAGCCTCTGTGAAGTTTGGAAGTTGAGAGACGAGGTACTGGCGGAAGTAAAACTGAGAGCGGGTCGTGAATCGTGCTCGGGTAGCTGTGGTGGTAGAGTACTTGCCCGCGAAAGGCAAAGGTCTCGACTTCGAGTCTCGGTGTAGCACACAGTTTTAAAAAATGGTTCACATGGCTCTGAGCGCTATGGGACTTAACATCCATGGTCATCAGTCCCCTAGAACTTAGAACTACTTAAACCTAACCAACCTAAGGACATCACACAACACCCAGTCATCACGAGGCAGAGAAAATCCCTGACCCCGCCGGGAATCGAACCCGGGAACCCGGGCGCGGGAAGCGAGAACGCTACCGCACGACCACGAGCTGCGGACGCACACAGTTTTAATCTGCCAGGAAGTTTCTATCGGCGCAGACACCTGCAGAGTGAAAATTCCATTCTGGAACCTTCCTGTGGTTTCTCTATTCTGCCTGTGGATTCGTGAATCCTGTCGGTTTTGTTGTTGTTGTTAGCCTGTCCCAGTTTGCTAGTAATGGTTGGACTGTTCTCTGTAGGCGGTCAGGCTGCAAGCGCATTCGTATGGGCAGTGGACTCGAGCAACAACAAATTATCCTGTTACACTTGTAGTTTTCCAAGGTGTGTTCAAAAAGTCTCTCCGCAGTGCCATATGATCGTTAGCCGCGCATGCCGTGCGATTGTGGGTCCCATATTTGTTAACGAAACAATAAACGCACAACGATACTGCAGTGATATTCTGTACCAATTCATAGGAGAAGTTGTGTTAAGTGAAATACTGAACGGTTATTTTCTACAAGATGGTGCAACCGCGCATACAGCTCGCGTTTCAATGTCACTACTTGCTGATGTTTTTGGTGATCGCATAATTTCACAGGGACTTTGGCCTCCACGATCGCCTTAACACCACCTGACTTTTTCTTCTGGGGTGCAGCGAAAGCAACTGTCTATAAAAACCGTGCAAAATGCACCGAGTAATTGAAAACTGCAATATCCACTTTAACTGCTGCCGTTATATAAGAAATGTTACAGCTTGTGTTTGGAAACATGGTTAGACGAATTGAATTGTGTATTCGACAACAGGCGGACAATTCAACATTTCATGCGAAAATTTGTAAGTAAAAATGAATATTCAACAAACTGATAACTTGTATGTCACTGAGTTTCATTTTGGTATATTCACTGCGCCATACGGCACACGCGGCTAACAATCATACGGCACTGCGTAGAGACTTTTTGAACACCCCGTACAACACCTAGTCTTTTTCGAGACTCTCAGTTTTAATGTTCTCCGAAAGTTAGAGGAGAAATTTGGAAACTATATTTTGTCATAAATCAAACGAAGTAAAATCTGCGTCTGTGGACGGCTGGTTCGGCTCGCGCGAGAGTCGCGGAGAGACAGAAAGCAGGGCTACAGCGGGCCGTTGGCGGTGTTGCAGGGAGCGGGGCTGAGAGGCGGCGCCGGCGCCATGTCCCACCACAGCGACGACAACATGCTGATCGCGGGCAGCGACTCCTTCTGGGAGCCCGGCAACTACAAGCGCACCACCCGCCGCATCGAGGACGGCTACCGGCTGTGCACGGACCTGGTCGCGCTCGTGCAGGAGCGCGCCGACATCGAGAAGGCCTACGCCAAGAGCCTGCGCGGCTGGGCCAAGAAGTGGAACGAGCTCATCGAAAAGGGTCAGTAGCGACAACTCGAAACCATTTGTGTGACCTGACTCTGATAAAATCGTCGGAGCTTCGCCGAGATCTGTCTGACTAAATTTACTTTGCTACGAACAGTGAGACTCTGAAAGGGCCAGTACCGGTTGCACACAACAGCACATTTCTGTAGAGCTGCTAGACTTTGCATGTGTTAGAGTGCCTGCGCAGACACCCAAAGTATTAAGATTTGTCCGTAATCATCACGATTTCTAGTTTAAATTATGGTGTTATGGGAGCCCCTGCTAAAATTACGGAATTCGCTATTTGATTTGTTTTAATAATTCGACAACAGTGTTTCTCGTTGCAGCAGTGTGTGAACCACTTTTGATTGCCTGATACCATATTTTAACGTAGCCTGGAAACTCCTTGTGGCATTAGCAATATATATTTTATTAATGCAAGAATCGTGATTAAAGTTCAGTTTTTACTTATTTCAAAATTCCTTTCAGTGTACTTACCAATTATGCAATGTTCTTGACTGTTCTGCCCTTGGAAAATTGATCTTGTTTCACACTCCACTAACAGTTTGCGTCAAGGTAACATTTGCGCTTTATATTTCGAAAAACGAAACTTTGAAATCTACTTTTTAAATTCCCAGAACGCTTTCTTCTCTTTCTTACTAGGGCTTAAAGGTCTAAATGTTTAGGGTTCAAATGTTATAGCTATGCTTCAAATCGAGAAAGTCTTTTTAAAAAAAATTCCGGCATCTGGTCCTCCCCTCCTCACCTCTCCAGTTGTTGTTGTTGTTGTTGTTTTTTACTATGTATAGGGTTGCAAACAACAACCTGGTAATAGCGTCACAGAAAGGTTGTTGTTGTTGTGGTCTTCAGTCCTGAGACTGGTTTGATGCAGCTCTCCATGCTACTCTATCCTGTGCAAGCTTCATCATCTACCAGTACCTACTGCAACCTACATCCTTCTGAATCTGCTTAGTGTATTCATCTCTTGGCCTCCCTCTACTACGATTTTTACCCTCCACGCTGCCCTCCAGTACTAAATTGGTGATCCCTTGATGCCTCAGAACATGTCCTACCAACCGATCCCTCCTTCTAGACAAGTTGTGCCACAAACTTCTCTTCTCCCCAATCCTATTCAACACCTCCTCATTAGTTACGTGATCTACCCATCTAATCTTCAGCAACCTTCTGTAGCACCACATTTCGAAAACTTCTATTCTCTTCTTGTCCAAACTATTTATCGTCCATGTTTCACTTCCATACATGGCTACACTCCATACAAATACTTTCAGAAACGACTTCCTGACACTTAAATCTAAACTCCATGTTAACAAATTTCTCTTCTTCAGAAACGATTTCCTTGCCATGCCAGTCTACATTTTATATCCTCTCTACTTCGACCATCATCGGTTATTTTGCTCCCCAAATAGCAAAACTATTTACTACTTTAAGTGTCTCATTTCCTAATCTAATACCCTCAGCATCACCCGATTTAATTCGACTACATTCCATTATCCTCGTTTTGCTTTTGTTGATGTTCATCTTATATCCTCCTTTCAAGACACTGTCCATTCCGTTCAGCTGCTCTTCCAGGTACTTAGCTGTCTCTGATAGAATTACAATGTCATCGGCGAACCTCAAAGTTTTTATTTCTTCTCCATGGAAGTTATTTCCTACTCCGAATTTTTCTTTTGTTTCCTTTACTGCTTGCTCAATATACAGATGGAATAACATGGGGGATAGGCTACAACCCTGTCTCACTCCCTTCACAACCGCTGCTTCCCTTTCATGCCCCTCAACTCTTACAACTGCCATTTGGTTTCTATACAAATTGTAAATAGCCTTTCGCTCCCTGTATTTTACCCCTGCCACCTTCAGAATTTGAAAGAGAGTATTCCAGTCAACATTGTCAAAAGCTTCCTCAAAGTCTGCAAATGCTAGAAACGTAGGATTGCCTTTCCTTAATCTATTTTGTAAGATAAACCGTAGGGTCAGTATTGCCTCACGTGTTCCAACATTTCTACGGAATCCAAACTGATCTTCCCCAAGGTCAGCTTCTGCTAGTTTTTCCATTCGTTTGTAAAGAATTCGCGTTAGTATTTCGCAGCCGTGAATTATTAAACTGATACTTCGGTAAACATCTGTCAACGCCTGCTTTCTTTGGGATTGGAATTATTATATTCTTCTTGAAGTCTGAGGGAATTTCGCCCGTCTCATACATATTGCTCACCAGATGGTAGAGTTTTGTTAGGACTGGCTCTCCCAAGGCTGTCATTAGTTCTAATGGAATGTTGTCTACTCCCGGGGCCTTGTTTCGACTCAGGTCTTTCAGTGCTCTGTCAAACTCTTCACGCAGTATCTTATCTCCCATTTCGTCTTCATCTACATCCTCTTCCATTTCCATAATATTGTCCTCAAGTACATCGCCCTTGTATAAACCCTCTATATACTCCTTCCACCTTTCTGCCCTCCCTTCTTTGCTTAGAACTGGGTTGCCATCTGAGCTCTTGATATTCAGACAAGTGGTTCTCTTTTCTCCAAAGGTCTCTTTAATTTTCCTGTAGGCAGTATCTGTCTTACCCCCTAGTGAGATAAGCCTCTACATCCTTACATTTATCCTCTAGCCATCCCTGGTTAGCCATTTTGCACTTCCTGTTGATCTCATTTCTGAGATGTTTGTATTCCTTTTTGCCTGCTTCATTTACTGCGTTTTTATATTTTCTCCTTTCATCAATTAAATTCAATATTTCTTCTGTTACCCAAGGATTTCTACTAGCCCTCGTCTTTTTACCTACTTGATCCTCTGTTGCCTTCACTACTTCATCCCTCAAAGCTACCCATTCTTCTTCTACTGTATTTCTTTCCCCCATTCCTGTCAATTGTTCCCTTATGCTCTCCCTGAAACTCTGTACAACCTCTGGTTTAGTCAGTTTATCCGGGTCCAATCTCCTTAAATTTCCACCTTTTTGCAGTTTCTTCAGTTTTAATCTACAGTTCATAACCAATAGATTGCGGTCAGAGTCCACATCTGCCCCTGGAAATGTCTTACAATTTAAAACCTGGTTCCTAAATCTCTGTCTTACCATTATATAATCTATCTGAAATCTGTCAGTATCTCCAGGCATCTTCCATGTATACAGCCTTCTTTTATGATTCTTGAACCAAGTGTTAGCTATGATTAAGTTATGCTCTGTGCAAAATTCTACCAGGCGGCTTCCTCTTTCATTTCTTAGCCCCAATCCATATTCACCTACTACGTTTCCTTCTCTCCCTTTTCCTACTACCCCTCTCCAATTATCGTGTCTGTATGATTGATAGCTTATCTCCAAACTTGGCATATCTTTCTGCCTGATGCTGAGATACCAGATACTCTTCCCTAGACCTCGGTAACCCTGAACTGTCTGTTCGACACGCCTCACTTCCACCTTACCCCACTTTCATTCGCATTCATCGAGCGAGGTGGCGCAGTGGTTAGACACTGGACTCGCATTCGGGAGGACGACGGTTCAATCCCGCGTCCGGCCATCCTGATTTAGGTTTTCCGTGATTTCCCTAAATCATTCCAGGCAAATGCCGGGATGGTTCGTCTGAAAGGGCACGGCCGACTTCCTTCCCTAATCCGATGAGACCGATGACCACACTGTCTGGTCTCCTTCCCCAAACAACCAGTCATTCGCATTCTTGGCCCTTCCACACACCTAGAATCCAGAACTACAAGTACAGAGAGAGAGTAGACTGCACATTCCCATCTCAGGCAACCAAATACCAATTAGAAACACTCCACAGCAGACCTTTAGCCCACCCTCCCAATTAGGGACTGTCATTTCACATCCTGCTTGCAGCACCCTCATTTTACGTATAATCAGGTGACCGGCATCTATCTCTGAAGTGTTTCTGTTGGTAGTTTGTGTGTTCCCCTTGAGGGTACACTAATAACCGCTACTGACCACCTCTCATCACCAGCATTCAGCCAAGATTATGTGTAGCATCACTGGTGCACCTCGCTTAAGGGGAGTTGGAGCAGGGCCCTATCCCGACAATGTTAAATTTAGTGACTTGGCTTCCCTGTACTTCACGAAATACCGTAGCCATTGACATGAAACTTTTACAGCACAGGAAACAGTGTGTTCTGAGTCTACTGAACTACAATAATTGCATTTCTGCCACTGCTTCCTGAAATACAATTTTTGAACTACACAGTTAAAATTTTGTGTACTTTTTTGTACGTTATTCTAAATAATTTTAATTATACATAACATTATGTTCTTCTTTTAGTTCAGTAGACTCAGGATATGTATGTTATTACTCCCTGAAAATTTGAATACTCGAAGTGGTTTCTGAGATTTAGATAAAAATGCAAAAGAAAATGTAATTTTTGCAGGAACAGCTTCTAAAGTTTCGAAAGACTGTAACTCACTTAACGTATGCTTATATTTTTATTTTTTATTTTTAGTCACTCCGAAGCACCCTGCACCATACTATATCATCCTCTTGATCTTTTTCCAAATTTTTTCTTCTTTCTGGACTCCTTAGTGGCCAACTGTGCTGCATACTCTGCTGCGTACTCTGCTTTATCAATGCAAACCATGTCCAACTGTTCAAGTTCTCTGATGCAGTTTGCTCCAGGATTAATTCCCATATGCTGTAGCACTTTCACTCTACCAATGTTGCCATCATTAAAAGCAATAACAGTGTCACTGATCCCCACTTTAGTGTCTTCATTCCAACAAAGTCCGCCCCAATAGCTGAATGGTCAGCGTGACGGACTGCTGTCCTAAGGGCCGCGGATTCGATTCCCTGCTGGGTCGGGGACTTTTCTCTGCTCGGGGACTGTGTGTTGTGTTGTCTTCACCATCATTTCATCCCCATCCGGCACGCAGGTCGCCCAATATGGCGTCAAATGTAATAAGACCTGCACCAAGGCAGCCGGATCTGCCCCGTAAGGGGCCTCCCGGCCAATTACCCCAAACGCTCATTTCCATTTTATTCCAACAAAACAGTTTTTGGTAGGTGAGTGCATTAAGATTATTGAACGACTCATTGGGATTTTGAGTCTGACCTTGCAGACACTTCTTCAGTGATTCAGGGTTTGCCGGGTCTCTGTATATAGGTTTTATGATATCCATGACTGCTGCTGCGATGGAATGTTTATGGCTGTGTGAACAGTTTGAGTACTGGGTATTGCGGTAATTGCATCATGAATCAGGTCCAGGAGGGCAAAGGTGGTGTACTGGTTTTTCATTAGTTAACAGTCTGTGGAAGAAGGTAGCCCATTCTGCCTGCTTCATTTTCAACAAATCCTCAGTATTATTTCTAATGGCCATCCCATAATACTGCTGTAGTTCATCAATCATTTTGTCTGTCAGCCTACTTCTTATGGTTTTACCATCAAAAAGTTACTTGTCTCTCAGACTTTGTTTCAACTTTGTAAACCTGGTGCCCATCCTATTCTGGACATGACCAATACAAACACGTAATTTAACCTTCATAACACAGGAATCCACAGCCTTCTATATAAAAAAATTACGAATTTTATTAGATCTTGAAGTAATGCACATAAAAATTTTAACATTTTCAACCGGTGTAGATAATATTTATAAAAATGGTTAGTTTTTACGTAACTTCTTCCTCAAATTCACTTGAGTAGTTTACTTCAGATGAAAGACTTTTAGTTATACTGATGGCAGTGGTATATACCTCTGGAGCCAGAAAATGTAGTTTTCTTCAATTGTGATTCAAGAATAGTAGTCGTGGAACTTCTGGAATGTCATTCCACCAAACCAAATTCCTTCACTATTTCAGAGACCAAATAGTTCTTTTCTATGATCAAGTTTGAGTTGAAATTATTCAAATGTGCTGTTGAACAGTTCATCATAGAAATTGTTTTCAGTACTGTTATATACTTCACACCCGAGATTTCTGTAGTGTTCCACTTGCGGAGCTTAAGTAATGAGTGAAATTATGGAAGCTTTTAGATCTCAACATTAGATAAAATTTTTGAGTAATGGGCAGTCCATCAAAATCAGGCTTACCCTATTTATGATCTTTAGATTTTGATTTCCACTTTTTCTTCACATGAAAATTTTCTGTATGTTACCTTGTATAACATGATCGTCCATTGTAACCTCCAGCAGTTATAGTTCAGTCTAAAGTGTAGGTGAAGCAGTTCGTGTAATGATTTACAGTCAGTTTTTCAAAACTGCAACAGTATTTGTGCTATTAATTGTTGCTATACTAATGAGGCTGCCAGCGTCATTGTTCCAATAATCCAGTACACCCATTAAACAACTTGCAACTTGCCTGAAAGAAAATGCTGTGGAATCCCCGAAAAAGGCATTTTCTGCCATAATATCAGTTCATATCAGCTAAAGAATTTCATCTACAGTACTCTGCAAAGAACTGTACGGTATGTGGCAGGGGATACTTTGTGTAGCCCAGTCTCTTCTCCCATCCTTCCTTTCCTGTTACAGTCACGAATGATCCATGAGAAGAAAGATTGTTGGTAAAGCTTATCTAAATTGTCTTTTCATGAAACAAACACAGAGGGAGGCAGTGTTTTGGTTGACTGCTGTGGAGATTAGATTAGATTTACTTTCATTCCAATTGATCTGTAGTGAGGAGGTCCTCCAGGATGTAGAACATGTCAGAAATACAACAATACATGACAAATATTTACAACTAAAACAAATAAGCTAATGTACCATTCCACAGGTCCCAAGTGGAATGATCATTTTTTAATGAACACTATATGAAAGACTCATTTTACAAATACTAATGCACTGAATGTAAAATAAAAAAAACTTATTTTCTGTATTTATAAGGTAATACACATGTAATACAACTACTATAATACTTCTTTACAATGAACACATTACTGCACTGAAATGGTGCAGAAGTTACATTGTACACACACACACACACACACACACACACACACACACACACACATCGATCCGCACATACACAGACACAAGCAGACATTTGTAAAGGCAAAGAGTTTGGGCAGAGATGTCAGTCGAGGCGGAAGTAAAGAGGCAAAGATGTTGTTAAAAGACAGGTGAGGTATGAGCGGCGGCAACTTGAAATTAGCGGAGGTTGAGGCCTGGCGGATAACGAGAAGAGAGGATATACTGAAGGGCAAGTTCCCATCTCCGGAGTTCTGACAGGTTGGTGTTAGTGGGAAGTATCCAGATAACCCGGACTGTGTAACACTGTGCCAAGATGTGCTGGCCGTGCACCAAGGCATGTTTAGCCACAGGGTGATCCTCATTACCAACAAACACTGTCTGCCTGTGTCCATTCATGCGAATGGACAGTTTGTTGCTGGTCATTCCCACATAGAAAGCTTTACAGTGTAGGCAGGTTAGTTAGTAAATCACGTGGGTGCTTTCACACGTGGCTCTGCCTTTGATCGTGTACACCTTCCGGGTTACAGGACTGGAGTAGGTGGTGGTGGTGGGATGGTGCATGGGACAGGTTTTACACCGGGGGCGGTTACAAGGGTAGGAGCCAGAGGGTAGGGAAGGTGATTTGGGGATTTCATAGGGATGAACTAAGAGGTTACGAAGGTTAGGTTGACGGCGGAAAGACACTCTTGGTGGAGTGGGGAGGATTTCATGAAGGATGGATCTCATTTCAGGGCAGGATTTGAGGAAGTCGTATCCCTGCTGGAGAGCCACATTCACTTTTTATTCACCTTCTCCTTTTTACCGTAATCTACTATACAATTTTATCCCGCCGATATATACTCAATAATACGTAATACGTAACCCACCTCCAAACCATAACAAAAAAAAATTTTTTCCGCTTTCAACACTACCGCTGCTATAAAATCCACCGTTTCTAGTTCACAAACAGTTCCTTTCACCTATTAAACAACCATTTCGGCTAGTTCTAATAACTTTTGCTTTATTTCCATTTCCGTTTTTCTCACATCACTGATCATTTTTAGCCGCTTCCCACAGAATTTAACGTCATTATTTCTTCGTCAGACAATTGTTAACCTCATCTTCATAATCTGCCACCACAACAACACTCCTTTTAATACATTTACACGTAGTTTTTTCGAAATTTTCCCGAATTTCTCCTCCCTTTAACGTGTTTTGGCGGCAACACAACCACCTAACCTTTATGCACATCGTTGTCTACCAACCGAAGTTCACCACAGGATCAACATAGCCCAGCTTTAACCAACACTTTTTCGCCTTTTTTCACACCAGATCTCCAGTTGCTTTCTAGTTCACCTTTATCTCTCCCCATATATTTTTATTTTCATTCTCATTTCAGCCTCATGTTACACTTTCCACCTTCTAATACCATGTCACCCTCACAACACCCCCACAACGACCCCATTAAGTTTTATTTACATTCCCTCCGCAAACATGCCTTAGCCCTAGCCAGATTACACTCCCATATTTTATTTTCTCAGGCTTGTCTGACATTTGGCATTACCCCCAAAGGCCTCACACTTAAAGTTCCCATCTCTGGCTGCAACCCTTCTTTCTATCAGTCCCTATACCAGTTCCAAACTGTACAATCCATTGCCCTCACCCACCTAATCCTTCACCTACACATCAACTCAGCCAATGAACGCACCCGTCAACTCCTATCCTTAATAAAAGTCCTCAGTCTTTCCTCTCCCACATCCACACCGGCTGTTCAGAGCATCCTCCTACAGGCCAACCGCAAATTAGAACAGCATGCCACCCTCCACCTCAAAAAACTATCCAATCTCCTGGTTTCCCACCTCCGGAAAGGCAACTCGCTCACCCTTCACAACCTTTCCAGCAAACCTCAACCTCCTCTCATTGCACACAGACCCAGTCTCTCCCATCTACTCAATCTCCCACTTCCAGCTCCACTCCCTCCAAAACCTCAAAATTCCAATCAACACTATCTGGAACCACATCACCCTAATTCAGTAGTTAACCTTTCCTCCAAACCTCTCTCCCAATCCGAAACTTCTGTCCTATCCAAAGGCCTCACCTTCAGCCCCACTCCCAGATTCAACCAAACAGCCCTCGTCAAAGATTTACTGTCCTACACTCGTACCCTCTGCTGGAAATATCACTTTGCCACGAAGAAAAATGATCCTAATCCTACTCCTAATGATCGAACTCCCCAAGACACTATCCAAATTGAACCCTACCTGGAACAGTTCCGTCCTCCGTCACAGCGGGACCCACCTTCTCTTCCTCAAAATCACCCTCTCCAAACCTTCCAGGAATTTCTGACTTCCAGCCTTGCCTCTCAATTCTCCTTAGAAAACCTTAAGCCTACTCCCAACATCACCACTGCTGAAGCCCAAGCTATCCGTGATCTGAAGGCTGACAGTTCCATCGTCATTCTTCCGGCGGACAAGGGTTCCACGTCCGTGGTACTTGATCGTCGGGAGTATGTGACTGAGGGACTGCGTCAGCTTTCAGACAACACTACATACAAAGTTTGCCAAGGTAATCCCATTCCTAATGTCCAGGCGGAGCTTCAAGGAATCCTCAGAACCTTAGGCCCCCTACAAAACCTTTCACCTGACTCCATCAACCTCCTGACCCCACAGACACCCCGCACCCCTACCTTCTACCTTCTTCCTAAAATTCACAAACCCAATCATCCCAGCCGTCCCATTGTAGCTGGTTACCAAGCCCCCACAGAACGTATTTCTGCCTACATGGATAAAACACCTTCAACCCATTACATGCAGTCTCCCATCCTTCATCAAAGACACCAACCACTTTCTCGAACGCCTGGAATCCTTACCCAGTCTGTTCCAGAAACCATCCTTGTTACCATTGATGCCAGTTCTTTATACACAAATATTCCGCACGTCCAGGGCCTCGCTGCGATGGAGCACTTCCTTTCACGCCGATCACCTGCCACCCTACCTAAAACCTCTTTCCTCATTACCTTAGCCAGCTTCATCCTGACCCACAACTTCTTCACTTTTGAAGGCCAGACATACCAACAATTAAAGGGAACAGCTGTGGGTACCAGGATGGCCCCCTCGTACGCCAACCTATTCATGGGTCGCTTAGAGGAAGCCTTCTTGGTTACCCAGGCCTGCCAACCCAAAGTTTGGTACAGGTTTATAGATGACATCTTCATGATCTGGACTCACAGTGAAGAAGAACTCCAGAATTTTCTCTCCAACCTCAACTCCTTTGGTTCCATCAGATTCACCTGGTCCTACTCCAGATCCCATGCCACTTTCCTTGACGTTGACCTCCATCTGTCCAATGGCCAGCTTCACACGTCCGTCCACATCAGACCCACCAACAAGCAACAGTACCTCCATTATGACAGCTGCCACCCATTCCACATCAAACGGTCCCTTCCCTACAGCCTAGGTCTTCGTGGCAAACGAATCTGCTCCAGTCCGGAATCCCTGAACCATTACACCAACAACCTGAAAACAGCTTTCGCATCCCGCAACTACCCTCCCGACCTGGTACAGAAGCAAATAACCAGAGCCACTTCCTCATCCCCTCAAACCCAGAACCTCCCACAGAAGAACCACAAAAGTGCCCCATTTGTGACAGGATACTTTCCGGGACTGGATCAGACTCTGAATGTGGCTCTCCAGCAGGGATACGACTTCCTCAAATCCTGCCCTGAAATGAGATCCATCCTTCATGAAATCCTCCCCACTCCACCAAGAGTGTCTTTCCGCCATCCACCTAACCTTCGTAACCTCTTAGTTCATCCCTATGAAATCCCCAAACCACCTTCCCTACCCTCTGGCTCCTACCCTTGTAACCGCCCCCGGTGTAAAACCTGTCCCATGCACCATCCCACCACCACCTACTCCAGTCCTGTAACCCGGAAGGTGTACACGATCAAAGGCAGATCCACGTGTATTAGAGGGAAACATTCCACGTGGGAAAAATATATCTAAAAACAAAGACGATGTGACTTACCATACAAAAGGGCTGGCAGGTCGATAGAAACACATACATACACACAAAATTCTAGCTTTCGCAACCAATGGTTGCTTCGTCAGGAATGAGGGAAGGAGAGGGAAAGACGAAAGGATGTGGGTTTTAAGGGAGAGGGTAAGGAGTCATTCCAATCCCGGGAGCGGAAAGACTTACCTTAGGGGGGAAAAAAGGACAGGTGTGTGTGTGTAATATATATATATATATATATATATATATATATATATATATATATATATATATATATATATATATATATATATATATATATATATATATACACACACACACACACAAAAGCAGACATACTTGTGTCTGTGTATGTGCAGATGGGTGGGTGGGTGTGCGTGCGTGCGTGCGAGTAATGGCGTAGAAGGAGTTGGCCACCAATAAATCCTTTAGGCTTCTCTTAAACTGAATTTCATTGGTTGTTAAGCTTTTTATGGCTGCTGACAAGTTATTGAAAATGTGTGTTCCTGAATAATGCACACCTTTTTGTACAAGACTAAGTGACTTTAAATCCTTGTGAAGATTATTCTTATTTGTAGTATTGATTCCATGAATTGAGCTGTTGGTTTGAAAAATTGATATATTTTTAATGACAAATTTCATTAAGGAGTAAATATATTGGGAAGCAGTAGTTACTATCCCTAGTTCCCTAAACAGGCTTCTGCAGGAGGTTCTTGAGTTCACACCACATATAACTCTTACTGCACGTTTTTGTGCCCGGAAAACTTTAGCTTGGCTTGATGAATTACCCCAAAAAAATAATCCCATATGACATTATGGGATGAAAGTAAGCATAGTATGCCAGCTTTTTCATTTTTATATCCCCTATGTCTGACACAATTCGCATTGCAAATAGAGATTTGTTAAGACGCTTCAGAAGTTCTGTGGTGTGCTCCTCCCAGTTGAATTTATTATCAAGCTGTAATCCCAAGAATTTAACACTGTCCACTTCTTCTATCTTCTTGTCATTGTATGTTAGACATATACTTGTGGGACACCCCTTACAAGCAATGTATGCTTACAGAAAAGTAACAGTAAACCACACCATGATGTACAATGCCCCCTTGCACCGCTCGTCATTTGATTTCACCGAGGATCTCTGTGATGCTTACATGTTTATTAAATGAATCTGTAGTGAAACACACTGCTTTTCTTTGGTTGTATTTCCTCTGTCAATCCTATCTGATATGGATATCAGAGTGCCAAACAATATTAAAGTACTGGTCAAACAAGGGTTTTGTAAATTGCATCCTTCACGGGTGGGCTACACTTCCTGAGGGTTCTTCCAATGAATGTGTCACATTTTTTCCTTGGATTAGAGTTACATGGTCATTCCACTATAATTGCTACTTACATATGCTCAAATATTCATGTGTGTGATTATTTCCAGTGATTCCTTGGCAATTATGTAATGATACAAGAATGGGTCTCTCCATTTATTTGTGCACAATAGGCAACATTTGTTTATGTTGACTGTTGAGGGTCAACTGTTAATCCCTGCATCAAATGTCAATCCTTGACAGGTTTTCCTGCTCTGTGCTAAAATTTTCTAGAATTAAGACTTCTCAGAATAAAACAGCACCATCTGAGAAACGTCACATAGAACATGAGACACTATTCACTAATTGATATTGTAAAAAGTGATGGTCCTATAAAACACCTTGGGGTATGTCCAAAGTTACTTTTATGTCTGAAGACCTCTCTCCTTTAGAATGAAATGCTGTATTCTGTTTTCTAGGAACTTGTAACTCTGTATGCTCCTATTTTGTTAGTTGGGCAACAGTGTGGAACTGTCTTCAACAACTTCTGGAAGCCAGGAATGTAGCATCAACTTGGGTGCTGATACTGCATACTGGTAAAAATGAAAGCCAATCAGTTGACTTTTCCATGAAGCAGGGAAGGGTAGAAACAAGAATGATGATGTAATTGTCCATTGGTAATGAGGCCATTACAGGAAGAGAAAAAGTGAAGATTGGACAAGGGTGGGGAAGAAAGTTGACAATGGCATTTCCTTTAAATGACTTTCTTAAACCACATTAAACCTAAGTCAGGATGATGATGATGATGATGATGATGATGATGATGATACAGATTTGAAGCTAGCATGTTGCAACTGAAAGTACAGTGCTCTAATCTCTGCACCACCTCATTCAGTTCTTGTTGCGAAGTTGTAAATTGTTTGGTACCAGTGCTCATAATAAGTGATAGGTTATGTTCCAGGCACCCATAAAAATACTCAACAGAGGAACTTGTTCTGGTCACCATTCCAAAGGCTTGTTTTGCTGGAGCTCTCCATGACCAGCCTATCCTTTGCAGATCTCTTCATTTGTCTGTGATTTTTGCAACCACATTCTCTTTGCTGTAGTGAAGCATTAGTCTTTCTGTTAATGTATACAGTACCCCACCACTACTACTTTTGTTACCCAAGTAACAGTGCCTTGATGCCTCAACAAGTCAGTACATCTCTTAGCAACATATTGTTTTCTTTAGTTAAGTTGTGGCATAAAGTTCTTTTCTTTCCATTTTGATTCAATACCCTCATAATTAGCTACCTCATCTACCATCTCATCTCCAATATTCTTCTGTAGCACTACATTTCAAAAACCTTATTCTCGTCTGGTCTGTACTATTTATTGTCCATGTTTTGCTTCCATCTGAGGGGACACACTCACAAATACTTCAGAAAAAATTATGAACACTTATGTTTATGTTGGAAGTTAACATATATCTCTTTTTAAAAATCACTCTCCTTGCTGTTGCCAATGTACATTTTATATCCTCTTTTTCTGCCATCATAAGTTATTTTGTTGCTCTAATAACAGGAACATGTCTACTAGTTTTAGTGGCTTAATTCATATTCTAATGCTCTCACCTTCATCTGATGTAATTTGGTTAAGTTTCATTACCCTGGTTTTGCTTTTGTTGTTGTTCATTTTAAAATCTTCAGAGACAAGGACATCGTCAGAATTTTCCCTGGGAAGTGTGATAGGACTGGTCTTGTTTTCTATTAAAACAAAAGATAGAACAGATGGGGTGAGCAGGAACCTGTGACAGTTTGCTGATGATGCTGTAGTGTATGGGAAAGTGTTTTCATTGAGTAACTGTAGGAGTGTACAGGTTGACTTGGACAGAATTTCCATATGGTATTGGTACTGGCTTGTTCTAAATTCGTAGAAATTTATCGTAATTCAGATGAGTGGGGAAAACAATCCTGGTGCTGCCAGATTTGGAGAGGATGTAAAATGCAGGATGGCTGTAGCAAGAAAAAAATGTTTCTGAAAAAAAGAGCAAATTGTTAACAATGAATATTAATTTAAGCGTTATGAAGTATTTTCTGAAGGTATGTTGTCTGGAATTGTATCTTTATGTGGATGTGAAATATGGACAATGAAAAAATCTATACAAGAAGAGAATAAACCCTTTTGAAATGTGGTGCTACAGAGGAATGCTGAAGATTAGATAGACTGGTTGAATAACTAATAAGGTAGTATGGAACCAAATTGGAGAGAGAAAAGCTATGTGGTACAATGTGACTAGAAAGGGATTGTCAATTTGGTAGTGACAGGAAGTGCGAGCTGTAAAAATTCTGTAGAGACAAAGGCTTGAATACAGTAAGCAGGTTCAAATGGATGCAGGTTATAGTAATGACACTGATGAAGGGGCATGCTCAGGATTGACTAATGTGGAGAGCTGCATCAAACCTGTCTTCAGACTAAAGACTGCAACACTATCTTATTTAACCAATGGTTTTGTAATTAACCTGTCAGCACCTTGCTTCTTTAGTACTGGGATTATTAAATTCTTTTTCAAGTCTTAACATACGCATGCGTCTTATACCATGCTTACCAGGTTGAACAGTTTTGTCATGATTGGTTCTCCTTTGCTTTTTTTTATAATTCTGAGGAGATGTTGTGTATACTAAGAGTCTTGTTTTTACTTAGGTCTTTCATTACTCGTTGGATTTTTCTTGCAGTCTTCTGCCCCATATGTTTTTTGTCTCCTCCGTGCCCTGTTTCCATAATATTGTTGTACATTTCATTTCTGTTATGTAAACTTTCTCTATATTACCTCAGTCTTACAGCTTTCCATGCTTTGCTTTGGTTTGCATAATAGAATTATGCCAGAACTACAGTAGCCAAATAATCAATGATTATTTGTCAGCAATATTGCAGTGTAGTCTCTTGTCAACATTGAAGGCTCTGCCCAGTCCCATGTGTTCCCCACTTCCCTGTGCAAGACATACCCAACTAATATTGTTCAAACCACCAATTCATTATTTGATGAAGGAAGCAGTTACATACTGTGAGAACCTAACAAATTAAAAATGTATTATTATGGTAGGCAAGGTATTCCTTATAACTTTTCTCTCCTCATAAGTTTCTCTCAACAGTTAATATGATGCCGATTCATTCCCCTCCCATTCTTGTTGTATCTGAACTATTACTCTACTAATAATGATGTCAATATCAGTAGATATAAAATTCTAATTTCTTTACCAAAATATTTAGGAGTAACTTCAGATGAGTACCGACATGTGAAAAACAAGGAGTAATCGTCATACAAAGTGTTGCATGAAATTAATTAGACACGTGGAGCTTAGGGCATAACATTATGTTACTCTGCTACAAAATAAGCATGCCCTGTTCGTTGTAGTTATATCATGTTAAACAAGTAGATATCACCTTAAATGAAATGTGCAACCATTATTAGTTATTCAAGATCTTGTGATTAAGCCTACTACGTAGCATTCTTGGTACCCACAGACATTAGGCAACATAATCAACCCAGGTTATGAGATAGGTGTAGTAGCAGCGGATGTTCCCATCTCACTGAATGGGTGTGCCTAAGTTCATAAGAATGTGTTGTGTCAACACACAAATAAGAGTGGACAGCATGGAAGTCATCAAATAGTTGGATCAGTGTCAGATACCAGGAAATACAAGTCATCTTGTGAGGTGACTCCTCAGGATTGCAAAGACCAACAAATGGGGACTCACTTTGTTTATATGACAGATCATGAAAGATGGAATTGACTCTACCTTACACAGTTGTGACCTTTCCAGGTGTGGGCCTGATATACTCTAACAGATGCACACTTAAGTTTCTGAGGCAAGACGTTGTTATTCTTCGTCCTCTTTTTACCAGGTACCTTTCCTAGAGAAATATTTTGCAGCAGTTTATGTGTGTTCCCATTCCTCATTACATGGCTGAGATATTTTTCCGCATTTTGCTGTGTTTAGGACTTCATTCTCTGTCTTCATTTTCTGGACAATGTCATTAATAATTTTATCTTTCTGCAACACACTTTAACATTTTTCTGTATGGCTACATCTCAAATGCCTCAAGTCTTTGTCAGAGTCCACGTAGCAGTTCCATAGAAAAGGATGGGGAATATGAAGCGCTACAGAAATCGTAATTTTGTTTCGTGTAAGAAGTGGTTGAACATATTAATCATTTTACAAAATGTTGCTTTGGCTTTGTTGACAAGGACTTTTAATTTCTCTGGAGTTACCCCTTTAATTGGTTCCCAGATGAATGTGTTCGTTTACTTGTTCAGCAAGTTTTCCATTACTGTTGTGATGACAGTTCAGTAGGTCTTCCTTGATTATGAGTGTTAATTTTGTTTTCCTTACAATGATTTATAAGCCATAATGCTCACTACTTTCCATTGATTTGGGATACAATATGTTGAAGACTACTTAGGCTGTTGGCAAATATTACAGTATCATTAACATAGTGGATATTTTTCAGCTTCTCATAATTGAAGTTGATACCTTCTTTGATATTTTCAAGGGTGTGTTTGAAGACATTTTCTGAATAGAGCTTAAATATTAGTGGCAACAAAATACAACCTTGTCTCAGCCCTTGGCATAACTTCAATGTGTCACTTTCTCATTTTCTACTCACACAGCATATGGATTCCAATATAGATTAATTTTGAGCCAGAGGTTTTTGTCATCCATTCTACTATTTTTTAACAACTCGGCCATCTTACATTGTATTCTACCAAAAACCTTTTGATAATCAGTAAAACAGGTATAGACTTCACAGTTCATTCACCTGCCTCGAGATGACTGGGTGTTTGTGTTGTCCTCATTATTTCATCATCATTCATCCATGTGGCGAGATTGGACTGAGCAAAGGTTGGGAATTTGTATGGGTGCTGATAACCGTGCTGTTGAGTGCCCCACAAACCAATCATCATCATTATCACAGTTCATGTCTCAACACCTCTGGAATAAGATCTGAATACTGAAAAGAGCCTGTGGAGTACTGACAGCATTTCTGGAGCCAAATTGTGTAAGTGTCATTTGTTCTTCACAAACTTTTAAAAAATTATTCACAAAATAATCTACAATTACTTTCAGGAGATGGCTCAGTGACATCACTGTTCTGGAATCACAATGCGTAAAAATAAGTCAAGCTCTGATTGAAGCCAGTTTTGAGGAATGATTACCCAAATTATACGTTTTATTGAGCAATAAAGGAAACAAAAGAAAAATTCGGAGTAGGTATTAAAATTCATGGAGAAGAAGTAAAAACTTTGAGGTTCGCCGATGACATTGTAATTCTGTCAGAGACAGCAAAGGACTTGGAAGAGCAGTTGAACGGAATGGACAGTGTCTTGAAAGGAGGATATAAGATGAACATCAACAAAAGCAAAACGAGGATAATGGAATGTAGTCGAATTAAGTCAGGTGATGCTGAGGGAATTAGATTAGGAAATGAGACACTTAAAGTAGTAAAGGAGTTTTGCTATTTAGGGAGTAAAATAACCGATGATGGTCGAAGTAGAGAGGATATAAAATGTAGACTGGCAATGGCAAGGAAAGCGTTTCTGAAGAAGAGAAATTTGTTAACATCGAGTATAGATTTAAGTGTCAGGAAGTCGTTTCTGAAAGTATTTGTATGGAGTGTAGCCATGTATGGAAGTGAAACATGGATGATAAATAGTTTAGACAAGAAGAGAATAGAAGCTTTCGAAATGTGGTGCTACAGAAGAATGCTGAAGATAAGGTGGGTAGATCACGTAACTAATGAGGAGGTATTGAATAGGATTGGGGAGAAGAGAAATTTGTGGCACAACTTGACAAGAAGAAGGGATCGGTTGGTAGGACATGTTTTGAGGCATCAAGGGATCACAAATTTAGCATTGGAGGGCAGCGTGGAGGGTAAAAATCGTAGAGGGAGACCAAGAGATGAATACACTAAGCAGATTCAGAAGGATGTAGGTTGCAGTAGGTACTGGGAGATGAAGAAGCTTGCACAGGATATAGTAGCATGGAGAGCTGCATCAAACCAGTCTCAGGACTGAAGACCACAACAACAACAACACGTTTTATTGAATAGTGTTGTCAACCATTCTATTGGTTCTTCCTCAAACATCTGAAGGAATTCAGGAGGCATCCCATCTGGTACTGCTGTTTTCCCATCTTTCATTGCCATTACTAGCAATCACCCTTCTTCCACGATAATATCTGGTCCTGTTTTTCCTGTGACTTGAGGTGAATCTGGTCTATTATCATGGAAAAGTTCTTCCACGGAGTTTCTCTAAGCATGTATGTATTAATTTTTGTCGATGATCAGCTTATTATCATTAACTACACATGTAGATGAGGTTGCATTCTTGCATGGAAGTTCCCAGTCTTTTTTACTGTCATACAATCATTAAAGTTGTATTTACTTTGTAAAGTCTCAATACATGAGTGTTTTTGTTTCAATCTTCTTTTGCTTCCTTGATTTTCCCCTTCATAATTTTGTTTGGTCTTACACATTCACCTGGGGTTGATTTTTCAGCTTTTACCTATTTTTGCTGTTACTGTTTTGTACTAAAACTATATGATTATACAGTTTGATTTTTGGTGTTTAATTATATAGCTTCCGACATGAGCAGATGAAAAAATTCATTGTTTCAGGCCCAGAGTATGGAACAACAGAGGCTGCGTGGAAGGGTGTCTTGGTTGAAGCAGAGAGACTGTGTGATTTGCATCTAAAGGTTAAGGACAATCTATGTAATGATGTTATGAATCAAGTGAAAACGTGGCAGAAAGATACCTACCACAAAGTAAGCACGATTCAAATAAATGTAACAAATCTCTTCATCATACAGCTAATGGAAATTTAATGATTTTTGTATTTTTTTTTATTGCAGTCAATGATGCAGATAAAAGAAAAGAAGGAAATGGAGGATGCATTTAAGAAAGCTCAGAAACCATGGTCAAAATTGTTAGCTAAAGTAAACAGAGCCAAAAGCGACTACCATGTGGCATGCAAAACAGAGCGTTCTGCTTGTAACCAAGAAAGAAATGCTAATGCTGACAGCTCTTTGTCTCCTGATCAGGTCAGTGAGTTCATGTTGTTTAAAATCAGCATGCATGCACTTGCGCGCACACACGCACACACACCGCTTATTATGGATGGAGTAGTGGTGAAGAGTAATTCCGACCCTGTACTTTGTTTCACGTCAAATTTGAGTGCTTATGATAAGTTGCTTTTGATGTTCGGGTGCCCAGTTCATAGGAAATGCCATGTCCGATTTTGTGCAGGCCTGGGTTTTTCAGATGTCACAGTTTTAATTGTTTGTTGGAAGTACCTTGATTCAGGGGACAACCACCTAGTCAACAAAACTATGCCATTGGTTACTGTACATTGGAACAAAGGATAGATGGGGCACACTGTGAGAAACCATTCACCAATTTAGTGCTGGAAAATAACCACCAACCAGAACAACTACTTCCCTTTAGGGTATGGAAGCTACTAGATAACACATTGCACAGAGATGAGCGTGCTCACTTGACTTGACTGGGCACTCAATGCATGAAAGCACCTAACTTGAATTGATTAGTCATGGTACAAACTGACAGCTGGACACGAATACATCAAAACCCACATAAAGTGATTCAGCTCATTATTTTTGTGTGGAGGATTTTCCATGGCTTCGGACTGGGCACTTAGTGTCAGATATCGCCTCTCACTGGTGAACAATATAAGAGCCTAATTTCTGATTATTTGTAACATATTATTTGACTGCATGACCCAGAAGTATACTGAGTATTCATAGCCTAAGATGAAATAGTACACATTTAGTGAAGTGCCCTGAAAATGTTGGTGATGCTGTATATACTGCTCTTTTATGTACTTTTCCACCTGCAGATAGTGATGTAATGAAATAGAGTATCCAAACTGTATGCTTGTCTTCATATAAGAAACTGCAAACTTGGTTAAGATGGATACTGTTCATTGTGATAGTGGAGTGTTGTCACTTAAACTTTCCTTTTACATTAGATCTGATTTGCATTTATAGACCACAGTTTCTTAATATTATATACTTTGTTTTTTTGCCTATTATAAAATATCTTTAAACTGATTGTATTTACAGGTTAAAAAGATGCAGGACCGTGTGCAGAAGTCAAAAGAAGATGTACAAAAAGCAAAAGAGAAATACGAAGCAGCCCTTGATGAGATAAATTCTTACAATCCCAAATACATGGAGGACATGACTGTAGTCTTCGACAAATGTCAAGAAATGGAGGCTCAGCGATTGCAGTTCTTTAAACAAACGATGTTTTGTATTCATAAGTGTCTGAATGTTTCTCAGGATCCTGTGTAAGTAGCAAATATTCATGGGCTGTATTAGAATTCATGGAATTTGTATTGTTAGTAAATGTGTGGGTTGGGGGGGGGGGGTGTAGTGAATTAAATACGGGTCAGTTCACATTGCAAACAGGCAAACTCATCATTAATAATGGAGGAGTAAAGGTAACAACTTACTAAAAGATTGAGGCATCAGTGCTCAATAGCCCCATAAATGAGTCTGAAATCCATTCAGGTATATGGTAAATTACTACCATTGCTCCTTCCTTTATTTATATTCCACCAAGAACTTTCCGTTATCATATTTTCAAACTTGTATTAAGAATGATGATGAAAGTTGATTAACTCTGATGCTGTTGTTGCTTTTGCGTACAAAGTTACTATACATTTTCTTGTTTCACAAATGGTATCTGTAGGTGGTAATGTTTTAACTACTATCACTTTTTTTCAGTTTGCCTCAAATATATGAAGAGTTTTACCACACAGTTAATAATGCAGATCATGAAAAGGACTTGAAGTGGTGGTCAAATACACATGGTGTGAATATGGCTATGAACTGGCCATATTTCGAGGTAGAACCTGCATGATAGTTACAATTATATGTACTATATGAAAATATTACTGCTTCTTTCTTTTTCTGTTCATTGCTAGAATGTAGTGTGTAGTGCATTTTTACTTTACTCTGCCACTACAGCGAGGTTATTGACAGATTCTTCTCTTTCGTAGAAGAGAGAAAGGGTAATGTTATGTATTCAGATGAAAATGATTATTACTTTTCCACAATTCTTCAGTAACACTGCAAATCAGGAATTAATTCTTACATGCTGTTTGTATAAAATATTACATCAGGATGTTTTAATAATCAGCTGTGAGGACATGTCACGTGTCCTGGTTGGATAGCTCAGTTGTAGAGTACTTGCCCTCTAAATGCAAAGATCCCGAGTTTTATATTGCAAACTGTAGGAAAAGTCATAGCTGCATCTACTTTAAATATTTTTGTAGGTATCAATAATAAAACTTGTCATTACAGAACGACAGTTCGCAACAATATTATGCAAAGGATAGTTGCTACTCATCATATAACAGAGATGCTGAGTCACAGATAGGCACAACAAAAAGACTGTCACAAAATGAGCTTTCAGGCAACAAGGCCCTTGTCTAAAATAGACAACAGACACACATACACACACTCATGCAGACACAACTTGCACATTTCTAATTTTACAAATGATTGAGCATCCTAGAAACATAGCACATCTGTAATGTCCCTTAAAATTTACTGTATGTGGCACTCGCCACCTATTTTTAGTCAGGCTTAATGATATTACAAGGCAGAAGAAATGGAGACTATTATTTAAAATGGAATCATTATGCTTGAGGGTAAAATTTTGCTATTAGTTTGGAAGCAAGGGAGTGGGTTCAAGTCAGTACATCTGCCTGTGATGGAAGTCTGATCTAGGCCACATTCTTTCTGGCCCATACCAAAGTTTTTGGTCATAGTTCGGTGGTAGATGGAGAAGGCAGGGAGGGAGCAGTTTATTCACTTGATATAATATACAAATTCATGACATTTAGCTTATGCAAGCTGCAAAAGCTGTAAAAGAATGCTGATGAATTAACTAATGCTTTTGGCAGTTTTCACAAATTTAAATTAATTTCTTTTATTTTGAGCTTTTCTGTCTGTGTGTTTTTATAAATAACTCTATGTATATAAATGTGTACCAGAACTGATTCTGCAGTGATGTGACGTGTGTTGTTTTGCATGTAATCATAAAATGTTCAGTGCTTTCCTTTGTGTGTTGCTGTATCAACAAACTGCTAAATGTTAAAAGTTTGTGTAGTTTCTTTACACACTATAAGTTAGTTGTTTATTTATTCAAACATTTTAGAGCATGCATTGCAATGGCATGCCATTAGTTTGTGTGTTTTGAAGCATGTTAGTGACCCTGCACGTGTTTCGCAGGAGTACACGGAGGAGTTCAGGGACATTGCAAAAGGCAAATCAAAGGCGGAGATCCCGATGGGAATCACACTCATCAACCAGAGGCCTGTTGGAGAAGACTTGCATGTAATAATTAAGTTTTTTAGTTGTACAGAATGCTATAATTTGTAGCTTTGTTCTCTTAGTAATAATAGCAAAGAAAATTCCAGCAGAGGAAGCAAGTGTAGGTCTGTTCAAAACCTTCTTAATGGATTAGTAAGTATAGACCATGCAAGAGCTCTTTCTGTCATGTGTGTTCATTTTATGTTTGTTATCGCTATTATGAAGAAATTGTAATTTTCTGTAAATAACGTACACTTTGACGCAACAAGATGTGGTCTTTCATAGGAGCACAAAGATACACAAATTAAAAGATCTATCACTTCGACTGAAAGTTACCTACACCTAAAATTTTAAGTACCATAGTGTACCACTTGATGATGTGCAGTAGAGGGCGGATTTGAGTTCAGAAATATTGATGTGTGTTCCATTCAACATGCTAGTCAGACCTAGTGGTCTGCTGGTAAAGTTTGTGCCTGGAAACTGAAAGTTTACAGGATTGAACCTCAGTCAGACACCAGAATATTTTAGTCTGCCTTTAGTGTAAACGTCATCTCCATCAGCGATGTGCGCATGCTTGAAACAATCCAGTAGTGCTTAATGAAGTACTCGTTTAAACTAATAGCTTGGTGGAAATGATGTCATTCTTTGAATTTATTGACACAGTGGTGTCAACAATCAAACTGTTTGAAGATGAATGATGTAAAGATCTGGACTAGAAATTCAGAAATGATCCCATTATGAAAGCAACCAAGCAGCTGATATTCCGGACTGCAAAAGAGTAAAACAATTTATCTGAAATGGGTTGGGAAGACAGTTCTGTTTCAAGTGAATCTATACTGTAGTGTTACTTATAGAAGATTAAAGTAAACTGTTAAAGATCAGTAAGTGACAGACACCCAGATGTTACCATGACAGGGCATGCTAAAAGAAAAAGAGGACAGTGTTGATTGCTTCTGAAGAAATATTGTGACAAATGTGATGCAGTTGCATTGAGATAGAATAGGAATCATTGGCTGAGACTCCCCCTTTCACTGTTCAAATTACTCACATAATATGAAGTATTATATCAAAACAGTGTGTTCAAAGTGCGATGTGTGACATGAAATTTTCTAAAACTGATTCTTCAACAGACAGTTTAAGTTACGAAATGTACACTGATGAGTCAAAACATTATGACCACTGCCCACCACAACACTGAATACTGCATGGTGGTGCTGTGTGCGTGCGACGAGGTAAGGAAAGTATACACTGAAGTGCCAAAGAAACTGGTATAGGCATGCGTATTTAAATACAGATATACGTGAAAAGTCAGAATAGGGCGCTGCAATCAGCAGTGCAGTCTGACGCAGTTGCTGCGCAGTCTGACACAGTTGCTGCTGTTACAATGGCAGGTTATCAAGATTGTTTGAATGTGGTGTTATAGTTGGTGCACGAGCGATGGAACAAAGCATCTCGGAGGTAATGATGAAATGGGGATTTTCCCGTACAAACATTTCATGAGTGTACTGTGAATGTCAGGAATCAGGTAAAACATAAAATCTCTGACATTGATGCAGCTGGAAAAAGATCCTGCAAGAACTGGACCTACGACGACTGAAGAGAATCGTTCAGTGTGACAGAAGTGCAACCCTTCTGCAAATTGCTGCAGTCAGTGGTGGGCCATCAACAAGTGTCAGCATTTGAACCATTCAATGAAACATCATTGAGATGGGCTTTCAGAGACGAAGGCCCACTTGTGTACCCTTGATGATTGGATGACACAAAGCTTTACATCTCGCTTGGGCCCATCAACACCATCATTGGACTGTTGATGACTGGAAGTATGTTGCCTGGTAGGAAAAGCATCATTTCAAATTGTATCAGGCAGATGTACATGTACTGGCATGGAGACACCCTCATGAATTCATGGACCCCGCATGTTAGCAGGGGACTGTTCAAGCTGGTGGAGGCTCTGTAATGGTGTGGGGCTTGTGTAGTTGGAGTGATATGGGACCCCTATTACACCTAGATATGATTCTGACAGGTGACATTTACGTAAATATCCTGTCTGGTCACCAGCATCCATTCATGTCCATTGTGCATCCTGACAGACTTAGGAAGTTCCGGCAGGACAATGCGACACCCCACACGTCCAGAATTGCTACAGAGTGGCTCCAGGAACACTCTTCTGAGTTTAAACACTTCCGCTGGCCACCAAACTCCCCATGCATGAACATTATTGAGCATATCTGGGATGCCTTGAAGTGTGCTGTTCCGAAGAGATCTCCACCCTCTTGTGCTCTTACAGACTTATGGACAGCTCTGCAGGATTCATGGTGTCAGTTCCCTCCAGCACTACTTCAGACACAAGTTGAGCCCATGCTATGTTTGTGTTCTAGCACTTCTGCATGGTTGCAGGGGTCCTTCATGGTATGTCGCGGGTGTACCAGTTTCTTTGGCTCTTCAGTGTATAAGTGGAGGAGAAATGAATGGAGAAGCACTTAAGTGATGATGTTCCTGCAAATGGGGAAATTCACTGAAACACTTTGGCATATTTCTATGGCCCAGTGGCTGCAAACTTGCTTCTCGGAATGTGCAAAGCTAGTCAGCTCCTCAAGAAATACTGTCATGAGCAAATTATGGAAACTGGCTGAAGGAGGGTGAAACCACAAGTAGGTGACAAGGTGGACATCGGTGCCCTATCACAGAATGTGGATGTTAGAAGCTTTGTCGCTCTGTAAAGTAGGATAAAAGCCGATCTGTGACAAATCTGGTGACACACTACAGTGCTAGTGTATGCACAAGTATTTCAGAGCACACTGTTCAGCATGAGGTTCTGCAGCAGATGACCCCTATGTGTTGCCATGTTGACCTGGTGATATTGTCAGTTAAAATTGCAATAGCTACAGGATCATTGAGATTGGAGGAGGAGGAGGAGGAGGAAGTTAGTGTTTAACGTCCCGTCGACAACGAGGTCATTAGAGACGGAGCGCAAGCTCGAATTAGGGAAGGATGGGGAAGGAAATCGGCCGTGCCCTTTCAAAGGAACCATCCCGGCATTTGCCTGAAGTGATCTAGGGAAATCACGGAAAACCTAAATCAGGATGGCCGGACGCAGGATTGAACCGTCGTCCTCCCGAATGCGAGTCCAGTGTGCTAACCACTGCGCCACCTCGCTCGGTTCATTGAGATTGGACCGTGGATCAATAGGAACATATCATTTGTTCGGATGAATTATTTTTCTTGTTACATCAGGTCAGTGGTCATGTCTGGATACACCTTCATACAGGCTTATGTCAACTCTAAATCTGAGCACACCAATGATGCAGGCTGGTGGCTAGGGGAGACATTCACCAGGGCTTCCATGGGACCTGTGGAAGTAATCAAAGGCACCATGACAGCTATGGCCTATGTGAACATTTTTGCAGAACACCTGCATCCATTGCTGTGTCTTCCCTGACAGTGATGGCATCTTCCACCGGGTTAAGTGTCCATGTAACAAGGCCAAAATTGTGTTGCAGTGGTTTGAGGAGCACGATGTGGAACTTGTGTTGATGTTGTGGCTACCAAATTTGCCCAGTAAGAACCCAGTGGAACACTTCTTGAGACTGTTGGACACCAGCTTTGTGTCCCTACCAAGGACTTGTCGAATCCTTGCCGCACAGAACTGCTGTATTGTATTCCAAAGGTGGACTTACATGCTGTTAAGTGGGGGTCATATCATTTTGGCTCATCAGGGTATGTTTGTTTAAAAAACCAAATTATCCCTTTGTGTTTGCATCAAAAATTTCTGCTTCTGTAGTTATCTTACAAATCGCACATCATTCAAATTTTAAAATTTCATTAAAATGCTTTGATTAGATTTACAGTTTTAGAACTTGTATAATAGCTCTAAGCACAATGATGTATGTAAAACAAACTGGAGTGTTTCCAGTGAGCAGGAAATTGGGTACATGTTTTTCCCATACCTCACAAATTTAGAAAAGTGAAGAATGGAGTTCCACATCTAAACCCCTATAATGGTCCCTCACAGTGCAGAGAGAGAGAGAGAGAGAGAGAGAGAGAGAGAGAGAGAGAGAGAGAGAGAGAGTATGTGTGTGGGGGGGGGGGGGGGGTCTTTGTGTTCGACCTCATTGTCTTTGAAATGAACGACTGTTGGAGTAATTTTCTTTCGCCATGCATTTTTAGTTGTTGTTACTACTAAATTGCACAAGTTTTGCTCTTATAGTAGTTCAGTTCAAAGTTTAAGAACAATTATTTGGTATATTCAGTCCGTTTTTAATAATGTAGATGAATCGAATATTTAATGATTGCATGTATGTGGCAAAACTGTAGGCTTTTTTGCTGTGATCACTATTTCGAGCATGACACTCATTTTTCAGACTGCATGACTATTACTTTGGGTTGTTCAAATAATTTATTGGCCGATAAGAAACTGCGCACTATGATAACTGCAATGTGCAAGGGTAGTATTTCAATTATGTGCTTTTTCTGGGTCCACAAAAATTTATCACAGAATTAAATTTTGGCAACAGGCAGTTTTGTTACATAGTTGACTGATTTGTAGGAATTATAATACAGAGGTCCAGAAAAATGTAGGCACTCTTTGATAGTTAATATCTCTGGAACAATGATGTATCATTTCAATTTTGCTCGGTAGTGTAGTCCATTGTTTTCTCAACAGATCTTGGTGAGTGTTTATCCGCAAACGACAGTGCAGTGTTAAATGAAGTAAGATTGTCATTTGAGTAATGCAAGGCCATATTGAAGTGGTACTGAAAGTGTGAAAACATGACGGAGGTACAACGGCAATGTGTACAGAACTTTGCCACCAACACGTAAATGTCTCTGCTAAATTTGAAGCAGATGGTACTGTTCACGACGTGCATAAGGAAAGGTATGGCCGATCAAAACATCACCAAGTCCAGCCTTCCAGTGCTGCTGTGTTGCAACATTTTGCTAGGTCACCTGAAAAATCTGTGAAGCAGGCCACACGTAAAAGCGGAGTGAGCTGATCAAGTGTATGACGAATTCTGAAGGCTGCAAAGTGGAAAGTGTACCTTCCAAGATCACTGTAAGCTATGAATGAGGACGAGCTGGATGAAAGCTGGAGTACTGTGAATTGTTCAAAGTCATGTTTCGTGAGAATGAACAGTTTACAGGGATGGTTATCTGGTCTGACGAGACATAATTCAAACTGAACAGTACTGTAAACCACCACAACTGCTTTTACTGGGCTCCTGAAAATCCTCGTGTTCACGTGGACAAACATGTTAATCTACTGTGTGTGATGTGGTCTGACATCACACAGTTTGATTGGCTTATTCTTCTTTGATGGTACTATAACGGGTGATGTGCATTTTCATATACGGCAAACATCAATTTTACCTGTCATCTGAGAGATGTTTGGAAATGAAAGATTTGACTTACAAAAAGATAGCACTCCGCCTCACTACCATAGAGATGTCGGAGCCTACTTGGATGAAAATGTGAAGTACCTGGATGCCGGATTGGTTGAAGAGGAGCTGTTGAGTACCCACCACAGTCTCCAGACCTTACACTTCTGGACTTGTACCTTTGGGGACCCTGAAAAATAAAGTTCATCAACAGAAGCCAGCAACACTGAATGAGCTACAAGAGACCATCAAGGTGCCCTGTGCAGCTATCACACTGGCAACACTGACAGCCATAGTTCAGTCAAAAGTTCAGTGGCATCGAAGTTGTTTGGCTGCTAATGGGGGCACTTAACACACAAAATAATCTTCTCCCCATGCAAGAATTGTTACAGTGTATGATTTTATTCCGTTAATATTGACTATCAAAGAGTGTGTACATTTTTCTGGGCCACTCTGTATTTGCTCAAATGCAGTAGTGTGTTTAGAACTGTGAAATGACAGAGGACTACCTACCTTCACTTACAGGCGACGGTGTAGAAAGAAAAATAAAGACATAATGCGTGGAAACAGCATTCTGCAGCACACTTAGAGACAGCCTTAGTCAATAGGTACTGGAGGGGAGAGAAAAGGGAGTGAGCAGTAGAGGTTTAAATTATGCCAGGGAACAGCTGCACTTAGATATACAGAAGAATAAATACAAAATTTACAGGAGCAGCTGAAAACTTGGTAGATAAACTCCAGCAGGTATACATGTCCCTTAGCCTATAGCTGCTGTGAAACTGTCCTGTTATGGAACTGTTTTGCTTACCACAGCCTGTTAGACTATTACAGTGGGATTTCCTGTGTCTTGTCATTGACGCTAATTCCTGTGTATCTTGTAGTGTCTAAAAGCATGTTTAATAAGCAGGATTCGAAGCAAATTATCCACACCTAATCATACTATCACTTCTGCCAATCTCCAAGATAGAGGTACAATTAAATGTATCTGAAAGATACCCATTTGACACACATAAAGAGTTAATTCTTAACAACTAGACACAGACTTGGAATGACTGCTTTTCACTGGCAGCACTCTCTCAGTAGAGCCACTAAAGTGTGCCAGGTGGACCAGTTCAAAACTTCAACTTCACCACAGCCCCAGGATCGTGACTAAGGTATTAGAAGAGTGCTGCTTTTTCAAAGGCTGGTAGGCAACATTCTATGGCTCCAGGATATAGGTTTATCTTTTTGCAAAAGATCAACACTTAATATAATTCACCAACAGTGAAGGAACTTTATTCTCAGTTAAAGTAGCTGCTTGTTATTGGAATTTTGTATTAATTTCCTTGTAATGGATTTTGGTGATGCAGTACATTCTGTACAGGGCCAAGAGTCCTGAAATAGAACATGAAACTGTGGCCTTTGTTAGATTTTTGCTTACCAAATTCACCAAATGAGCTGCAGATCAGTTAACAAGTAGAAATTGCCCCGTGTGCAGCACAAGTAGTTGTAAGAAAATTTTCTCATATGATACACGATGACCAAGTGTAATGACTTTTTCATTAGTGAAGCAACAAACTCAAATCTTCCTTCCTTAAAAGTTGATGAATAAGCCATGAAACGGCTTTGGAGGTTTCTTGGTTGTAACTATTGTAAAATGCTTGTGTTACTGTTGAACTTAAAACAACTTAGCTTTGCTTGATTAACATTTTATTGTAAGTAACCACTCTAAAACTGCTTTCATTAAAGTGTAACGCAGAATACCTGTGCTATCTTAATTTCCATAAAGTGACAGATAAAATTCTGCCTTAGAGCTAATAAATAACATTTTGACACACCATCTGTAAAATACAATCTGCTCTTTCCGTCTCGTCTACCAGTAATTTATTATAATTGACCTAATGCTGCTAGTTTTAGTTATATGATGCCAATATGCTAATGGCTTATCTACAATCCCTTGATGCTTATATTAATAATAATAATAACAATAATAATAAAGCTACTACCTACACTAACAACTAACTGTAAGAGTTGAGCTGTAAATTAAACATAAGGAATGGAAAAGAATAAAAAGTACTATTAACATGTGTACAACACTAAACGTATAATAATGGTATTTTCAATTGTTCTGTTGAAAAAATCCTTCAAGCTGACTAGGAACATTTACAGTTAAATGAAACTCATTAAATTCAGTCACCTTGTGACACATTTCTTGACCCTTCATAAAAAGAACTTTAGTGAAAAACAGTCAGGAGGTAGGGAATAAACCGGAATTGGTCATAATTCCATCTGTCGCTCTATGGATCCAGAATATTTTTATTAATTTTAATGCTGTAAATTTTCTATCAGCATTTGCAACTGTTATAGGCGCTGTTAAAAAAATAAGTAGGAGTATAAACAATTTACCAAATTGTTAGGTACAGGACAAAACATTGTCTGAAGATTCATTTATTGGTACATGGTGTCTCTTGTGCTCCTTAGTGTGAGGAACACAAGGTTATACACTGTCATAGCAGTGTTCTAACAGACATCAAACAATGGAAACTCCAGCTAGGAATATCAACAATGTAGGAAAAGACAGATTGCTACTTACCATAAAGAAAACATGTCAAGTTGCTGACAGACACAGTTAAGACACTTGCATAGGCACAATTAAGACTGTCACATAAAGTTTCACTTTCAGCCACGGCCTTCATCAGTAAAAGAAAGTGTGTCTCTCTCTTTTACTGATGAAGGCTGGGACCGAAAGCTTTATGCGAGTGTCTTAATTGTGTCTGTCTGCACCTTGAAGTCCCTTCTTTACGGTAAGTAGCAATCTGCCTTTTCCTACATTAGTGCGCCAAGAGAGATGTTCATAATGCTACAAGGGCACTGTCGAGAGGCATGCCTCACTCTAGGGCATGGGTGTCGCTCCTATGGCCACAGAAGTAAAGCCTTTGTATTGTGCTGACCAGGAAGCAAAAACTAAAAAACTAACAAATTAGGTTCTCTATCTGTGAACATTATTGGCAAAGTGGCTCCTTAGTTTGTCGGTTCAGTAGAGATGACTCGGGGGGAGGGGGGGGGGGGCAGTTTACATGTGAAGGGTGTTAGAAAGCTATTGCATTAAGACGCTCCAGATGACAATCAACAGGTGATTCTGTGCATGCATACACTGGCCTGTACGTAAACAGTATCATGAACTTTGAATGGTGTTTGAGTCTTGTTGCAGCTATTACTCAGTTTATAGAAAGATATGTCGCAATGAAAGAAATAATAATTTTAGCAGCTTTGTGCTGTTTTTCTTTATAATTTTCAATGTATTACTTAGATTGAATTTGAGTAATGGCATTTTATGTTAAAAACTTTCTGCATTGGTATAGAGCACAAACAATATCATTTTATTTCTTGCTAGTGTTTAAATTTTTGGAATGTAAATGAATTTATGAAATGTAAATGAATATTCTAGTGTGAGAGGGAAAGAGCTTTCAAAAATTCGTTATCAGCCAAATGGCATAATGTAGGAAAAAAACTTTGCAATGTTAAAGCACATAGGTGTCAGAATTTTTAAATAGCATCCTCAGTATAGGAATTGATTAAATTTGTTAATTATGTCTTGTCATCATATAGGAAAAGAAATAACAAACTCATTCTTAAATAATGGGGTACACAGTTTAACATGATAGTGTTTGGTGATTTGTTTAAATATGTGTAGGGATGTCTGTCATTGTCCTTTTTCTTTTGTTCAGGATTTCCCACCAGCTAATAACAAAGCTGCAAAGAAAGCAACAGGACGTGTGATTTCAACAGATGTTACAGCTGACAGTAAAGTGGAGAGTATAAGTACCTCAAAAGCCAAGGAGAAAGCTGATACTGCTAATAGGACGTCTACTATTACGTAAGTAGCACAGAGAAACAAAAAAGCTGTGTCAGCTGTTCTTTGGCACTTTACTCCTATGTATATGTCTTTAATGTATGGGCAAATCCGTAAGGCACTAAAATTGTTCCATTAAAACTTGTCAATGTTTAGAAGTACACGTTTATGTGGTCAGTAATTTATGTGCTTAGCTTCACGTTACAGTCTACATCAGACCATATTATGGGTGATTGGGCTGCCTTTCCTTTCACCCATTGCCCCCCCCCCCCCCCTATTCCCCCTGTCCCAGGGAGCTCGCATTACTGTCGTGACTACATGCTTGGCCAAAACAGGGCCCAGCCTTTGCAGTGCTGCTTCCTTTTCTGTGCTGCAAGTCCATCTGTCTGCTATACCTGCCTTACCATTGGATGGTGTCCTTGATGCTGAGCCTGCTTGGATTTGGTTTTTGGTTTTGGTTTTGGACACTCAGGTTTCCTACCTCTGGGGAACCTGCTGCACCTCAGTTGTATAAGGCTTACCCAAGCAAGTGGAGCTATGTTTGGGTGGACGTTTCATCCTCAGCTGCTCGTGGGAACACCCCGAACTGACTCAGAATTCCTACCACTGGTGATCGCAATGCCCCAGCAGTATCTTCAGATGGAAAAAATTATTACAATGCAGAGAGATAATGAACCCACAATGTTTCCTTCCTTGGCTATGCCATGGGAAGAGGGAGAATCCAGACATCTGGAAGCCCACACTTCACTGAATTCTTGGTATGTACTTAGATTGAAGGGGATGCTTTTACTGCTATGAAACCTTTATTTTTTGTCGAAAACATTGAAGGTAAATTGGGGTAAGTTGTCTCTAGGAAAAATGCTAAATGGTTTGTGATTAATTAAAACTTCCTCTGCTGCCCAATCTACAGCTCTTTAGGGCATGTGATCGTCCAGGTGACAAGTGTGTGATCACCGTTCCACACAAAACATTGAACATGGTCCAAGGAATCATCTCCCACGGAGAACTTACACTCCAAGCAGATGCAGAACTCTGAACTTATCTCCAGCAGTGAGATGTAATTTTTTTCAGATACATACAGAAAGGCCCCAAGGATAATCATATGGATACAGGTGCCTTTATCTTAGCCTTTGGAGGTCATTGTGTATAGGTGTTATGTGTAATTGTATATCCCACTGCCCATGAGGAGCTTCAGATGTTAATGCTTTGGGCATATGTCATCCTGCTGCAATGTGGATCCAAAATGCGGCAGCTGTGGACAATCACTCCATGAAGGTAGTCTTTGTGAACATTCACCTTTGTGAGTCCCTTATGTGAACATCACCCTTCATATTCGCCAGTTTGCCTAGTTTTCAGGAAAGAACAGAAGATCCAGGAATACCGTATTTACTCGAATCTAAGCTGCACTCGAATCTAAGCTGCACCTAAAAAATGAAACTCGAAATCAAGGAAAAAACATTTCCCGAATCTAAGCCGCACCTGAAATTTGAGACTTGAAATTCAAGGGGAGAGAAAAGTTTTAAGCCGCACCTCCAAACTGAAACAATGTTGGTCCATTGTAATATGAGACACAATTTAGGTCGAATGAATGATGATACAGCTACAGTAGTTTGGTTAGAGTCATAAGCTTAGCAGTTAAGCTTTACCAGGTAGCCATTGCTATGCGTCAGACACTCTGTCCGTATTTATACGGGTACCCTTCCTTTTTCACGTGCTTCGTCTGGTTTGAATCGATTGCTTATTTTTCTTTGATCTGATAAGTTCCATTCTCTTTGTTATAGGTGTTTACGTCACTGTAAGCTGAAAATGCATTATTGTACTGTGTCATGCATTGTTTGTCGCATTCTGATAATGTGTGTTTACGACCTGTCGCTTGCTTTTGTGCGCGCTACCGCCGCTTACAATAAAAAAAAAGAGAGGAATTGTCCCATTAGCGAAACAATGGCAAGAGACTGCTATTTGTTGTTACTTACACTGCTGCTTTCTTTGATAATGATCAACAAGAACCAAATAATAGACTGTGTATGATAGAAGATGTTCTGAATGAGAGTTTAGCTAAAATTTTTCTCCGTTTGAAAATCTTTGCAGATGCCTCTTTTGTACATTACATTCTGCACAGCAATTAGTCATCTTAGATTTAAAAATCTAGACAATTGCCGTGCTTCATTTCTGACTGTATCACTATTAGGCATAAGAATAATACGAATATAAACATGACACAATATGTATATTCTTCTGTGTTTGCTGTTGTCTCACACTAGTTTCGTAGTTTATTACGCTGACAGGATTTAAATGAGATAGCAGCAAACATGAAAGAATACATGGCAAAATGTTTATATTCGTATTATTCTTATGGTGAAGAGAATACTGCATGTGATTAGAGTTCATAAAAGTTTCTATTAGCAACCACCTCTTCTCACAGGTAGGAAAAAATTCAGAACGTAGAGTTGGCCGTATTGAAAAAACATCCCAAACAGTCTTGCCAGTCGGACCATAGAAATGCTGCTACATTCGAAGATGAACAATACGGAATTTGTATTTACTTCGTTGGATAATGTATGAAAATGCAGTGGTCGAAACTCTGGGTGGAGAAAAAAAGCTCATCTTCCACCTTTTTTTAAATTTATTTACTGATGCAGAGGTTTTGGCGCCAGTATTTATCTTTGTGCCTGCGAAGCATGCCTGTGTAGCGCTACATATATTCAACGGCTGAAGTTGGTTATGGTGGCACCTACCAACATTTTTCAGAATTTCTGCTTACTTTGCACTCGATTCTAAGCCGCAGGCGGTTTTTTGGATTACAAAAACCAGAAAAAAGTGCGGCTTAGATTCGAGTAAATACGGTACAAACACATCGACCACCTGTCAGATACCGAAGCATGGAAAAAATAGGAAAGTGTACATCCTGTGGATATGATAATCACACTGACATCATGACCATCACCTCATACCTCAACTTTTCTGAACAAGATCTCCCATCACACTCCTCTCATTTGGTTCCCAATAGGGAACCATTTCCTACACCCGGCCAGAGAAGAGTTCTCCTTCTCCAGTGTCTATCAGTAACAGGGTTCCCTTTCAGGACCCCTTCTCCTGACAAATACCATACCAGAAGCCTGATGTCAAACAATGGCTGAAGGATGAGATTTTCACTCTGCAGTGGAGTGTGCGCTGATATGAAACTTCCTGGCAGATTAAAACTGTGTGCGCCGACCAAGACTTGTACTCGGGACCTTTGCCTTTCGCGGGCAAGTGCTCTACCATCTGAGCTACCGAAGCACGACTCACGCCCGGCCCTCACAGCTTTACTTCTGCCAGTATCCGCAGGAGAGCTTCTGTAAAGTTTGGAAGGTAGGAGTCGTGCTTCTGTAGCTCAGATGCTGGAGCACTTGCCTGCGAAAGGCAAAGGTCCCGAGTTCGAGTCTTGGTCGGCGCACACAGTTTTAATCTGCCAGGAAGTTTCAATGGCTGAAGGAGCCATCCACTCTTCATCTGCCCCATGCTCACTGTGAATAGCCCCTTAAACCAACCTTGCCCACCAAAGGTTATGGAGGAGGAGGAGAAGAACTGGGAAAAGGCTCCTCCTGTGCCTCCAGAGGCACCATATCCCCCCCCCCCCCCCACACACACACACACACTACCCCATACATTTGGCTTCTGAGCCAATGTTTGTGGTTGTGGTTCCATCCCCACTGGAGACTGGCAGTGATCCTGTGGCTTGACCATTCCTCCCCGCCCTTTCACACCTAACTTGGCCATCAGTCACTTGATCATTAAGGGCTTTTCTTTGCCTCAGCCATTACATTTGCCACCTCTCTGTCGAATTTTATCGATGAGTTTGTGCAAGGCATCTCAGATATGATCATAGACGCCACTGGAAATGCTATTCCACTTTCTGCAGCTTAATGCTCTCTGCTTCCTTGCCCATACATCTTGGGTGCAGATCATGCTACTCTTACCTGTAAGTACTGGCCACAGTTTCATCTTGACTGTACTGTGGTTGCCAGCAGCTCCTTCAGCTTCAAACCGTTGGACCTAGCCCACCATCATAGTATACATCTGGCTACTGGTGCCTTTTGGGCTAGTCCTGTAGACAGTCTCCTTGCCACACATCAGATTTGTCAAGTGCCAGCTCATCATCTCCTATGCAGTCACTTCTGCCAAGATTTTTCCTCCCTGGACTGTGCTTTCCATGTTTTCTTGTGCCTTCCTCCTTGGATGGTGCTCAGGTCTTGTATTAGGTCCAATCTCTTTCTAGGTCCTAAAGTCTAACTGCCATTCTCCCTCCCCTTCCTACCCCCACCCCCATGGTCTTTCAGCATCTGTTATGTCCAGTTTTTCAATTGTTCCCAATTTTACACTGACAGCTTTAAAACTGTGGATCAGGCAGGATATGCTTTTACATCTCCTTCCAGTGTGGAACGCCTGTCACTGCCGGGAATTTGTCGTATATTTATGCCAGAGCTTATAGCTGTTAGCAGAGACCTCCGTTTTATTAAATGGGCCTCCCTTGACTGTTCTTTAACATTTACTGACTCAGTGAGCGGTCTCCAGGCTATCGACTGATGCTATTCTTGCCACCCTTTGGTCTCCGCTATTCATGCCATTCTCGCTGACCTTTGATGTGCTGCTTGTTCAGTTGTTTTACTCTACATATGGAGTATTGTGGGTGTCTGGGAGAATGAATTGGCTGACCACTTGGCTAGAGAATGACTTAATTTCTACTGATTCACTTTGCTGATCCCAGGTGCAGATTTGAGGGTGTGCATGAGATTTGTGCTTGCTCAGAAATGCAATGACATATGGTGGGCTACTGCCACGTCTAATAAACTCCACACGGTCAAGGAGACTACAGCAGGGTGGCACTCTTCCTTCCATTTCTGCTGGTGGAATGAATCCACAGTCCTGTATCATCACCACATTGGTCATACCAGGTTAACTCAAACTGCAACCAGTTGCTTTTTTGGAAACTTATGTATTCATTCTGTGAACCAGTTTTTGAACTTCTTCAGGCTCATCTTCTGATGGTTTTCCAGAAGTTACATGGCTATTTCAGGCATAATCCTAGGTGCTGGCTCTGAGACAAGATGATGAAACATGCTTTAATGCATCCCCATGAATATTGTTTATCTTTCGATTTGTATCGAACATTTAGTTTCATACTTCTGTCTACTTGTCACAGAGCCAGCACCCAACATTATGCTTGAAATAACTACGTAACTTCTGGAAAACAATCTGATGAGCCTGAAAAGGTTCAGAAACTGGTTCATAGAATGAATAGATAACTATTTCAAAAAGTGACTGGTTGCAATTTTATGAATTTCCATTTGATAAACAGTCATGGGTTCTAAAACAACCATAATGCCTCTAATATGTGGGCGTTTAAACTGGTTCTGTTTTCTCCATGAAAGTGGTTTTTATTGTCAGTTATAAGATTTTAATCTACTTCTGGAGCAGGGGCAGAGTGGTTGGGGATGGAACATATCCCGCTGTATGCTAGGTCTGGAGGATTTCAGACCCTCCCTCCATGACTAGACTGCTCTTTTCATCCCTCTTTTACTCTGCTTTAATCACTTTTAGAATTGGTTTGCCTCTTTTTGCCACACCAATTGTCTGTTCTAGGTGCTTCATTCTGTTGAATAATGGGCGCTCTTGACAGTACTGGATTGCGGGTGGGGCAGCTGTGGATGGGACATTTACTGTCACATGCAGAGCCCCGGGGACAGCCACCTGCTGACTTCCCTATCTCCTTCATCTTGCTTTTAGTATTGGCGGTACAAAAGATGTTCATTATGTTTTTAGTCTTCTCCCTTTTACTGTTATGAATCTACCAACTTGATCTGAAAACGTTCCTGGTGGATGTCTTTTCTTTTGGGTGCACCACTCTTGGGTCAAGAGTTTTTTTGGTCCCTTGTCCCACCAATCAACTAACCATCAATCTATCCAGGAATTTCCATTGTTGACATTATGATATCATTTAAAATCCTACTTGAATTCAGATTGATGGATGAAAGTGCTGTTTTCTTTCATATTTTGGACTCTGTAAACATATTTTACTATTTGTATTCGGTATTCTGATGTAATAATTTTTGGAATGTGCTGAGTGATTCAAAAGAAGTGAAATTCCTAGCAGCATGATGTATTTTTTACAGTTACGCACAAGAAATATGGGATTTTTTTAAATAAGAAAAGGTATTAAAATTTCAGTTAGGAAATTTGTTGAGGAAATTCTACTGTAATGTAGTCTTGTACAGTGTTTAGTTATACCCAATTTGAACAATGACAGTCAGCAGCTTTTTAATACACATCATTGAGAAGCAAGCAAATAGTATCTTTCTCCATATTACAGGAATGGCACAAGACAAGAAGCTAATCCATTTGAAGAAGATGAATGGGACGAAGATGCAGGGGAAGCCTTAGTTGACCATGGTGAACCTGGTGTTCCCGTGAGAGCGCTTTATGACTATGAAGGGGCAGAGTCAGATGAACTCAGCTTCAAACAAGGTAAAATAATGTTTCTTGAAATTTGCTGTTTCAGTTGATCATTAAGCCCATTTTTCATGAGAGACTATCTGGTCAAAATAGACTAATCAAAGTACGTGCACCTTTCATGCCTGCTGTAAATCAGCAACCAACCACTTCGCGTATGTGTCTGTGACGTCATTATTCTCCTCAAGCTCGCTTCTGTTATAGAAACTAATTTTGTGCTTTCGTGTCTTCTTAATCATTATGTTGTTTGCTTTGTTTCCATAACAATTGCAAAGTTTCATAAGATCTTGGTATTCTTTTTTCCTAGTAGTGTTCTTCTAGTCTACATGAGAGACGAAATATCTGAAAGCAAAAAGTATCTACGTTCTACAGAGGAAAAGAACATACCCTGTACATAAATAAGAATGTAAATATGTAAACGTGTGTAACGGAAATTAGTTAAACAGTGAAAAAGTTAACATCAATGGATGAGAATAATAATTTTCGTTGTTATTTGGTGGTTAGCAATAAAACACCAAACGAGGATAAAGCTAAAAGACGCTGTTTACTGCATTATGCATATTTTCTGATGTGTTTCCAAGTATATATTTTCTCCAGCAAATAAATGTATATGTTCTGAAATGTTTGGATGAAACTTTTCCTATTTTTTTCAGTTATCAGGAGTGTGAACACTTTCACATTTGACGAGAACTTCCAGTATGAATTCTGCTTCAGCCATTGATAAACCCCATTGTCATTGCTTGTTCCTACATTTTGCGAGTACATTTCGATTTTTCCATAAAGGGATAGTCCCTCATAACCTCATTTTCACTATTCAGATGCCAAACTGCGCAGCTGACAGCTCTCACAACACCGACAATTTTGACACTAATGTGTAAATGAAAATGACCACTCAAAACAAAAGATACTCACAAGGGAACCTCCCCATCGCACCCCCCTCAGATTTAGTTATAAGTTGGCACAGTGGATAGACCTTGAAAAACTGAAAACAGATCAATTGAGAAAACAGGAAGAAGTTGTGTGGAACTGTGAAAAAATAAGCAAAATATACAAACAGAGTAGTTCATGGGAAGATATGCAATGTCAAGGAGACCGAGAACGCAGGAGCGCCGTGGTCTCGTGGTAACGTGAGCAGCTGCGGAACGAAAGGTCCTAGGTTCAAATCTACTGTCGAGTGAAAACTTTAATTTTTTATTTTCAGTTTATGTGACAAACTCTTATGTTTTCATCACTTTTTTGGGAGTGATTATCGCATCCACAAGAGAACCTAAATCGGGCAAGGTAGAAGAATCTTTCTACCCCTTCGCCAAGTGTACAAGTTAGGTGGGTCGACAACATATTCCTGTCATGTGACGCACATGCCGTCACCAGTGTCGTATAGAATATATCAGATATGTTTTCCTGTGGAGGAATTGGTTGACCTATGACCTTGCGATCAAATGTTTTCGGTTCCCATTGGAGAGGCACGTCCTTTCGTCTACTAATCGCACGGTTTTGCGATGCGGTCGCAAAACACAGACAGTAAACTTATTACAGTGAACAAAGACGTCAATGAACGAACGGACAGATAATAACTATGCAAAAATAAAGAAAATAAAATTTTCACTCGAGGGAAGACTTGAACCAAGGACCTCTCATTCAGCAGCTGCTCACGCTACCACGGGACCACGACGCTCCTGAGCTCATTTTGTCCATGATGTTGCCTATGCGACCCGTGGACTATTCAGTTTGTATATTTTGCTTATTTTTTCACAGTTCCACACAACTTCTTCCTGTTTTCTCAATTGATCTGTGTTCAGTTTATCAAGGCCTATCCACTGTGCCAACTTATAACTAAATCTGAGGGGGGTGCGATGGGGAGGTTCCCTTGTCAGTACGGGAATGGAATGACAGGAGCACTGCAGTACACACACTTGTCTCAAGTAGTCAGTTGAGACAAGAAAATCAATCATATAAAAGGGGCTTTAGATACGGAAAACTATCTGTTTTGCGTGATTAAGTGTAGAGAATACATTGCCTATGTATGCAACATAAAAATAAGGCTAAATGTTTGAATGGATGTTAAGAGTGAGTGGAATGAAGGTTTCATGCAAACTAAGAAAATTTAGTAGCTTTTTATTTTAAAATAATTGTGAAACAGAAGTACACTAAACATTCTTTCTCATGTGGTTGCAAATTTAATATTGTAAACAGTGGCAGATTTAAAATTTTTGTACCCCTAGGCACACTGCAGTATATGCACACCTGCAAAAATATGTTTTAAATAATAACTCTACAGCTTTTGAATCACAATAAATGTTCTTTAAGCTGCTAACAATAAATCACATTATAACCTAAAAATTTTTAAAACTAATATGAAGAAATAAACAAAACTTAACAGTCAGAAAAATTTGCATCTGGCTTTGATGGCAGCAAACTCGTTAATCATTACTTAATAGCTGAGATGGCCATCTGTTTGGAGGTCAGCTTCGATGTGAAGAATGGACAAGGTGTTAAATCTCTCCTCATACAAGGTAGAATGCAGGTATGGTTTCAGCCTTTTAAGAGCCGAAAACAAGCATTCTGTAAATGCCTTACATAGAAACATTCTAAGAGCAATGTCAACATTCAGAAACCTGGACTATAACTGCTTCTTTCGTAGAAGTTTACTCACTTCAGCTGGTACTTTACTATTCTCTTAAGATTTCAAATGTGCCATGAAATGCACACGTTCACTTGGGAAGGAAGGTTGTAAATTAATTTCAGACGACACTTGGAGTTTTGCTGTGTGTACAGATCTAATGTCTGGTGAACTATTCGTAAGTTTACTGAAAACTGTGAAGGGGCCTAAAATAACAGTGCTTTATAACTTTCCTTCCTCCTCACTAATGCAACATACAAGGTGTTGAGTATTAGGAAAAATGTTTTGACTGTAAATTTCTCCCTATCAGTCAGAAAAACTACTTCAGTGGCCACTTCTTCATCAACTTAAAGTTTCAGTTTCCTTGATTTTTTATAGGTGCATTTGTAATCCAAATCAGTTTTAATGTCCATGGATTTATTTTCATAATGGCAGAACATGCCATGAACAAAGCTAATAAACTCTTCAAGTGATTCATATAATTCAAGCACTATTTCGATGTCAATATTGACTTTCCAATTTCGTATTTACACTATTAAATCTCTGGAATATGCCCTTCCAAACTGTCATCGTGAATACTTTTTCTAGTCTACTTACTTGTTTCAGTAAAGCTGAAGCTTCAGTTTGCATAAGTGGTTTCTCACAGGTATTCTTGGTAAAGTATGAGAGTATATATATAAAGCTCTCCCAATTTTCATTTAGACTTACACATGCTTCCTCTCTTGCTGACCAACATGTTTTTGATAAACTTTTAGCTGTTTTACATCATGGTTTCACAGAAGAAAGTAGTTTATCCCAGGGTTGAGTAGAACCAGAGAAAAAATTATAAACGTTTTGCACTAAACTGAAAAATGAAGATGCTTCCTGACAACAGCTTGCACCACAAGTGCCCACAAAATTCAAAGAATGTACTGCACAAGGCACATAATGCACTTTTAGATTTTGTTCTTTAGTTAAAGCCTGAAAAAAGAGAAAAAAGTAAGAAGTGTAGGCTCCTAATAAGTTGCTTGCATTGTCTTATTACTGGCTTCTACAGTCAGTAAAATCAATAGAATTTGTAGGCATGATTCAGATGGGCTTTCAGACTTACGTCCCAGGTTTGGTAAAAACAGAATGAAACATTCAACAGACTCACCATTCTCCTTCGTATATGTTAATACTAAGATAATTGATCAAAATGTGATATGTCTGCAGTAGAATCTACTATTACAGAGGAATATTTGAACTGCTTGTTATCGCTTATAATGATTATTTTTATTCATTCAGAAAGTAGCTCTATTATTTCATCACAGTTTGTTGAAGATACATAACTTGTGTGTCCCTGCCCTGGATTTCTGTATGCTATAAGTTCAAGAGACCTCATAAATTGACCTTTATGTATGAGTGGAATTTTTCACTGTGTTCACGTAGAGGGTGTCCACAATTTGTTAGCTTCTTCACTATTGCAAACACCCTTTTCAACACATTGCGCCAGAACATTTTTCTCTCAACATGTGACTTTAAATGGTTTTCTACCATTCCACATGAGTTTTCTCTGTTTTAAAAGTGATAACTAATAATTTTTGTGCTCAAGTGACTATTCATGATGAGATAAAATATTAGAAATATTTCTCCAATCTGAAATACCAATAGTAGCAATCATTGTCTTACCTCCAAACAATTTACACAGTGCACAAAAAATAGCACCAATGCTGCAGGAGTATATTAAGTAATCACGCAAAGTTGCTTCATCATTTTAAAGTTTATGATAAAATAAATTTTTGTTCAAATATCTGGTTTTACTGCCTGTTGACCTTTGTGAATTAGAAAGATCACCATTACAATTTGGAATAATGCCACAGTGTAAAACTATGTCGATTGATGATTCGATATTATTTCTTTTTGTAATATTTGATAAGACACTTAGGTTCTTGTGAGATTCGGATTCAGGAACAATTTGTTATTCTTCATTTTTAACTATTGTTTCATTTTCATTTGCTTCTTTCACTATGGTTGTAGAGCTAGACTACTTGAAGTCAAACTACAGACATTCTTCTGCGAAGAATTTTTAGAACATTTGCTTCTTGTTCTCACTTTCCCTTCACTAATTTCTCCCTTCACTAATTTCTGAAATGCCGTCCCACTTAATTTTTCACGTTGATTTTTGTCACTCTTATTCATGTTAAAGACACTTATGAAATTATCAACAGCCACCAACATGAAAGAAAATAAGTTTGTAAATAAAAGTATCCCCTTCAAAATCATACAACACAAGCACGAAGCTTTTTACTTGAGACATGACAGTGATCATTTGACTAGCTTGGATTACTTGACCCCATTTGCTATGAAATAAAATTGTCAAGATAAGAATGACAGTGCAGAGTAATTTAATTTCATTGTTGCTTCTTTCTCTATTTTCAATGAACAGAAGTCAGAAGCTGAAAGAATTCTCTGAATAATAATATTTCAAAGCTCGTATTGTCGACTGTCATCCTGATAGCTTACTTTAAGATATCATTGAACAATTTCGTAAACACGATTCCGGACATAAATTGTGTGAATTTTCATTCAGTCACAAAGTAAACTAATATTATTTCAAAGCTTGTGTATTATCATTTGCCATTAATATGGCATGTTAAAACTGCCAAGTTATTTTACAATCTTAATAATTTTTTGTCATTTGCAAGCACACTTACTTTCAAATGTTAAATGTTAAAATAAATACAGTGCAAAAAATGCTGCTCTCTAAAGCTGTTGCTCCTGGGCCCATGCCTAGTGGGCCTGCATGTAAATCCACCTTTAATTGTGAAACAGAATGAAGAAAAATTGGCAAAATGTTGGTTACAGAACAAAAATACTCTTATTGTTCCAAAAACTTCCTGTAACTTAATCGGAGGTTACTAAAACACAACAAAAATAAATAATTCAGGAGTAGGGAAAAAAAAAAGAAACCCTCACGGTGTCATTGACTGGCACAAATAAAGGAACACAATTGTTGTGTGTGTCTGTCGACAGCTCCATGTTTCTGCTACTCAGTGAGTTATTTTTTTTGTTCATAAATTATTTAGATTCTGCTGGAACTTTCCATACTGGAAATAAAATTTATCAATAAATGTAAGAAGTAAGATTCATTATATTCCCAACAATCAATAACCAGCGTGTTACATGTACACTAATGGTTTTGAAAATTGATACATCTAACGTACATTTGAACAGACATAACGTTGTATGTGTATTAGGTACAGCATGATACACAAATGGTAGCAATTACAGGATGTGTGTCATCTCTGACTCAGAGAGTTTAATATAGTTTGAAATTGTGATGTTCTACAATTGGAGTGTCTAGACATTGTGGCATGGAGTCAGAGAGGGCCTGGATATGTTCTTAGGACTTCCCCTTCATGCCTTTTGTGTGGAAGTTTACAAAGCATCAGTAGTGGCTGCTAGACGACCGTGATAACATAAGTTACTGTCCAACCTCATTTCGGAAATGGCAGGCAAACGAGCAGGTTGGGGAAGTGTTGCCATTTGTTGTTCTTAGCAGTATTATCCAGCTGTAATATGGCATGTGGAGTTGCCTGAAGGAATAGCAGTCACTTAACATAAAAACTTCCTTGATACATTGATAGCTGAGATCAAAATCGCATGATGTATCACATGCCATCTAAGACCACCAGACTTGGTGCCTGTTCACTATATTGTCCAACAGTAAAGGTTGCAAGATGATGGTCATCGTAGTAGCAGTTGTTCACTATATTGTCCGACAGTAAAGGTTGCTAGATGATGGTCATCGTAGTAGCATTGGGAACATGTGCAGCTATCACTGTAAGATGGATTAGAATGGGAAGCTACGAGATGAAATGTGACAATGTAAAAAACTCATTTCACAGAGATAAACCGCTCTGACCCATTTGAATTCCCCACATGTCAGGCCGTTTCATTACAGTGAACAGTGCTGGCACCCACGTTTACATGTACACTTCATTTGACTGTTCTTTGCATTGGCCTGGCAAAAAAACTGACTTTTCTGGCCAGATGTTTGGGAGTTGCAGGTGCAGCTGTACATGCCACAGGAAAACCAGGAAAAACACACAAATTTTTTAATCTTTGGGGAATTTTTTCATCCAGGAGAAAACCAAGAAAAAACCCAGGAACTTTTTTTTGGAATTATGGGAATTTTTCATTATTTTAGTTTTCAGTTAAATTTTTACGATTTGACGGGTAAGGACTGATAAGCTAACAAAGAATTTTACTTTAGTACAGAATAATATTGCAGTAAAACATAAACGAGTGAATAATAATAAAATAAAACTGAAGCATCTGCTGACAGCAAAATGCATCAAACGCTTAAAGACGAAGACTATGCAATACTTTGTAACTACAAACTACTGATGAGCTTTACGTCGCAACTGTTTACATTAGGTTCGTTTGTGCAGTTTCCAGCGGGCTCACGCACATGTACAGAGCTGAAGTTACGTTTGAGTGGCACCTTCTCCTGCTTTTGGCTACTTGAAGCATGGCTGTTGGCTGTTTAAGCAGTAGCATCAAGCAACCAGGTGCTACCTCACATCAAATGGAAACAAAATGGATTTCTGTGGCTGGGAGCTGTCAAATGAATTAAAATACATTCACATAATTACAGGAGACTGAAATATGTTGTTAGTTTCAGTTTTCTGATTGTTATTTTATTTCCATGTTATTGGCAATTGAGCATTAATCATCTCGCAGAACAAAGAAGTTATTTTTGTTGGTTAAGTAAAGGAGTTTGGCTTTTATTAATCTTTTCCACAGAGGCAGTCAATTTATTTGAAGCAAAGTGTTTCATTCCACACTATTGGCTAGGTTCAACTATTCGCTGAATTTCAAGCACATGCTTTCATCTTCTGGCATGTATGACATTAGGCCATAATAAAGAACCTAACATGAAGTAACACAGTACTGGTACTCTGAGAAAACTGGCATCCCAAAAACCACACTGAAAAGCTTAATACCAAGTCGGGACCTACTTCAGTGTGTATCTGGACATATGAATATGCATTTTAAGCTGAATTGTGCATTTCAGTGTGGGTTGCAAAATTCCAGTGGTCTTGGAGTCTTCTCTGGTGTCCTGTTTCTTTTATGCTGTAATGTGAGGTCTCTTAATGTTGTTCAAATATGTATATACATACTATGGTATACATACATGCTATACATATATGTAAATGTTCACGTAATGATGACTTAAGCACGCAAATTTGGTCAGTAATATTGAATAAAATGTTTTGTTTCAAATATATTGACAGCTTTAGCAGAATTTTACAAATCTGCCTTCCATGAAATACAGTGCTTTTCAGTTGCAAGATATGTTACTACAGTTGTCATGTACTTCCTCTACGCTTTACATTATTTCTTAATTTCTGTTGTTTACGCCTTAATTTTACAGAACGCCATTCTTTGGAAAATTATAGACTGTCAGCCCATAGTGTTTTATCATTGTAACTCCCCACAAAGCTTTATACACTACTGGCCATTAAAATTGCTACGCCAAGAAGAAATGCAGATGATAAACGGGTATTCATTGGACAAATATATTATACTAGAACTAACATATGATTACATTTTCACGCAATTTGGGTGCATAGGTCCTGAGAAATCAGTACCCAGAAAAACCACCTCTGGCCGTAATAACGGCCTTGATACGGCTGGGCATTGAGTCAAACAGAGCTTGGGTGGCGTGTACAGGTACAGCTGCCCATGCAGCTTCAACACGATACCACAGTTCATCAAGAGTAGTGACTGGCGTATTGTGATGAGCCAGTTGCTCGGCCACCATTGACCAGATGTTTTCAATTGGTGAGAGATCTGGAGAACGTGCTGGCCAGGGCAGCAGTCGAACATTTTCTGTATCCAGAAAGGCCCGTACAGGACCTGCAACATGCGGTCGTGCATTGTCCTGCTGAACTGTAGGGTTTCGCAGGGATCGAATGAAGGGGAGAGCCACGGGTCTTATCACATCTGAAATGTAACATCCACTGTTCAAAGTGCCGTCAATGTGAACAAGAGGTGACTGAGACATGTGACCAATGGCACCCCATACCATCACACTGGGTGATACGCCAGTATGGCGATGACGAATACACGCTTCCAATGTGCGTTCACTGCGATTTCGCATAACACGGATGCGACCATCATGATGCTGTAAATAGAACCTGGATTCATACGAAAAAAATGACGTTTTGCCATTCGTGCACCCAGGTTCGTCGTTGAGTACACCATCGCAGGCACTCCTGTCTGTGATGCAGCATCAGGGGTAACCGCAGCCATGGTCTCTGAGCTGATAGTCTATGCTGCTGTAAACGTCGTTGAACTGTTCGTGCAGATGATTGTTGTCTTGCAAGCGTCCCCATCTGTTGACTCAGGGATCGAGACGTGGCTGCACGATCTGTTACAGCCATGTGGATAAGATGCCTGTCATCTCGACTGCTAGTGATACGAGGTCATTGGGATCCAGCACGGCGTTCCGTATTACCCTCCTGAACCCACCGATTCCATATTCTGCTAACAGTCATTGGATCTCAGCCAATGCGAGCAGCAATGTCGCAATACGATAAACTGCAATTGCGATAGGCTACAATCCGACCTTTATCAAAGTTGGAAACGTGATGGTACGCATTTATCCTCCTTACATGAGGCATCATAACAACGTTTCACGAGGCAACGCCGGTCAACTGCTGTTTATGTATGAGAATTTGGTTGGAAACTTTCCTCATGTCAGCACGTTGTAGGTGTTGCCACCAGCGCCAACCTTGTGTGAATGCTCTGAAAAGCTAATCATTTGCATATCACAGCATCTTCTTCTTGTCGGTTAAATTTTGCGTCTGTAGCACATCATCTTCGTGGTATGGCAATTTTAATGGCCAGTAGCGTAGTTGCTCCTGGAGTCAAATAAAAATTACAAATTACAGTTTCTTGGCTTTACAGATAGACTTGTTAATTTTTCACACAGTTTGAAAAAGTCATAAAAAACTTACTGTCCTTAGTGCTAGTGTATACAAGCAACTTTTTATTTTTGCACAAAGTCTGTAGTCTGTCTTACTAATTTTTTGTACTGCTCTATGGCTGCAAACCTGGTTGGAAATACTACATAACAGTATTGCAGAGTATGAATTAAAAAAAAAATCTTTGTTAAAGTCACCACATAGCAAAATATTAGAGTAGAGTTGTAGAGTCTGCTTTGGAAATGAATGTTATGCCAAGGACTGCTTTCTTATTTTGCATACCTTGTCTGGATAGGATAGGATGTGATATAACAACTGTCCTAAATACAATAGCTTTGTATGTCCCTTCCGAACAAAATGACACAGTGCTGCATGTAGTCACATGATGCACCAGTACACACACACATTTACAAACAGAAATGTGATGAAAGGCTTTATGAGCAGAGTATGTCATCATAGCTGTGCATGCGCATGCGCAGTAACGCATGTTTTCTGGTGCTCTCTGGTAGCTACTCAAACTAACCTATTTCTAACAGGTCGCTAATGGTGGTTTGAAAAGCATTACTTTCAAAATAAATTTCCTTGTTACGCAAGATGAGTTATGTAATGTGTGAAAACGTGAGATGAATTTCTTAAATCAAAAAATGTTTGACTCTCATTCAAAACTTAGTGCTTTGAGAACCAGCCACTTACAAAAATTTTGGAGCCATAAGACGAGCCATTTATGTCATTATTTAAAATTTTACTGACACATTTGTGTTCGAGGTATTTTAAAGAGTAACAAACACAGACATGAACTATGACTGGTTGAGACAAGCGTATCACAAGTCTATAAAAACTTTTGTCATTCAAAGAATTGATAAGTATTACAGCTATGAGGAAAAAGTGTATTTTTAAACAGGAAATCTGGGATTTTTTTTTGCTGGTGTATACACCCCGAGGTGGAACATATTCTACATGAGCTGAAGAATTAATAACTGTTCAAGCCAGTATTTCAGTATATTGCAGTTCTCACAAATACACTGACTGATCAAAAGTATCAGAACACCTATTAAAGGATATTAATATGGGTTGCATCCAGCCTTCGCCTCTGACAGCATGAACTTTGCTGGGAACACTTTCAGTGAAGTATCTGACTTGTTATGGATGAATGGCAGCACATTCATCAAGAGCCAAAACCATAGAAGGTAGTGATGTAGGACACAAGTGTCTGGAATGCTGCTTTATGACAGAGTGCATTCTCATGCTGATACAATCAACTGTCATCGCCGAACTGCTCCTCTTCTTTATGCAGTACACAATGCTGTAAAATCTGTTCATTTCTTTCCACGTGTATTGTTATTGTTTTCTTAAACACAGTAAGACGACCATCCCATAACAACGAAAAATACCTCCATTCTGTAAACCACCATCTCCGTACTTCAATTTTGGCACTACACCTGATAGCAAGTAACATTCTCCAGGCATTCATCAAATACAAATCTATCCTTTGGATTGCTACCGGTTATAGCGTGATTCACACTCCAAATAATTGATGTTCAGTCATCTATTTTGCAGTGGCATTGCTCTTTACACTTTATGAAGCTTCATGTATCACTGACCATAGAAATGTATGGCTTATGACAAGTTGCTCGATCATTGTATTCCGTTCTTTTCAACTCAAGGTGCACAGTCATTGTGCTAGCTGGACTGTTGTTACCACTGTCGAACTCGCAGTAATTATTTCCACTGATTTCATGTGATTTTTTTTTTACAACCACCTTCTTCAGTGCTCGGACAGCCCCTCCTCATCAGTACATGAGATCTACCTGGTCTTCATTTAAGTGTGATAGTTCCTTCCTGCCGGCTGGTGTGGCCGTGCGGTTAAAGGCGCTTCAGTCTGGAACCGCGTGACCGCTACGGTCGCAGGTTCGAATCCTGCCTCGGGCATGGGTGTGCGTGATGTCCTTAGGTTAGTTAGGTTTAATTAGTTCTAAGTTCTAGGCGACTGATGACCTCAGACGTTAAGTCGCATAGTGCTCAGAGCCATTTGAACCATTTGAGTTCCTTCCTGTGTCTTTTCACAATCACATCACATCACAAACAGTCGACTTCGGAAGATTTAGAAGAGTTCAAATGTCCATGATAGGATGTCATCTGAGTAATAATTCAATGGTTAGTCCAAGTTTGAAGTCACGGAGCTGGCCTGATAAGATAGTGCATATGAAACTGATTGATTAGCTCTGTGGCCAAGAGTAAGGGCATAAATACAAAGGTTTAAAGTTTGATAATCAGTCAGTAATATGACTTTTTATATAATTTTTTGCTTCTTCCATCTCTGTAAACATTTACAAAATACATATTTTACTCTTTGCTGGAAACGGGGGTGGGGGAGGGGGCAGTATGTTTAGACAGAAAGAGTGAAAGTGAGATCTGCATCCAGCATACCTAATTAAATTTGCTGACACTGAAAAATCCAGGATGGAATAACTATAATATTTTGAAGAGGATAGATAGTTACTCACCATATAGAGCAGATATTGAATCACACATAGGCACAACAGAAAGACTGCTTATATGAGAGCTTTTGGTCAAAAGGTCTTCTTTTAATGTAGAAAACACACAGATGTTTACACAAGGAAAATGCACGCGCGATCACGTTCTCTGGCTGCTGAGACCAGACTTGGATTTTCTGTGGATTTCCTAATTCACCTGATGCAAATGTCTAGGAGCTTCCTTCAAAACAGCCAGGTCCAATTTGTTTTATTAGTCTTGGCCAATAGAAGTCTACTTTCCACCTCTAATGGCTGTACCAATGTCAGGATGTTAAACTTGTGCCATTCTTCATTACATTCAGTACTTCTACCATGGATAAATGCAGACTCTTGTTAAAAAGGCCATAAAAATATTTTGGGGGGAAGTTTGCATTATGTGTTAGGAAAACTTAGAGGTTTTCCTGGTGGATACTTGAGGTAGGCTGTTACGCCATTAAAAGCCACATTTTTCAATAAGTGACAGCCATACGTGTACAACAGCTACCTATAAAAATGGTATTATGCATTTATTTTATAGCTCTAAGAGTGTCTTTGTGATCTGAATACCTCGGCATATGTCTGTGTTTAGATTTGAGACATGGATCTGGGGAAATTTGGTCTGTAATTCATGTCCTTACTTCATGTGTCACAGTAAGATTCCCATTTTAATTCATAGTCTGTACTAAACTGTATTTTTTGCACAGGTGACGTGTTTGAAAAGCTCGAAGACGAAGATGAACAAGGATGGTGCAAAGGCCGTAAGGATGGCCGTGTAGGGCTGTACCCTGCTAACTATGTGGAACCTGTGGCGCAGTAGTGGCCAATACAGGATCTGCTGATGTGTAAGCTACTTGGCGATGTCTTCCTGCTGCTTGTCTGTCTCGGGCAGGTTGCATTTTCCCTCGCCACACTTCACAGCAAACTACTACAACACAGACAGGATGTCAAGGTGCCACACGTTTAGGAAATGTGTTTGGTGCTGTTACTAGTGAAATGGCTTTGTGCCCGTAAATTTCTCAGCTCTTAAAAGAAATGGAGTGATCCCTTTCCGCTTCCCCAGAGATCCTGGCTTGTACAGTAAACATTAATGTGTCGTTAGCAGTTAAAGGAGACATGATGTGAGTTTTACTGCACTACTGTGCATTCTAAACTGTGGACCAAAGTCTATGCTTTTCTGTGTATAAAACATACTAAGATGTATTTTATTGCAGTTTCATGATGATGTTTGTCTCAAATTTTTGATGATGTATAACACTAAATGATTATTTAAATTATCAGAATATTGTTTTTCTTTTAAAAACACAAGGCTTTTTGTGAGCATGAACTATTCCTTGGTTACTGGTGGTAAGCTGAAGTTACAGTATTTTGTGGGTTTTTTTCCCCCCAGACTGTATTTGCGTTTTTATTATGCAACTTGTTTGTGTTCACACAAAGTTGTATAACATTTGCTCCTCCCTCCTCTCTTTCCCAAACCATTGTTCAATCTGTGAGTGACCCAAGTGCCAGCCACATACTATATAGTACATGCTACACTGCCTGGTGCAGAGAAAAAAATTAATCAAAATAATGTTAAGCAGCCATAATGGACATTTCTGTAAATATGTAACCAGTTACACCTTGGTAATGCCATTTGTAAAATAATGCATTCACAGATAAGGCTGTGCATCTTCAGCAGGTGTCAATCAAAGCGAGAACACTCATTCCTTCATTATATTCAGTGATTCTGTTATAGGCCTAAGACATTGTAGATTAACGAGTACAAGACTTGGTGTAAATAATGTAGACATGAATGTCATTAAACTGGATTCGTATGATAAAAGTATGTTTATTGTAATAAATTATATATAAATCATGTAAAAGATACGCTTTGTCTTGGGACACAAAATAGTTAAGGAAAAAACCTGTGGTTTGTAAATAATTTGCAACAGACTGCATCCACTTTCCTTGCAATGAATACATTTTGTCGGTGGTTGAGAGAGAGAGAGAGAGAGAGAGAGAGAGAGAGAGAGAGAGCGCACACACACACACACACACACACACACACACTCACATTTGCACCGTATTCATAATGGCAATGCACACGTCTTGAAGATAATCAATAAGAATTCTCGAAGTCATCCGGCACCCAGAACTCTGTAGTATTAAACAACAGGACAACAAATGGAGAAACCCAAGGCACGTTAAGACTTCCCTGTGAAACACACAATATCAAAGTGAAGTGAGGGTGCTTCAGTCGGCTAGAATGCCAAAATAAAACTGGCAGATCCTTAATTAATTAGAAGTAGGACAAGGCTGTTGACACCATAATTTAAGCAACTGTAACTGTTATATTGTTTTTGTATAACAGTAACCTTTAGATTAATAGAAAGTGTTGCCTTTATAAAGTAAAGCGATGTGCACTACACTGCTTTTGAACTTACACATGTTTTCATAAAGTGATTTTTAAAAAAAATACCATTTCTGAAAACAGAAACCAACTTGATTATTTTACACAAAAATATTTAGCAATGAAGCTTATCTTATGTTCAGTAATCATATTTCTGTCTCTTTTGTGATACAAGTATTTATTTTGTATTGCATGTTTTCAAGCACAGTATGAGTTTGCACTTGCTACACCTTTAGCTTGTATCCTTGAAATTCTTGCCCAGTCAATTTCTTGCCTCTCTAAAAGCACATTTCACACTATTTGTTTCCACAAAAACGATTTCAGTTGACAGACTGAGTCTGACTGATCACAAAATTGTTAGTTATTTACTGATTTTGAGAATAGTGGCACTGATTTTTCTGAACATGACACTCTTGAAAATAATGCAACATGTGACTGATAATCGGAAGTCATTGAGGCCTTCCTCAGAATCCATATAGCAAGAAATTCTCGCGCTAACCCTTGGTCATCCATCCTCTGCAGGTGTGATATCTGGAGGAATACCACCCCTGTTTCTTCCTGAAATGATTTGACAACTACTCTTATATAATCAGTATGACTACTGTCAAAATCATGAGAAGTCTGAACAATTTTGTTTGTGGTCAAACCAAGTCTTGCTATCTTGACAGAACTAAGCAAGCAAGGGCTGAAACATGACGGCGAATGTAAATGCTCTTCTAGCAAGTCCACACTGTCTAGTGACCAATACTTCAACTTCAGTTTCTGCTGAGAATCAAAACAAAACTTTTGATGCTTGCATATTAAGGTTAACTGAAAATAAAGATGAATTTTGTCAAGAAGTACAAACTGGTATGAACAAAATTATTATTATTTGCAAACCCCCAAGCAAGAGCTGAAAACTTTTTAAAATAAAGGAATGAGACAATTTCTTTCAGTATTTTATCATCAATTACATGATTGTGCACAACATCTGAATTTTGTTAGTGTCAAGACCTGTTAAATGCAAACAAAATACATTGGCATTATGTGATAATGCAAGCTTTCTTGGCAAATTTCATTCAAAAAATCTTCGCAAGTTAGGAAGATTGTCTCAAAGAAAAATTTCAAGTTTCCTCTTCATCTTCAGGGGGAATAGGTGTGAATATGATGCCTAAAGAACTTGTCAAAATGTTACTTGATACCTTAATATAAAACTTGAGTTATCTCAATATTATTCTAACAGAAAATTAAAACCCTGACTATACTAGGGCAACTGAATAAGAGACCTTAAAAAAAATAAAACCCCCACTTGTGCCCGTTTGAGCACTGAAGATAGTTAATTGTTTGGCCGCTAGAGAGCATATGGCCCTACATTTAGCCTGGCTGTCATGTTTCGTTTGAGGTGGTTTGCTACTAAATATTGTCTTTACTGGGTGGAGCTTTGAATACTTGACAAAATAAGTGCACTTTTAGCCTCTCTTCTGTATGCTTCCAATAAAGGATGGCTATAGTGGTCCCGAGTTTGATGACAGTTCATCAGTTGAGCGACAAGTGCTCACCAGTAGTATGAAATAAAAAAAAACCCACTGTGCTCCAGCCAGCTCCACCAAGATTTATGTTCAAAGGAAACTTTTGAAATACTTGGTTAGACTTCATGGCTACACAGAAACTAAAAAAGTGAGTGCAAGTTTCTTGATATTTCAGCCAAAGTCCATTGCACAAATATACTTGGGATTTTATTATTGGTGATCATCAAAATTTGGTCTTATTATTTTGAGCTTTAAAAGCTATCTTTACATGTCTATATGTAATGTCATCCACTAATAAAAATATTTTTTGGAACATAGTTTGAAAAAAAAAATCAATATGTTAAAGGGTTAAAGACAATGTAACTTGATAAAATGGGAAGGATGTTTTAACAGCAAGTTATGGTATTATAGGAGTAATTAAAATGGAGATATTGGATGAGAACCTGAAATGTATATTACCTTCTTCCTGTAGGAACTAGAAAACAAAATTTATTCCTGAAATCATATGAAACTGAGTAGTGAATTCTGTACAATAACTGGGCTGAAATGATGTACTGTCATACTTCTTCATCCTTGAAGAGTTCTGTAAAAAGTTGGGAAGTGCAAAGGGGTAACACCTGCACTTGGATTACTTGTGTTCGTCAGAATACAGATCTTACAGGTGTGGAAATGTTAAATGGTAGAACCCCATGCATATAGTTTTCAAAAATAACTGATTTACTCTTCTGACCTGGGCAGTATTAGCAAAGGAGCTATGATTCAGATGCTACAATAGATTATATTTTACTGGAAGAAACTGTAGTGAATATGTGTTTTGCTGTGTTTGAGACTCCTGAAAATTCTAACTAAAAGAAAAGATCAAATAAAGGTAGAACGATATTCAGGGACTTAACTGATGAAGACAGGTAATAAAATTTTTGCATATTTACATGCTACTTGCTGGAGAAAAAAGTAAAGGAAAATGTGGTGCGGCAATATTTAAGGTATCCCATACAATCATTATTCTGCTTTCATTATATAATAATCTGTTGTAAAAATTTAATGGGCAAGCTGAAAGAGACTTCATGGGATAAAGAGATGTGTATGGATGGTCCTGCCTCACAATGGGTCTACAGAAAGAAGTGTGTGTCTAATCTTATGTGATCTATATGGTGCTGTTGTACATTGCATAATGGCTTGCAAAGAAATATGAAGTGTGTGTATAATGAGTTAATGTAGATTAAGTCCATAAATCATAGCAGTCACCCTTCTTCATAACTGAGTCCACCAACTTTCACTAGAAAGTGTGTTTCAACACATTATAATCTGTTGGAGTAGAAGGAACACTGCCACAGGGAGCACCTCTCAAAGTGACTAATATAGAAATGCAGGAGTTTTTATTGTACCCATCACTGACTCTGCTCCCTATTTCTGTTTAATTGACTTTGTGACTGGTGAACTTGCATTCTTTTTAATTGAGGACTTGAAATTCTCACAGTGAAAAATTCTTGGATTTACTGTTAAATCCAGTATTTCAAGGTACTGTTTGAAATACAAATAATGGAAGGTAGGGATGGCAAACAAGAGTGCGTGTCTTGAGACACTAGAGACCTTCTCAATGAATTTCTCTTAAAGTCTGCATTGTGAGGCTCTCAGGAATATAAGCATGCTTTTGATGTCAGGACTCTATAGCACTCAGAGTTTTAATGAGAGTAGGTTTGGATTCCTAGTGATTGGTCCAATAGGCAGAATCAGGTGCACGCTGTGGCTTTCTATTCACAGGGAATTTGAGCCATATCAATCATTTGGTGTGAGTAAGAAAAAAGCTGCACTAAATGCAATACATGTGGTGCTTATTAATAGTAATACGAAGGAAATGTTGGCCTGAGAAAATTTGGCAGATGTCCCAAAAATAGAAGAAAAAAAAAGAATGTATTTTTCCTCGGAATATTGATTTTAAAAGTCGAAGTGCAATGGGAACCATTTGAAGAAGCAAAAAATACTTCAAGAAAGGCATGCGTCATCTAGTGGCTATTATATGTGATTACTTTTCCTGATCTATTATTGTGATCACTGTTTAAATGTATTTGGAGATGTAGGTATTTCAGCTTGTTTAGGAGTCGTGTAACTGTATTAACAAGAATGTGCACTTCAGATTGGATAGGCTGTAGTATTTTACTTTATATTGGCAAATGAAAAGCACAAACTGCGATAATAATGCAAACTGTGGTAGTATTACAGTAGCAATTTATTTGGTGAACAGTTTTTTGGCTCAAAAGATGGTCTTCAGCAATAACTCACCAAGGTCATCACAGGAAAAAATGCTTGTGAACAACATTTATTTCAAATGTGAAGTATGAAAAATTAATAAAAATGAAAGATTGTCACAAATGAAATAAAACTTTAAACAGTTGCACATTTTAGGAAAGCAATAAGTCTTCAGACCTTTATTATATCCTTTTAATTCCTATGGTCAAATTTTTGTGCTATCATTGTTCAACAGTAATGGTATCTGGTAATTTAATGTTCCAGCACTAAACCAATTTGCTGTAGTAGGTTGTGTGGGGATGTATTACTATGATGGTGTTAATATACAAAGGAGGCTGAAAATTCATTGTGATTTGTGTCAGCAAAAATTGGCATAGAAACTGGAAAGCCCGCATAATGTCTCTTGTATCAGTGTCACAGATATAGGTACATATTTTCTCTGAAAAATGCCAGTGTAATCACATTAATATCAAGCAACTAATAATAGATAAACAGCAGCTACATAGTATAAATTAGGAGACAGTAGCATCTTTCTTCCTAATTTACCCATTTAATAGTAAATGTTACCATTGTTAATAGCATTAAGCGTGTATTGGTAGCGTATTTGTAATACAACAGTATGCAGATTGTTCCTACGATTTAATTATCTCTTAATGCATACCTTCTCAAACCACATCTACGAGAAGCATTTTTAACAGATTGAATCAGATCTGGTGTCTCTATTGCCAATATTTTGCCCAATAGTTCTGAAAGTGCATTCGTAATATTACTTTTGTTAGCAATATGACTGCTTTTAATGCAGGATTCTAAGGTGTTCCAAACATTTTTGCCTTATGTTTATCAGAAGACTGTGTTGTTTTGGGATGTTGTATATGAAACACATTGTATTATTTGTGACACTATGCTTTTTATTACTGTTCTGCTGGAAGATAAAAATTGTTTCTATCTATAGTCCATACGTGTGTAACAAAGGGTATTTCATGTGTCAGTTTTAAATCCAGTCTCCCCCCCCCCCCCCCTCCAGTACATGTCTGCCTTCAGTATATCAATATAGCATATTGCCAATGATTCTTTCAGTGGGATGCAACTTCCCAATTCCAGCTCAGTGTTCAATTCACTCACATACAAACAGTGACTCTCCTCTGTAGTTTATGGTATGGATTACTATGTATGTTTGGGGTTGCATCTCTGTATTTGCTAACACCCAAACCAATGGATATCAGACACTCAGATTGGTACCAAACATTGTACGTCGATAGAGTATCAACCAAAACTCTGATTTAGTTTGTAATATGTGCTGCCATCCAGCAGAACGGGTGTAAACATTAATTAAAAACAATAGCAAAACTACCAGAGCACACAAAAAGCATATCTGTGAATAATTAATATGTGTGGCTTCCGTAAATGAGCTGGCAGAGCATTAGATCATCATACTAAGGGTCTCAGGTTCAAACCCCACTGATGGTAAATTCTTTTTTTTAACCGTTTCTGCTTGAACTGACTTTTTGGAGTTTGTAGAAATGTTCTTTGGGCAGTGCTTCGTTAGTTGAAAGTAACATACAATTAGAGTACATATGTATAGATAGGTGTGGTGTTCAGTCGGGCATGTGCAACAGAACTGACACCACTCATGATGAAGCAGCTAGTGCATTTGTAGTTCCACTGAATAAACAATGGACAATAGTAGTAATAATAGTAATAGTAATAATAGACTGCAGGTGGCAGCCCTGTGTACTTTAGATGTGGGTGTTGTGACTAGAGTCTTATGTTTGTGGACACAGGCAAATATGTCTGCAGTTGTTATCCAGTCTGCAAGCCACAAATACTGATGTTGTGCGACTTGAATCCGTGGGACGTTATTAACATTCTCGATGAAGCGTTGCATAGTGACTGTTGTGTGCTCACAACAACAGAAATAACTGAAGCGGAGAGAAAATTACAGCATTCCTACTGGCCATAATTGATGAATGGAGTGCATCAAATGTCACAGAAGAGGAAAAGTTAGATGGTGATGAGTGCACACCATGTGGAGCAGAATTGTTTGTTTGTGAACTAGAGTCGATGTCTTTGATATCGTTGTCAGAAGGGTCCTCAAGAGATGGAAATGATGAAATACCACAGGAGGAGAAAAGGGTAATGTTTTACTCAAGAAACAAGAAAACTGAAATGCTCAAATATTGGCTTAATGTCAAAAAGCTGCTGAAGCCAACCCAAACATTTGTGCACACCGCACGATGTCTGCAATGAAAAACAGATTTTGCAGTGGATGTCCATGGCGCACATTGTTTGAATGGAAACAGCAGTGAGAGAGTGGAGAATTAAAGTGTGTGAAGGAGAAGTAAATACATATTACAATGCATGTGTTGGAGACCTCCAAACACTACCACCAAATTGTGGGAAAAAACAAAAGCAAGAGGGTTAAATTTCCCAAGGTTTGAAGCCAGTGACAGTCGGTCTAGTGCTGGAGGTGTAAAAACAATATTGTAAGCCTTAAAGTCAAATCTTTTGTTATAGTGATGAATGGAGTGCACACCACAACAGAAACGACATCCAGAAAATGGTGGAGGATTGGCAAAAAGCAACTCATGCAGTCATGACAGCCTACACAGAGGCAAATATCTGCAACACTGACAAAAATGGATTCAACAAGGAGATGCCTGTGGGCCGCACTCTCGCAACTAGAGGTCTCTAAAGATATTTTAGGGGTTGTATAGTCCGTTCAAGCGACAACCCATACACAGTTATTCTATTGCTTCCACAAATAGGCAAACTTGCTCCAAAGCTGTTTGTTGTCCTCTAAGAGCCTCATTTTTGAGCACTGTACACGTCAGTCCATGTTCCCAGCACTAACTTTGATTGTCCACTCTCACTCATTTGGCAAAATGACCAAAGAACTGTTCAGGACGTTTCTACAAGAAGTGGTATTGGAACAAATCAATAGAGAGAAACTTCTTCTAATACTGGATTCTTACGGGGCCCCACAGAGACGCTAGTGTTCTTTGTGACCTGCACGTGCAAAATAACCTATCAGAAGACAAGACCACTTCACATAATACTAGCAAACACAATCTCCCTTTGTCAACATCTTGATCTTCATTTCTTCAGAATGTACAAGCATATGATTCGTAATATATCTGATGCTGCTCGAGATTCTTCAGAAGAGATTAGTCTGCAACAATGGAATAATCTTCTTAAGCTGCAAACCCTCACCTACAATCAGTTGTGTTCTCCATGTTTCTATAATTCCCACTGTTGTGGGTGGATAATTGCTGAACTCATTGATGAAACCAGACCCTTTGAAACTTCGACAAAGTTCTGTTTCAGACAAGTTTCCATTATGCAACCTACAGGGTGGATGTGCAAATGTGGGATTCATCAAATGTGGTTTGTGTGCAAAAGTAATTTGCCTCAAACACTTGTTTGTATGCAGCCATTATTGTGAAGCCTTTCCAACTGGATGAAAGAGAGTGAGAGTGAGTGTGAGTGTAGGGGGTCGTGTTTGCATTGATTTTCGAATGTTATGTACATTTTGTTAAACCTATTATTTTGTTTATTATTACTACTATTGGTTTTATTGCTGCTACTACTTCCACATGTGTGATGCAGTTGTTTCTTCATTTTTCTGTTCTGATTTTATATTCTGTGAAACTACAAATGTACTCTCTAGCTTTATTACTTTCAAAGAAACGAAGCGAAACCAGTGCCAAAAGAAAATTTCTACAAACTACAAAAAGTCTTTTTACATGTCTAGAAAATATTCTCCAGTATAACAGGTTCATGCTTAAGCCATCAGTGCAGTTTAAACGCGAAATCTTTGGTATGCCGACTTAATGCTCTACCATCTCACCCGCGGAAGCTACAAGTGTTAATAATTCATAGATATGCTTTTCCTGTGCTCTGGTATTTCTGGACAACACTGTCTGTGTCGGTTAGCTCGGAGGTAAGATACTGTTCAGAAAGAGTAATGATTTCAATATTATTTGTGTACAAGTCAGTGCTGCAACTATACAGTGAGTAAATCCGTAGGCATTTTTGGCTGAACCCAACTTCAATGAAATGCTTCTGGATTGTAGATCAAATTGCGTTGCAAAATGTTGTACCAAGTTTTTGACTTTTGTATATCGCCTGGTGCCTGGGAGAGCAGAGTGTAGTGTAGTAATGTGAACTACCCAGAAGACAGGGTTGGGTTTCTGTGTGACAGGTAGAATGGCCACCAGAGTGCATTGGTGTTGTTACCAAGCCTTGTAGGATATAAGTAAGGGTGTGAATAGCATCAGATGTTGAGTGATTGCTATAAAGGATCTGGTCAGATGGCATTAAGAGTTTGAAAGGCATCTCTTTGTTGTTGCCGTGGTCTTCAGTCCAGAGACTAGTTTGATGCAGCTCTCCATGCTACTCTATCCTGTGCGAGCGTCTTCATCTCCCCGTACCTACGGCAACCTACATCCTTCTGAATCTGCTTAGTGTATTCATCTCTTGGTCTCCATCTACGATTTTTACCCTCCATGCTTCCCTCCAACACTAAATTGGTGATCCCTTGATGCCTCAGAACATGTACTATCAATTGATCCCTCCTTCTAGTCAAGTTGTGAAACAAATTTCTCTTCGCCCCAGTTCTATCAGTACCTCCGCATTAGTTATGTGATCTATCCATCTAATCTTCAGCATTCTTCTGTAGCACCACATTTCGAAAACTTCTATTCTCTTTTTGTCCAAACTATTTATCGTCCATGTTTCACTTCCATACAAATACTTTCAGAAACGACTTCCTGACACTTAAATCTATACCCGATGTTAACAAATTTCTCTTCTTCAGAAACGCTTTCCTTCCCATTGCCAGTCTACATTTTATATCCTCTCTACTTCGACCATCATCAGTTATTTTGCTCCCCAAATAGCAAAACTCCTTTACTACTTTAAGTGTCTCATTTCCTAATCTAATACCCTCAACATCACCCGACTTAATTCGACTACATTCCATTATCCTTGTTTTGCTTTTGTTGATGTTCATCTTATATCCTCCTTTTAAGACACTGTCCATTCCATTCAACTGCTCTTCCAAGTCCTTTGCTGTCTCTGACAGAATTACAATGTCATCAGCAAGCCTCAGTTTTTATTTCTTCTCCTTGAATTTTAATTCCTGCTCTGAATTATTCTTTTGTTTCCTTTACTGCTTGCTCAAATGGACAGATTGAATAACATCGGGGATAGGCTACAACCCTGTCTCACTCCCTTCCCAACCACTGCTCCCCTTTAATGCCCCTCGCCCTCGACTCTTATAATTGCCATTTGGTTTCTGTACAACTTGTATATATCCTTTCGCTCCCTGTATTTCACCCTTGCCTCCTTCAGAATTTGAAAGAGCTTATTCCAGTCAACATTGTCAAAAGCTTTCTCTATCTTCTAAGATAAGTTGTAGGGTCAGTATTGTGCCTCACATGTTCCAACATTTCTACGGAAACCAAACTGATCCTCCCCGAGGTCGGCTTCTACTAGTTTTTCCATTTGTCTGTAAAGAATTCCGTGTTAGTATTTTGCAGCTGTGACTTATTAAACTGGCAGTTTGGTAATTTTCACATCTCTCAACACCTTCTTTCTTTGTGACTGGAATTATTATGTTCTTCTTCAAGTCGGACGGTATTTTGCCTCCTGTCTCATACACATCTTGCTTACCAGATGGTAGAGTTTTGCTTATTCGCTCATGGCACGTATGTATGAACTGTGTGTGGATATTGAGGTACTCCCATGGTGAACAAAATCCTAGATTTGTTCTCAATACAACACAGGGATCAGCTTGCAGTCTATCCGTTTTACTTGTTTCAGTGTCCTATGGTAGCCAGTGCCTCTGTCAAAAATTGGCTGAAATTTTGATTGTCGTTGGATACTTTCAATTATATAGCCCACACAGAATTTTGAAGTTCAAACACTTTATTAACTCTTTACTGTTGTCTGAGCCACTGTTTATGGCCAATTCAGGTCTTGTACACCTCAGTTTGGTGCAGATACATAGTTACACACTACTTCTGGCAATAGTTATATAGTTGCAGTCAAAGCGCAGTAACCTGCGCCCCAGTATGACGGTTCATCTTTTTCAAGTGTGGTAACCAGTTGATCAACAAAAGACAACATAAATCGTAATGAAGAATTTCATACAAATTGAGGTGATGTTCGTTAGCCTGTATGTAATAACCATAATTAACCATATGTGCACAGCAATACTTTGTTTTCATCAGTCAACACATTCATTGCAAGTTATTGTTAAAGTTTGGCACAGTCACTGACCTCACACATAAACTCACCACAAAATGTTAATTAACTTCTGTCATTAAACAATTGTTGGAGGAAGTCTTGGATGCAAAAATTGAACCAAATGTGGTACATCTTTCAACTTGTAATCTGTACTACACCAAATGTGGCACATTTGTCCATATCAGCAAACTTCTCTGTTGGTAACTCACTGCAGACTGACTTCTTGTAGTGTTGTACTCTTGTTAAGAGTGGCTTAAGAATAAACTTACTTTGAAAACTACATAATGCTTTAAAAAGTGGCTAGGTTGGAATTTACTGTTGATGAAATACAAGAACCAATACAATTTAAAAAATGTTTGCCAATTACAAATTTGTAGAAATACTTCGACATTATCTTTCTTCTTCAATGCCAGTCCCTTATTTCCATGAATATAATTCATATTGAAAATTAATATAATTTGTAAGTAAGAGATTTCAGTAAAATTCAGGCAACTGAAGTGTGTAATTAAAATCCAGAATCTCGCAGTAGTTACAGCAGAATTTATGGTGAAAGGTGGCAGCCTCTCTGAACATCAACTTCAACTAAAATGGAAGATAATTAATTTCAGGGATAATAAAATGCATTAGTTGGCTGGTCAATCTGAGGGAGGGGACCAAATAGCGAGGTCATTGAGATCATCGGTCCCATCGGATTAGGGAAGGAAGTTGGCCATTACCTGAAGTGATTTAGGGAAGTCACAGAAAACCTAAACCGGGCTGGCCAGATGTGGGTATGGACGGACTGTTGTCCTCCAGAATGCGAGTGAAATGTGCTAACCACTGCGTCACCTTGCTCGGTGAATTTGTTGAAAGTTGTAATACTTTACTTTAGAGTGGTATAGGTTATTATATTGAATATGCATATTAGCTCATACAAAATCTGTGGAGTTCTGCTGTATGAATATTTTCAATTGACCATAATATCCAATTAATATGCTCTATAGCCAAACTAATTATGCTAATGGGTTCATAATACTCAAAAGATTGTTCCGAGTATAAAAGTTACACTAAACTACTGAACCTGAAAATAATTTGGTGCAAATTCGATGCATGTCCTGATCTCCTCCTCCTCCTCCTCCTCCCAGTCTGTTTTAGCAAAAAATGTATACTTTGTTTTAAAAATAGACTATATAGCCAGTGTCAGTCTGATTATTAGAGTAAGGTGTAAAAGTCTGAAGTAAATTAGTTAAGAACTTTGATCTTGTCTTTTCTGCAGTAGTGGTATAGCTCAGGCTTATTTATGGATTCACTTTTTTTTTTTTTTTTTTTTTTTACTGTATATATCATACATGACTACTTCTTGGAAATTTAATGAATTTGAAAAAAAAATATTCAACTTATTGGATTAGAGAAACAGAACACATGGGGGTACCCAACTTCCTAAGTTTCAGCTCTTACACTAACTCCGTCTCTAAACCAGCATGCAGGATATCAAGGTCCAGTTAACACAGTTATTCGCCAGCTTTTCCCAAGAGAGGTTGCAGTGGGTTTATGACACCCTTCCCAGCCAAATAATTGCTTGCATCCAGGGTGCAATGTGATATGGACCAGTGGGCTCATACTGCCAGGTTATTTGTTTATATGATCACTGAAATAACTCCACATGCCCTTTCAGCCCTGGGTGCTAGAGAGGCTAGTGGGTGAGAGCTGTGTGTGTTTGTGTGACATGACAGACAGACAAAAAAAAAAATTGTGACAAAGGGACAAGTTCACTGCAGCTTCAAGCATAATTTTAGGGTAAATATTAAGGAAGTGCATTTGTTTTAATAATAAATTATGAAGTTAACAAGTGAACCACTGGTGTAGTATAATCATACAAATTTTAAAATGAAAGCTGGTGATGTCAGTAACGACCCAACAAGCTGCTATTCCAATTAGAGGAGTCTAATAAACATTTATATCCAAATATGCCAGTACTATAAATCCCCAAGTTACATTTAGTGCAAAGGCAGTGAGATTTTCCTGGTATCTTTCCCTATCTGTAGTGGATGAGTACCCACTATTTACTACTTGTTACATTTAGATTGATTAGTTATGTTAATGGCCATTAATAAAAATTGTGTAAAACCATCGTGCAGCCACAAATATTACTCACTACAACATGAAAATAAGGCATTCCTACTAAGGGACAGAAGGCCAATTATTCTTCAATGTAATTCTACAGATGGAAAATCCAGTATTGGCCAAACAGATTTTCATCAAAATACACACGTACACCAACCAAACACTGGCTGTAAAAGGCCTTGACAGTCAGGAACTGAGGTCATGTATAGGGTATTTCAGAAGTGTTGGTTAGTATTCAGGGGTATGACGGGAATCATCATTTGAAACAAAAGAGTCAAGTAAACAAGTGCTCCAAAATGCATACCTTAAAAGTTATGAGCACGTCAGTTTGGAACCGCGTGACCGCTACGGTCGCAGGTTCGAATCCTGCCTCGGGCATGGATGTGTGTGATGTCCTTAGGTTAGTTAGGTTTAAGTAGTTCTAAGTTCTAGGGGACTGATGACCTCAGTAGTTAAGTCCCATAGTGCTCAGAGCCATTTGAACCATTTGAACTTGTTCATTACAAGAGTTGTGTTTCAAAGTAGTTAAGATGAACAAGTGGTAATAGCTCTTAGGGTATGTATTTTAGAGCACATATTTACTGGACTCTTTTTTCCTTGTTTTGGTACATACTACCACTTCCCAAAATATGGAAAGCAAATAGCTTGCAATAAGAGATTTGTTTTACAGTACTGAAGAATAAGAACTGCTCATAGTGCTTCAGGTACACATTTTAGAGCCCATGTTTACCTTTTTTCTGTGGAAGGTGTTCCAGCTCTCACTGGTGGCTATGGAGACCTAAAGTTGAGGGTCACCTCAGTGCTTCAGCTGCCGGTGTTGGGCATGCCACTGCTCAATGCCCAACTTGTTTTTCGGGTGGACTATCAGAGCCAGCAATGCCCACTTCTCAGGGAAGAACAGAAGTCGAACTGACAGTTGTGGGAAATGTGGAGAGATGTCACGGCTGTGAGAAACCCAAAGCTGCATTATCTCACCAACATGAATCATCCTATAGGGTTTCAAACAGTCAAAAGGCAGCCCCCTACAATTGCCATCCACACCCTAGCCAAGTGCTTCATGTCAGCAATGCAGAGGAGTGCTGTCTCCAACATCAACATCCTGACGCACCACCCAGTGCAAGCCTTGCAGATGTCACAAGCAATGCTAAAGGATGTGCCACACCAACCTATGGAGGAAGCGCACGCGCACGCACACTCTGCTGGTGCTGATTGACACCCTGCATGAGCTGGAGATGTGGTGCCTTCCTCAAGCAGCAATGGAGGCAGAGCAGGAGCCTCAGGGAACAAGATACCACTTATGTTACAGCTGTGTGATATGGCAGCATCCCCAACTTGATCACACTGCTCCTGGTTGAAAACCTATTGCAGCGGATGTCTGTGATGATAAGGACTGACGCGGAAGAAGCCAACTTGCCATCTGTCAACGGCTGTTGGATGAACTTACCCACATGCACAGTAACCTGGCTGTCAAAAACCATACCCCGTCTCAGATGTCACCCGTCACTCTTAAGCTCCACCTGCCTTTTTGTTCAATTGCAGTTCCCGTCAGTCACGTAAAGCCATTTTTGGACAGACTTCCTGTAACTCCCAAAGATGATGAGGATCGACCAAGGGCAGACCAGCTCTTCCTAAATTCAGGAGCAAATATCATGAGGCTGCAGTCTAGACTTAGAGGTCAAGGTGTCACCACCAACCAAACAAACAAACAAACAAACAAACCAGCCCTAGACACACCTACAATCTCAATACACTTGTGTAATGTTAGCGAGTGCAAAGCCTGTGTTTATTTTCAGCTATGTGCCAATGTGTTGTGTAACTGTGTAAGTGTAGCCATTACGTAGAGTGTGCAATTAACTGAACTTTGTTTCTATAAGACACACATCAGTACTACGAGGGGAGCAGTCAATAAGTAAGGCAACAATTAATTTTTCTTGGCCAATCCCAGTTGACAAACATGTGGAAATTATTGTGGGACATCGTGGAATATTCCTGCTTCAACGCCCACAGTTTAAGTTCTGTGGCATGATGCACAGCCTTCAAAATAGTGTATGTAACAGATGCATTCCAAGCAGAGAGCTGTCATTGAGTTTCTTTTGGCAAAAAAAAAAAAAAAAAAAAAAAAAAAAAAAAAAAACAGCCGTAGGTGCTTGCAGAATGTCTACGGAGACCTGGCAATGAACGAAACCTTGGTGAGTCATTGATTGAGGTGTCTGTTATCACACTAAGGTTGCAAAAACCTTTGTGCTGCCACTCACAGCTGTGACTCCTGCAATGCTGGAACGTGTGGACACACTCATTCAAGGTGATCCACAAATCACAAACATCTTGCCGCACAACTGGACATCTCTGTTGGTAGTGCTGACACCCTGATCCATTAGTTGTACTCAAAGCTGTGTGCCTTGCTGGCTTCCTCACCATCTAACAGGAGACCGTAAAGAACAGCGAAGGACCATCTGAGTGCAATTGCTTCATGTTATGAGGCTGATTGTGACGATTCTCTGTGAATATAGTCACAGTGGTTGAGACATGGACATCATCACTATGAACTACAAACAAAACGGCAATACATTGAGTTGCACCACACCACCTCTCCTTAGAAGAAAAAGTCCAAAGCCACACCCTTGGTCAGTAAAGTCATGGAGACTGTCTTCTGGGACTCCAAAGGGGTTATTCTGCTTGATGTCCTCCCTCACAGTGTAACAATCAACGCTGAAGTGTATTGTGTTACCCTCAGGTAAATGAAGGAATGACAACAGCGTGCTCATTGCCGTAAAAATGCAAAATGAATTACTTCTCCATGACAAAACATGGCTGGTCTCCTCTATCCTACAGCTTGGATCTCACATCTTCCATCTGTTTGGCCCCAATGAAGGGTGCACACTGGGCGAAGCAGTACATGGATGACAGGAAGGTTACTGTTGCAGCAACATGTGGCTTTGACATCTACGCATAGAGTAGGTACTGTGGGGCCACACATGCTCTCCCATCAAAAAGATTTTCTGTTGAAAAATAGGGTTTTGTAGTCAAAAAGAGTATTGAATAATATGGTGTATTGGAATCTTCAACACAACAAACCTGCTTTCCGAAAAACTGTATTGGATTACTTGTCAAATACCCCTTGCTATGATAGTATATAACATCAACATTGTAGAAATAGTACTGCAGAAAAGAGGAGTGTTGTTTGAATCACAAGTATACATGGTAGTTTCAGCAAATAATGCTAAACTTGTTTAAGAACAATTTAAGTGAAATTCAGTTCTGTTAGGAAGCAAATTGATGTATTGTTCAGTTAAGAATGACACTAATTTGGTACTGGGAATGTCTTGATATACAGACCGGATCTTCACCAACAAAATGCAGTTAGTCTACATTTGCTAATTATAAACAAAAGATGAACTGCGTCTGAAACATTTGTCACACACAACCTCAATCAAGCAGAAATGCGCCTAGTCTGTTTGAGGGAGCATTATTTGTGCTGTATTTTGTACTTTAACCAGCAAAGGTCTATTGGGCATTAATAACAACATATTACCTATTGAATACTAGTCCAGTAAGAATTTCTTCTCTAATCAAATAAATAAATAATTAAAAATGCAGAGAATTATTACTAATCACATAGTTCCTACTGAACACATTTTAAAGGACTTTGTTGCATGTTTCCATGTAATTCATGGTGAGATAAATGTTCCACAGCTTGCATTTTGTGATTGCTTACTAATATTTAAACAACTTATTGATAAGATTTACTGACAGTCTATCAAATGCTAGAATTGATGCTTTTAAATTAAGAAAAGCCCTAGAAAATAATTCAAATGACTGAGCAGTGCGCTATTGCATCCAGACGTTCTAGCAGATCCCACTATTAAATAAATGTAAGCTAGATGCAACATATACTATTACATACCCTGTTAACTGGTATCGTTGCAGTCATTTTACTACACACACACACACACACACACACACACACACACACACACACTCTCTCTCTCTCTCTCTCTCTCTCTCTCTAATGATTGAGGATATACTGTCACATAGAAGAAGGTGTAATTAGATGAATGACGAACACTAACTTCACTTAACGAAGGTTTATTCAGCACTTGCACATACAAGAGTGCGGAGTGAACTGCCTCCGGCCAGAGCACATACAGTATATATACAGCTACAGAACATTCCAGTACAACGATTCTTGACATTTGTGGATACTTCTAGAATGTACTCGAACTGAATATAGAAATTAAAATGTTTCAGTATCATAACCACTCCACCACAGTACTACTCATCTTCTTCTGGGACATTGCTCCCTCCTTAAGAGAATAGCGTCTCAGGGTTACATCATCCTAGTCCGGGAACAAGTTATCGGTCCTGCATACTCCGGCTCCCGATGACTGATTCTCGCCCTGGCGGTGATGATCTTAGAACTGCTTTTGCCGCTATGCTCTTCGTCACCTTTCTGCTTGTTGCCTATCGCTGGAGCTTTGAATTTACCCTGGGTTGAAAGATCCTTATAGGACTTCATTCCAAGGACGTGGACCATATTTCTTTGTCTTGTGTTGGGGTTGAAATCTTCAACTTCATAAGTAACATCAGACAACTGTCTTACAACCTTATAAGGTGCAAGGTAGTGCCTGAAGAGTTTCTCAGAGAGACTAACCTTCCGAACAGGAGTGAAGATCCAGACGAGGTCACCAGGCTGGTAGACAACAGGACAGTGGCTCACGTCATACCTTCGGTAATCGTTTTCTTGAGCATGCAGCATGTGGAGTCGAGCTTCCTCAGCTCTGGTTAACACTTGGCTATGATGTAGTTGTCATCCGCATCATCAGGATGTAATGGAAACACAGTGTCCATCATTGTCATTGCATCACGCCCATGCGTAAATCCTGTGGTGTCTTGTTCGGCAGTGTTGTAGCAAACGTCACGAAAGGTAGCACTTCATCCCAGTTGCTCTGCTCAACATTGACAAACATTGATAGCATGTCGGCCAAGGTCTTACTAAGGTGTTCAGTAAGCCCTTTAGCTTGCGGATGGTAAGCGGTCATCATGTGATGAGTAATGTTGCAGTGACAGTTTCTCTCTGTCACAAGATTCGATTGATAAAGTTTCCCTCAATCTGTAATTAACGACCTCAGGGCACTGCGTTTTCCACGATGAATCTGGCTACCACGGATGCTTCGGCTGTTTTCATGGCTTTTGTAATGGCATAGCATGTCATAATCAGTGCAAACAATAATCCATCTATTGCAACTATCAGATGTGGGAAATCGTCTGAGGTCAATCCCAACATGCTGGAAAGGCGTTTTGGCTGTTGGAATTGGTATGAGTCGGCCAGGTGGTTTCTGAGGAACTGCCTTTCTCCTCTGGCACTCTCGACAGTGCGACACTTAGTGACGGGCACTCCTAAATAAACCTGGCCAGAAAAATCTCTTGCAGATCCTATCGTATGTCTTAATAAATCCTTAATGTCCGGCCTCAGGTGTGTCATGGAATTTCTGTACAACATCTAAGCACATGTGTTTAGGAATCACTGATAGCCACCTCTTTCCAAACAAATCAGAGTTTTTCTTGCAAAGTAATCCATTAACTACCTTAAATTGTCCTTTCACATCCTCTGACCAATTTAAAGCAAGAATAATTTGAGATATCTTGATGTCCTTCTTCTGCTCAGCAGAGAGATTCTGGAGTGCAGCGAGACAGTCACTATCTTCATCAAAGTTTTGACGGTCTTGCACAGGTTTTCTTGAGCGACAGTCAGCATCTTGGTGTCTTCTTCCATTTTTGCACACTATGGTAGTATCATACTCTTGAAGACGTAGTGCCCACCTGGTGAGTCTTCGTGTTGAATCCTTAAGACTTGTCAGCCAACGAAGTGAATGATGGTCTGTAACAACTGTGAATGACCTTCCACTGAGATACTGTCGAAATTTGCACACGGCCCAGATCACATCAACACATTCTCTTTCCGTAGTTGAGCAGTTTGTCTCGGCTTTTGTAAGTGTCCTAGAAGCAAAGGCTATAACCTCCTCTTTTCCATCCGAAATCTGCACCAGAACAGTGAAGTGGCCTGGCTTTGATACAAAAGTCTTTGATAAAACGACGGTAATAAGAACATAATCCGAGGAAGCTTCTCACATCTCTAATACTTTTAGGAATAGGAAATTCCATCATAGATCTCCCCTTTTCTGGGTCTGGCTGCACACCTTTGTTTGATACAAGGTGTCCAAGTATTTTGATTTCTTTTGCTCCAAAGACACACTTTCTGGGATAAAGTTTTAGTCAGCCTTGTTGCAGACACTTAAGAATGGCCCTCAGTCTTTTTACGTGTTCATCAGAAGTGTCTGAAAACTCTATAATGTCATCTAAATAACAAAGACACATCATCCACCATCTGTTTAAAAGTTGCTGGTGCATTACACACACCAAAAGGCATTACCTTACACTCATACAGGACCTCAGGGGTGATGAATGCAGTCTTCTCACAATCAGCCTCACCTACTTCGATTTGCCAGTATCCCGAGTACATATCCATGTCTGAGAAAAACTTAGCCGGCCCCCCCCCCCCCCTACTTCGATTTGCCAGTATCCCGAGTACATATCCATGTCTGAGAAAAACTTAGCCCGCCGCCCCCCCCCCCCCCCCCTTCAGACAATCTAGTGTATTGTCAGTTTGTGGAAGAGGGTAACCGTCCTTTTTAGTTACCTTATTAAGCTTCCTGTAATAACACAAAAGTGCCAACTGCCATCCTTCCTGATGACCACGAGCTCTGCGAAGGCTGTATGATGTCATTCTTCCATCATTTTCACTACCTTGTCACGAATTATTCGACGTTCTGTTGCTGACACACGGTATGCTCTCTGGCTTATTAGTTGGTCTCCAAGGCTAATACGATGCTTCATCATCGATTTGTCTAATTTGCTCTTCACCTGTGGATTGAAGCATTCAGAGAACTCTGAGAATGGCAAGTAGCTTCTCCTGTTGTTCCTTAGTGAGATCTTGTCTCTTAGTGGTAGCGCTAATTTTGCCCACAGACTCTGCATGAGAGGTTTCTATCACACTCAGCATTTTCTACGCACATGTGTCTTGGAAGGATCTCGGCGATAGTTAACTATCCACAATTCGCCGAATCCATTCTTAAATGAGACGATAGAGGCTGGGATGACCAAGTTATTGTTCAGTGGTACGCTTCTCTTACATTCCACTACAAGATCCATGGGTTGATGCATGGCATGACACATGACAGTTACCTTTCTAGTGCTGACTGCAGGAATGACCACTTCATCCGGATGCGTATCTTCCTGTCCACAGTATCTCATCTCGTCTACCATTATCTTCGAGCGACCACAATCTATAATTGCCTGAGAAGCTTTCAAAAAGTCCCATCAGAGAATGGCATGACCACATTCTTTTGACAATGAATTCTAAGGGTTGTGTATGGCCACTTATACCACACGAATGACCCGCCTTCCTGTAGGTTTTACATATTTCCCATTAGCCACCTTCAGGTTGGTTGGTTGGTTGGTTGGTTTGGGGAAGGAGACCAGACAGCGTGGTCATCGGTCTCATCGGATTAGGGAAGGATGGGGAAGGAAGTCGGCCGTGCCCTTTCAGAGGAACCATCCCGGCATTTGCCTGGAGTGATTTAGGGAAATCACGGAAAACCTAAATCAGGATGGCCGGATGCGGGATTGAACCGTCGTCCTCCCGAATGCGAGTCCAGTGTCTAACCACTGCGCCACCTCGCTCGGTCTAGCCACCTTCAGCAGAGACGTTTTATTGTCGACGAATATGGTTTTCTGCAACTGGAGATGGTACTTGTCCGAAATGACTGAATACAATGCACCAGTGTCTACAAGAGCTTGGGCTGGTCGGCCATCCCTCAGGCTATCAACATAGTTTCGTATCATTTTTGTAGTGATCGGCGGCAAAGGATTTTTCTCTTCAGTGGTCTCACCTCCAAGGAAGGTTGCACCCTTTGGTTTTCCAGGTTGTGGCAGTTATGTGATCGGCTGGATGTTGTTAATGGCGATGGTGACCTACGTCATCCTGCACCCACATCTTCGTCGTTCCAGAATTGGCGTCGGCTAAGATCGGTCTGCTGTCTTCTGCCGCGGGCGTCACCAAATATCTGCCACCTTTCTTGACAACAGTGCACCGTATGTCCCAGTTGTCCGCAGTGGAACCACCACACTGGTTGGTTATCCTGGGTCCTTCAGACATCAGTCTTCCTTGGTGCCCAAACAGGAACGTAACTTCGCCTCTGTCTACATTTTCACCATTTTAAAGGGAAATGAAGGACGAGAGATTGGGTTCACTGTCTGTTCCACTTCCTCCCTTATGACCTCTTTAAGCGTCTGTTTTTTGCTCTCCATGCAATCCAAGTGCCTTTTGAACTTCCTCTCACTATCTGACGAAGAACACTTGTTAAATCAGTTCCTTCCTCCATCAGACATTGATACAACGTTTGGAAGCTGTTCAAACCTCTTGTGTGTAATTCTTTTTTGATGCACTGTCTCAATATAATAGCACGATTATGAAGTCTTCTGTCGAAACCACCTTCAGGAGTAGGGCTTGATACATTTCCTCAGCAACACCCTTCATATGGGCAACCTTATCTTCCTCCTCCATTCTAGGATCCACTATTTTACATGGCTCCGAGACGTCTTGAATGTAGGATGCTGTCGTTTCTCCTGGATGCTGTGTCCTGCACTTTATCTTCAGTCTTGCACTTCAGTATTCGCCGAAATACTTACGCATTTCCGCCTGGAATACTTCCCAGCTTGTGAACTTCTCCTCGTTATCGTACCATTGCTTGGCAGTGCCTTCCGAGTAGCAAAATATGTTAGCGAAACACACTGAGTGATCCTATTTGTTAAATTTGGCTATACACTCATACCACTTGTTTGGATCTTGACTGTCGTCGCCAGAGAACCTGGAAGGATGTCTCACGTGGTGGCACACAGATGCTGTCATCGTAACATCGTCATCTTTTGTCTCTAATAGACTGCGATCTGTTAAATATGACTTGAACTCTGGTTTCTCCCCATGTAAATGGTGGCTCTGTCGTAGCCTGAGGGGGGCCACTGTGTCGTCGATAATGTGTGCTATCCGAACCAGAACACATACAGTATATATACAGCTACAGAACATTCCAGTACAATAATTCTTGACATTTGTGGATACTTCTAGAATGTACTCAGACTGAATATAGAAATTAAAATTGTACAGTCCAGGTGAGTTCTGAACTCACGACCCTCCATTCAACAATTTAGTATCTTAACCACTACACCACAGTGCTACTCAGCTTCTTCTGCGACGATGTTAACTTATTTCTCAACACATTGCCAGATGGAATCAGTTTTGAAACGTGCAAGATGCATGCTTATCCTGTGATACAGGAACTCCGGGATTATAGACTTATCAGTAAGGATTGAAGGTCGTTTGTGCCTCTGAATGACCATGATCTGCCTGTGCGTAACTGTCACAATAATAATTATTTTTGAATAATCTTGAGAGATGACTGCCCTAGAACTACAATCCATCTTTATCAGCAATTTCTTCAACAATGTACCAACAGTGTAATTTACTCTTTCAATCCAACCCTCGGTGTGACATTTGCATGCAAAAATTTCAATACTAAGAACAGGATTAATTTTAAATGCTACCCACTGTGATTTATCATGTGATCTGTTTTGTATGCCTTCTGTGACGTCAATGACTTTTCATGCAGCAAGTCACACATACTAACATATACAAACCCTTCTCCATCTTGTTTATTTGTGGATAATGACCATTATGGATATTCAGGAAAAATGACTTAGCAGTGAGATTGTATTCAAGCAATAATGTTAAGTATTAATTATCATTATAATGTTCTTAATACTCCTATTGATTTGTCTTGTGTCCATACAATCTGTTTTACACGAAGTCATTTTAAAAGCTTGCTTGCCGGTAACATCTGTTACTGTGTCTGCAAATGAAACAAACATTGCTATGTCTTCTGATGCCACAACTAGTACTACATATTTGTGACACTTAGATGGTCATCATGAACTATCTTTGGAAGCTCCTCTGCTCTGGGGGAGGGAGGGGGGGGGGAGGAGGATTTGATTGTTACGTCCTAAAGGAATGCACGCAGCAACTCTTACGTACACATGTACATAGCTGCCACCATCTGTGAACCACTCAGCAGGTACTTGCATCAGTAAAGGTGGATGCCCATCACAAAATGCCTAAACATCTGGGTCACTGGTTGCCTGCACATGGTAAACTGTTAGCGAAACAGCTATTTTATATCTGGATTAGCTGACGGATTGGACAAAATCTTATCCTTTCTTGACTTGTCATGATGAATGTGTAAATAATCAGGCTAGAGCAGCGGACAGCGATGGTGGGTTGGCACAGTGCACATTGTAACCTGTATTTGGAAATAAATAATTGAAAATCAATCAGTATTCACGTATTTCTGTTGTCCATAGACCCATGGGAAATCTGTTTGCAGACCAGGTCTGGAGGATAATGCCTGTCTGTGAAGGCCCTTAGACCTTCAGCATACTGGGTAAGGGAGTTTTTGTCACTGATGATATGCCATCCCCAGGCAGCCAGGCTATATGGGACGGATTTTTGGTGCAGGAGAGATGGCAGCTGTTGAAATGCATTAACTGTTGGTGGGTTCAACGTTGACAGAGGTGTTGGATGGAGCCATCAGAGAGGTGGTGGTCAACCTCCAAGAAGGTGGCAAGCAAAGTTAAGGAGGACCATGTGAAATGGATGAGAAAAGGTGTTGAGACTGTGGAGGAATGAGGTAGGGTGTGTTGGCCCCAAGTCCATATCATGAAGACAAGGGGTTTTGGGAGACTAGATAGGTTTCCTCTATATTGTCCACGAACAGGTTGACATACGACGTTTCACAATCCGAACCGTCTGGATCCTCCTGTCCACCCCAGCTTTTCTGAACTGCGCAGATGGGAGCTATCCTTACAATACAGTCTCTGCTCCAAAACTCATCCTGGCCTGAACCTACAGTAAGACTCTCCCCACACCCTCCATCGAAATGTTTCTGCTCTGCCCCCTGGGTGACTTAACAAGCTGCCACACAATGGAAGTTCACTAGCTGGAAATGGGTGATGTTTTCCTCAATTATAACCAGGCATATTCTTCCAGACTCAGTGTTTGAATTTAACAGGTTGACAATTGATATTGTAACTCAATTCAGTACATCAGAAATATATGTAAAAAGATGAGACTGTGTTGTAAGTGGCACAAGGAAAGGTGGTGGCTGGGTGCCCCTTCATCATGTTTTGGCTCATTCTGTAGCACTTTTCACTGTCTTGGTCTTCCATTACCACTGCAACCTAGCAGTAGCTATCATAATTGTGCCGTGAAGCTAAATGTTGCAAGTTGTGGATTACATCAGCTTTCTCTCTCTCATCTCTCCTCTCCTCTCCACAGCAGCCGTGATGTGAACCATCTGTCTTTTGTGCCACTTTTAACTTGTTCAGTCACATCAAATGTCAATAGGAAGAAAACCGGATCATGTCAAGAACTGAGAATTGAGGTAAACTTTACTATGAAGAAATCCATTGGTCTTACAAGTTTTGATAGGGGCTACAAATTTATGGTGTAGAATCATGAAAAATGTAAAATTGGAGAATATAAAATCGAAGTTCTGCTGTATACATTGCTTCAACCTATCCCTTTCCTTTCTAAATTTTCTAACTTATCTGCCTGCTTCGGGAATCTAACATTTCACACACTGACCCATAGACTGTCAGTCTCCTTTTCCTGGTGACATCCTCCCGAATAGTCCCCATTCAGAGATACAAATGGGGGACTATTTTACCCAAGAGGATGTTATCCTTTAACCATACACTAGAGAAGAATGCCCTTTGGATAAATAACAGGTATAATTTCCTCTTACTTGCAGTTGTCTGAAGTACCAGCACAGCAGCGCCATGTTGGCTGACATTGCAAGGTCAGTTCAGTCAATCATCCAGACAGGAAGCTAGGTAGGTATTTAAGTTACACAGTTAAAATTATTCTCAACCACTAACAGTTCATCTGCATTCACTATAGAGAATCCAACAATTCTGCTTTTTTGTTCAATACCTTCAGTAGCTAGAATTACGTCCCGCGATGGGGCCATGCTGTTAGCTCTGTAAACCTTGGTTGTGATGTAGAATTGCCATTTTGAAAATTTAGCTACTTGCTGATGTAATATTTTTCTTTTGGCCTTCTTGCTACTGAAACAAGATTGTCCATCCTTAAGTCCATTTTTGCCATGTCTTCCAGTTATTATTGAGGGCAAAAGACTCATTAAGAAAGGTAATCACTACCATCACAGACTATCACTGTTTCAAAGGGCTCTTCTAGAAGCTGTACTTTTTGTTCTTCCAGCTTCAATGCTTTGTGCTCTGTCACTGTTTTTGCTTTTTACTGTTTCATGTGAAACTTATACTTCTCTTATTTGATCACTGGAACTTCACTCGTGTACAAATGCTATCTTGTATCTTCTATTGGTCTCGTCTTGGGTCTACTGGGGAGGGGAGGGGGGCAGGGGAAAAAGAGAGAGAGAGAGAGAGAGAGAGAGAGAGAGAGAGAGAGAGAGAGAGAGAGAGAGACTGATTACCAGAGGCATTACCAGACTATCACAAAGGTTTATGGAAGACATAGAAGCAGATCATCCTGGGATCTAAGTTTCCTGCAGCCTGTCAACTGATCAGAATGTGTGTCAAGAACTCGGCATCTTTTCAGAATATTTACTCATTTTGAATCTTTGTTTGCATTCCCCATTTCATTCTTTCACTTGCTTTAGTTTCCTTTGTCTACAGCCGGCCGAAGTGGCCGTGCGGTTAAAGGCGCTGCAGACTGGAGCCGCAAGACCGCTACGGTCACAGGTTCGAATCCTGTCTCGGGCATGGATGTTTGTGATGTCCTTAGGTTAGTTAGGTTTAACTAGTTCTAAGTTCTAGGGGACTAATGACCTCAGCAGTTGAGTCCCATAGTGCTCAGAGCCATTTGAACCTTTGTCTACACTTCTCTGAAACACCCCACAACTTCTGAGCTTCCTTATCTATAAACAGAACACACAACTGTAAATAATTTTCATAGACACAGCAGCATAAAACAAATTCATCTATTTCAATGTTAATTGGAATGAGACTTATTTTTAAATTTTCCCCCATCCCAGATATTTGGCAACTTGTCTATTACTTTTCTCAGTTGAACAACATAAGAGTGCAAGACAACTGTAGGAAAAATACTCTGCTTGTTACTGATGTCATTTAGGCGAAGGTTTCTGCTGAACAATTGACAACAGCAGATGATAAAAATGGAGAGTGCAAATGACTACAAAAACATGGAAATTTAGGAAAGATGTGAACACTATAGATGTAAGCAATTTAGGTTTAAGCGTCTTATTAAAAAGTGGTATTATTTTGCAGCTTATCACAGATCATGAACTGTAGATTTACTTTCATTGAAGTTGGCAGATGTGGGGGGAAAAATGACAGAGGTACTTTTTCTGGAATGATGGAGGCTCTTGGACCCCAGAAGAGATCCATCCAAGTCTGTGGCCGAAGAACTACCCAAGGGGGAGGTGTGTGTGTGTGTGTGTGTGTGTGTGTGTGTGTGTGTGTGTGTTGAGAAAGAATGCTGGCAAGAGGACATGGAGGGGAGATGGAAGTCACAGTGGAGAGAAGTGAGGCAGAGCCCGACCAGTAAACCCACTTGAAGGCGGGCAGGAGACAACACAAAGCCACAAAAAGAATAGAGTAGGAGGGGCGAGCAGATGAGGAGTGGATAGTGATGGCACAGGAAACCAGGAGCTAGGACCACCAAATCTAAAGGAGAGGGATCCCAGCATCAACCAGGAGACTATCAACAAGGGTACTGTTAAATGCACCAGTGGCTAAAGAGACTACAATGGTGACCCCGGTCCAAGAGCAGCAGCATGGAAGGGACAGCTGGTCATGAACTTAACAACTATAGTCCGGTTGAGACAGAACTGATGCCCAGTAAAAGCGGAGAAGGGTCAAACGATCCATGCCACGAGAGGTGTGGGCAAGGAGGTGAACAACAAGGTGTCTGGCATTGAGGCAGGGCTTTGGCTCAGGATGGACAGTAGCTTGGTGACAGAAATGCACTTGAGGGCAAAGAACAGAAAATTGCACAAGAGTGTATGTGGATGCGTGCTGGATGGCTCTGTGGAGCTGTCGTTCCACAGAGGTCATGGTGTGGGAGCTAATCCAAAATTAGAAAGCATCCATATACAGAACAGGGATGACGGATGGTCCACTGGAGGCCCATTAGTAGCAATTACAGAAAGGGCACTTAATACAGAGCCCCATGAAATGACTTTCTCCTAGGTCTGCTGAGAGCTGAAAACTGTGCCAACCCAGACAGTGAACGACTGGTGGGACAGGAAATGGCGAATAAAAATTGGGAGGCAGCCCCTGAAGACCTCACTAATGGTATGTATAGAGGATGTGATGATGCCAAGGTGTGTTGTAGGCCTTTTGAAGATAGAAGAATATTGTGACAAGACAGTGGCATTGAAAAATGGCCTGCCAAACAGTGGTTTCCAATTGAAGCAGATGATCAATCTGAGACTGTCCCTCCCAAAAGCAGCACTGGTAATAAGATAAAAGGTTCCGAGATTCAAGGACCCAACTGAACTGACAAGCTACCATCCCTTCTAGTAACTTGCAGGGACCAGTGGTCAGGCTGACTGGCCAGTAACTATCACGGAACGATGGAACCTTGCCAGACATACTGTCTCTCCATTGAAAGGGCAAAATTGTCTTGGAGCCAAATATGATTAAACACCTGGAGGAGATACAATCATTGTGGAGAAGTGAGGTGTTGAAACAACTAGTTATGGGTGGAATCAGGGCCAGGGGTTGAATCGTGGGAAGAAGAGAGGGCCAGAAGAATCTTCCATTCAGTACAAGGTTCATTGTAGGATTCCACCTGACAAGGGGTAAAACGTAAGTGGGAAGTTTCAGCCCGCTGTTTCCAGAGAAGGAAGGCAGCTGGATAGGAAGCTGACAGTGATGCCATCACAAAATGGGTTGCGAGGTGTTCCATGAGAACTGATGGATCTCTACAAAGGCCACCAGCAAGGGTAAGGCCACGAATGGAAGACTGCCACTGACAACCTTGGAGGGTGAGGAGTAGCCCACACGTGACAGAGGGACAGAAGAATCTATAGAGGAGACGAAGTGTTCCCAACACACATTTGCTCTGTCTGATTTAGTTACTGGCTTTGGAACATAGAAGTTTAAGGGTAATAAAACTGGCAGACGACATGTGACACTTCAGATTTTGCAAGGCGTGACAACAATTGTTGATAGCAGAGGCAATTGCCATGTTCCCCCACCGGGCTGTCTGACTGCGAATGGGTCCCATCAAGTGGGCAGCAGTGCAAATTACCATATTGGGCACATCACATATGACTTCATCAATACAACCTGACAGGTGGAAACAACTTGAGAGGTATATAGAGACCAATCAGCATGAAGGGAAGCCCAGAGGGATAACCTGGTCACCAGGAGGCAGGAAGGGTACAAGAGAATCAACAGGAAGTGGTGACTATCACAGGTCATCATGTGGCAACCAGTGTAAGGAAGGAGAGGGGAAGAGAGTTAAAGAGCAATGGCAGAAAAACTGCCATATGCAGCACTAAAATGAGTAGGGAAAATGTCATTATGAAGGCACAGACCATGGTCTGCAAGAAACTGGTCAATGAGGAGCCTCCAACAAGATGAAAAACACTGTCTCACAGAGGATGATGGGCATTAAAATCTTGAAGGGCGAGAAAGTGTGGGGATATTTGCTGAAGGAGGGCAGTTACAGCTGCAGATGAAGGTGGACTGTCAGAAGGAAGACTGACAGCAGAGTCCAAGTGGAACAGAATGGCAATCGTTTCTAATGGTGTACGGAGACAGATCCATATAATAACAATATCTGTATGGACCAGTGTGCAGACCCCAGTGGAAGCCCTCAAAAGCCGACTCTGTTCCAACAAAGCACAGACCCCATGAAGGGTAGAAGTGATTGAGCACCAGTAAAATGAGATTCTGGTAGACAGACAAGCTGCCAAGAAACGGCAATAAGGGATTGCAACACTGGGAATTGATGGTAGTATCCATTACAGTTCCACTGGAGAATCACTGAGCAGGTATCCAAATGGGAGGTGAATGGGCTAGAGACAATCATGCCACTGGGTCACCATCCTTTACCAATGATGACAGTGTGACATCTTTAAGTAAGATGTCAGACTCAAGTTGTGAGGCGGGGGTGGCACATCTGAGTGCAATACTACTTCTCCTCCTCCTCTTTCATAGGTTGAGGAAAGCAGGACGCAAAGGGAGAGCAGGCTTCTGTTAGATCTGGGACCAAAAGAACGGGCGGCCTTGAGGTGCACAGACTGTGTCCTGTGGTTGAGTGAGTAGTTGTAGCAAGCATCCAGCCAGAGAGCTGCAGGGGGGGGGGGGGGGGGTTGTCAGGTGTCCTGAGAAAGAGCTCAATCACCGACAGGCACTGAAGGAGTGCAGTTCTATGGCCGGGGAGGGGGAGAGGCGAGGGGGATGGGAATGGGGTAAGGCAGAGGGAGGAGGTGAAAGCATGAAACACAGGCGAAAGTAGAAGTCATCAACACAGCATTAGGTCTGTCAAATTTCTAACGAGCCTCAGTGTAAGAAATGCTCGTGGGACTTGTCTGCTGTACATCAGGAAGACACAAGAACCAGAAGCACCTCATGGGTGGTGGGACGTACAGCTTCACACCACACTAGTAACACCTAAGGTGCTGTTATTGTGGTTTTCCTTATGACCTTTCTGCACACACCAAGCAAAATGAACACCCCATCATTTCAGGTTTGCCCAGAGTTCATCAGTTCAAAGCATGAGGTCACTATGAACAGTAACTCCACGTACCATATTCAAAGACTGGTGAGGTGTAATGGTCACCAAGACATGGCCAAGATGATCACAAGCACAAAGAGCTGCAGACTGGGCAGCAGAAGAAATTTTAATCAACAGGGAACCCAATTACATCTTACCAAGAGACTGCACTTCACCAAACTTGTCTTTGATATTTTCCGCAAAAAAATAACAGTTTTCTGGCAGTGAATGTGCCCTCATCCATCCTAGTACAGACCAGTGAGTGGGGAAAGTGTTTCACGCCAAACCAGTGAGCCTGGCCCCCCTCCTAGGGTGTAGCCAGGGAAGGGAAGGCCACAAGGTCATAAGAAGCAGTGTTCATGACCCATTACCAATTGAGATGACAGTAGGACATGCTTGAAGTTCAAAGCATCCACCCTGTTACCACTCACTCTGATCAGATGCTCTCCCCAAGGGCACCACCCAGCCACAGCAAGAGCCATCTGACATGGCAGCTGTTCCTGTGAGGTCTGATGCTCCAGAATGATAAGCAACCATTCATAGGCATAAATGAGGTGGTGACAGCTCAGGTAACAGAAATGTGATCCATGTGTTGTCAGGGGGCCCATCCAGATGGGTACAAACAGTTCCACCACATGCACTGGCTACACACGCTAGTGACCTAGTGGGGTTGAGGGGACTATGGCATAGAAGGAAAAGTGGTAGGAAGGGGTGAGATCAATCAACACTGTGGACACTAGGGAGGGAGTTCTTTCCCAAACAGCTCATACTAGGGATAGAGTTTGGAAGTGGAGGTCAAACCATGAGAGGGAACAAACATGCCAAAAAGGCAAGGGGAACAAAGCTGCAAGGAATACGGGAAACCCAGTGGATAACCAGTTCGATGTAAATAAGCATACCGAGACAGGGGAAGGAGTAAGGACAGGGAGGGAGAGGCACAAGGAAGGGAATGCAGCCCAGGAAGAATTGGCTGCGATAGTTCAGGGCCCTATATGCGCCATGCAGCAACTCTTCAAAGAACTGTGAGCCCCACGAGGGTAGCAGATACCCACAGCATGGTTGGACTGAACCTGTTAGTGTCTGCTACAATGTAAGTGCCCCAGGATGCACCCTGGATGTTTGCCTCCTGACAGTTGACCTCTGTTTGAATGGTCAAGTCATGTCAGGTTGGATCCTGCATCTAGATTAAATGTAGCCTTACAATAAAGCTGCACACCTTCACCAAAAGTAAAGGGCTGGTGTTGCCCCTTGCTTTCAGCTGTTTGCAATACCAACAGAGCAAGATCACATTCACTATTGTTACGAAGTCAGAACAGTCAATCATCCAGACTGTTTCCCTCTTCAGGAACCACAAGTTCAGTCTGATTCTTCACAGATACCCCTCTTACCTTAAGGTACATCCACCTGTAAAATAGCAGACATCAGTATACAGGCATGCAGAGTTTTAGGAAAATTAACACTGTCAGTTGGAACAGTTGCGCACAGTGTATATGCAATAGTATGAGATTCAGTATCCTGACAAATGCAGTCAAATGTTACGGCATTTGAAGTCAGTAGTACAGTACACAACATGACCTCACGTGGTAGAGAATGGGCTTTGTATAAGGCAGTCAGCTGTGTGGTGCTAGTATGTCTGTACATATCTTTCCTGCTAATAGAAACCAGACAGCATTAGTGACAATGCGTATATTATAGGGACAGAATAAAAAATCTGGGCGAAGAAGGAAATTATCTGAGGCATCAAAACAGATACTTTCAGGCACAGGAAGGAGGAACACAAACCATTACTTTTCTCAATTTGTTGCTAAATTATAGTCGCCAGTATCTGCCAGATGTGTACGACAAATCTTATGCAAGGAATGACTGTAGAAACCACCTCTAACACCCAAACACTTTGGAGTTTGACAAACTGCCTATTGGCTTCTGTCTCGGGTTCTTCGGCCGATGTTCATCTAATGATTTTTCTGACGTTTCGCCAGCACGAGTGGCTGGCATTGTCAAAGCTTCACCCTCCATTGCCGGTGGTGAACTGGAGGCGAGCTCGCGGCCGCAGACTATATGTACCTGGCGCGCCAACGTCCGAGGGCTTCTCCGCGGTCATTTCCGGTGCGGTTCTCCTCTTGCTACCTGCGACGGTTGTTCGCTGCAGTACGGGAAGCCAGGATCCGCAGCGAACGACCGTCGCAGGTAGCAAGAGGAGAACCGCACCGGAAATGACCGCGGAGAAGCCCTCGGACGTTGGCGCGCCAGGTACATATAGTCTGCGGCCGCGAGCTCGCCTCCAGTTCACCACCGGCAATGGAGGGTGAAGCTTTGACAATGCCAGCCACTCGTGCTGGCGAAACGCCAGAAAAATCATTAGATGAACGTCGGCCGAAGAACCCGAGACAGAAGCCAATAGGCAGTTTGTCAACAAGTGGCCACTAAAGCCTTAACAATTTTGTACTTTGGAGTTTGTTGAAAAACATGTTTCATGGACTTGAGAAGGATAAAGTGATGAGTAGTTTAATTTAGATGGTCTGGTTTGATTTCAGTATTACTGTCATGATCTGAGAACAGAGCAGCAGGGAAAATGAGCAGATATTTAGGTGGTGGAAGTGTTATGATTTGGGCACTGTTCTGCTAAGAGTAAATGACCCATTGCTTGAGTGAATACTACAATAAACTCCAGCATGTATACTAAGTTGCTAGAGACAGAATAGATTACAAATTATGATGTCCGTGTTGGCTGAAGTCTAATGTTGCAAGGAGATAATGGATTTGTGCTGGTTTCTGCACAACAGAAGAGTGCTTTGAAGAGAAAAATGTTGATATTGATGCCTTGCATGGCCTGCACATGGCTGGGATCTGAACCATGTGGAAAACTTTTGGAGAATATGCACGAGGTCCGTTTCACAATGGAAGGCAATGTGAGGCCATATGTGAGTTGAAAAGAGCAATAAAAGAGCACGAAATTCACTGCAACAACTACAAACCCTAGCTAAATCAATTCCGAAGTTTTGAGGTAATTAGGAAGAACAGAGGTTGGACAAAGTACTATCAATGCAATAACACAGCAGAACAGTGAGCGCTTTTATACCAATTTCCATCCAGGAAATCTAACACATTTTATTATTCATGATATGAAAGAAACGAATTCCAACATGACTTTTGTGTCTTACCTGTATCTACTACTTTCATAATAAATTCAATACACCTATGCTTCTCAGGTATATTACTTTCGTAGGAACCCTGCCTTTACACAGATTTCTGCAACTATGAGGCACACAAGCAACCCCACCACAGCAAAGTCCATAGTTCATGAGGAATCTCATGTCAGTAGGACGTAATGTAGTAGTTATGTGAAGGGTCCCACTTTTTGTTTAACATTCTGTTAAGAAAAGAATCACTAAGGTGACTACCAAGTTTCCAAAAATACATACATTTTTGCATGCATTTTCAGTATTTTCCTCTAAATGACATGGTTTTCAGTAGGCATAAGAGTTTTAATAAGTAAATCCATTGCAAGAATGAGTACAGAGTGCTGTTAACAACTGGTATCAAATGTATCTACTTTGCTCTTTAAAATTTGATGCAAACAGCACTCTGCAGAGAATTACAAGGATTTCCCATCCATGTCCCAATTGCATCTCCAGTAACTTGCAAATTAAAGCAATTTCAACTTTAATTGCAGATTTACTAGTGATTAAACTATGGCAAATGTAATGCACCTGAACTTGGCACTAGATGTCTCTCTGAACAATGGCTGTTTACGTGAGGCTTGAGCAAATGGGACTGCAATACTACCTGCTAAATCTCATGTTAGTGTGAGTGGACAGCATCCATTGTGTTTTCCAGAAACTGCCTCCCCTGGCACCAACAGTGATTGTCACTGTTATGATGAGGGGGAAAATGTCAGCCTTTGAGGCATCAGAGTGGGTCAGTAATTGCACAAGCTTACTCCATAGGCTTCCCTATCACCATGCCTGGTGTTCCAGCAACTGATACAGCCTCAAAACATGGTAACCCCACCTCTGAGAATGTGGGCACCTAACTGGCATTCTTGATGGGGCTGATACCTGAAAGAAGACTTATTACAATTTATCTAAATAGTACTGACTAATTGAGTCAATAGCCAATAGTCAACCCACTGAAGAATTGTTTCCGTTGTAATAAGTTTCTTTATCAATGCTTCGTCTACCATGATAAGTTGTATGTTCATGCGTCCTTTAACTTTGGAGTAGCAATTGATGAAACAAATATTTATTTTTGGAAGTTATTTATTCAAATGACAAAAATGACTTATTACTGGCCACAAAGAATGCAAATTACTTCTGATATGATTGAACCCCTTCATATTCTAACAAACAATTACTAAACACTTGATGATGGATGAAACGAAATATCTAATTTTTGCTTGCAAGGACACACATTGTAAGACAGGTGGGTTACTGAATAATATTGCCTTTACAAATGAACACTGATCTGATGAACTGGTACCAGTCTCCCAAGTTACAGTGATACACAAAAGACATGTATTTCTTAATTTAAAAGCTTTTACCTCAGGAACAGTTCATTCTCTCCTTGCCATACTACTGCTGAACAGACTGTCTGCCTGAAGTTTAAGCACCTATGGTCAGGAGGGGGGACACAAATTGGAAATTCCAAAATTATATATAATACTTACATAGATTTTATTGAACACAACAAATACACCTTTAAAACAAAGTGTGTAAGTAGAAATATAATGGTTTCCATTATAGTAAATAAAAAATACTTGCAGACACTGCAAGGCATCACCATCTCTCTCTCTCTCTCTCTCACACACACACACACACACACACACACACACACACACACACACACAGAGTCAGCTGGTGTCATGTTCCACAGATCTTCTATACCACAGCACAAAGCAAAATTTAGTAACGGTATTTTGTTGAATAGTCTTTTGGTGACACTACAAGACCTCTCCCTTTCCTTGCACCACGATACACTGTTTCTATTATATCAATCATCTCCTGCTTATCTTCCAGTGGCCAATTTATTTTATTGTTGTTACCAGTGCCCAGATCAATCATTATATGTTTGTTCCGGAAGAAGAACATTACTGTACATGGATCATACAGTTCATACCTGCAAAAAAGAACAGGAGATCTCAGTTTGTCCACATCCTTTTACTTTTATCATGGAAATCAAGTTATCAGATGTACTATAAAATGTATTGGTTATTATTAAATTACCATTTGTAGTAATGTAATTCGTAAGTTCCACTGTCCTGGTGATAAGTAACAATGCCTGTTATAAGGTCAGCAGATAAAAATCTATTTAAAATGTGAATCATGGAAGGTGCTGAAACTTAAGCTTTCTGAGACTCACCATGTTGATAGAAAATGCCTTTGAGTACCTTATGACTTGTTTCATTTCCAAATAAGGCTGACATTCTATTTTTCTTTGTTTTTCACTACTAAATTGTGTGTGAATAATAATAATAAAGTTGTGGCCGCCACTGCACAATGAAGGGTCTGCATTGTGCTACCACTGTGTTCAAATCTGTACTCCACAACGGCACTTTGTATGTTGCTGCACTCCACTGAGTCCCGTACTGCTTTAGTCTGCTATCTATGTCTTTGCTGGGCCACTACTTGCATAATGAACAGTTTTCAGATAGCAAAGTATATGACAGTTGATGTAAGAATGTGTGGTTTGAGGGTGAATACATTTTGCCTCTTTACATAAAATGCAAACCAGATAAGTATGGCATCAATTTGTGTGTGATGCTTCAACCAGATATGTACTAGAGGAGGAGGAGGAGGAGAATGCTGAAAGAAGCGGCACAGGAGTCAGGTGTTACGGTACTTTAGAGCAGACTACTGGTGAACTATTATACATCACCTGCAGGGTTTGAGTATCAGAGCACAAGACATAGGCACTTGCTTCCCAAACAGAAAAGCTCTTTCTATGTACAGTTGTAAAGCCAAGAATAAAAAAAAGACAGTTTTCAGATGGGAACATCTGCCCTGTTTAAAACAGAGAGGAACATAGGATGTTTTATATTTTCAACATGCCACACTGCTTGCAGAACAGAGGAAACTATCAACTCACAAGGAGACTGGGGAAGGGCATGCGGCACTGACTAAATCAAAGAAGTCACAAAACGTGAGTGTATAAATGAGACCAAATGACTGCTTATTATCCTTTCATAAGGATGCAGTTCAAACAATGGAAAATATTAATCTTTTACTTGTTTACAGTGAGCATAAAAAATGTGTTTGTATCTTGAATGGAATATTATCAAAAGAAAATTGTACCTCTCCTGTTTGACACACTTGAGATAATTCTTTTGCATAAAGAGACAATATGTGCAGAAATTCTCTCCCAGGTCTTGGATCAAGCAAATTTAATGACTGACATTTTTCTGAGAAGATTCCACCAACAGAGAAACAAAACTGCACTCGGCATGTGTTTGCAAAGTGTGTGTTGATGCCAGTACGAACCAGAAGATGGAAAAAATATTTTGGTGGTGCCCAAATTGTGATGTTGCTCTTAGTATGCCCGAGTTTAATAGATGTCAATGTTCCAAATGGAACATCAAACAATTGTGGTATTCATAGTTAAAAAGCTTGACTTTTGGGGGGGAAAAAAATAGGGCGGTCAAGCTGCCCCATCCAGGATGACTGAAACCAGTCTCAAATGCGTAACCATCATTTATCGTAGCACAAAATAAAGTATGATATAAAATGTTACTCATATGCTGACCTTTTTTCTTTCTGTGGCTATGTAAAAAAATCATGTTTACTGTACCTCTCTCAAGTCTACCTGGGCTGCAGTGTTAGGGCAATGTAACCTCTGAGGAAAGACTTGAGAAATACAATTTTGTTTATGGGCTCAATGTCTCAGTTACATGGTGAACACTTTACCTTTGTTTCATTCCATTAAATATAATGCAGAAGATTTTGATACAGGAAGTTCCCAATTATCTGGGTTAATGGGGACCCAAGGCAGCTTGGATAACTGAAAACACAAATAACCAAAACTATTCATTTTTACCGGAAACTGCTTTTAACTATATTTATAAAACATGCTACATGTCACATCTGGAAGCCCACTCGAATTAGGTATGCATTACTTGCTTGTCATTATGCAACTGATCAATTCTTTCCAGTATCTCAGTGTGCATGATAATGAGTTCCTCAATCACCTTGTTTATATCCTCCTCTATCTAACCCACTTCATCACTTACCTACTTAAATTCTGGTTTGTAGGCATCACTATTTAAGTACTCAGATACATTTCTCATCTACATGTTCACAACCAGAAATTTGTTTCACAATATCAGTCAGAGGAGCAACATCAGACTCCTCACTACAACCTTGACGTTAAATTTTAAGAACAACTATTCACAATTTTAAGAACTGCTGTACCATCTGTTTACTCCCTGTTATCTACACAGTTTTAACTAAAGTCGCGACAAATTGCGTCTATGCTCATTTAGAAGATGCACAACCCATTTAACAAGCCGGATTCCCCTGTGTATCACAATTAACCGTAGTGTAAAGTAATTAGAAGAGCCAGTTAACATGAAATGCCACTATCCACAGCTTTTACAGATTTTGAAAGACTTGATTTGAACTGTGAGTTATTCGTATCATGGCATATTGCTGTGAAACTGATTTTTCAAAAGAAAATTACAAACTGATCTGAGATACAGAAAGGCCAATCAGTTTCACTAAAGTAAGAAAAATGCTAAGACATAACAGCAATAACAAGAATTCTGGAAGTTGTGGAAAGGACAAAGGCTCTAAAAAGGAAACTGGCATGACATATTGCACAAAGAAATGACAGAAGATGCCGAAAGATAGTACTACAATGGAGTCTCAGAGGAAAGACCAAGAATACAAGGCAGCCCATCAGACCTTTGGATAAACTACTAAAGAAAGTCACAGTAGTCAACTGGCAGATGAAGCAGGAGACAAACATCACGGAAAAAGCCACTCAATTTGTTAGCTTAAGTATAATGGGGACACCCCCGAGTTAGTCTTAAGGCAGGCAAATTTACCTGAAGAAACTTAAGGAAGTCTAATGAACCCAGGAAGCTGCCCATCACACAAGAAATACTTAAGTGTTTTTCACTGGTCTGCAATCTTAACAAGTATGAATACTAGAAGGAGACCATGCTTTACAACTGATTTATTTAATCAATACACAAACATTACACAAAGCCCTAACAAACTCCATTCAGGGACACAATTGTGTTGAGTCTCTCTCCCAAAAATCACAAAACCTTAATTTTTCAGTATAGGACACACATTCCTTCATTAATGGACACAAGGAAAAGTGGTGAAATTCAAGCACATAAATCTTTCTTGCCATGGATCACTTGCAAATTGACTCTGATGCAGCATGTATTCTCCAACACACTGTTCATGGTGTGTTTGTTGAGTGCAGGTCTCCCAATGATTCAGAAAAGCATCATCTCCAAGATAAGATAAATAGTCAAAAATGATTTATTTTGTGATTTGTGTGAGGAGCTACAACATAGTTTAACATGTATTATTGTAGCTCTGCCACAAGCCACACAGAATGCTGAAACTATCTCCAACAGAAACAAAGCTGCTGTGAAAGTTGATCTTTAAACAAATATCCCAACTACCCCTCAGCTGGAACTGTGTGGCAGTGAAACAAATGCAAATTGTTGCACTACCGTCTATGCTGCTATATTTTTCTGTTATTCACTATAACTTTTTGCATCCTTAATGTTAAATACGACAAACTAGGCACCTGTAATAACGGCCGAAAACATTTAAGCTTTTCTAGTAGTGTCATTATCTATAGTATCAAATACTTTTGATGCACTGCAAAATACAGGGCGTATGTAAAGTCTGGGAACACTTTCCATTATTTATTGCACAAGAACTAAACATTGTACAGATGTCATATATTGCATTTTGAAGAGGAACTCTGAAAGCTTTTTTTTTTTTTTTTTTTTTTTTTTTTTTTTTTTTTTTTTTTTTTTTTTTTTACAAACGTTGGATATGTGAACTATGAGTGACCCAGCAGACCTCAATAAGGTAATCTAATTCTTGCCATACCTGTCCCAGCATGCACTGTCGACTATGACAGTCGCTTCCCGTATCCTCTCCTGGAGCTCTGCTACATCACATGGTAGAGGCGGTAGATACACCAGATCTTTAAAGTGTCCCCGCAGAAAAAAGTAACACAGAGTGAGATCCAGTGATCGGGAAGGCCATTTCATGGACTCAACACACAAAGCTCGCACCGCACCTGAATTCACCATGTTTGTGACTAGTGCTGACTATTGGAAAATTACCGAACTACGCTGTGGCAGTATATATGAAAAAACTTTTTCAGGGTTTTTCTTCATAATGACTTATGTATGATATCCGTACAATGTTTAGTTCTTGTGCAATAAATAATTGGAAGTGTTCCCGGACTTTACATACACCCTGTATATCAGCTGGTGAGCTGCTTAAACGCGTAAATGGGATTTTCAGTCAAGCAATCCTGAAACTAAGTATGATGCACTGATTAAAAGTGACACTGCTATTTCGGTTATTACTTTCTTGAATATTTTGGAAAACCACCAATGCGGGAGTTTCTTGCTTTTTCTAGTCCTCTTTTAAATCAATAAAAGATATGATTACTTTCAGCAGTGGAATTCAATTTTCTTTACGGAAAGCTAGGCATTATACCTACCACACATTTTGATGAATGAAGTGTGGAGGTTAAGGCATAGTTTTCTCAATATATTTTCATGATATTCTCGACACTTCAAATACTTTGTGGGCTAAATTCTAGAAAACAAGCAATGCCAGTCATGGCAGTTTTCCTCTACACTACAAAAGGTAGCACTGTGTCAGTTTCACATAGCTAATGGATGTTATTGATGACGTTCACAGAATATTCGTTATTGTGTTGGCTCATGAGAGGTTGCCTTAAATTGCTACCACCGTAATTTTCAAAATTCCTTTCACAAGGTTTTGAATAATGCAGAGTTTATTTTGAGAAAGCAGTGTGGAAGACAGAAGAAGACTACTGCTAATACCTATATTGATTTATTCATTTGCATTCAAACCAATGTCTTCCAACTAGTATTAATGGTCTGGTAACTAATTCTTTCCTAATTCTAACTAATTCTTTAACAGTGCCAATGCAAGAAAGGAAGACCACTATAGGGGCAGACAATGAAATTCAATGTGTGTGTGTAACAAGTGTACTGTTGAAAATGTTCTGAAATTCAGAGGATTTCATCTGGAATTTACATTCAATTTCATCATAAGTGCTCTCTAATGACCCTCCCTTTGCTCTCCCTTGAATAATTTCTTACTATGTAACCCTAAATTCTGTGTCTTGTCTAAAATTACTTATCTGAGAGCTGGGCTACAGTCTAGATCAGAGCCAGCAGCAGGTTTTATCTACTGCTGATAGGTTGACAATGTGTCAGTTCTGCATAGCCAATGGGACATTTCTTTAACATAACCAATGAGAGGTGATAACAATGGCAATGTGTTTCTAGTGTCGAAATTGAAATCATTGTGTTCTTTTCTGTTTTTTTTTTGTTTTTTTTTTGGTGTATTAGTGAGTTTTGAAAGAACCTTTTTGTGATGACAGTGAGTGCTACACACTAGGCTGATTTCAGTGATTTGATTCTGCATGGCAATGTCACAGTACATGTCAAAGGTTTAATTGCAGAGATACAAAAATGTATCAAATGTGGTGGTGAAACGACAGAGTCAATGATCTGTATGGGTGGAATCATCTGGAAGTGCAGCAAAAGCCACCTCTTTGAGTAAGTGAATAAAAACTTTTTAAGCCAATCATGGGAGAATGTAGGTGAATCAATGTTTATTATTAATAATTAAAAAACCATTGATCCACCTACCACCTAAATGATTAAATTAAAAAAAAAAACACACACATTGATCCACTTAGTGTGCTTGCTCAAGTCAATTGTGTAGCAACACAAAATATTTCACTGCTTTTTTGTGTATATCATGGGTTGCGACACTGTCTTTGGTTTGCAGATACGAACACAGTTTAGGTAACTGTTGACTCAAACAAAGGGTAAATAAATTTATGATTCTTACTTACATCAATGTTTCATGCTTTTGTCCAAATGTATTACTTTGAAACAATTTGTCTACCTGCAGTTCTCTCACTGGCTGAGTAACACAAACAGCTGACACACCTCTGTTTGCACCCATCATATCACACAGCAAGTGCTGACAATATTCTTGCATGAAACACAAAAGTATGCCTCTGGCCCCATTCCAGATTTTTGCCGAGTGTTGGATGTAATTGTAATATTAGTTTGTCTTGATGCTGACATCAGATTAATTTGGATGATTAGGCTCACTTTAGAGTGAGAAAGTGTTGAGCTTTCCTTGTCACTTTCACCACACCTCTTGGGTTCAACTGCTAGGTTTGCAATTTGTCAGGTCTACCTGTCCAATTTATCTAACAGTATGGGAATTATCTGGCGATTTCCTTTCTTGTGCATCTTTCCTCTTTTGTTCATAGAGTAAATAATGAATAGCCACAACAGAGAGCTGGTGCACTGAATGCCAAGTTGGTAGCTAGCTGTGTTTTAGCATGCCACCCAGTACCAGCTTACGTTATCAACTGAATGTAATAAGAGGGTTGGAACTTAAATAGTTGCAACTATTTATTTACAACCGATACAAAAGTGTTACATGTTTGCACCTGTTACTGTCCTTCAAAGCAGTCACCAGTGTTGTGCAGAACCCGTTGCCAGCAATGTGGAAGGCGTAGCATACTGTTTGCAGAGCCTGTTTTCTTGATGGTGCCAATGGAGTGGTCTAAAGTTATGGTGATTCTTGTGTACGACTGTGATGGCATTATCCTAATGCATTACATTCCTCCGTGGCATCACCTGCGACCAGCTTTGCAAAAGCTGGCGGCATCACATTCTGCATAACAATGCGCAGGCGCATACAGGGCAAGCTATGGCCGCTCTGGTCGATTGGGCTGAAGTACTGTACCATCCAATTCACTCCCTGGACGCAAGTCCTTGTGACTGATTTGATTCTGAAGATGAAGGAACCACTTCGTGGCATTCGCTTCAGAACTGTTTCAGAGATCTGACAGGCAGCAGACTGCTCCATTCGCACCATCAACAGAACAGGCTTTGTTAACGGTATACTACGCCTTCTACATTGCTGGCAACAGGTTCTGCGCAATGCTGATGACTACTTTGAAGGACAGGAACAGGTGCAAACAAGTAACTCTTGTATCGGTTGTGAGTAAATAGTTGCCACTATTTTACATTCCAACCCTCATATTTGAAGTATCATTGCAATAAAGGAGGCATTTAATACAAGATTTTTATGGAGTTAAGCAATGGGAGGAGACAAAGTTCCTTAATTCCAACCACTCAGTTCTGAATACATTACTGTAGAAACCAGAAGCCTAAAGGAGTATGATAAAGACATCGCTATTTTTGAAACAGATTTTGTTACATTGTTTCACAACACTATTTACACAAAATTACTAAAAACTACCAACACTTTACTTATATTGATTCTTTTTTGTTGAACTTACATTTTATTGAAGTCAGGAACCTTTGTTATATCTACCAGGTATATAACTGCAAAGTTTTTCACTTTTTCTGCTATACTGTACAATACTTCATCCATTTTCATACAAGATGGATCCCAGTCATGGCCGAAACGTATTACCTGTTGAAATAATTACATTATACATTTGGAAAGTAAAAAGCAACTGTTCTACGAATCATAATGCAGCTTTAGATATCAGTAATTATGTACATACCCAAGTTTTCAACATGGCTACATACTCTAGGAGAGCTTTCTAATTTTGTAATAAATGGATTTACTATTATTTTCTTACTCCAAGGTGCACCAAGCAAAACATACATGTAACAAATACTGATACACTGATGACTGCATTAAGCACAAACTGGTAAGCTTAACAAAGAATGAAGCTAAAAAATCCCATAGGATTCCATCTGCATAAAGCTAGTCTCGGTATCATACATCCACATCCAGAATTCCAGATACAGTATAACATTAACATATGAAGCTTGTACATCAGATATTTCACCTGTGTAACTTTTTGTAAATTTTTATCTCTAATCCAGCTCTCCCCTAAGTAAACTAAATGCTTTAAAATGATCCCCTCAAATCACAACCAAATAACTTCACAGAAATATCACATTTCAGTATTACAATGGAACTGCACAAGTCTTACAAATTAGGCCTACTGCTAGCCGTCACTCACTTTTGGGCATTCAAACTAGTGAGAGAATTATTAAGTTGTCACACTGACAGTTATGGAGGATGTTACTTTTAAGATTAATTATTTGAATAATACATTGCTGACACAGAATGAAAATATAGAATTCACTCACTTGATAACACTGCAACCTCCACAAACTTCAAACTGAAGATTTAAAAGGACTTCCTTCTTAAAACATCAAGTTTCAATTACTCTCATAAAGCAATGTACCAAATTTTTTGACCTGTAAGTAATTCCTGACTTTTTATAACTGTTGAATTATGACACAAACTTCATTTTTAAAATTTAACTATATACTTATTGTATTTCTGTGCCACTGACAATAGCCTTCAAAGAGGCCTTCAACGACAATGTGTAAAACTTGTTTGAACAGTAACAAGATATCAATGTCGCATATCACTGTCCCACATTCGGGTGAAGAAATCTCACGAACGTTTACCACCTATTGTGATTATCCCAGTCTATAGATGCTTTCTCTAACTGCGTAAATTCCCTCAGTTTCTTGGTGCGATAATCTTTTTAGTTAGATAAGATGAAAACAATTTACTTGCAAGCTCTCTGATGCCTTAATATCTGAGCTTCACTATGAGAATATGTGAACTGCACTTTCAAATGCTTTTGATAAGACACTGAAAATACCAGTTGGCAATATTTAATCATTTAAATTTTGTATAATCTGATATGTTAACTGGAAAGCCATGTGTTCTGTGGAGACCCCCTTTTTATATTCAAACTGAACTTGTCTAAGAAACTTATTTTGTGAGACTGATTATGGCTCTCATGTACCCATCTTTTCTATTACCTTCAAGGTACAAGGTAGACTTGTCAATAGTTATTAATATGTGTCTTACATTACAAATCTCAAGCTGGAATAACAGCAATATTATGAAAAGGATAGGCTGCTACTTATCACATAGAGAAGGCAATCCCCAAGGCACAGAGTCGCAGACAAGCACAATGAGAAGACTACAAACCATTTATGCTTTCAGCCAAAAGGCATCCTTGAGAAACAGCAGGTCTTGTGTGTGTGTGTGTGTGTGTGTGTGTGTGTTGATTTGTCTGTATGTATGGTATTTTGGATGTTCTTTCGAAAGTAATGCAAATAAATATAGCTCCATAATTGATAGTTATAAATGAGGTAAAAAAATTACTTGTGTACATAAAAATGGCCACTTGCCTACTGAACTTAACAACAATCAAACCATGATGTATTTAATCCATTCAGAACAACTGGGGTGGCCTGTACAGTGATCACTACGTCACAAAACATTATCGTTGGCTCAGGAAACGTGAAATTTGCAGTTTAGTAAAACTGCAGACAATCACTGCTAGAAATGTGCAAGAAGTGCATCAGCTGACTAAAGCAGTTTTGAGCACGATAAAAGTTATTTGTTTTCACTTTTGATGTGTTATATGCACTCCTGGATTTGAATAAGACCAGATATCAGAGTCACAAGTGTCAAACAATGAATAGCTAGCTAAGAGTCTAAGAAGAAAAGAAAATTGTGCACCAACAGCACACTCCTGATAATGGGACAAACCTCAAGAAATAGCACCTATTAGAGCTTGTTATCACTCGTGAGGTCTGGAAAATATGGTCGTTTTCTCTGCACCTGTACTTAGATATTCATTTAAGCCTCTTCTCAATGATGTGGAGGCACTGACTGTAGAAGAGATTACAGAGTGTACTTCAGTATCCGAAGTTGTTTGACTTTTGTACCTTGACAGGATACTTCCAGTAAAAGTGGCAATTTTTTTTATATACATTACATTCCGTGTCATTGATTGTATGTGCTCACTTGATTGCTAAAGTCTTGAACTTTTACTTTATGGCATGTTACATATATTACCATGAAATACATAACACCGCACATATTTATTCAGACATCAATTTACACATCTGCTTACCACTGAAATTAAATTCTGATAAAACAAGATTAAAATAAAACCTACTAGGTCACCAAAAGTAAAGCAAATTATCTTTAACTTAGAACCGTTTCTTATGGCGATAAATTTACAGTAACATGTACCGTCAGTAACTGTGTGTGGGGAAGATGCTCACATATTATTGTTATAACATGCTGAAACTTAACACTCCAGTTCAAAGTTTACTTTGAAAACAAACTCTTCCAGGGCACACAGCATGGTTTTTGCAAGGGAAAGTCAACAGTTACAGTGGTATTGGTCTTAATCACAAAGATAAGGAAGGTGTTTGAAGATAAAGAGTGTGGCATTGACATTCTGCGATCTGAGAAAGGTGTTTGTTTGCATCTCACTTAAGACACTGATTAATACGCTCAAGTGTTATGGTACTGAAGGTGTGGCCAAGCTACTCTTCAATCCTGTCTTGAAAACTGAAGACAAATAGTATCAGTCCATGGAGCAACCCCCCAAGAGCAAAAATTGGAGTAGGATGCACCCCAGGGATCCACCATAGGATCATACTGTTCCTTATCTATGTCAATAATATAGGTTGTACCTACAACATTCTTCAGATTTCTGATGATACCACTTTTTGCCAAAGGGTAAACAGCTGAACAAGCTCTGTTGGCAGCAGATGTTCTCTTGGAAAGTATTAAAGAGTGTTTCATCGAAAATAAAATGAATTGAGAAAAAACACATGATAAGCAGTCTCAGCAATGTTGGCTGCCAGGATAACATGGAGGCTGTCTAACTACTAGGCTTCATGATAGACAGCAAACTGACAATGAACAAGCACACAGATTATGTGTGTTCCAAGCTCTCTCGTGTTTTATACCTGCTACGAAAACTAAAAGGCACATTAACTGACCAATACCTATTAACAGTTTATTATGCACTCTTTCATAGCCATAATAATTACAGTCTGCTGTTATGGGGACACTCTGCAGGTTATAAGGTGCTAATGCTACAAAAGTTGTCAGGATCATTACTTCAAGTAAAACACAGGAGTACTGCAAACCTATATTTACCAGGTTAGGGATAATGACAGTACTCAGCCAATATGTGTTTCTATGCATCAGCAGTGCAGCCTAAAGGAAAACCAAGGTGATTTCAGCATGAGGCAAGACATACATAATCATGACACCCACAACATGAAGAACATTGAAGTATCAAGTTGTTGACTGACTGGAACCCAAGACAGTTTTCCAGTGGTTGCCCTAAAAATATGCAATACACAATACACTGGACCGAGAAGTGCAGCCTCTGCCACTAGGGCTGTTCAAAAGGACAACTGCACAGGACTTGAAAGAACACCCATTATATTCTACTGGAGAATTTTTCAATATTGACCGAAGTGAATAGACAAAATAATATTGTCTTAATGTGTTATATCTGAACTTACTGTGAATACACACTGAACATTGTAACCAAATCTTATATATGTAACCCTAACAGGTCTGTCCAATCACGACTGGTAAATGACACAGACCTAGTAATAACACCAGTCACTAAGAAATAGCTATTGGACTATCCGGATAACATGAAAAACAGAAAATTATAGCATTCAAAGGAATTCCTGCTGGTGAGTTCCAGCGTGCATTAAAATGAACATCGGTCTCTGTATGTAATTTGCCGTCAGGTTACAGGTAAAAGAAATGGAACCACAGTACTTCATGGGGTCACGGAGAAAAGGTTAAGTAACTACTGAAGGGCACCGGAATAGTTTTTAGTTTGTGAACTTCACGTAATCAATGCATGTAATTATCTTATGACCCATTAGTGACAACTACAAAATGGTACTGTTATGGTTGACGGATGGTCGCAATTAACATCGGGAGTTGTTTGCGTATGTCTGTCCCATAGTTTTTGACGTTGCGCATAAAATATTAATCAGAAACGTAAACGTGGGATGGTCAGGAATTAAAGCACCACACGAGATACTGGAGAGAACACTCCCACAGCGTCAAACATGGGATGCCAAATTGCCTTGCAACGACTAAGTTACGCTTAATTGCACTTAAGTAAGATCTCCCTACAGTTTGCAGACAGTTATAACTGCCAGAAGCATGCAACAATTCTTCTTATAGCTACCAAACAAGGTGACAAACTATACACACAATAAGCACGTTTTCGACAGCACGAAAATCTACAGAAATCTATCGTTTACAGTTTTAACAAAAAATTAATGAACAAGTCTATAAACACTGCGGTTAAAGTCTCCGAAGAAACTCTGATTCCTAGCCTGCATGATATTTTCACGGCTGAGTACTATAAAGATGTAGCGTACTGCACAGATCAATTCAAACATTTCTATTTTAAACACTTGTGCAACAACTATACGTACGTACCACAACTCTATCTTCCTCTGATAAGATGGCCTGGTCTACCTGCCATCCATTATGAAGATGTCCTAACATATAAGACATTTTCCTTTTGTGATTATCTGTTACCGCAAATAAGAATAAAAATATCTTACACACGCTCGCACTTATTGAAAACTGAAGCAAAGTTTCAAACGACACAACAGCACTAGGTACCCAGAAACCTTTCAGTAAGATATTAGATATATTTGTTCACCTCTCTACGCTCTCTCGCGAATTCTCTAGAACATCGTACAAAGTTGACACACACACACACACACACAAATATCGTTGACATTTGACAACGCTTTCGTCACAGATATCAGGCGCTCTTAGCACCCAGAGATCATTGTTAGCACCATAGAGTAGAAATATAACACCAAAGATCAAGCACGTAACATACTTTTCAAAGACGAGGCCAATTCAGACGTACGTTATGCCATTCGCTTTGCCTAGTACTTAACAGTGATAGTGTAGTTATTGCTTACCACCCGCGATATAAAAAGTCAATGTATACATACCAGAAATGAGGAACTAAAAACGATAAAGTTTATTAATGGCCAAACAAACTTTATAGCGTATGTTCAGTTTTATGTGGTAAAGTGGGGAGAAGAGAAACAAAATTTCAAAACTACGACATTTATTTTCGATCGAAAATATATAAATAATTGCCCCCCCCCCCATCCCAATCCCAACCAAGATGCAATGGAATGTTAAAATAGTATCAATGTAGAAGACTTAGGATACGAGAAAAACGAATAGTGACGTTCGTGATATCTTTAGTGTTTATTGTCAGTCTGTCTATTGTTAGACATCCACTCATCGATGTGCTCTATACTAGTGCGTAACTCCATTGTAGCCTGAATATACACTGAAGAGCTAAAGTAATTGATACACCTGCCTAATATCGTGTAGGGCCTCTGCGAGCAAGTACAAGTGTTGCAACATGACGTGACATGGATTCAACTAGTGTCTGAAGTAATGCTGGAGGTAACTGACACCACAAATCCTTCAGGATTGTCCATAAATCCGAAATAATATCAGGAGGTCGAGCTTCTCTGAACAGCATGTTGTCAGGCATCCCAGATATGCTCTGTGATGTTCATGTCTAAGGGGGCGGGGGTTGGTGGCCAGTGGAAGTATTTAAACTCAGGAGAGTGTTCCATGAGCCACCCTGTAGCAATTCGTGTTGTCCTACTGGAATTGCTCACATCTGTCGGAATGCACAATGGACATGAATGGATGGACGTGATCAGATGGGATGCTTACATACATGTCACCTTTCAGGGTCGTATCTAGATGTATAAGGGGTCCCTTATCATTCCAGCTGCACATGCCCCATGCCATTATAGAGCTTTCACCAGCTTGAATAGTCCCCTGCTGACATTCAGGGTCCGTGGATTCATGAGTTTGCCTCCATACCCTTACATGTCCATCCGCTCGATACAATTTGAAACGAGACTCATCCAACCAGGCAACATGTTTCCAGTCATCAACAGACCAATGTCGGCATTGAAGGGCCCAGGCGAGGTGTAAAACTTTGTGTCACGCAGTCATCAAGGGTACACGAGTGGGCCTTTGGCTCCAAAAGCCCATATCGATGATGTTTCATTGAATGGTTTGCATGTGACACTTGCTGATGGGTCAGCGTTGAAAACTGTAGCAATTTGTGAAGGGTTGCACTTCTGCCATGTTGAACGATTCTCTTCAATCGTCGTTGGTCCCATTCTTGCAAGATCTTTTTCGAGTCATAGCAATGTAAGAGATATGATATATTACCGGATTCCTGATATTTGTGGTACACTCATGAAATGGTCATACAGGAAAATGCCCACTTCATCATTACCTCAGAGATGCTGTGTCCCATCACGTGTGCGTCGACTATAACACCACATTCAAAGTCACTTAAATCTTCCAGAATGAGATTTTCACTCTGCAGCGGAGTGTGCGCTGATATGAAACTTCCTGACAGATTAAAACTGTGTGCCCGAGCGAGACTCGAACTCGGGACCTTTGCCTTTTGCGGGCAAGTGCAGAAGTAAAGCTGTGAGTACCGGGCGTGAGTCGTGCTTCGGTAGCTCAGATGGTAGAGCACTTGCCCGCGAAAGGCAAAGGTCCCGAGTTCGAGTCTCGGTCGGGCACACAGTTTTAATCTGCCAGGAAGTTTCACTTAAATCTTGATAACCTCCCATTGTAGCAGCAGTTACAGACCTAACAACTGAGCCAGACACTTGTTGTTTTATGTAGGCGTTGCGGACCGTAGCGCCATATTCTGCCTGTTTACATATCTCTGTATTTGAATAAGCATGCCTATACCAGTTTTTTTGGCACTTCAGTGTAGTATGTGTGGGGACTATTGTCCGCTAAATGCAAGAATAGTACCAGACAGGTACTCAGTTCCAAATATTCTGGATTTTTCTCTTGCCTTGGCAAGGGTATCTTCATTGTAATCGACTGGAAGTAGGCATAACTCTAGGTTCCCATCACTCTGTATGATGTGCCAAAGGCAGCTGTTATTACACTGTCTGGGTTGTAGGAATACTTTTTCAAGCTTTGCGGACTAAGAAATGGCTCACAGTTGTGATAGTGATTTATTAATAAGATTTTAAGACATTTTCCTTTTGCTATTCATTCATCAATGAAATTTTGATTTTTTCATCAAATATATCACATCACAAGGCTCGCCTTCGCTCTATGTTCGATACTCATGATCTTCATGGCACTGAGATAAACACGAAAAAGTGCCGACTTTGCCAGGAGGAAGTCACGTTTCTAGGGCACAAGGTTAATGCATTAGGATTTCGACACAACAGAGGAAAAAAAAGAAACAGCACTCCAAGTTCTTCCTTGGCTGCAAACTGATGAATAATTAAGGTGATTTTTGAAAATCAAACGAACATGTCATGAAAACACATGACATGTGTCATATATTCAAGGAGTGGACAATATGGTGGTAGACTTCTTCCCAAGAATCAATGCTCTTTCAGTGTGTATTAATTATGATGAGCTTGCTTCAGTGCAGGAGACAGATTCACAAAACAAAGAACTTTTGCAGAACACCTTTATCTACCTTTGGTTTGCGTGCCGCTGCCTCCCTGGAGTAAACAGACAGGTCTGCTGCGAGATATCAAGAAGGAAGTTTAGACTGTTGGTGCTGTCGCAAATGAGAAGATTTGAGTTTGATAATCTCCACAATTTGCCTCACCCGGGGATCTGCTCTGTACCCAAACTTGCAGTGAGCTGTATCTGTTTGGCTGGATGTAAAACGTGACTGAAGCAAGTGGACTCACACCTGCATTGTGTAACAGCACTGCAAAATAGGGAGGCATGCTAGCCTGGAACTCAGCCAATACCTCACTCCAGCAAGTAAGTTACAGCACATATACTTGGGCTTGGTCAGTCTGCTGCCCGATACTAGTGGATATAAGTATATTCGGTCAATCATCAATCAAATCATATGGTGGATCAAGGCAGTTCTGATACCAGAAATCAAAGACGAGATGATGGCTAAGGCTTTTGTATATCTACGGATCTCTCAGTTTGGTTCAAATGGCTCTGAGCACTATGGGACTTTTAACATCTGAGGTCATCAGTGCCCTAGACTAACTAACCTAATGACATCACACACATCCATGCCCAAGGCAGGATTCGAACCTGCGATCGTAGCAGCAGTACGGTCTCAGACTGAAGCGCCTAGAACTGCTCGGCCACAATGGCCGGCTCTCATTTCAGTTGTCAATAACGACAGACTAAGGTAGGCAGTTCTAGTTGGCACTCTTCAAAGAACTGTGTAGCCCCTGTGGAGTGCAACAGTTTTGCACCACTGTGCTGCACCGCATATAAGTATAGGCGCGGATTTGCAGAATTCTTATAAATCTCATGCAGTTATCGCTGGAAGGCAGTAGTTAAGGGACCAATTGGCACATCAGATGGCAGGTGTGGGCGATGTTCATATTTTGAAAATTATTCTGTGAGGCAGGCTTACAACACCGCTCACAGGCTAGAAGGCACTGCCTGGAGAGTTACTGTATACAAATGTGAAGTAATCAGGGCAGCACAGGGCACTGACGTACTGTGAAGAACCCATATGCTGCACTTACAACAGCGCCTAGTGACCTGTGTGTAGGGGCCAAAACAAGCAGAGGAAAGCTGACATAATTATCAAAGAGCACTCCACTTGTCCCCTCTAGAGGAACTACGTCAGAGGCGTAGGGAAAAGAAGTATAAGTAAGCGAGCCTGGAGGCTCAAAGGAGGCAGTTGTGTCACCATTCTGTCTGTGTCCAGAACTGGAGAGAATGGCGATTGTTTAAGTTGCAGGCCAACCACGACGACGTTTTGGTGATGGATATCAGTGGCCAACTGGCCCCCTGCAGTTACCTCTAATCTCCACTGCATGGATGCATCATTGCTGTGGCACAGTGGAGAACAGCTTCGAGCTACACTGGCGCAAGGAGCGAGAGGGCTGCTAGCCTCCACTCACTGGGTGGCATCGTCTGGTGGACTGCACGCTGCCATCCACAGGGGTGGGGCTGGGTTGCAAACTTGCAGCCTTCCGGGTGCAGAACTGTCTGTGGGCACTGAATGAGCTGCGCTAGGTGGACGGCCACAATTGATAAGGCTCACTACAACGTCGGTGATTGGCTGCTTCCCATTGGCGTTCTACAAGGGCTCACGAGTTGCGATTGAAGGAGCAGTCAGCCATGTTCTGGGCCACGGAATGCAGCTAACACACACAGCGGCCACTTAGCTGTAGCGTGAAAAGGAGTGCATTGTCTGCAAGGCTGGCGAAAGGATGCCAACACTGCAGTTTCTGACATTGGTGCTGGAGTTGACCCAACCACGCACTTATGGTGCATGGCACCACCCTTGAGTTCAAAATGCCTGCTGTGAATCTTTGATGAAATAAAGTCAATGACACACTTGCCTGTGTCCCTCTGCACACTTTGGCGTGAGTCACCCCTCTCTTCCAAACCGTACCTCTCGTTCGTTGTGATATAATACATCCCCTGAGCTCAGCAGGTTGTAATAATTGCTTACTGCCCACAGAGAAATGGGTTACTGGAGCGGTGGCGCCACACACTCGAACTGTCTCTGATATGCCACGATGGACAATGGTCAGAGGCCCTCCTTGGGTGCTTCTCAGTATTCACAGTGCTTTCAAGGAGTACTTTCAGGCTTTGCTGATAGATGTCTTGTATGGTGAAAAACAGAACATCCCAGCAGAGTTTGTCATCCCTATGGAACAGCCTGCAATGGTCCACGAATCAGACAGCATGTCTCCAACATGAGAACATCTCCTCTGCAGTGTGATACAATTCCCAAGCTTTTTGTGCACAAGGACTTGGCGACGTGCAAGCATGTAATGTTACATGGTGACAATATAAGAGCATCACTTCAGCACACATACTTTAGAACTTACAAGGTATTATGGAGGGGTGAACATACATTGGATATCCTTCTCCATGACAAGTGCACTAAAATTTCAATATATAGAATCAAATCTGCGTGGGTTCTGAACTCAGGGCCCAACTAACAGCAGTGTTACCTGTTTTGCAGTGCCACCGACCCACTGCGGAACCTACACTATGAATTACACAGCATTCACTGACATCTGAGGCAGTGCCTCCAACCTCATCCCCACCAGACTCTCTGCCTACACCCCTACTGTCGAACGCTTCAGCCGCCCATTCCACCCACCTCTGCACCTCTAAGATTTCATCACAGATTAGGAAGTGTTTATGACAAGAAATAAGCACTGATAATAGTTTAAACAGTCATTGCGAAATAGCATTGCTAATTGCAATATATTTGGTGCTGAGCAATTGACATTTTGTTAATTTTTGAACACCATTTATAATGTTCAAAATTTTGTTAATCATCATGTAGTATTAATTTTATGCAAGGAAAAATTATCGAGAGAGACGACACAATGGTTAGCACAATGGACTCACATTTGGGAGAACAACGGTTCGAAACTGCTTCCTGCCATCCTGATTTAGTTTTCTGTGATTTCTGTAAATGTTTCAGGCAAATGTCAGGACGGTTTCTTTGAAGGGCACAGCCAACTTCCTTTCCCATCCTCCCCTAATCACTGTTACGTCCTCTCCCCAACCAACCAACCAGGGGCAAATTGGTCAGGTGTGAGTAGGACTCGCACACTGATGGTTATGTACAAACTTAATTATACACACAGGCAGCTTATCCATGCCAGGAATCGAGGATATCGGCGATTTTTTCCTGTTATTGACATTGATGCTTTAATGATATTGGTCGCAAGGGTTTGGCAACTTTCGAGAATGTTTTAATTTTATGTTTGTAGTCGGATAACAAATGACAAAAGAAATAATTTTTCGTGTTATATAATTACAAATTAACAGTTTTCGGATTTTTTCCCAGACAACAAAGTGATCCTATAAGGGTTCCGTTTTTACAGATTGACACACACAACCATAAAACTAAGCACTTGTGATAAATCTAAGAAAACTACTGCTTTTTAGTTCAAAATGTGATTTTGTTATACAGTTCGTGTTACGTTTCAAACGGAACTTACGAGTACTACGGTTCAAAATTTGAATATGCAACAAACTCGACTGATTTTCAAATTCACTGTCAAATGTTGGTTTAGTATTTGAAACAGTAAAACATGTATCCTACAAAAATATTTTTCAAAATGCAGAACTTTCGTTCCTGTTCGGTGATCATGGTGTACAGAATGAAGCTTGCCATCGTTCCCATCCTTCCACAAAAGATAAACCTACCAAATGTTCCATGCGAATTGTAAATTTCCAGTTTCTACTCTTTATTTAGTCCCCATATAGTGACCTGAGTTTTATAGTTTAGCACATCTTGTTTCAGAAGGGTAGCTCATTTCCGAGTGTGAACACCCACATTCAACACAACTGGATCCTTAGTAATGATTGCGCCTTCCCCAGCACTCCACATTATAAAGGAGGGCCAGCAAGACGAAACTTAATGATGAAATAATATCGATATAGACGACAAAGAATACGAAAACAAAGAATAATGAAGTATGTGATATCTTTAGTGTTTCGTCAGTCTTGTTTTGTACACCTTTGCAGGCAGACACTTGTTTGAATGTTGGTTCGATTTAAGAGTGACAAAAACATTAGTCACCGTTTATATCTGTTATTCTTTTCATATGAGTCCTACTTTGCACAAAATAGAGCCTATTTACTTAATCCATTATGTTTTTTCCCTTACGTAACTAATAATGTCCCTCACTAGACTTGACTTTTTCACTTAAAATGTTAATTAATAAAAAATGCTTCATTAATTTATGTTCTTATTTATGAATACTGTGGGACTCAGCTCTGTTACTTCATTATAAACCCTAAATAATTTTTCGCTTTCAGATATCGGATACCACTTTTGGAAGACACTCAGTGGAAAAAAATGTCAAAGTCCCCATGGAACATTTGCAATTTGCCACGAAAACAAAGCAGAATCACACACTGAAGAGCCAAAGAAACTGGTACACCTGCCTAATATCTTGTAGCGCCCCTGTGAGCATGCAGAAGTGCTGCAATACGACGTGGCATGGACTTCACTAATTCTGAAGTAGTGCTGGTGGGAACTGACACCATGAATCCTGCAGTGGTGTCCATAAATCCTTAAGAGTAAGAGGGGGGTGGAGATCTGTTCTGAACAGCACGTTGCAAGCCCTCCCAGATATGCTCTATTGTTCATGTCTGGGGAGTTTGGTAAACAGCGGAAGTGTCTGCAGCAATTGTGGACGTGTGTGGAGTGGTATTGTCCTACTGAAATTGCCCAATGGACGTGCATGGATGCAAGAGATCAGGGAGGATGCTTACATACATGTCAGCTGTATGCATGTATCAGGGTTCCCATATCACTCCAACTGCACACGCCCACACCATTACAGAGCCTCCACCAACTTCAACAGTACCCTGCTGACATGCAGGGTCCATGGATTCATGTGGTTGTCTTCATGTGTCAATAGAATTTGAAATGAGTCTCGTACAACCAGGCAACATGTTTCCAGTCATCAACAGTCCAGTGTCGGTGTTGATGGGCCTAGGCGACGCGTAAAGCTTGGGCAAGAGATCAGAGAGGATGCTTACATACATGTCAGCTGTATGCATGTATCAGGGTTCCCATATCATTCCAACTGCACACGCCCACACCATTACAGAGCCTCCACCAACTTGAACAGTACCCTGCTGACATGCTGGGTCCATGGATTCATGTGGTTGTCTTCGTGTGTCAATAGAATTTGAAACGAGTCTCGTCCAACCAGGCAACATGTTTCAGTCATTAACAGTCCAGTGTCGGTGTTGATAGGCCTAGGCGACGCGTAAAGCTTTGTGTCATGCAGTCATCAAGGGTACACAAATAGGCCTTCACGCTGAAAGCCCATATTCAAGATGTTTCATCGAATGGTTCGCACTCTGACATTTTTTGATGGCCCAGCACTGAAATCTGCAGCAATTTGCGGAAGTGTTGCACTTCTCTGTCACGTTGAATGATTCTCTTCAGTCGTCGCTGGTCCCGTTCTTGCAGGATTTTTTTCTGGCCACAGCGATGTTGGAGATGTTTTACCAGATTCCTGATATTCACAGTACACTTGTGAAATGATTGTACAGGAAAATTCTCACTTCATCGCTACCTTCGAGATTGTGAGTCCCATCGTTAGTGTGCTGACTATGACACCACATGCAAAGTCACTTAAATCTTGATAACCTGCCATTGTAGTAGCAGTAGCCGATCTAACAACTGCACTAAATACTTGTCGTCTTATATAGGCGTTGCTGACTGGGGCGCAATATTCTGCCTGTTTACATATCCCTGTATTTGAATACCAGTTTCTTTGGCACTTGAGTGCAAAATAAAGATTTATAAGACAATAAAGCACAAAATATGGTATTCTATTATAACATCATAGAGACCAGCGAAAATAGGATAACTTAAGATATTAGCGGATGACGCCACTGTCATAACTTACTTCCCGAGAGACCTTGATGTATACTGACATTCCATCGATGGCTTGTGTGAATGCCAACATTTGAAATGCTTTGAGGTATCTTTTGAAGTGACATGCCATGACAGCTAGTGTAAACTGGCCTTTAGGGGCTCTCAAACGTTCAGTAATATTTTCACACCGTTAGTCAACATACAGACCGTCTGAGGGTGTATATTGTCGTATTATCGGTACTGAAAGCCCTCAATATTTTCTCACTACTTTCAAGAAATACTGCATGTGTGAGGTCAAGTATTGATGGTTTGACAATATTCTTCATTCAGATACTGACAGAGCTTCATGAACCAGCCACTTAATATTAGTGTGCAGTGTTTCAGTTTCAATCCGTCTTTATGCATAACATGTCTTAGATTCAGTTTCTCAAGCAGTCTTTTAACACAAAACAATTTTAATAGATCTATCCAAGGGTAGTCATTTTACATATCACCTTAGGATGGTTAACAGAGGATTCTCTAAGACACTGATTACTTTATTAATCTGAAAATATAGTGCAGGTTGGTGAATTACATAGCAGCTTGGAAAACCTCCTCCACTTCGAAAAACACACCATACATCTGCAATGAGTAGTAAGAGGTCTATTAAATGGGTGTCAGTTTCACCAAATCATCACAAAACGTAAAAAAATGTTTTGTGTTAATTACCTGAACATATCCTTGCCATGCAGATAGGTTTCCATACAGTTTTACTAATTGTGTTTGTTGATATTACAGAACTAAACGTCAAGCATTCGAAAGACCTGCTTGTTGCCAGAAAACTCAAAATTATTCCTAATCTCTCATCAACAGCCACCGGTCCTTCATTAACGATCTTTCTTCTCTACTTTGTTACATATCGATATTAATAATCTGTCATATGATGCAGGACTGATCCAAAAATAATTTATGAAATCTTTCAGGAAAGTGATACTTCGATCATTAAATTAACATGCAACAAGTTGCTCTTCTTTTTCAGGCATCTTTAAATTGTTTTCTATTTTTCGTTGTTTTCTATCGTTGTAGCTAATATAATGTTGCATGTTCGACATCTTAATTCTGCAAAATGGCGTTGCCAGCGGACGATTTTGAACTCAATATTGACAGTGTGTGGGTTGTTTTAATATACTGAAGATTTAACATCTCGTATTATCAACAAATATAGAATGGGCAGGGACCCTTTGAAGATCGAATACTCAGAAACCCTTTCTTAAACCTTCTTTACACCACAGTGAACACAAACACACATGCAACAGCAAACAATAATTCTCTCTGGTATAAATGCCAGGCGCACTTGTGCAAATGGCATATTGTCGTGCTTAGGTTGTATTTGCAGGTGTCTGTCTGTGATCTGCTGGTTGTTTCATTTTCCCGCAAACTATCAAAGGAAGTTCACATTCTGTTTGCTTCACGACTAGCAGTACAGGAAGTTTTCATTCGCCATGTTGTCTACTTTTGTAGTTATTGACGTGAGCTGCGTGAGTGATGGAGTAGTCTAAAGAGAATGTAATGTTGCTCATAGGAGAATATAGATATCGTACATGCTTCTGAGATCGAAGTGATCACATCACAAATGACAAAGTAAAAAAAAAATGCGATGGGCTGAAAACTGCCAAAGCAGTGAATCGCCAAACTGGGTGCATGAGGAAGACGATAAATGCATTTAATGCTAGCATCAGCTGGGAACAGAGTGAACAACTATAAGCTTCATAATCCTTTCCATTAAAAAGTTTCTTAAAAGTAAGGAATTGCGAATATGCATCTATTATGTCGATTAAAATTAAAAATGTACGAAAGACCTAATCATTTTTGTTGCTTACTTTCACGGTATTTGTAATTATATCGCTGAAGTATCACACTTCTGTTAGAGATTATTGAAATAAAAATATTTTACTCTAGGTTGTGTTATCATTCCTCTAACGTTCACAGTTCTGAAGAAACACTCTACCAAACTATACAAACACTGTAAAATACAGACTCTGCCCTTCTGTATTTCATGCCAAAGCATGGCAATCTGATGAGCAAAACAATGTCTCTCACTAATATGGTTTGTATGTGAGCACTATGGGACATAGGCACCAGGACATATGGAAGTTTAGGTCGATCCTGGAGGCAAGCTCGGATGGCTGAGGCAGTTAAGGCGACCACTTGCGTAAAACGGGATATCTAGATTGTATTCCTGATCCTGCAAGAATTTTCATATATTATTAGTAATCTGTATAGTCATTTTACAATCATATTCGCAACTGTCGAACGAATTTCATAATTTAATATGGCTGTCAATTGTCAGCAGCATGTACATTGCACAGAACTACACAGACACTGTAAAACAGACACTGACCTACTGATTTTCCATTGTATTTCCGAAGACTGAATTGTTTATTAGTCTATAAAAATATTTTTCAAATTACGGTTGTAAATTAGTTTGTGAAATACTTTTTCAGGGTCACACATCGCGAGAGCCCTCTGTTCAGTGTTTAAAAGAATGTACTCCTTCAGTAAGCAACACGTCTTGAAGGTGATGCTGTGGGTGAGTTTAACAAGTTCCACCCCAACCTAAGACATTGTTCGAAGTTTCTGTTGTGTAGAATATGTCGCTGCTTGCTCTTCAGCATTGTAAACTGCTTCAGAGTGGAAGTGTGTCGTGGGACTAGACACTCCGGACACCGTAGCAAGTCGCGACACGCGTCATGCAAAGGGGTAGGGTATGCCAGTTCTACCTCCTTAACATAGCCCTCACCAGCATCGACAGTTACATCTTGGATCTTTTCCTTCAGTCTAGCAATTTTCCCTCTGGAGATCCGTCGAAACTCTCCTATGGCAGACTTAGTTTCAGGGCTTGCCTATAGAGGTTGTTTACACCCATGAGAAGAATCCAACTTAAATCGTCAGATGGCATGTACTCCTCCTCACTCCTTTGCAGGCTATTTGCCTTGGTGTACTTGTGCATGCACTGGAAATTCCATGTTCAGAGAAGAACAGCATTTCAATATAGGGCAACAGCACGATGTTAACACTGCATCCCGTGGAAGCCCTGGCATGGTGTAGTAGAAAGCGGGAGCCTGAGAATATGTGACCAGGCAAACACCACAGAATTTCTTAAAAATATTTGCGGACAGGTGTACATTAGTATTATGTATAAACTAGCATACTCCCCTAAATCAAGGATGCTGAACTCCTACCAAAGATTCACCATGTGCTCAGACTCTGTGTATGTTAGGCCACTGTCTGTTGGCTTGTTGGAGAATGCTGTTATCTCTGGTAATGTTTTTTTTTTTTTTTTTTTTGTAGTCTCTCCATCGAATCCAGGTCTTTGTATGGAAATACCGCCTTATCCATCAGAAGCTGAAACTTTGCATCATGGGGATATGTGGCACTGGTGATGTGTGTGTCCTGTTGATGCATTGTCCTAGCAAGTTTCTGAAGACACATGTGACATGAAGCGAAGTGCATCCAAGAAGTGGAGCAATATTTTTGGTGTGATGCTCTAGGACAAAGAAATGCACACTTCAATGATCTCAGGAATGACAGTGAGCTTATCTTCTTTCAGCCTAAAATTACTCAAATGCTGAAGTGGGCATTATACCCAATCAGAATGTGAAATAAGAGTGGAGTGTTCCGTGTCAGATGGTACTTCAATTTGCATGTATTATCAGCTGCATCATTAGATGACAATGTTCTCAACATGGAGTTTTCGCTTTTCCATCCAATGACAGCCTTCAAATATGACACTCGACTGCCTGCTTGTACAATGAATCGTTCTTCTGTGAGCCAGTCATGAAACATCGTTGCGATAAATCTCATCAACTTCCCACGAAAGTTTTTCGAGCTCAGAGAGCAACCATCTCGCAGGATTATCCCTGACATATGATTCGAATATATTGTGACAGAAGGTATACTACCTTACAACTTCCTACACTGCGACATACAGTACATGCTGTTCTGTGGAAGTAGTATGGGAGGCATAACATTCCACATGAGCGTTGATACCCTGCTGCATACAATACATGCCATTCTGTGTAGGTAGGGTGGTGCCACAAGAGGTAGAAGGTACTTGAGTTGGCTTATACGATGAAGGGGCGTTGCTCCAGGTGGTGGGCGTTTTGAAATTTTAAGAACTTTTTATCCTTGGCAAGCATTTCCACATTTACGCTTTTCTGGTTGAAGCACTCATTGAGGTGTCTTTCAAGATACTCCCTCTTGGTAAAAGAGTTGAGGCATCTGCAACAAAAATGTCATTTATGTCTCTCTCTACTCTCTGGTCCACACATTGTGTTGCTTCTTGACCTGAGAGAAGAGCAAAAAATCTATATGTTTTGGGTGCTGATCAACTAATATTAAAAAGTACAGGGGTCCATCTACTCTATGCTCACTTCTCTGTTGTGCACAGAGTGCTCATGGTCATCTTCTTCTGGCTCGCTGTCATCGTAATACAGGTTGTATACATGAATTGAATAATCATAGTTCTGCCCCTAAAATTATGGAAGGTTCTGGGGTTTTACATGGAATGATATGCCTTGTTAATTGTAATGCCCACAGACATTACATACATTGTAAATTCTTGGAAGCATTGCAACATAGGGTAATTACTATCACTAGCCATAAGTAAACATGCAAAGCAATATTAATTCCTTTCATCTGTATTCTAGAAATTAATGTATGCTTTTTTAGCAGTAATATCTTTCAGATGAGGGAAGAAACTGGACCCTCCATTAATTGGACCAATGACATTTGAGTGTACATCAGACTGGGGTGTGTGGCTGAGTACTTTACCCAACCCTCTTTCCTGCAATTCGAAAAAAATGGCCGATTACGACATTCTTGACAAAAGTTCCAAGCCACTCTGTGATTGAACCGACCTGTGATATGACGCCAGTTCTCTTGCAAATTTAGACGATGCTCTTTTCCTCACCAGCATCACTGCCCTCTTTGGGCGGGTAAGTGAGCTCATAGTATAGAGCTGTGTTACAATTAATGGCGCGATACTGTGGGACACTGACGATTTCAGGGAGCATCCTTTCAAAAACTGCATCACAGGTATTGAGGAAAGTGTCAGGATCTCGGTAGCCTAATTTCATGCTGTCAGGGCTGTGGGATCCTGTCCCCAAAAACCCACCAATCTTAGAGTAGTCCAGTGCGGCTGCAGGACTTACTTGGTGATCTGTAACAGTGTGGTCAGGGGTACTACTACTGCTGTTAGTTCCAGAGTGACATTGTAGCGATGTCCAGTTCAGTGAAGATCCATAGCAGGTTTATAGTAGTTCTACTTGCGTTCAAAATTAGCAACGTCTGAATAAGTCTGTGAGCCTCTCATCACATAATTACTTGCAGCAATGTAATATCGTATCCTGCCGATTTATCATGATATGATCATCAAGTGCTCCTAGAAACGAAGGTCCGTAAAGACTACAGAACGCCTCTTGGCATGGCTGGATTGTCAAATGAGCTGGTATTATCAACTCATACCACAGTGATGATGACAGGCTGGGTTGTGGTGATGTTTGCAGTTGTGGCAAAACCATCATCGACGAACCAGGCTGTAGTGACAAACACATCATCATCTTGTCAGGTCGTACAGTTGTTGTTGCAGGCACAACCATGAGTCTACACATGCCCATCACATCTGTAACAGAAGAAGAAGAAATTAATCATCAGATTACAGCTATAACGAGCACACACAAACATGGAAAAAACAAAGAAGATCATCTTAAATACCTACCTGTAGGATCACTAGAATAAAATTCGAGTTGCTTATTAGCTACTGAAGGACCATAGTTTCCATTATGGCGCTTTATATCTATTGATTCTGTCGGCGCTATTGAAGTTTGGTGCTAGCAAGGCTTAGACTGGAATGACTTCTCACACCAAAACGAATCGTGTTTATAGGCGGAAAACAACATTCCTGTGCTTGTTTCAGCCAATAGGAATTGATTATTCTTATCTTTAGTTGGCTAGTTTTAGGGAGGACAGCCCCAGCTCACTGCCATCCATAGGCGACACTATCTTACACCGCTTTTGCAGGTGTTCTTAAATACATAATTATATTTCAGTGCGGGCACAAATGCTGGTATTTCATGTGGGCAGAGCATCCTCTGTTGAAAGAGAAGAATAATTTTCCGATACTTTAAGACTTGCTGCACGCCACGTCTGGTGTCTGCGGAGTGCTACCCATGTATCAGATTCCAGTGTCAGGTCTGTTCAAAGAATACCATACATATTTTAGTAACTTGCCTTTTTCAGGTGTTCACTAGTGCAGAAGCCACTGATGTAAGCAGCAAGCGTCGCTCAGAGTCCTGTAGCTATCATGGTATACACCACTTCCACAATAATAATAATAGTAACAGAAGTTAGCGAAAATAATTCTTTATTCCACCTGCGAGACAACTTCTTAGAGTTCCACTATGTCAGGTAGCAGCGGGCGCTCGCTACTGTGCTGCGGTCGCTATCTTTTGAGGCAGCCACACGTCTGTATCATTCATTCATTCATTCATTCATTTTATTATCTTTCTGTAAATCATTTACATGATGTAGGAATTGTCACAACAAAGTTATCATACTAGTACAAGTACTACAGACATAATAATGGAATAACGCTTTCAAGGCATTTTTTAAAAGTACAAATTTAGACATATAAATTAAAATTTTTGGCAATAAATTTACACACAATCAAAGTACTCATCTACGTCATAGAAAGTTTTGCTTAAAAGGTAATTTTTAAGCTCAGTCTTAAATTTTACTTCATCTATTATTTCCTTCATGTACACTGGCAGAGCATTGTAAAGTTTTATTCCAAAATAACTTACATGCTTTTGGGTTTGTGTTGTCCTTACCCTTTCTACATATCAAGATGTTAATAACGTCTGGCGTGAGTTAAAAAAAAGTGGTAAAAACTCGAATGTTTTTACGAATAGCTCTCTACAAGGTGTGTTTATAAATCGTTGTGTTGTAGTTTATATGGATACACCAACAGCTCTAGCTTGTAAATCGATTTCCTTGTTAAATAATTAAAATTATAGACAGATAAAATTTTGCATTAGATCCCCACTGTCAAACATAATTTAGTCGATAACCTGTATCAGTAGCGAAGAGTAAAGACCCAAGATGCAAGCACTTTCGGTCATATTTTCGTGTGGATGTGTGTTGTGATGTGTATACTCCAGGCCCCGTGGTAAGGTTGACGCGATTTTTTTGTCTGCATAGTGCTACTCAATAGACCAAAATGCATATTAATGGCGGAAAATAATTTTTAAAATCACCCCAGACCACTTTATAAGAAGAGCGTAATTGTTTATTTTTTTTAAAAATAATAGTAGTTGACAGTAAAATGTTAAACATAAAAAAGCATGGGACGAAAACAGACATCCACAGCCTAGCAGATAATGGAACTGGGCGACACTGACGGATCAGCAGAAGCAGAACTAACCTTACTCACCATAGTGATCAGAGATATGAACAGAAATCTAGCTGACAGCATCTCCAGTCTCCTCTCTCTCTCTCTCTCTCTCTCCAGTGTACGTTAATTCTCCCCCCCCCCCCCCCCAATAATGTCAACTGCATATGTGCCAAGAGCAGTGTACTTCCCATAACTGATACTGCTCGAGACAACTAGAAATAAAATGGTTAAGAGCAATATAAATAGTTTAAAAATTTAGACAAACACCGAGCAATAATATTAGGTGCTAATCTAAGTCATGGAGGTAACATGTATATTGCCTGTGATCAGCAAATTTCTCGCGATTTCATCTGTAGCAACAGCAATACTTGATCCACGAGTATCGCTTTCCGTTTATGGATTCACATCACTTTAAATTGCATCCAGATATTTTTACGGTTCGAAATACATGACTTGCAACTCGCTTGTATTGAGAGAGATTACCACAACATCCACAATTCAAATAAAAAACATTACTATTTCCTCATGTTCACAGAACCAGTGGCAGTATGACATCTTCGTTTGATCAACATGCCTCTCTACAGTGCATCGGCTTTCCACTAGCAAAGCATATGTGGTGTCAATCCCCCTCTTATATCTAGTCATTACATTGAGGACCTGCAGTACCCCTCTGTCGCCTGTTCCAGTTACTCCAACTGTATAGTGCTTCTTTTATTTTTAAGTGTATGTCTGACGTCGTGCTCTCCCTCCCTCCATTTAAGGAAAATCGCCATATATATCGAGCCCTCTCAACCATTAGTGCGTACCTCTTAGTCACTTGGGAAGCAGATGATACTGTGATTCTAACAGTTCTCTTCTTCGGTACATACTTGTAGCTTTCTATCAAAGTACACTGGTGTCCAAAATTAAAGCAACAAATAGCTATTTCCCCGTCGCCTGTCTAATTCACAATATCATCATGTTTGTATGATCGTATTCCGAATGGAAGATGGTGTTCCCGTCAACGGACAACCACACCAACGATGATGTCAGGGCACCTACCTAACGGGGTAGTGTTTGCCGGACAGTTTCACATCCACAGTCGCTGTGTATGCATCACAGACGGTGCATTATGGCACAGAGAAGATACTTACCATACTCTCTGCTGCGGATTGCTATAGAAAAAATGGAAGCAGGACAGCGGCAAACTGATGTGGCTCGTTGGATTAATGTGAACCGTTTTGTTGTTTCTTGCACGTGGCGACAGGTTATAGAAACCGAATGTGTATCCCAGAGGCCAAGGCACGGCCGGCCACGTGTGGCATCAGACAGAGAGGACCGTTATTTGGGTGTAAGAGCACGACAGTACCGCCTCAATACCGTACAGCAAGTGGCATCTGGCCTCACAGCATCCGCTGGATGTGTTGTATCGAGGCAAACCTTTTACAGAAGGCTTCGGCAGAGTGGACTTTATTGTAAGAGACCTACTGTGTGCATACCTGTGACACGTCTTCACAAAAGGGAACGTCTAGAGTGGAGTCGTCAACATGCCACCCGGATGGTCAAATAGGGGGCCAATGTTCTTTTCACAGATGAGCCCCGATTTGGTCTGGAGAGTGATTCTCCATGGATTCTCATCTGGAGGTAACGTGGAACAGGAATTCTGGACCCAGCATTTTGGAAAGAGACTGATATCGAGGACGATCCCCAACAGCGTGGGAAGTAACTATGTTGACCACTCGAACAACTATTTATGAAATTGTACGGGTGTATTGGCAAGGTTTAACTGCTGTCCTGACGTGATCTTAGAACCTCATGGTCGGTTATGCGAGATGCTGCGGGCCCACATGTTGTATTGATGGACGATAAAGCTAGACCCCATACAATATGAGTAGCTGATATTTTCTTGGAAATGGAAGATATTACATGCATAGCATTGCCTGCTCACTCTCCCGATTTTAATCCCATAGGGCGTGTCTGGGATGCACTAGGAAGAGAAATTGCGTCACATCAGCATCCTAAAATCACTCTCGAACACCTGCGAGCAGCTCTGCATGAAGAATGGGCGCTACTGCCTCAACATGAGATTGATGACATAATTCATAGCATGTTCCATCATAGTTAGGTGTGTACTGCTGCCAGAGGTGGTCACACTCCTTACTGAGCACATTAGCCAGTTATCGGAATATGGGTGCAAATCCACTAAGGGGGAAAAAACGAGCAACATTTTTGTCTATCGTTTGGTACATTGCATTCGTTTACGTTCTGTATTCTTTACATTTTTCAACTCTACTATCAACTGCATATACTGTTTTGTGGCAAAATAAAAGCAACCTCAAAAAATTCCGTTTATTGCTTTAATTTTGGACACTAGTCTACATAAGATATATCCACACAATTTAATCTAGTGCTTACGCCACAAAATTTCGACTACTTGCTATGTATAAATATAGATGTGACCATGGCATATCAGGATTTTACCATCACTGCTTGAAGGAGTACGCCGGCCAGTGTGGCCTTGCGGCTCTAAGCGCTTCAGTTTGGAACCGCGTGACCGTTACGGTCGCAGGTTCGAATCCTGCCTCGGGCATGGATGTGTGTGATGTCCTTAGGTTAGTTAGGTTTAAGTAGTTCTAAGTTCTAGGGGACTGATGACCACAGATGTTACGTCCCATAGTGCTTAGAGCCATCTGAATCATCTAAAGGAGTACACTGATTTAAAACCGAATGGACGGCTCTCACGACGTGTGACTTTGAAAAAGATTTTCACAAAATAACTAAAAACCCATTTCTCGGAAAAACAATGGAAAATGTTATGGAATTCATTAAGTTTACCGTTGGGGAACGGGGATTCGACACTATGACGTAAGAGAATACATTGCCAGACCAAATTTCAAGCCGGTCACCATCTTCAACGAAGGACTAGTCGCTGTGGAGTGGTCAACGTTTCAGTGCAGTTAACGAAGTCTATCTATATCGCTATGTGTGTTATGGACCTCTTCAAACTCCATATTTTCCGGTTACGGTATGACTTTGTGGAACTAAACTTCGCCGACTCTAGGCTGCAGACAGTTTCATCTATTGGGTGAAAAGCTGCAACTTATATGAAGTAATCAGGCAAAATTACGAAGAATTCGACACATCTAGATATATGTCCGATAATCCTTTTGGAATAACACCACAAAATAAAAAGGTTGTCGGAATGATGAAAGACGAGGTGAATGGTTTGCAGATTGTGGAGTTTGTAGGGCCCATGTCGAAAATACATGCACACCACATTGATGCAGGTGCCACTCAGATGTCGACTAATGACTAATGGAGTGTATCATGTGGTCTCAAAGACTTTTCTGACAGAGGATTACATGAGATGTCTACTCAAGGGCGTTGGCGTTATTGTGCATATTGTGCACCAAGTAGTCTTTCGTGAGGTACTTACTGCACTACAGCTGAAAGTGGGGCTGTAGCATCATGACTGCAAATGATTTATCTGTCATCTGTGAGGAGGACATTGGGATCCTCTGATACTCACACTATTCATTGAGTGATTGACTGGGTGATTGGTTAATTTATTTGTAAATAGTGGATATGTGTGCAGAATAGCTAGATGAAACACTAGGCATACTCATATGTGTGTGAGTATCCACACCTCAATGCACATTGTGTGTGTGTGCCTAATATTGTGGATGTGTATGTAAATGTGCATTGTATATGTGCGTACATGTGCATTTACGAGTGTGTGTGTGTGTGTGTGTGTGTGTGTGTGTGTGTGTGTGTGTGTGAGTGTGGTTCTCTTTACCTGCTGATGTTGCCCTTGTTTCTCATAAATATTGTGTATAGAAAAAATGAACAGGAATATAATGATTACAATATCAACATTGTATGTAGAACGAGCAGAAGGAAAATGTAAATATTATAAACAAAATGATCAGAAAGAAAAATGTAAATATTGTATATAGAATCACCAGAAAAAGTGTTATTATTGTATACAGAGTGAAAAATATAAATTACAATGGGAAACATAGTATTTAGATTTTTAGTGTACCTGACAGTAACATATAAACCTTGCGAAAAAATATTAACTTTATAAATAAAACGAATGCATATATGCAAAAAACTGTAAAGAATTGGCCTTGCATATTGTTTCACATAAGAAAAATATTGCTTTGTAAAAAAAAAAAACACTGTATGTGTGTCATTATAAACTAACAGATTTGTAAATAAAACCATGAAAGAAAAACTGTTAATATAGCAAAAAAATATTAATAAACCATCAGTTAACTTGTTACATCACTTTTTTTCAATCCATTGTGGGATGATACGATAATAACTGGTGAACGTTTTGAAGAGATAACAGTCTTTGCTGCAAAACAGGCTTTATTATTTTATATTTTGCCAATAATCCATTTGTTTAAGGCATCTTCAAATTGGCTTGCACAAAAGATGTTAAACACAGAGGCTGCCATCCATGCAAATGTTTTAGCAGGTAGACACTATTGTCAATATTTTAAGAATATTGCATAGTGCCCTGTTATAAAATATGTTAAGTACATGGGAAGTCGCATTTAAAATACGCAGAAGACCTCCATAGGTAGTTGCCCCAGTCTAGTTTTTAGAGACTTCATGCAGTGCCCTTGTAGAATGTATACTGTAATCCAAAAGATACCAGACACAGCATTTCTTACACGTTTCTATTTTGTGATGCTTTTCTGTAGACCTAATCGCATTTTTGGTTTTTTTCTGGCCTGTGTTATATACTCTACAACGGCACTGCATGAAGTGTCTAAAAACTCAAAAATGGCAACTATCTAGATTAGATTCAGGTTTCTTACCATAGGCCCAAAACTAAGACGATTCTTGTGGGTGTAGAACAAGTCAGACAGTATAACAGAAGAAACATAAAAAATCTGAATGTAATACTCTCTACCCTGATCATTTGTCAGGAGATTGTCAAAATAGGTGAATACATTACAGTAAACTAGACCTGCCAATATTATCAAAATTAATACTCTGTGAGAATGAAATATAGTTATGCACTTTTAAGAAATTTATCATACACAATATACTTATCTTGTCTGTTGTCACTAAGTGCTGTCGAAACTGAAATCTAACAGGCATTTTTACTTAAGCTGGTCTAAAAGTGGCTGTTTAGATATTCATCTACAGACTAGTCTTTCAAACTCTGTTTAAACTGTAGTTTATCTGAAACTAAGTTTTTTGTGGTTGCAGGCAATTTATTGAAAATGTGTATTCTTGAATACTGGACCCCTTTCTGGAGCAGGGTAAGTGATTTTAGGTCTTTATGCAGGTTGTTCTTATTCCCAGCATTGATGCTTTGTATTGGGCTATTGGTTGGAAACAGAGCTATATTAGTTGCAACAAATTTCATTAAGGATTAAATATACAGAGAAGTAGTTGTTAGAATACAGAGTTCCTTGAACAGGTTTCTAAATTATGTTTTTGAATTTACACAACAAATGACTCTTTTGCTCAGTTTGACAAGTTACCCCAGAATATGATACTGTATGACATAATGAAATAAAAGTAAGCAAATATGCAAGTTTTTTATATTTATATCTCCTACATCTGACACCACTCTCATATCAAGTACAGACATGCTTAGGCGATTCAACAGAAAATCTGTGGTATGCCCTTCCCAACTGAATTTATTATCGAGCTCTAAGCCCAGAAATTTCACACAATCAACCTCTTCGATCTGAGTGTCTTCATATGTTATCCACAGGCTGGGATGAAGTCCCTTACCGGATTTGAACTACATATAGTAACTCTTTCCAAAGTTTAATGACTGTGAATTAGCTTTAAACCATTCATTAATGCCAGTGAAAATTTGATTAGCAGCAATTTCTAAATCTATACTTCACTTGCTACTTATTGTGATGTTTCTATCAACTGCAAACAAAACATACTTAGCATCTGGCAATGTAACTGACGAGAAGTCATAAATTTATACAAGAAAAAGCAATGAACTTAATATGAGCACTTAATAGAAGCACCACATGTAATTAATTCTCAATCAGACGGAGACTGACTACTCACTGCATAGGTATTTTGCAACGACACCCTTTGTTTCCTGTTAGTTAGATAGATTCAAACAATTTTGCGGCACTCTCACTGATACCATATTATTCCAATTTGCTTAAGAGAATGCTGTGATTCACATAACGAAAGGCTCTGACAGGTCGCAGAAAATGCCAGTAGCCTCGAATTTGTTATCTAAAGAATTGAGTTCATTCACACTGTACATGTAAATAGCTTTCTCTATCAGAACCCTTGCTGTTGTTGTTGTGGTCTTCAGTCCTGAGACTGGTTTGATGCAGCTCTCCATTCTACTCTTTCCAGTGCAAGCTTCTTCATCTCCCAGTACCTACTGCAACCTACGTCCTTCTGAGTCTGTTGTGTATTCACCTCTTGGTCTCCCTCTACGATTTTTACCCTCCACGTTACCCTCCAATACTAAATTGGTGATCCCTTGATGCCTCAGAACATGTCCTACCAACCGATCCCTTCTTCTTGTCAAGTTGTGCCAAAAACGCCTCTTCTCCTCAATTCTATTCAATACCTCCTCATTAGTTATGTGATCTACCCATCTAATCTTCAGCATTCTTCTGTAGCACCACATTTCGAAAGCTTCTATTCTCTTCTTGTCCAAACTATTGATCGTCCACGTTTCACTTCCATACAATGGTACACTCCATACAAATACTTTCAGAAACGACTTCCTGACACTTAAATCTATACTCAATGTTAACAAATTTCTCTTCTTCAGAAACGCTTTCCTTGCCATTGTCAGTCTACATTTTATATCCTCTCTACTTCGACCATCATCAGTTATTTTGCTCCCCAAATAGCAAAACTCCTTTACTACTTTAAGTGTCTCATTTCCTAATCGAATTCCCTCAGCATCACCTGACTTAATTCGACTACATTCCATTATCCTCGTTTTGCTTTTGTTGATGTTCATCTTATATCCTCCTTTCAAGACACTGTCCATTCCGTTCAACTGCTCTTCTAAGTCCTTTGCTGTCTCTGACAGAATAACGGCAAACCTCAAAGTTTTTAATTCTTCTGCATGGATTTCAATACCTACTCCGAATTTTCCTTTTGTTTCCTTTACTGCTTGCTCAATATACAGATTGAATAACATTGGGGAGAGGCTACAACCCTGTCTCACCCCCTTCCCAACCACTGCTTCCCTTTCGTGCCCCTTGATTCTTATAACTGCCATCTGGTTTCAGTGCAAATTGTAAATAGCCTTTCACTCCCTGTATTGGACCCCTGCCACCATCAGAATTTGAAAGAGAGTATTTCAGTCAACATTGTCAAAAGCTTTTTCTAAGTCTACAAATGCTAGACGCGTAGGTTTGCCTTCCCTTAATCTATCTTCTAAGATAAGTCGTAGGGTCAGTATTACCTCACGTGTTCCAGTATTTCTATGGAATCCAAACTGATCTTCCCCTATGTCGGCTTCCTTAAGAAACCCAAACTGTGACTTTGACAATATAGTATTTGCAGTTAGATGCTTAAGGAGATGCTTGAACCCACCCTTTTCAAATATTTTTGAAAAAGCCGCCAAAAGTGAAATTGCTCGATAGTTTGATGGTATTTCTTTATTCCCCTTCTTGTAAAGAAGCTTAACTTCGGCACATTTTAGCCAGCCTGGAAATGTTCTGCTGATAAGAGATTGATTAAACAAATAAGGTAGAACTCAACTCATATGAGGTCTCTTTGATTAACTTTGTTGGTGTATTTTCATAACCACTAGAACACTCAGATTTTAAGGAGTTTATGATGAATGCTACTTCTTTGGGAGACGTGAATGTCATTTCCGTTTTACTGAAGTTATTTGTAAATACTGGTCTCAGATAGTCCATTGCACTGTTTACTGAACCCGATAATCACAACCTGTCAATGACAGAAACAAAGTACTTCTTTAAGAGGTTTGCAACACTATGTGCACTTGTTACCAATGTCTCATTTATTTTTAGAGTTATCTGCTCCTCTTCCTTTTTGGCCCCTCTTGTCTCTCTCTTCACTACATCACATACAGTTTTTATTTTGTTGACTGATGTGATTGTCTTTTTCATATAAAAAAGCTGCTTAGATACCTGCATTACTTGCTTCAATATTTTGCAGCATTCTTTCTAATACATTACAGTGCTAACATCAGAGCTATTCCTAGATAGTAGATACAGTCTCCTTTTTGCCCCACATGATATGTTTATTCCTTGTGTATTCCATGATTTATTTTTAGACTTCTGTTTGATTTGAGTTACCTTTAGGAGAAAACAATTTTCAAAAGACGAATTAATTTTATTAATGAGTGCTCTGTATTTTTCATTTGAGTCAGAGGTGCTGTAAATATCTGTCCAGTTCACATCTTCGACCCATCTTCTGAACTTCTCAATTTTTGACTGATTTATTACCCTCCTGTACTCAGATTTATCAGATTTCTTATCTTAACGATTTCCAACATTTAGTACAAGATGCTGCATGTCATAATCAGATAGCCGATTTACTATTGGTTTTGTGATATGACTTTTTTCTCCCTAGGTGTATCTGCAAAGATCTTATCAATAGCGGTCTCAGAGCAATTACATACCCTAATTGCAAAGTTCACAGTTGGATTCAAATTGAATGTCGGTGTTACTGATTGTCATAATTGTTCACTGACAGAGGTTTTCAATAAATCCACATTAAACTCACCAGCAACCAATATTTCTTCGTTTTTTTCTGTGAGAAGGGGCAACAGAGCTTCAAGATTTTTTGTGAAAAGTTTTAAGTTTCCTGAAGGCACTCTGTACATACTTACTATTATAAAGGACTTATTATGAAATAGTTCTTCTGTTGCACAACCTTTGAAGTGCTGCACTGAGCAAAATTTATTAATATTCTCGAAATTAAAATAGTTTATGACAAATATGGCGACTCATCCTTTCTTCATATTTTCTCTATAGAAGTAAGAAGCTAACTTGAATGGTGTGACATTTAGCATATCTATACCAGTGGTCACATAATGCTCAGGGAGACAGATTGTATCAACTGGTTTGTTTGACTCTTATTCTTCAATACAAATTAGCAACTCATTAAGTTTACCTCTTAGTCCTCGGATATTCTGCTGCAATAAGGATAACTGATTTTGTGCATTAGCTGAATTTCAACAGCACAAACCCAATTTTTCTGTAAATATTTTATGTACAATTTGAATATGCTCCCATTGGTCCAGGGGTTTTCCATCAGTTTTATATCTCATGACTTGTTTGAGTTATGTAATGACTTAGTGCACTTATCTAAGGGCAAGGGCAGGATAGGGATTTCTCTGAATGATGTTGACCAACTGCCAGTGATTCCCCAGAGGAGGGGAATGTAGCATGTTCTAGAATATAAATAGCATGAGTGTTTTTCCTGACATCGGATGCCCTTATCAGTGACCTTCTAATAAGATTGTTATCTGTCCTCATACTGGTACTGCTTATCTACTGTCCCTTTAAATCATGATATCTGTCTTTTTGAACTGTGTCCCTTTAAATCTAGAAATGGTACTGCTATCTTATTTAAAATGTTGTCATTATCAGATGGCACTAAATTTAAAAAATACTGGACTTTACCTGACAATGAAGTCACCAAATGCATAGTTCAACCCTGACATGTCATTTTCTCATAAAAAGACCTAACTGATGCATGTAAATAGTTCTCATTCTATCTTGATCAGTCACTGACAATATTACAGTAATAAGTAAATGGAAGTATTTACTAACAAAATGTATTATTTTTTGAATAGCAGTAACGAATATTGGACTCATTGTTAAAAATAGATATATTACATAAACTATTGTTAATTGTAAAACATATAAAAAGCAGATATTGTCTTTGTCAGATTAATTTTCCTTTTTTAAAAGTCTTTATTTTGCAAAACTACTTTGAAAACAACGTTCACAATTATAATGTGATTATGGTGTACTTTGTCTTCATGTGTCTTTGACATAAACACAAATATCACGGAATGTGAAAAAACTCATGAAAAATCCATAGATAACTGTCCACATGAAATAACAGATTCTGGTAAATACAATAGTGCCCTTTGAAGTGTCTGACCTTGTGCTTTGTTAAAGATTATAGCGAAGACTACTTTTATTGGGAATTGTTTTCATATCATTCGGAAATGCATGACTGCATAAGAAGGTATGAGGTTAATGTGAGTTAATGAAACTCACTATGGTGAGTTTCCACTAACTTTGCACCATTAATTACTCCATGATTAGGTTAAGATTTTTAATGAAAATAATACTAGCATTTTCCTTCAATAGCAATTGATGGGTTGCTTAACAGTACGGATTAAAATAGTTCGAGAATTGATCGTTGTATATTTCTTCAGGTTGGACAGAATTGGGGGTGAAACTTTCTCTACAGGTAACAAATTGCAAATGGCATGTTTATTAACTGCTTTACAGGCATCAGTTTTTGAATGTAGAATTGCCACTGAGTATAATTGCGTAACATTTTGATCACTGATTTCTGTGGTATTGAATTTGGTGGTAATGAGCTATGTTTGGGAATTTTGATCGCTTTACTGAAGTAATCTACTTGACTTTCTAAATAATTGTTACCCAATTTAAGTAACCATTTAATGAAAACCAGATCACGATTTACTCTCATATTTTGAGTCAGCTTTTGAATTTTAACATGACACCGCAAGGGGGATCGTTTACCCATAGTTTCGACAGTGGCTACTCTATTGTCATATTTAACGATGGGAAATACTTGCCAGAAGCATCCCCTAAACAGAACGATTTTGCCTTTATGAAGGAAATTGTTATTGATGACGTCCCTTAACAATAGATCGACAACCCTTAGCGCGTCTTTAGGAAGAGATCAGAGTCATGAAAAAGTTGTGCATCCTTGGTGTGCATGCGAATCTATGAGAACTATGAGATCAAGATGGGTACAAGTAGTATGAGAATCGAATGTGATGTGCGTCCCCCTGGTTTGAGGTTGGCAGCAGCACCTGTCCATGCAAATGTTAAAAAAAAGTTCTTTTCACCTTGTAAAATGTGGCACAAGGTTACGTAGACAAATGTTTTACTAGTCCCCCCTGGTCCATCAGTGAAGTAACAACTGGACATCTCATTTCTTACTAAATGTAAGGCCTCCTTAACTATTGCATTCTGTTCTTCGTTTAGTTTTTTGTACGCTGTCTTGCCGTTCGTACATCCTTACTCTACTTTTTAGGCGTCTGTTCTATGTTATGCAACGTTCACAACAGTGGTCGGCAGGTTAAATTGTTGGCAATACATACCATGGCATTTACCTCGTGATGGCTGGGTGTTGTGTGCTGTCCTTAGGTTAGTTAGGTTTAAGTAGTTCTAAGTTCTAGGGGACTTATGACCACAGCAGTTGAGTCCCATAGTGCTCAGAGCCATTTTGAACCATGGCATTTAAACGCATTGTCCAGTTCTGGCAACGTGAGGCTGCAAGCTTCAGATGGCATGTGCTGTTTCTAAAAATCTTGTGGAAATGCATCCTGAAAAGTTGTCCACAACTCAGGCATATTGGCGAACAGAGTATTCAGGAGAAGGCGAAAATCCATCTCAATGCCGTTGGCATTTGGTATCTGGCAGTCTCCTGCAACCATTCTTTCCATTCAGCGTCACTGATGATCAGATGTAATTTTTTTGCAGCTTGGGAAAATGAGTTCCACATTATTCTAGCAAATGTGCGTAGATCGTCAAACGACTGTGGTGCTTTGACGTGCAGAAATAATACATGAAGGTAATATCTTCCGATGTCGGCTGGATTGTGTACAGATATCCAATGCACATGATTTTTATTCTTGCGAATAATTTATTGTCATTTAACCTCACAAAATGGTCTGAAATTGGGTGGTAAAAGTACCCGCGAACGTTAGTGTCATCACTACACAATAAAAAAAAAAGTCTTGAGTTTGGAGTCCCTACGAAGGTTAGTAGCAGCTTCGTATCCAGTCTGAAAGTATACCATGCGTTCTTTCGGAAAGAGGATTTTACGAGATTGGTGGAAAACTTGACGTTCGTATGATCCCCTTATAACCTCTGAGCCTCTGGTGCACTCACTTAACGACAGCTAAAGTGAATGTCCACATCGTCAACGATGAGCTGTTGCTAATCATCAGAATCTGACGCAATCGTAGAACCGCGCATCATGTCTTTATACACGTATTTGTACAAATATTTAACAGACTTGATTGAAGAACAATGCATGCTCGATATTGATGTGAGATCGGTATTTTCTACTGAGGAATCTGCTCTATGTTGTAATCCACCGGTTATCAATGATAAATGATCGAATTGTCGTTGTAACGCCGTTATTGTATGATCTGCAAATAGGGTTGCCATTAAAATTTAAATTAGTTTCCTCTTGAAAATCTTTTGGATAATTTTGATGCATTTTTGTTTTTCCATTCATGGATTGTACGGATCGATTGTAACGCAATATCCATGTACCGTGCATTCCTGAATAACTTCAAAAAGTTCAGGGTCTGCTTCTTTATTTCCAATTTCTGCACAAATTAAGGTGTCTACATCTTCAGCTGAAGGTAATTTATCTTTATTTGACAAAGTGAGCAAAATGTGTGCGTGAGGAAGGCCTCTCTTTTCAAAATCCGATAACACAAACATAAGCAATGACTACGACTAGTTGAGGTTAGAAGCAGTGTTACGTAAAGTTGCAAACGGTGTAAAATAATGACGAATTAAAGGTTAAATGAAGTTAGCTATAAAGGTAAGTGGCACTTACGTGTGATGAAAAACGTTGATGTAATTCCGTTTATTCGTGCAGTACACAATGCTTGCTTAAGAGGCAACGACAGAGCGACGGACGAAAATATTGCTCTAATTCAGGATTTTTTTTGCTCCGTTCTGGAATGTAGTGGACAAATGGGGTTTGGTGCAATGAATAAAGTGTACATTGAAGTTTTTATTACTATTTTTTAACTAATCCCTCCTTTTTGCCGAAAAAATACTAAGTGTCAAATTCGGCTACGATGAACTGAAGAGAATTCAGTTTGCTTCTAGGGAGACCAAAAATCATTAAAATCGTATAAAGATTGTAGCGTGGGCAACGATAGCCATTCCGAAAAACATGGTTTCGAGAGAAAAGGGTTTAAAGTTTGACCTAATATAAAAAAAGGGGAAACGCTTGAAACGTACGGGATATCATCGATGGCTGGTCCGTAATAACTATCGCCCTGGCTAGCGAATGACCACTTTCTGCTACTTTCACCTGAGAAGCCCTCATTTTCATCCTCAAAGCTCTTTTCGTCACTGAGAGTATCGCCGCTGGCGTCTCTATCTTCACAGAAGTGACGCATTTCATCGCCGATTTTGATTGAAGGGTATTTGCCACGTGCGTTAATACAGTATGACCTACAGCGAATAGACATACGGCCAAATTTGAAGCAGTTTTGACAATTTAGCTTCGGCTGGATGTTATTTTTGGAGCGTACCTCCGAATGAAACTACTAAAACTTTCATTCACAGCCGGCCGGAGTGGCCGAGCGGTTCTAGGCGCTACTGTCTGGAACCGCGCGATCGCTACGGTCGCAGGTTCGAATCCTGCCTCGGGCATGGATGTGTGTGATGTCCTTAGGTTAGTTAGGTTTAAGTAGTTCTAAGTTCTAGGGGACTGATGACCTCAGAAGTTAAATCCCATAGTGCTCAGAGCCTTTTGAGCCATTTTTTCATTCACATTTTGAGTAAAACCGCTCAAACAACGCTCCAACAAATGGGGTTTACTCAGAACGGTATAAATAGGGGAGACGGCAGCTAAACGACTTCGGACAATGGCTTTCTAGCGCCGAGTAGTGCCGTGCACTCTCGGCTTCAAATACATACAGAATCGTTACTTTTTGGCGTTCGCGCGTAATATTTTGGGCAATAGTTTTTCAATGTATATACATTCGAATTCCGCAATAAAAAAATTGAAGTTTTTTTCGACCGCCGCCTTGTCGTTCCGCCTTAAAGAAAGTAAACAACTCTAACCATTGTTGCACGTAACAGTAAAATTAGAGTCTCAATAGATGGGGCATTCTACATTCCTTACTTCGACATGCACGTCCGAAATCGCGTGATAAACTACGCTTGCGTGAAGAATTTAAACAAGTGCAAAAGCTACCGTGTGTGTTAGTTAAACAATTATCAACACACGGCACGTCTACACTGTTTTTACAAATATGTTTTCCAAATAAGTTTTAATCTATTTGCATTTTAAACTATTTGTATATTTTTCGTCATTAGTGGTAAATGAAATCTTGAAAATAATGGCCGGCTGAAGTGGCCGAGCGGTTCTAGGCGCTACAGTCTGGAACCGCGCGACCGCTACGGTCGCAGGTTCGAATCCTGCCTCGGGAATGGATGTGTGTGATGTCCTTAGGTTAGTTAGGTTTAAGTAGTTCTAAGTTCTAGAGGATTGATGACCTCAGAAGTTAAGTCCCATAGTGCTCAGAGCCATTTGAACCATTTTGAAAATAATGTCTGAATCATTGATTTTTATAAGTAATGCGTGAGGTATGGTATACCGGTAAGAACCCTGTTGAGAAGTAATATATATGATGTTGATATTTCCTTAGAAGAGTTCTGGATATGGAAAGATACGTACAATGACTGCGTTTCATAGGTGGAGAGATTCACTGGAATGAAAATAAATAAATTAAATTTTAATTAAAAGAATCTTTTTGGGTTATGAAACTGCTGATTAGTAAAAGTAGTTGTTATTTTTTCACAAAATAGGACCATCGAAACAATGATCGTTAGATCGTAGGATGCTAGAAAATTTTGAATGAGTGGCACAGTGTAAACTGTTCAACAGCATTGTAAAAAAATGGTTCAAATGGCTCTGAGCACTATGGGACTCAACTGCTGAGGTCATTAGTCCCCTAGAACTTAGAACTAGTTAAACCTAACTAACCTAAGGACATCACAAACATCCATGCCCGAGGCAGGATTCGAACCTGCGACCGTAGCGGTCTTGCGGTTCCAGTCTGCAGCGCCTTTAACCGCACGGCCACTTCGGCCGGCAACAACAACAGCATTGTAACAAAACAACAAAAGAAGGAAAAACAGTTGATTGAGTACAGCTCATAGCCTGTGTAGTCAGCACCGCACACACGCTATTAAAAATGTTTTGGCTGTTTGGGACCTGTCTCTCCTCCAAGTTCTTCCAAACTTCAAAATATAACCTACAGCTTTACAGGACTATTATTATTCTTGTCACTGGTAATTCAGAACAGCTCTGTAGAGCCAAATGCCAGACTGTGAGGTACATGTGAGAACCTCTTCCTGTGTGATGCAACTCTGCACAGTGACAGCTGGCAGTTGTTTGTACAGCTGTCAGCTGTTTTTAGCGAACTCCACTCTGGTGGGCAGAAGACGCTCTGTGACAGAGGAACGCAAACTTGGAATCCCACACTGCTCTTATTGTGTTTTGCTTAAGTATCATAAAGTGCACGTAAACCCACAACTCTTTGAAGAATCGAAGTACCAAGTATAAAACAGCTTCGAACTTCTAGTTACTTTACAAATGAGTTAATGTGTCAAATATTTGATGTTAAGAATGTAAGGAAGGAAAAGTTTAGAAAAGTTTGAAGTTACGTTTAAAATTTGTTGGAAGTCACTACGTGCTGTTATTATTAAAAAATGGATGAGTATAGCCTGGGAAATATCTACTCCAGTTTAAGAAGAAGAAAAAAAAATTGTTTTTCACGCTTCTCAATGTTTATGACGTCATAACTCCTGAACTGTGTGTCGTATAATGATAAAATTTCGCAGACATATTCATTGGTAGATATCGTCTGCAAAATGTTTTGCGGATAGAATTACTAATAAAGTTGTAATAAACTAGAACGTCATACTTGATGTGGCAATTTTAGTGTGTGAACAGTGAAAATGTAGTCAGCTGTAAGCCGTTTTAGTTTCATAACTTTGTAGGGGTGTCAGCGAGAGAAAGTTCCTTGATGGTATGAAATTATTTGTAAAGTCAATAAGCCCTCTCATTCTCAAATACTGGAAGAATATGATCTGGGTATTTGCTCGCAGTGAGTTACGCTGACTCTATATGTATGCAGAGTTTCTAATTGTAATGCAATGAAGAAAAAGAATAGCGACACAAAAAAAATTAATGCAGAGTACCGGTAACGAAATTTCGGGAATACATTTGTCTAGCTAACATATTTAAACGATGAACATTAATCAAAGAGCGAGATAAGATAATTTCGAATTGAAAGGGTGCTACGTTAATAACCGGTGTAACCTCCAGAATGTTGAATGCAAACGTGCATGCATTGTGTCGTACAGGTGTGGAATGTCAGTTGGTGGTATGGAGTTCCATGTCTGTTGCACTTAGTCGGTCAATAGAGGACGATTAATGATCGTTGATGATGAAACTAGAGTTGTCTTCCAATGATGTCTCATATGTGCTAGATTGGAGACAGAGATGGTGATACCGCAGGCCAAGGCAACATGTCACCCGCTGTAGAGAACGTTGGTTTGCAACAGCGGTATGTGGCCGTGCGTTATCCTGTTGGAAAACATCCCCTGCTATTCATGAATGTTTGCACAACAGGTCGAATCACAAAATCGACGTACAAACTTGTAGTCAGGTTGAGTGGGATAAGCAAGAGAGCACTCCTGCTGTCATATGAAATCGTATCTCGGACCATAACTCAGGTGAGTGTCCAGTACGTCTAGCATTCAGACATGTTGGATGCAGGCCCTCAACTTACCTTTTTCTAACCAAAACACGGCTACCACTGGTACGAAGGCAGAACCAGCTTTCATCAGAAAATACAACAGACCTCCACCCTGCACTCCAGTGAGCTCTTGCTTGACACGGCTGAAGTCGCAAATGGGCGTGATTTGGAGTCACTGGAATGCACGCTACAGGGCGTCTAGCTCGGAGCTGTTCTAAAGTAAGCGATTTGTAACATTTCGCTGTGTCACTATGGTGTCAACTACTGCTCGAATTGCTGCTAACGATGCAGCACGATGCGCCAGAGCAATACGACGAACTCGATGGTCTTCCCTCTCGGTGGTGCCACTGGGCCGTCCGGAGCCCGGTCTTCTTGCGACCGTACATTCCCGTGACCACCGCTAGCAGCTATCATGTACGATGGCTGCATTGCTGCCATATCGCAGAAGGAACATTCGACTTCTCGTAGCCCTATTATACGACCTCGTTCAAACTCAGTGAGGTGTTGATCATGGCGTCTTTCTCGCCTTAAAGACATTCTTGACTAATATCAACTCACCACGTCCAAAACCAAAGGTAACTAACGCTCACGGCCGTTACAGCGCATGTTTAAAGCAAACCTGATTTGCATCCTCATGCGACTGCCGCGAAATTTGAATAGACATCATCTTTCACATGTTGAAACACGCCTGCGTACTTTCGTTTATGTCGCACAACTCCTTCTTGTTGTTGCGATTTTTTTTCTGTCACTGCATTTGTCTCAGTGTCTCAATGAGTAGGTTATGACAGCATTTTAATTTTTAAATTCAGTCACTAATTACGCAAGTACTGAAAATCAAATATTTGTTGCCCTTGGAGGCTGTTGGATAAGCAATTTGAAACTGAGACAATGAACCGTGAACAATGAACCGGACATAACCTCTCTGGTTAGGAATGACAATAGTAATGGTTAAACGAGCGCTTTTGTATAAATTCAGTATACTTGGCACTATTTTTGAATGCGCCTCAGTTTAATAGCTTTCCTTTTAGTTCATGAATTGTGGTTTTATGTATTTTGGAAGTCGTACTATCTATGTTCCCCGTTATAGGCGTTACAAGGTTTACTAAGCAGTATGTAACGGATCGAAAACAACAAATTGTGCAACTGCAGACGTGCTTGTTGACCTTCGACTCTCAAACTTTACTAGGCCCTGTGTCTATTCATGGAACTAGATGTCCTGCAGATCGTTATGTGCAAGCTTTCAGGCAGTGCTCTAAATGCCTCCGATACGGTTGGATCCTGTACTGAATATCATAGACGGCGAAGAGCTCAGGAATTAGTTGCGTTTGATAAATAGGCTTCAGGGATGCGCTGAACTTTACTCGTATGCCAGGGTTCGCTTCCGTCACTGGGGGACAACATATTTTCTATCCTAGGCCAATTGTTTCTGTTCAAACGAACATCAGCACTCCAGATCACGAAAACAAAGAACTTTTCCCGCCGCTGCCCACGACAACTTTACTCGTTGTCAGTGCGCAAACGCGATTGATGCTAAACGTGTGGATGGGCCTCTTCAGATAAGCATTACTCACCAAGAGGAAGTACGTGACACCGTAATGTACAAGAGTGGCCTCAGTACCGAAACGTGCTATATCCCAAGCAACATGCAATCACTCCTATGACCCAGAATCCCTACGTGTCTGGTGCTCACGGGATAACAACTTCTCAAGTTCTAAATCAACGACAGCCTCTTGTTTGCAATGAACTAATCGGTAAGATAATAAATGTTATAGACAGTGTCATTCGAAATACGTGACGAAACAATGCTAAGGACGATAACAGTATCAGGCTTCTACTAGCAGGCATCTTTGGTTCTCTCCCGGTCTAAATAATGAAGTCTACAAAAGTATTGCAGTGGAACGCAACTCCAATAGAGAAAGCTCACAAAGAGAATTACGTATTGCACAGCCTGATATAGTTCTGTTACGTGAAACATGATGTAAGTCTTAGCAGACTGTTCGCTTTGAAAATTATTTCGTAACAAGGGAGGACCTTCTCAATGGGAAAGGTGGCGTCGCTATATTAGTAAAAACTGCGCTGCGGCATAAAAAATTCCCACTCAGTGCCACAAACAATCAAATCGAATTACATCTACATCTATATGGTAGCTCCGCATTTCACACTTAAGTGCCTGGCAGAGGGTTCATCGAACCATTTTCATACTACTTCTCTACCATTCCACTCTCGAGTGGCGCGTGGGAAAAAGGAACACCTAAATCTTCCCGTTCGAGCTCTGTTTTCTCTTATTTTATTATGATGATCATTTCTCCCTATGTAGGTGGGTGTCAACAAAATATTTTCGCATTCGGAAGAGAAAGTTGGTGATTGAAATTTCGCAAATAGATCTCGCCGCAAAGAAAACCGCCTTTGCTTCAGTGGCTGCCACCCCAACTCGCGAATCATATCAGTGACACACTCACCCCTATTGCGCGATAACACGAAAAGAGCTGCCCTTCTTTGCACTTTTTTGATGTCCTCCGTCAATCCAACCTGGTAAGGATCCCACACCGCGCAGCAGTATTCCAGCAGAGGAAGGACAAGTGTAATGTAGGCTGACTCCTTAGTGGGTTTGTCGCATCTTGTAAGTGTCCTGCCAAAAAAGCGCAGTCTTTGTTTCGCCTTCCCCACGATATTATCAATGTGGTCTGTCCAATTTAAGTTGCTCGTAACTGTAATTCCTAGGTATTTAGTCGAATTGACAGCCCTTAGATTTGTGTGATTTGTCGTATACCCAAAATTTATCGGGTTTCTGTTAGTACCCATGTGGATGACCTCGCACTTTCCTTTGTTTAGTGCCAATTGCCACTTTTCGCACCGTACAGAAATTCTCTCTAGATCATTTTGGAATTGGAATTGATCGTCTGCTGATTTTATTAGACGGTAAATTACAGCGTCATCTGCAAACAATCTAAGGGGGGCTGCTCAGATTAGTACCTAGATCATTTATGTAAATCAGGAACAGCAGAGGGCCTATGACACTACCTTGCGGAACGCCAGCTATCACTTCTGTTCTACTCGATGATTCACCGTCTATCACTACGAACTGTGACCTCTCTGAGAGGAAATCACGAATCCAGTCACACAACTGAGACGATAGTCCATATGCACGCAATTGCATTAATAGTCGCTTGTGAGGAACGGTATCAAAAGCCTTCTGGAAATCTAGCAATATGGAATCGATCTGAGATCCCTTGTCGACAGCACTTATTACTTCATGGGAATAAACACCTAGCTGTTGCACAAGAACGATATTTTCTGAATCTGTGTTGGTTATGTATCAATAAGTCATTTTCTTCAAAGTGATTCATAATGTTCGAGTACAGTATATGCTGTGTAAATACAAACTACTCAAAAAACCTTTTACAGTAGTCTCTGTGTATAAAGCTCCCCACTATAGACTCGCGGAAGATGACTTGAGACTCCTAATAAGCCAGCTTTGGCCTTCTTTTATAACTGGTGGTGGCCTGAATTTCCATCATTTTACACGGGGATGTGACATGGCTGTCAGGAATGGCGGGGCTCTGATGGATGTTATCGAAGACAGTAACCTAGTGATAATCAACGATGGAGTTCCCACTACGGCGTCTGCTCCCTCCCGTACAATTTCTGCATTAGATATAACGCTTTGTACCCTTCGTTTTACTGAACATCCTAACTGGCTCGTTAAGACTGACTCAATGAGAACAGATCATCTCCCAACAGAATTCTTCAATAACATAAACGTTGATACGAAATAAATGTTTTATGCTAATAGTAAGTGGAAAATTTCAGAAGCCAACTGGGACAAATATCGCGTTACAGTTTGAAGAAACCTCGAAACTACAGAAAGCAACGTACAGGAAAAAGAAACATACCATGCTATAGACGCCGCAGCCAATATCAGCATTCCTAAGAAAAAAAAAGCATTTACTGTACGAAGCAACATTTCCCCCCCCCCCCCCCCATGGTGGAATCCCGACTGCTGTAGAAAAGTTGCGAAACGTCAACTTACTTTGAAGAATCCTAGCATGGATAGTACTTGGAAGTGAGAAAAAAACGCTCGTTTAAACAAATTCCCGATAAAAAGAAAACCTGTGAGAGGTGGCATGAACCCCCTCATATTTCTATCTTACTGTGAGTAATTCGATTTTCCTCTCTAATTGCATGCGGTGAAAAGTTGCTATTCCTTCACATGTGGACTTCCCACGCAGCGTCTCTCGTCACCCGGGTGGTCCGCTGACAGGCGGGTTCTGCTGATCTTGAGAGGGTTAAGCCGATGGGTGTGAGGGAGTCGAGTGGATGCTTTCCAGACGCCGACATTGTCACAAGAGCGGGGGCGACACGCCCACAGGGGCCTGACGGAGTGACTGGGCTAGAGATTTCGTTACTTCGCAGAAACTTAGTGAAAACACTTTCTGGCGGGCTACCAGCGAGGCGTGGGAATGACTTGTGTTCCCAGGCAGTCTTGGCAGGCAAATTCCCGCGTTTTCTGCAAAATCATAACTGTGATTGGCTTGCTCAGGGGATATCTCCGTGACGTAGCAAAATCGGTGCAGAGATTGGCTCCAAGTATCTCCATTGGTGGAATAGTAGTGGTTAGGCAATAGGGTGTAATTTTCCGCCGGTTTTGGAGTTGCTGATTGGAACGTTTAACCACGGCCACTGTCGTGGGGGCGGGAATGTTCTGTGTTTTGGCTTGTAAGGGTGCTCTTGAGTGGAGTAGGCTCTCGCCTTTCGGTCGGAGTAGGTTACAAGACTGAGCTCTCGCTGCTCTGGACAGCCTGCCTTCCGTTGGCTGTCTAACATACTTTCTTTTAAGTGTAACTTTTTGGCGAAGTTGCTGAAGTTTTGACTTCAACGTAACTTTCCGAGTACAGTTGGTAATTGAGCGTTCTGCGTACAAGCGGCCTATATTGTCCGTCTTGAGCAGTTTTGGCTAAAGTTGACTGTATCGGAGTTACTGTGTGACATCGATTGTTAAAATCAATCACTGAACCATCAGTGATTGTGTGGCGAGCCTTCTTCGTCTCCCTCAGAGGCGCATTTAAATTGCTAGCAAGTCTTTAGTCTGGAACAACCAGACCAGGATAATTTGTTTCGGGCTATACTCTCGACATTATCATCACCACGACGGGACGTCGAAGCAAGCAGCCATCGCCTCCGGTACGCCAGATTGTGTCCTTGCAGTTAAGAAGACAGCTTGGTAATGTATGTCCGCAGCACCGGCAGGTTAGGGAATTTTCCTCAGTGATAATCAGAACTCAGCAGAGCGCGCCTGTTCCCGTCTTTTCTTATGTGGTTCTGTCTTGGATGTCCATTGTCTGAGTTCTCTCTACTGTAGTAGCAATTAATGTTGGGTTGGCTGGGTGTTTCTCTTAAGATTTGAGTTGCAAGGAATTGTCTCCGCATACCACTTGGTCATAAACGTCACAAGCTAGTTTATGGACAACTTCACCTTCACAGCTTTTATTTGAGTATCCAATTGACGTATTGTAAATGCTTCATGTGTTTTGTTTATTATTTTGAGTTTAATCATAATAAATCAAATTGTTATTTTTTTTGACAGAACTTTCATTCTGTGGATCGGTAAAGCAAACCTTTCATTTCTCACTACATTAATGAATCTTTCCTTTATCAAATTAATTTCTATCATATTAAATTATTGCAGGTGCCAAACTCTTTTCTACTCCACTTGCAGGGTCGATTACAGTCAGTTCGCTTTTCTTCTTAATCCATGTGCAACACCAGAAGTCGGAGTTAGAAAAGGGGGGGCTTAGAGGATCATTTCCATATGAAGATTCCAGAAGGATTTAGTGTTAAATATACTGCTAGCCCTGGCAGCTCGCACCTGGATTAAATCTTGTTCTTCACTCAATAAAAAGCAACCATTATGTCCAAAATTTGGTATAAAACAAAGGGCTTTAGAAACTGCCATCTGCCATCCAATCTTCTTACTACAACTGCCTGGGTATAGGGATTTATTGATATGCTCGCTCCTTCGACGGTCCCATTCCAACATTATGCTTCTCCAGTTGACGAGAACTATCATCATATCCTGCTTCTCCATTCTCTAAAGAAGAACTATACGATGCTATTAAAACACTGTGACAGCTGTCCTGGTATTGAGTTCATACATAATTCTATGCTTGATAATCTGCCCGTGGAAGCAAAATATTTGCTAGTGTTCATTTTTAATCAGGACCTACTGGAATCTTGGAATACGCAGATCATGTAGTTCTGAAAAATGCGAAACATCGAAACATCTCCTGGGATCGCGTTGTGGTTTTGTGTAGCAAAAACGCTGGAACGAATGGTCAAAATGATATTGGAATGGTGGCTTGAAAAGTGTAATTTAATGCCTGGGTGTCGATACGGATTTAGAAAAGGTAAAGGGACTATTGACAACCTGTATTCGCTTGCTACGGACATCATTTCCGGTTTTCATACGGAAGAAACCGTCGTCGTCACTTTTCTTGACTTTAGTGGATATTATGATCACGTGCAGACATAAGCTGATGGATTTTGGTATTCCCTCGAGGATGATATATAGTATCAGTTGTCTGGTCGCTCAAACAACAATCTGTGTCATATTTAAAGGAAACATACTCGGTCCGTATCTTGTCTCTTAGGGCCTGGCCCAAGGATGTCATTTTTGTATACTCTGTATATTTGCGATTTAGAGCAAGTAATCACTCCTCCGACAAAAATTTTGCAATATGCAGACGATTTTTGTGTTCATTCAACTGCAGACTCATATATTCAGGCTGAAACGGAATTGCTCACTGCTGTAGAACACATCGATGAATGACTGTCCAACAATAGTTTGGAGATCTCGGCTGAGAAATCGGTGACCGTATCTTTTGATGAATCGAACACTTCTCGCATTGTTGATCACGCAACATGCGCAGTGTATACTTTCCAGATAAAATCTCACACTCGATTCCTCAGTATGAAGAATATGTGACTCTCGGCTCAGCTGGGCGCCTTGCATACAATCTAGTGCTGATAAATCCGAGAGAGGATTAAGTGTAATTCGCTCTCTCACTCGTGTGTGGTGGCGAGCGCATCAAAGTACTTTACTCACGATGTGCAGAGGGATTATTCGATACACACTGGACTATGGTTGTATGCTGTATCACAATGCGCCTAAAATTTACCTCTCCAAATTAGATACTCTTCAGTTCAGAGCCATTCATAACTGCCTTGGAACCATGCGTTCGACACCTACAAATGGTCTTTTGGTGGAGGCAGGAGAGATGCCTTTAAGCAGTAGACGTCAAATACTGTCAAATAAATTTTTCATTAAGGGAATGACCTTCATGGAAAGGGCTGTCTATAACAGTGGAGACTGCATTTGTTATTTATGGAATGCCTCTAAGAGAAGAAATAAAATTCCTGCCGTCTGCACAAGCTTTGACACATTGTACACTGTCATACATTCTATGCGATGTTCTTCACATTTGCGTTTATTTGAATATGATCTTGACACACTCTGATGCCGCATTGTAGTCTATTATTACAATATGACAAGCTCACTGAGTGTGAATGTACACTGTAGATTTAATTCTATCATTGAAGCTCAGTGGCCTGGTTATATCTGTATACTGATGGAACCAAAATTTCACAAGAGGAGTATACTGGATACACTTTTCTATGCCCTCAGATCCCAGTCAGTAAGGCCTACAAACTGCCTAAATGTGCTTCAATTTTTAAGGAGGAGACTATGGTAATATTGGAAGCTATTACGTTTGTAACTTCAACTTTCTTCTCAAAGATATTAATCGTGTACGACTCCCAGAGTGTTATTAAAAATATTCAACTCCGAAAATGGAATAAAACTACTAACCATTATATTTTGTGTGTGGTACCTGAATACATTCGCTGTAAACAGAGAGGGGAGACAGGCATTTTGCTCTGGGTGCAGTCCCAGCTGGCATCCTCTGTAGCAAGGAAGTTCTTAGCGAAGCAAGCTGCATCTACAGGAAATGTTCTCGATGTGATATTGCCGTAGACAGACTACTGACGTGAAGTCCAGAGCCACGGAAGTCAGCAATGGCAAGAAATGTGGAATGTGTCCCAACAAACGAAAGGTGGATATTATGCGGCATTACAATCTTAAACCACTACAAGGCCGTAGTTTATGAGGACGCATTTGGACGGATCTACGATTTCCACCATCATCAGACTCCGCTTGAACCACGCATTGTTTCCTCTACGTCTGCATAGAATCAACATTTACGATTCCCCTGCATGTGAGTGTAATTCCGAGTCAGAAGCTGGCTTAGACCACATTTGTTTTTGTGATACAAATTTGACAATGAACGATCGAAATTTCTGAGGACTTGGATGTGTATGGGTTACCTTGTCCCTCAGTCAGCATAGGGAAAAATCTCTGGAACTAATATTTGTATCTATCTGTATCAGTTATCATTAAATTTAAGAAATAGTGTGAATTGATTACATAAATATGTCTAATTTGCTTATCATTCTATTTCTTAAATACACTCCTGGAAATTGAAATAAGAACACCGTGAATTCATTGTCCCAGGAAGAGGAAACTTTATTGACACATTCCTGGGGTCAGATACATCACATGATCACACTGACAGAACCACAGGCACATAGACACAGGCAACACAGCATGCACAATGTCGGCACTAGTACAGTGTATATCCACCTTTCGCAGCAATGCAGGCTGCTATTCTCCCATGGAGACGATCGTAGAGATGCTGGATGTAGTCCTGTGGAACGGCTTGCCATGCCATTTCCACCTGGCGCCTCAGTTGGACCAGCGTCCGTGCTGGACGTGCAGACCGCGTGAGACGACGCTTCATCCAGTCCCAAACATGCTCAATGGGGGACAGATCCGGAGATCTTGCTGGCCAGGGTAGTTGACTTACACCTTCTAGAGCACGTTGGGTGGCACGGGATACACGCGGACGTGCATTGTCCTGTTGGAACACCAAGTTCCCTTGCCGGTCTAGGAATGGTAGAACGATGGGTTCGATGACGGTTTGGATGTACCGTGCACTATTCAGTGTCCCCTCGACGATCACCAGTGGTGTACGGCCAGTGTAGGAGATCGCTCCCCACACCATGATGCCGGGTGTTGGCCCTGTGTGCCTCGGTCGTATGCAGTCCTGATTGTGGCGCTCACCTGCACGGCGCCAAACACGCATACGACCATCATTGGCACCAAGGCAGAAGCGACTCTCATCGCTGAAGACGACACGTCTCCATTCGTCCCTCCATTCACGCCTGTCGCGACACCACTGGAGGCGGGCTGCACGATGTTGGGGCGTGAGCGGAAGACGGCCTAACGGTGTGCGGGACCGTAGCCCAGCTTCATGGAGACGGTTGCGAATGGTCCTCGCCGATACCCCAGGAGCAACAGTGTCCCTAATTTGCTGGGAAGTGGCGGTGCGGTCCCCTACGGCACTGCGTAGGATCCTACGGTCTTGGCGTGCATCCGTGCGTCGCTGCGGTCCGGTCCCAGGTCGACGGGCACGTGCACCTTCCGCCGACCACTGGCGACAACATCGATGTACTGTGGAGACCTCACGCCCCACGTGTTGAGCAATTCGGCGGTACGTCCACCCGGCCTCCCGCATGCCCACTATACGCCCTCGCTCAAAGTCCGTCAACTGCACATACGGTTCACGTCCACGCTGTCGCGGCATGCTACCAGTGTTAAAGACTGCGATGGAGCTCCGTATGCCACGGCAAACTGGCTGACAGTGACGGCGGCGGTGCACAAATGCTGCGCAGCTAGCGCCATTCGACGGCCAACACCGCGGTTCCTGGTGTGTCCGCTGTGCCGTGCGTGTGATCATTGCTTGTACAGCCCTCTCGCAGTGTCCGGAGCAAGTATGGTGGGTCTGACACACCGGTGTCAATGTGTTCTTTTTTCCATTTCCAGGAGTGTATTTTTTGTAGTGAAGTTGACGGCTTGAGTTTTCTGTTCTGAAAAAATCCAGTTTGGTATTTTCTTTGTACAATTATGTATTATACGTAAATATGTTCTCGATGGCTAAATAGTGTCTAACTCTGGAGCAAAACAAAATAAAACAAAACAGACAAGCAAACGACAAATGAACCGGGATAGAGGTTTAATAACATAGACTGCGACTGGGCGTTTCTGTACTGTATTCCGACTTTAGCGGTAGGTACAGAGACCGCTATGTAAGCAAATGAATACAATGTATTGTGCTCAAATAACCGCGAGGAGCAGTTACTGCTCGATTATGCGAATGAAAATCAATCACTGGAGGTCCTATCAATGATTAAATATCTAGAAACATGTATCGGGAGAGATTCAGAGTGTAACCACAACACAAAATTAGTTGTAGGAAAGTCAGGTGCTAGAGTGACATTCTTTAGAAGTACCTTAAGAAAATGTAAATAACCCACAAAGGAGGTAGCTTACAGCACCCTCATTCGAACGATTCTTTGGTATTACTTCTCAGTCTGGAATCCTTCCCAAGTACACTAATGAGGGAGACGATAGAAAGGCAAATAGCGTGTTTCGTTACGGGTTCTTTTAGTACTTTGGTTCCCAAATTTTCTAAGATCATCTCTCCCGAGTACGATAAGATATTAGCTAGTACCCCTACCTCTCCCTGTCTAACTAAATTTTAAAGTGAAAAAGAATTTTATTTGAACAATATTTTTAAATGACGAAAGGTAAATGACATTTAGCTAGTAGTAGTAGTAATAGTAGTAATAGCTTTATTCATCAGTAGATCTCTTTTTACAAGGATATAGCACATGTCAAAGTATTTACAAGTTTAGACCAATTTAAAATAAACTAATTAGTAAACACATACATCTAGAGACTTCTAGTGAGAGACTATCATTAGGTTTACTCCTGGTATACAATAATTTTTTTACAAATAACTTATTAAATAATGTAATGCCACACTGTTCACTCATACCTCACTATTAGTCACTGCACACACTACACACACATTGTTTCATAACACTTCTCTTACTACACACACAAACACACACACTGTTGATCTCTGGGCCATTTTCCGTACCACAACTTCTCATTTGCTATCCTATAAAACTGAGTTAGCATCCCTCTATAATGAGTGAGAAGTTGAACTCAGAAAGAGGAAGAGTTGTTAGTATTGCACAGCTTGAGGGTAAGTTAAAGAAGAGGAAAAAAGAAGGAAAAAACCCTAGTGTGAAGGTGTCATGTGGAATGTTGGATGTTTTATAATCATTATTTATTTGTATAACTTTTTTTTACCAAACCCCTACTCTTTTTTTATGTAATTAATCCTTCAATGTGTAAAATGTATTACGTAACAGGTACAGGTACTTTTTAGCTACCTTTTTAAATAAGTGTGTTTTTTCAATTTCTTTAATCTCTTTTGCTAATTTATTTTACAGTTTTATTCCTTGGCAGAAAATGCTGTTTTGAGTTTACTTTTTCTTGGTAAATGTAAGTTGAGTCTAGCTCTTGTTCCGTGGTCGTGGACAGAGCTATTTGTGCAGAAATTACCAATGTCATTTTTGATGTGTACACCTGACTGGTAAATATATTTAACGGGGAAGTTAAAATTCCCAGTGTTTTGAACAGATCTTTACAATAAGCTCGACTACTATTGTTGGTTATTATTCTTATGGCTCTTTTCTGGAGTTTTAAAATTGTGTTCATATTTTGTGCTTTTCTTCCCCAAAAAAGAATCCCAAGGCTAGGAATTGAGTGTACATCTGAATAATGTGCAACTAAAAGACACTGCGTGTTACACACTGCTGATAGGATTCTAAGGGCATAATATGCTGATGACATTCTGTTTGCAACTACCTTTGTGTGTTCACACCAATTGAGGATCAGTTTTTATTCCTAGAAATTTTGCATTTGTTTCACAGTCTATAGAGGTGCCTTCTACATTTAATTTAACATTGTCATTTTCCCTCTTCAAACTGAAATTCATGGCATATGTTCAATGTCACTTTATTGGTTGCTGACCAATCGCAAACTTCCTTGAGAGTTTCATTTGCTTTCTCTGTAAGGAGTTCTCTTGTTATCTCAGTGACTATACTGTTGCTGTCATCAGCGAAGAGAATTTTTTTACCATGAGTAACACTACTCAGAAAGTCATTGATGTATATCAGGAATAGTATTGGTCCTAATATGCTACCTTGTGGAACCCCTATATTAATGTAGCTTGGTTCAGATAATTGTTTTAGTAAATGTTTAGATCTATTTGAAGTATGTGGTATCTCTACTCTTTGTACCATATCTGCTAGGTATGATCGAAACCAGTCATTAGCTACCCCTGTTATTCCTAATGCTTCTAATTTACGAGATTGGGAACTGTAACAGTGGCAACTATTTATTTACAGTTCGTACAAAATAGATACGTGTTTCAAAGTTTTACTGACCTTCAAAGAAGTCACCAGCATTGTGTATAGCCCGTTGCCAGCGATGTGGAAGTCGTAGGATACTCTTAGCAGTGCCAGTTGTGTTGACAGTTCGAGCGACGCGGTCTATTGCCCGACGAATTTGTTGCAGTTCTGGAGCGAATGCGGCGAAATGTTTCCTTCAGATTAGAAATCGAGTTGAACTCACGAGGGCACTTAGCAGCTCCATCAGTCAAACAAATCAGTAACAAACTTCCTGGCAGATTAAAACTGTGTGCTGGACCTAGACTCGAACTCGGGACCTTTGCCTTTCGCGGGCAAGTGCTCTACCAACTGAGGTACCCAAGCACGACTCACGCCCCGTCCTCACAGCTTTACTTCTGCCGGTACCTTGTCTCCTACCTTCCATAATTTACAGAAGCTCTCCTGCGAACCTTGCAGAACTAGCACGCCTGAAAGAAAGTTGATAGAGCACTTGCCCGCGAAAGGCAAAGGTCTCGTGTTCGAGTCTCGGTCCGGAACACAGTTTTAATCTGCCAGGAAGTTTCATATCAGGGCACACTCCGCTGCAGAGTGAAAATCTCATTCTGGAAACATCCGCCAGGCTGTGGCTATGCCATGTCTCCGCAATATCCTTTCTTTCACAATATTGTTACATTCCATTCTGGATTTTCCATTTTTGATTTAACCTTGTATTCTGTAACATGAGAGTTCTCAATGTCAAATTTATCTTCAAATTACTCATGATGATATCAATTGTAAGTAAGTGCTATTAAGCACGAATCCGTCCGGCGGACGTGGGTCGAGGTCAGGTGAGCCGGCCAGTCTGTGTATGGTTTTTAGGCGGTTTTCCATCTGCCTCGGCGAATGCGGGCTGGTTCCCCTTATTCTGCCTCAGTTACACTATGTCGGCGTTTGCTGTGCAAGCAAGTTCTCCACGTACGCATATCCACCATTACTCTACTGCGCAAACATAGGGGCCACACTCGTCTGGTGTGATACGTTCCCTGGAGGGGGGAGGGGGGGGATTCACCGGGAGCCGAACCGCAATAACCCTGAAAGAGTGGTTCGGTGTGGGGCGGCGGAGGGGTGAAGTGGACTGCGGTAGTCGTCGTGGGGTTGTGGACCACTGCGGCTGCGGCGGGGACGGAGCCCCTCCGTCGTTTCTAGGCCCCCAGTTAACATACAATACAATACAAGTGCTTTTAAGATCAATAAATAAATACTTATAGTTAAACTAAAAGACCCTAAGTGAAAGTCAAATTGATAATGGATTCTTGATTTGAAACTTCCTGCGTCAGCTGTGTTACAAGTCGATTAAACGTTGCAATCTGCTTCGTTGTGGTCTTGTAATGGATCCAGTTCGCTTTAGTCCATGTCACACCAGTCCCAGGATAACGAAGACAGTCTTGTTGCCGCTTCTAAATGCAGAAAATACATAAATCCAGTTCAATAAAATGAATTATTCCAAAGTTTGATAAAATTGTGCGTTTGATTAAAGTTGCAGGTGCAGATAACATCACAGGAAAAGCAAGAATGGTAATGGTAAGAGAAAGGACTAATTTTAGTCGGTGTGTCTCCCCTGGTGGCCAGCCTTCTCAAGGAAGAATTTTACGAACAGACACTCGATTCAGCAGTTTTAAAACCAATAGTATTCCGGCGATACGTTGATGATACTTTTATAGTGTGACTTCAAGGTTTGTACAGGCTCCAGGAGTCCCTGCAACATCTAAACTGCATGCACGAAAACATAAAATTTTTCCAAGGAGATGGAGACAGAAGGTTGTTTGCTGTTTTTAGACGTCTTCGTGCGATACAAGAGCGATGGGGAATCGGTATTCAGTATATCGAAATCCCACTCATACAGGCCATCCAGCACAAACAATTGGCGTTCTGAATATCTTGATTTACCGAGCCCATACAATTTAAGATGCCGACAGCCTGCTAGCGGAACTGAAACACTTCCAGAGAGTGTCCCTGTAGTATGGATATTTATCTCAGTAGGTACGGAGAGCGCTTACAGGCATACAAGCGGCTGAAAAAGAAAGAAGACAAGGCATTCAAGACGGTAGCATACACGCCACATATTGGCGAAGATAGGTAGAGCACTACGAAAACATAATGTGATCTTTCGTCCTCCACCAAAAATCTCGGCGCTTCTGGGTTCGGCATAAGACTATTTAAAGCGGTGCAAGGAACGTGTGTATAAGATTACCTGCGATTGCGGCAAATCATATGCAAGGCAAACGACATGCACTATTCAGGAATGCCTTGTCGAACGTCAGCTGCGTACTCATCTCCTTCAAGGCAGCAAACTATCTAATGGGAACAGTAAAGCTCTCGTGAGTGAATGGATAGCAATAATATTAGTAACAATAACAGATTAATAATGAATGAAGTTTATTGTATTACAAAACAATGGTGACAATGAAAAATAACAATAAATAAAAATAGGCTGATTTTTAGTCGGCACATTGCAAGGTTTTTCTTACCATTTTGTTACTGTATTCAGTCTGTGTATTTCCAGAGAAAAAAACACAAAAAATTGAAGCAATACACAATGGCAGTTCAACAAGATCTCAACCAGCAACTACTCTTACCTTAGATCACGAGATATGCATGGCACCATGGAGCAAACATGACACCACTTCACTTAGCTCTCTGCCATTGCTGTGGTGGTAGTTAATGCAGACGGTAGCCTACATGCCACATATTGGCGAAGTGATCTTTCGTCCACCAATAATCTCGGCGCTTCTGGGTTCGGCCAAAGATTATTTAAAGCTGCGCAATGCACGTCTATATAAGATTACCTGCGAGTACGGCAAATCATATACACGGCAAACGCCGTGCACTATTCAGGAATGCCTTGTCGAACGCCAGCTGCATACTCATCTCCTTCAAGCCAGCAAACCCGCTATAACAGAACACTGTATTTCTGCGTAGGGACTTCAGAAAGCGTGTTACACATATCGTCTCATGCTAAGACCATTACACAACAAGAGTAGAAGAAGTCTGTCTTCCAGGTTTCCTGTCAACACAGTTGTGCTGCGGTATGGATAATGGTGCATCACAGGGTGCTACTGGAATGGTGCGACAACTGGAAACCTGCTCCAAAGTTGCATGGGACAATACATCTACATCTACATTTATACTCCGCAAGCCACCCAACGGTGTGTGGCGGAGGGCACTTTACGTACCACTGTCATTACCTCCCTTTCCTGTTCCAGTCGCGTATGGCTCGCGGGAAGAACGACTGTCTGAAAGCCTCCGTGCGCGCTCTAATCTCTCTAATTTTACATTCGTGATCTCCTCGGGAGGTATAAGTAGGGGGAAGCAATATATTCGATACCTCATCCAGAAACGCACCCTCTCGAAACCTGGCGAACAAGCTACACCGCGATGCAGAGCGCCTCTCTTGCAGAGTCTGCCACTTGAGTTTGTTAAACTTGTGGGCAAGAAATCTAAATTACACACAGGTCCACATAGAAATTCTTGCGTTATATGGACTACAGGAAATGCTGCATCCAGCCGTAGTGAAATGATGCCAATAATTTGATGAAGACCTCACAGAGGGTGATGCTGACTGGGAAGTCGATACAATGCACCGTGCGATTTCCATGTTTCGGCAAGCTCGTGAAACATCTGAAGCGAAAAAGATTTCCAACAATGAAGATGTTCACGAAGCGGTTTTCGAATGGCTCCACGACCAAGGAGCGGATTTCTATTGTCGAGGCAGTGAACAACTGGTACAGACACCCGACCGTTGATCGCAGAGACTAGGTGACTATGTTGAAAAATAGTGTCTTGTGTCTGTGCCAGTTTGACGTGTAGTGCAGTATTCAATACATGTTACTTGGTTTGCCATAATAATGTGTAACTTACAGGGTTGAACAAAAATCTAGAAACACTGCGAGAAATACTTGAATGAACACAAATGCAGATGCTAACTAAGCCTGCAAGTTGCGCTGTTATATTTGACACGAACGCCACATGCGCAATGTCCTGAATAGGTTGCAAAAATGCCATTCGGGCCACAATAGTGTTCTATGTAGTTGTGCATGCGTTATGTCGGAGCTAAGTGAATTCGAACGTGGGAAAAATTTTGGCGCTTATATGATAGGTGCTTCTATAACCAAGGTAACGGAAGTGTTTGGCCGAGCGGTTCTAGGCGCTACAGTCTGAAACCCCGCGACCGCTACGTTCGCAGGTTCGAATCCTGCCTCCGGCATGGCTCTGTGTGATGTCCTTAAGTTAGTCAGGTTTAAGTAGTTCTAAGTTCTAGGGGACTGATGTCCTCAGATGTTAAAGTCCCATAGTGCTCAGAGCCATTTGAACCTTAAGTGGCCCCGCATAGGGAAAGCGGAAAAATATAATTCGCTAAGTCACACTGCGGACGAAAGTGTGAGTTGGATGACAGACGGTCACCGAAATGGATTGCGGCAAAAAATATAGGCCGAAAGCTGTAAAAGCCACTGCACAACTGAATGACGCACTGGTGAGCCCTGGCCGCAGTTGCATGGTAAACTGGAATTACAAAACCTCTCTTCACTGAAACGAGTGCCCGTGACAGGAACACGTGGTGCCGAAATCATAAAACCTGGACTGTGGGGCAATGGGAAAATGGCAATTGGTCGCATAAGTCTTATTCCACATTGTTTCCAACATAGTTTACGTCGCAAGAGTGAAAGACTGCAGGGTTTCAAAATGGTTCAAAAGGCTCTGAGCACTATGAGACTTAACATCTGAGGTCATCAATCCCCTAGACTTAGAACTACTTAAACCTAACTAACCTAAGGACATCACACACATCCATGCCCGAGGCAGGATTCGAACCTGCGACCGTAGCAGTAGCGCGGTTCCGGACTGAAGCGCCAAGAACCGCTCGGTCACAGCGGCCGGCACTGCAGGGTTTCTGTGATGATTTGGTAGCCATATTTTAGTATTCCGTGGACCCCATGGTTATTCTGCAAGTTCGCGTTCTGCCAAGGACTATGTGACCATTTTGGCTGATAAGGGACATCCAATGGTAAAATATCTTTTCCCCAGTGGTGATGCTGTGTTCGAACGACAGGGCTCTGCTCACACAGCTCACATCGCTCAGAACTATTTTGGTGAGCACAAGGATGAATTGTCGTGTCTCCTCTGGTCACCACGGTTACCAGACCTCAGTATTATGTTAAGCGTTGGTGGTATACTTTGGAGACACGGGTCTGTGTGATCGTTATACACCTCCATCATCGTTACCTGAACTTGGCACTATTTTGCAGGAAGAATGACATAAGATTTCCTTGAAAACCATACAGGACCTGTGCTTATCCATTCCAAGACGATTGGAAGCTGTTTTAAATGACAACGAGTTACCCACATCGTATTAGGCAAGGTAATATATATTTTTTTGTTTTCTGTATTTTTGTCCACTCTCTGCCCTTCTTGAAGTCTCTAGTTGATGAAATACCATGCTACAAAAATTGTGTCTCATACTTAAAACCTTTGGAACACTATTATCAATAATTAGTGGAGATGCGACCATCTGAGGCACTTATCAATTGCGATGGTATTTTTCAGTCAGATTCTGCATGGAATCCTGTGATAGAAAAACTTCGTGCTCTGCGATTTTACTGTGTGAAGACGATCGATCCGATATCGATGAGGCGAGCTTTCAGCGCGGAGGACGTCCACAGCCTACAAGAGTTGTAGCAGAAGCGCACCCGATCAAGCAATGCATGAGTGCTAACAAATGGGTACAGCATGCTTGCGCCGGAGGAGTCTTAAATAGGGGAACTCAGTGCACTGTCGCCAATATACGACTAGGGACTAAAATTCGTATAAAGGGACTTCTGGTAAGACCCCCTTAGTTCGGTGTCACGCCACTTGAATCACTGCAAGTTTATTAACCCATCATCTCGCTCTCTTGTAGGCTGACTTCTAGTCTTGGATGTTTATTTTCGTTTCATAGATAACAGAAGTTGGTTTCATCACAGTGAGCTTCTGATTAAGATTTCTCGTGTGTAATGCGCTCTTTGAATTGCGATATAAATGTGTTACTCGTATCCTGATTGCGTTCTTCTCGCATCTGTAATACTGGGTGGGGTAAGTGATTCCAAATTTGTTTTTGTTTCATATAGAACAGAAGCTGCTTTCGTTACACGGTGTTCTGCGGACCTATGTGTATCTCTTATTGCTTACGAATCTTGAGTGTGAACTACTCCATTCCAATGCATTGTAAGAATATTGCTCGTACTGTATGATATTTTTGTTTGCATCCGTTTCCCGTACTTTCTCACATTTAATGGAGGACTACATGTCAGCAGGTTTGGACAGTATTGGTATTCAGCTTTATTAAATCTTGCCTTGGAATGAGTAAGTACGTAGTTCTGCTTTGAATGGTGTTGCTTCTTGCCAATGATTGTGTGTGTTATGCGTTTCACATTATGGATGTAGGTGTAGATGCAGTTAAGTAAGTCCAATACTTTCTTGCTAGTCTTGGTGACCAGAGCATTCTCCCTCGACAATACTAAAAATGCGGCGGAAGTTGCACAAAAGTTTGACACGTTATAACCAAATACTACGTCCGCCTCCTGTAGCTGAGTGAACGCCGGCACGGTAGCTCAGCGTGTTCGGTCGGAGGGTTAGCCGCCCTCTGTAATTAAAAAAGAAAAAACTGAGCGAATGGGTGTCATTTGAGACGTCAGCCCTGAACAAATCCAACGAACACAATGAGATCACTAAAAATAAATAAATAAAAAGGGTGGTCAGCGCGACAGAATGTCAATCCTAAGCACCCGGGTTCGATTCCCGGCTGGGTCGGAGATTTTTTTTCCGCTCAGGGACTGGGTGCTGTGTTGTCCTAATCATCATCATTTCATCCCCATCGACGCGCAAGTCGCCGAAGTGGCGTCAAATCGAAAGACTTGCACCCGGCGAACGGTCTACCCGACGGGAGGTCCTAGTCACACGACATTTACATTAATTTTTTAACAGGTACTACAAACAGTACATTTTAGTAGATGTCGATAAAAATTTCGGTGTTCTCTATTACACGCGAGAGTACGAAAAACGGATGGTAACGAAAATAACGTAGAATACGAGCAATATATTTACAATGCATTTAAATCGAGCGGTTCACAAACGGATTCGTGAGCAGTAACAAATATAATGAGTCCACAGAATATAGTGTGACGAAACTAGTTTCTGTTTCATGTGAAACAAAAATAAATACGGAATCATCGCCGGCCCAGTCCCTCCCCCCTCCCCCACCACCACCTCAATATTGCGGATTAGAGCAAAAATTAAGCAGAATATGAGCAACATATTTACGTTGCAATTCGAAGAGTGCAATATGCACAAGATGGATGTAATGAGGAACATAATTTCTAGTTGATACCAGCCTCACGGTAGGAGTTGCAACACTGGGTTTTACAACTATAAATACATTTTACCAACAGACTACCAGCCCAACCATCAAGTATAAATGGGAAAATACTATCATCTATAGTTGGAGTCATGAACGATGGCGGTCGAGTTTAGGCTTCTGCGATCTACTTCACGTATTCTCCGACAGACAATGAGCGTTCAGAAGTGTTGTGAGCACTCTACTGTGAATTCCGTTGCTAATGCGAACATTAAACATGATGGTGTCCGCCCCCGGTAGCTGAGTGGTTAACCGGCACGGTAGCTCGGCGTGTTCGGTCAGAGAGCTGGCTGCCCTCTGTAATAAAAAAAAAGCTGAGTGAAAAGATCAACAACGAGCTTCGACGGATGTCATGTGACGTCCGCAATGACGAAATACAACGAACCATAACCAACAAAATGAGGAAAAAAAGTGGTTAGCTCGACAGACTGTCAATTCCAAGGGCCCGGGTTCGATTCCCGTCTGGGTCGGAGATTTTTCCCGCTCAGGGACTGGGTGTTGTGTTCCCCTAATCATCATTTCATCACTATCGACGCGCAAGTCGCCTAAGTGGCGTCAAATCGAAAGACTTGCACCAGGCGAACGGTCTACCCGACGGGGGGTCCTCGTCACACGACATTATTATTATTATAACATGATGGTGAAACCTTCCCGTCTCCTCTATACCTCTTTTGTTACTGATAACCTTTCCTTTTGCAATAACCTATGAAACCTCTCCTTAGGATTTCTATCTCTTGCTTAATAATAACAAATGAAATGTTCCCTTTGAAATTTATTCTCTTTCTCAATCTTCGCATACAAATTTAATTGCTACTTTTTAAAAGTGATTTTCAGATTATTTCAACGAAACATAGAATGTGTCGTCGTCGTGTGGCCCTCAGTCGTTATCTGCAATAACCCAAAACTGTGCCTTACCTTTTTTACTGTTACTGGATCGCCATCTGACTGCTACATCGAACTGCGACATGAATATACTTACTCTGTTTTACTACACTATTAGCTGCTGGTGGGCTTTCAAAATAAGTGGCTGCTTTTATTACCAAAGATGACGTTACTCTTTATTAGCAAAGCTGACGTTATTCTTTAATTAATTTGACTGAAGTTACGTAATTCATAGTTACACTTTTTCTTGACAACAATAAAATTTTTGCAAAGTTTTATGTTGATGGTTTTTGGGATGGATTATAATTAGAAATGCAATATTGCTGGCAAAAGTTAATTATATTCTGAATGATATGATTTTACAAACGTTCAAATGGGACTTACTTTTTACAATAATCTTACAACTAGCAATGCGCAAACATACCTTCAGTAGTCTTGTCTTCTCAAAAAATTAATTAAATAATATTAGTTCCTCTTATTATAATAGTTAGCTGATGTCTCTGTACATCCGTTTATAATCTCTTTTATATCATAGCTGATGGATGGCAGGCACACCGCTCCTCTCAACCTCTCGCTTCAGACCTGCTACCGACTGGCTTCACTGCTCGCTTACTACTGACTTCCTACGAACGCTAAAGTGTGATCTCTCCTGCCAACAATGCTTTCTGGTGCAGACAATCCCTGCTACCATTACAAAATGTATCAATGCGCGGTCTTTCCCGCTCTTTTCTTAAAATGTATCCGTACGCGGTTTCTCCCGCCCTTTTTAAAATTATATCAACAATACCTTGGTGCAGACAATCCCTGCTACCACAATTATTTCCAACGTGACAAATATTAATTATTCCTGCTTAATCCTATTAATAAAATATAAACATCTTTCATAAATTGTGATTTAACAATAGACAATAGAAATATACACGTTTTACAATGGTAGCGAGTTGTTTAGTGAATTTTCATTTCATTTGTTGCGGGTAGTCATCGCTGATAGTGCTGGTAAGTGCTAAATTCTGCATAAGCAAGCGAGAGACATAATTTGCGAGAGACATAATTTTTTCAAGCGGAGCGCACGCGCATGCGCCTATCATAACTGTCGCTTGGAATCGCCAACAGTGCAGTCCCCATCCCTGCCTCAACATGCGCGAACCGCCATCGTTCATGGATCGAACTATAGTACTTATATTTACTGTAGCAGTAACAAAGATTTTCACGCCGATTTCTCGTATTTAAAGTTCACAGCTGCGCCACTTGGAACGCTGTTGTCGTTCTCTGTTTCCGTGTCGAAATACTGCCCTTGCACTTCTGGTATTTTGGTGTTCTTTGGTCGCCAGTATACGAGTACACCTGAAGATGCCCACAAGACTCCGATCCGAAATATCGTGGTAGCAAGTTATTGGCATCTTGCAGTTCACAGACTCTGAATGAAACAAGATGTGCTGGACAGCAGGTGTGAGTTTTGGAAAGTAAGAGGTACCGGCAGAAGTGAGTTACGAAGGTAGGTTGTGAGTCGTACCTTGACAGCTCTGTCAGCAGCAGCGTTGTCCGCGAAAGGCGAAGGCCTGGGTTGGAATAACAGTCCGGCAATTAGTTTGAATCTAAAAGGAAATTTCAAAACAGCACACATTCCGCTGCAGAGTAAAAGATTAATTCTGGAAACTTGGCAGCAGTTTTGCACACATTCTGTACACACGACCTGGCCCTCTGCAATTTTTCCTTGTTCCCTTTTTCCAAACATGAAGTATTTTCGGTTATTAGAGAAGATGAAACAAAAATCGCCGAGCGTAGGAAAAAAACAATAACACATTTAGAAAATCATAAGGAAAAAAAAACTCATAAATGTTCAAAACAACCAGGCAAACGACATACTTCTTGAATTAATAGACGACTTACTATAATACCAGTAAACCCAAGATTCTTTAAGGAATCGAACATCCATGTATGAAGCAGCTCCAAAAGTCTCATTACTTTACAAATGTGTTAAATATTTGCCTTTAAGCAGGTAAGCGAGAAAAGGTTTCGAAAAGGTTTGCAATTATGCTTATGCTTTGTTATAAGTAGCTTAATGCTCTCATTGTGAAACACTGGATGAATATAACGTTGGTAATCGGAGCTCCATTTTAAGCAAAAGTTATTTTTCACGAATCTCAGTGTTTGTTTAGGTCGTCATATCTCATGAACTATGTGTCGTACAGTGATGTAACTCTGCAGGTACATTGAGTTATGCACGTAGATATGTATGCAAAGATTAGATTAGATTAGATTAGATTAGTTTTTCGTTCCATTGATCCGTGCTGAGGAGATCCTCGTGGATGTGGAACACGTCAATTTTTTTTAAGCTTAAATAACGATACTAATAGTATTAATATATACAATACATCATTTGTTTCTATTAAAAAGTTCGTCAATGGAATAGAAGGAGTTGCCCACTAGTAAGTCTTTCAGCCTCCTTTTAAACTGATCTTTATTTGTAACTAAATTTTTTATGTTTGCTGGCAAATTATTGAAGATGAGTGTTCCTGAGTAGTGGACCCCTTTTTGAACTAAAGTAAGTGCTTTTAAGTCCTTGTGCAGATCATTTTTGTTCCTGGTAATGTATGTATGAACTCAGCTGTTTGTTGGAAAAAGAGATATATTATATAGGACAAATTTCATTAAGGAGTAAATATACTGAGAGGCAGTAGTTAGTATACCCAGTTCTTTGAAGAGGTTTCTACAGGACGTCCGTGAATTTACTCCACAAATAATACGTATTACACGCTTTTGGACTCTGAAAACTTTTGTTTGACTTGAAGGGGTACCCCAAAATATTACACCATATGACATGGAATGAAAGTAGGCAAAGTATGCAAGCTTTTTCATTTTTACGTCGCCTACGTCAGCTAACACTCGAATTGCAAATACAGATTTGTTAAGGCGTTTCTGCAGTTCTGTGGTGTGCTCCGCCCAACTGAATTTATTATCAAGTTGTAATCCCAGGAATTTAAGACTGTCAACCTCTTCTAGCTGCTCTTCTTCATACTATATGCATATGCTGGGTGGAAACCTCTTACAGGTTCTGAATTGCATATAGTGAGTCTTTTCGAAGTTTAATTTCAGTGAGTTGGCTTTAAACCATTTATTAATATCCATGAAAATATCATTAGCAGATATTTCTAGAACTACACTCGACACACTATTTATTGCAATACTTGTGGCATCTGAAAAACAAAACGAACTCTGCTTATGGCAGTGTAACTGATGAGAGATCATTAATGTACACAAGAAAAAGCAATGCCCCTAAGATGGATCCTTGTGGGACACTGCATGTAATTTCTTCCCATTCTGATGATGACTGATGACTTGATTCACTAGTCCCTTGCACTGACACCCTTTCTTTCCTGTTAGCGAGGTATCACTTGAACCATTTTGCAGCACTGCCCGTGACACCATAGAATTCTAATTTATTTAAAAGGATGTTGTGGTTCACACAGTCAAATGCCTTTGACAAATCACAAAAAATACTTGCTGCTTGTAATTTGTTATTTAATGAATTAAGTACATTTTCACTATAGGTGTAAATAGCCTTCTATATATCAGAACCCTTCAGAAATCCAAACTGTGTTCTTGATGGTATGTTATTTGTGGTCAGATGGTTGAGAAGCTGCCTGTACATTACTATTTCTAAAATTTTTGAGAATGCTGGCAAAAGTGAAATTGCTCCGTAGTTTGATGGTATCTCTCTATCCCCTTTGTTGAATAGAGGCTTAACATCTGCATATTTAAGCCAGTCAGGAAATGTCCCAGTTATAATTGACTGGTTACACAAGTAACTTAGAATTGTACTAAACTCCCAAGAACACGCCTTAATTAACTTTATTGATATTTCATTGTAACCACTAGAATGCTTTTTTTTTAAAGATTTTATTATGGAAGTTATTTCTTTTGATGAAGTGAGTGACATATTCATATTCATTTGTAAAGGCTAGTTTCAGATATTCAGGGGCATTATTTACTGATCCTGACAATCCCATTCTATCAGTAACGGATATAAAGTACTCGTTAAATAGATTTGCCACACTATGCCTATCGGTTACTAATGTGTAATCTACCCTTAATGCTATTTGCTCCTGTTCCTTTCTGGTCCTGGAGCAAATAGCATTAAGGGTAGATGTTTTGCGAATGAAGTTATTGGTAAAGCCGTAATAAATTAAATGCCATGCCTCATGCTGAAGTTTGACTGCATGAACAGCGAAAATATTTTAAGAGATAAACTATTTCCTTTCGTCATTCTGTGCGAGATGTCAGTGAGATAAAGTTTCGTAAGGGTTTGAAATTATGTGTGAACTTTGCTGGAAGCCATTAAATGTTCTCATTTTCAAATGCTGGACGAATGAAGTTCGTGTATTTGTGCGCCGTCAGTAACGCTGACTCAAGAAAAACACACGGTTTCTAATTGTAATACTTGTCTTATTTTGTTAAGCTTTTAACATAAGATCATACATCTTAATGAGTAGATTATCACAATTCAAATTTTTAAATTCGGCCAATAATCACGCTAAATATTGAAAATCATATTTCTGTTGCCTGTATGTTGCAACTAGTACCGGGTAACAGAATAGCGTTTAATATAGATACAAGACCACATCCCTACATACATCATCCATTGACTACCTCCACACCTACTCCCCCTCCCCTAAATCAGTACCTATCCACCACTACAATGTCCTCACAGTTCCTTCTCCTGGGTCTAATCACTGTTGAGTTATAGTACATCATTGTTTCATAGACTGTGAAGTAGCTTCCCCAGGAATTAAAATTTGTGGTAGTAACTAAAGGAAATTCTGTGGGGTGTTACATATATTACTGTCATCTTTTGAGCAAACAGCAGTAGGTATATATTTATACTTTGGACACACAATGTCTTTTGAATTATGGTGAGAAGAACAGTAAGTTACAATTTCACATGCAAATTACGAAGATGTATGAAGAAATGAGAATACCCCATGGTGGAAAGGCTACACAGTAATTTAATTGTACTAAGTGAAATTATTTTTCGTAAAAATTCACCATTTATTCTGATAAATACTTCGTGTATGTACAATATTTGTAGTCGTATTATTAAAATAATGCCTTATTTCTAACAGATCTGTTAAATAAGACCGACATATGATCTACATGTAACGTAGACGTGACTAGGTAAGAATATGTATGTTATACTCGTTCATGAGCGATTTTTGGTTAAAAAAAGTGTTTCAGTAATATCATGTAACATACAGATATGTACGACAATCTATTGGTCAATAGAACTAACCAGAGGAAACTTGATCGTTCTCGGCACATTCATTCGAATATACAACACACGCACCCGTTGTAAAGAAAAATGGAATTCATATGATACCTTACACTATTACACAGTAGTTTTTTGTTTGTCTGCATCAAGTTAGGATGCTTATGATCCGTTACGAACATCTATGACGGCTTTCCATTGTCCTCCTGTTCTGCCATTCATAATGGAATGCTTACATCGACTCTGCCTACAGGCTGGTGAGCTGCTAAAGAATAATATTATTGACAGTCGTCTGAACGTCGGCACTATCACATGCGGCCACTTTTGCCACGCATAATCTTTGGGAGTTAACGCTGACGTAACACAACAACGTATACCAGCGCAAAGCTGACACAGTTACTTGTTTCCCACGGTATCTGTGTATTGTCAACAGTTGAGAAACTGGTCCGCGTCGTCTCATGCCTCCCAAGGGGCCCTCAGAGTTACGGAGACGGGTCGCCACTAAAGGTGACACGTTTCCATGGCAGTTGCGGGGGCGTCCGGCTCCGTGACCCGCCACACAGCTGCTCCGTAGATCTCGCTGGTTGGTGTAACGAGTTCGCTGACCTCTGCAGGCGATCCGCTGGTGCTCTCCACAGACTGCGTGGCTGCCGATCCATTCATTGTGGTGGGTGGTGCGCGGGGCGATCCGTTGACGACTGTATACAGTTTGCCCGCTGGAGCCCTGCCATCCATCGACAGAGTGGTCACTGACCCGTTGGTGCTGGCGGAGGCGGTCGTTGCTGACATGTTTACGTCGACTGACGGCGCAAGCGATATCCCACTGCCAACAACTCCGTTCTTAGACACTTTCACTCCATTTATAGCGTCCCCCTTCCATGAGGGAGCTTCTTGACCCTCTTTTCTTGCGCCTGCGAAAATGAAAAGAAAAGGAAACTTGTAAGACAGTATCATTTTATGGCAATAATCGGAATAATTATATGGAACTTCCTAGTTGATCAAACTTTTGTGTCAGGCTAGGACTCGAATTTAGGACTTTGTATTTCGTTGGTAATGCTCTATCTTTACACTTTACACTTTAAAAAAATGCCAAGATAACAAACAACAGATACGGTACAAGGGTCTAAAGGACGTCTAGAGATATCTATCGGAAAGAAGCAGTATACGAGGAACGTTCAGACGGCTCCTAGAAGGATTAGATTGCAAGGAGGAAAAATTTAAAAGGATAGATTTAAATTCCTGGAACAAACTCACCTGACAGAAAAGGAAGCAATGATGCAGGAACGAACGAGGTGAATTTAGCATACAAACTAAAGAAGAATCAGTCGTTGCAAAATTGAGACATTGTCAGGCAACGATCGACCTGAAGTTTTATACACAGCAGAAGGTCCGAAGCTTATAAGAATAGGATTACTCACACAGCTAGAACTTGGGCAACCAAGGATTCTCAGGGGCCGGCCGAAGTGGCCGTGCGGTTAAAGGCGCTGCAGTCTGGAACCGCAAGACCGCTACGGTCGCAGGTTCGAATCCTGCCTCGGGCATGGATGTTTGTGATGTCCTTAGGATAGTTAGGTTTAACTAGTTCTAAGTTCTAGGGGACTAATGACCTCAGCAGTTGAGTCCCATAGTGCTCAGAGCCATTTTTGATTCTCAGGGTGGTACTGGGATCTCGAAGGAAAGGAGATAGTCAACATAAAATGTGAGTGAACCAAGAACTGAAGAACTGCATACCCATTTAGTCTCCCCCACAGCGTACATCAACATGGATGCAGATTTATCACAGCAGAATACATTGATAAGCCAAAACGTTATAACCACTGCCCACAGCGATGTTGGATGCCACCTGCTGGCGTTGCAGGCAAGTGATGTGGTAACAAAAGTATGTTAGCGGAGCAGACACGGACGGGGGGTGGGGGGGGTGGGGTGTCACTCTAGCGAAGAAAGGGCTGCAAATGGGCAAATCCATTGAGATAAGCGACTCTGATAACTGGCAGATTATTATTACCCAGAGCCTGTGAACAAGTGTCTCGAATACTCCAAAGTTCGTCGAATATTCACGTGCTACTGTCGTGAGTACCTATGGAAAGAGGCAGGACAGTGAAACTGCTACTAGGCGCGGAATGGTTGGACGTCCACGACTCTTCACACAACATGGGGTTCGGAAGCCTGTCTGCTCTGTAAAGTAGGATAGATGGTGATCTGTGGCATCTCTGCCGAAAGAACACAACGCTGGTGCACGCACAAGACACCGATCATCGTATGTTGTTGAACACTGAATTCCGCAGCAGACCACCCCCGCACGTTCAGATGTGGACCCACCTAACGACATCGTCAATTACGATTGAAATGGGCACGAGACCATTGGTATTCGACCGTCGATCGATGGAAACGTGTCGGATTGTCGGGGAAGCAAGTTGTTGCTACACTTGGTCTCTGGTCGTCTCCACAGACCTCGTCATTGCTGTCAGCGGCGGCTCGAAACGTGTAGCGCGCCACACACGCAGCCTGGTGGGAGCAGTACTATGCGTTGGGAGACATTCTCCTGCGCTTGCATGGGACCTCTGGTAGCAATCGAAGACACGCTGACAGCTGCGAACCACCTGCATCCCTTCATGCGTGGTGTGCTCCCCGACGGCGACATCGTATTTTAGTAGAATAATTGTCCGTGTCTCGGAACCAGAACTGTGCTACAGTAGTTCAATGAGCATTGTAGTGAACACACTTTGATGTCTTGGCGACTACATTCCCCTGATGCAAATCCTATGGAACTCATTTGGGTCGCTATCGGGCGCCATCACTGTGAAAGCAAATCAGCGACTCGTTATTTACGCAAATTACATGACCTGTGCGTAGACATCTAAGCCACTTACCTCCACAAACCTACCGACTAACTGTCGGATCCCTGATATGCAGAATCAGTGATGCATTTCATTCCAAAGCCGGACAAACAAGCTGTTAAGCAGTTGATCGGTGTAGTTCTGCCACAGAGGGCGCATGCGAAACGTGTTACTGGCAGAGCCACTGATCCAGGCGTTAACTTGCCTGGCCTAATATTCGAACTCGGACATCAACTACCTCACACCTGGCATTTACTTTGCGCTGCGCTGTGTTTTCATTTCTACGCTGTTTCCAGTCTCTGCTCATCCGTAGATTGACTCGCACTTCGAGTTTCGTTCCTTGTTCCCAGGTTGAGCTTCCCGGGCTTTTAGTCGCCCATGGACCCGGCAGTTCGCCTCCAGGAGCAGCAAGAAAATCTGGAACTGCTCAAACAGGATGCAGAATTGCTTCTTAGTTACGCCGAGCTGGTGTCGGGACAGGTGCCCACACAGAACCAACACTGTTCGCTGGCTTCGACGAGTATACGGAAAGATGAGAGAATTACCTGTGCCGTTTCTTTTCACACTGCCAGGTAAAACATCGAAATACATTTGTTAAGGTGGCCTTCTGAGCAGTGTGAGATCGTACAGAATCGATTCGGATTTGAAACCCTCAATCGAGCCTGAAAAACGTAACTCTGAGAAACAGTGTCAGTTTCTCATGCAGTATTTTGGTCACCAAACCACATGTGATGACAAGAGGGTAACAATTTAATCAGCACCTAAGTGTCCCGGGCAGTCATATGCAGCGTGGATCGCCAGCCTGCAAGGTCTATCGCACATCTGTTGCTTGAGTGCCCCCCACTGTGCTCCCCCGTATGTGGGCTTGCTAATTAGGGATGGAAATCTCTGCTAAACACCCAACCCCAAGGTCCAAACTAGGGCGTTGACTTTGTCTGACCCTTCTTTAGCTGAAGTTGCTAAGATTGTGGAATCACATGAACTCACGGCAGCAATAAACCGCGTACTGGTTCGCCAACAGTTCCTCCGCCCGCGGAATTGGATAAGAGTCTGCAACACATTGCATGCTGACAATCTGTTCAAAATCGGCATAAAACTGATTTGACAAAATAGGAGAAACAAAGACTATATCATGCAAATGCAACAACTCGGTCTTGGCCTTGTTGTGAATGGCGAAGGTATTGGGGTGGATGTGACGAAATTTGGGTATTGATAACGCTTAAGGGAGATGCGTGCCTCGAAATCCCAAGGTATTCTCTAACAGCTGATCGTAAAACCTCAGTAAGGAGATCAAATCTTCAAAGAGGACCGATTGAGATGCTAAATATACATCGTCATTTATCCGGAAGCCAAAAACAGAAAAGGTGTCGATCCAAAAAGTTTGCACCACTAACATCAGCAGCCGTCCCACATTTTGCCGTCCTAGATTTTTATAATGTGCAGAGACGGAGAGTTGCTCTCTCAAAGGAATACTCTGTTTATTGTAAGATCAAATTTCATGTAGTGGCCGTCGCAAAGCAGGGCAGCCCAAGAACTTGTATGTATCTACGAGTAAGTTAATTAAGCTGATTGTTGCTCCCGTGTCTACCTAAAACTCAGTCCATCGCCCATTCACTGCCAACTTTAGCAGAATGTGTTGCAGTCTCTTATCCAATTCCGCGGCCAGAGGAACTGTTGGCGAACCAGTATGTGGTTGGCTGCTGCCGTGAGTTCATGTTCTTAGCAACTTCAGCTAAAGAAGGGTCGGACAAAGTCAACGTCCTAGTTTGGACCTTGGGATTGTGTGTTTACCAGACATTTCCATCCCTAATTAGCAAGTCCACATATGGGGGAGCACATTGGGGGGCACTCAAGCAACAGATGTGCGACAGACCTTGCAGGCTGGCGATCCACACTGCATATGATTGCCCGGGACGCTTAGGTGCTGATTGAATTGTTACCATCTTGTCATCACATGGGGTTTGATGACCTAAATACTGCATGAGAAACTGACACTGTAATATATTTCACGCATCACTTGTGCGACTCATACCTTCAGCTGCTGTTTGGCATCACTTCTCAGTTTATCGTTGTTATCACAGAAGAGTAGTGCAGAATGCTGTCACAGAGGGCACTTTGTATGGGCAGAGCCACTGACCCAGGCCAGCAGCAACTTGCCGGGTCTGGGAGCTCTTACTCGGACATTAACAATATCAGACGTGGCCTTCACCTCACGCTGTTTTCTGTGTGCTTAGTTTATTCAGTCGCTTAATCTATTCGCATTGTATTTAGCTCTGTGCTTGTCTCTATGTGACGTTTGGACTCTCTGGTCCCCCATAGATGGACTTTCATGTCGAGTTTCATTCCTTCTTCGTGGATTCAGCTCCACAGCCACCGTCAGCTAGAGTACTTACTGCGTGATTCAGGAGGAATGTCACATAATTTGTGAGTTGACTCTACATGTGAAAAGAAACCGAAAAATGTCCTATAAACATGTGTCCAATTTTCGGTCGTTAGGAACTGGAGCAGAATGAAGATTACACACATCCGTGAATGACATATGTGAATATTATTTACCGAAATGCTGTGTAGGCGTTGTGGTGGACAGAATAATTATGGGACAGATGACTGATCCATCCTAAAAGAGGTATGGCGGTTCTCCAACAGATGGCAGCACTGTGACGTCGCACTGAGGCAACAGCTGCAAGGATACCCAGTGTGCAATAGTGGGTTGTCGTGAGACCATGTGTGTGTTGAGCTTGACTGTTGTTTAATTGAGCAAGTCCACTGTATCCGTGAATATCAACATGTCGCATACGTTCACCCATGCAGAATACACAGACATGTTATTTGTGTATGGGCACTGTAATGATACTGCCCATCCAGCTGTGACAGAATACCAGAGACGTTGCCCTGATCAACGAACTCCCTGTGTGTATTTCACAGGGTTTTTCAAACATTACGTGAATCTGGAACACTACTCAGTGTACATGTAAGATCAGAACGTGAGGCCATACAGTCATTTCAGGAAGGGAGTCAAACTACCAGTACACGATGCATTAGCCATCAGCTCCATATTCCATAAACGTGAGTGTGGTGTTCACTACATTCTGAAGGCTTGTACCCATTTCATGTACAGCCTGTGCGACATCTGCATCCAGATGACTCAGTAATCAGACAACAATTTTGTGAATGGTTGGCTGGCTGTACACAGATACATCGCACAGTACACTTTATTTAGAGATGAGGCTACATTTACATGCAATGGTATCATGATCCCCTGCAGTTCTCATACATGGGAGATGGATAATCTACATAATACTAGGGAAACAAGATTCCAAGTTACGTTCTCCGTGAACGTCTGGTGTGGTATGATTGATGGCCTGGTGATAGGGCCTGTGTTCCTGCCAGATCGCATGATAGTCGCAGCACATGTGCATTTCCTAATTGAAGAACTTGTGTACATTTAGAAGACGTGGCGACTGCTACGGCCACAGGTTCGAATCCTGCCTCGGGCATGGATGTGTGTGTTGTCCTTAGGTTAGTTAGGTTTAAGTAGTAGGTTCTAGGGGACTGATGACCTCAGATGTTAAGTCCCATAGTGCTCAGAGCCAATTTGAACCATTTTTTGAAGACGTGACATTGGAGCAATGACGGCACACGCACCTGCACAGGAATGATCACCAATTCACTGTACCAGACTACTATCCCAGTGTCTGAATAACATATTTCCTCAACGATGGATTGGTTATGGCAGAACCATTAACTGGCCTGCCAGATCAACCGACCTAACTCCGTTAGACTTCTAGTTATGGGGCTGGTTGAAGGGGGTTGTGTACGCTATGAAGGTGAATACACGTGAAGAATTTGTCGCTTGCATCACTGACGCTGCTGCCCGCATTAAATCATTCTGAGTTGATGTTCGATGTACAACACAATACACCCTCCAATGCGCTGACAAATGCATTGAGATGGGTAGGGGACTTTATGAACACCTCTTATTAGACGGCTCAGTCATCTGTTTCACCATTACTATATCCACCACAGCGCCTCCACAGCGTTTTGGTAAGTAATATTCATACCTGCCTTCATATTCATTATCGATGTATGTAGTCTTCAACCCTCTCCTGTTCCATAACGATCTAAAATCGGACACATGTTCATAGGATTTTTTCGTTTTAATTTCACATGTGGAATCACCTTACAAATTTTGTAACATTCTCCTCAATCACCATGTATACTGTGTACCGACGACGACACTCTGTCAGCACTGTTAGGCCTGTGCAGTTACAAAAACCCAGATAGAGAGGCTTAGAATGGACCAGGTGAAGTTGACAGATCAACATCGATTGCACCCGTATCATATTTCAATGCACCAGGAATTGCATGGCGACTACTTTGAACGTCGTGTACAGTTCTGCCACTGGGCACAAGAGAAATTATGGGACGATGACAGATTTTTTGCACGCGTTCTATTTAGTGACGAAGCGTCATTCACCAACAGCGGTAACGTAAACCGGCATAATATGCACTACTGGGCAACGGAAAATCGACGATGGCTGCGACAAGTGGAACATCAGCGACCTTGGCGGGTTAATATATGGTACGGCATTATGGGATGAAGGATAATTGGCCCCCATTTTATCGACGGCATTGTAAATGGTGCAATATATGCTGATTTCCTACGTAGTGTTCTACCGATGTTACTACAAGATTTTTCACTGCATTACAGAATGGCGATGTACTTCCAACATGATGGATGTCCGGCACATAGCTCGCGTGCCGCTGAAGCGGTATTGAACAGCATATTTCATGGCAGGTGGATTGGTCGTCGAAGCACAATACCATGGCCCGCACGTTCACCGGATCTGACGTCCCCGGATTTCTTTCTGTGGGGAAAGTTGAAGGATATTTGCTATCGTAATCTACCGACAACGCCTGACAACATGCGTCAGCGCATTGTCAGTGCATGTGCGAACATTACGGAAGGCGAACTACTTGCTGTAGAGAGGAATGTCGTTACACATATTGCCAAATGCATTGAGGTTGACGGACATCATTTTGAGCATTTTTTGCATTAATGTGGTATTTACAGGTAATCACGCTGTAACAGCATGCGTTCTCAGAAATGATAGGTTCACAAAGGTACATGTATCACATTGGAACAACCGAAATAAATTGTTCAAACGTATCTGTATTTTAATTTAAAAAACCTACCTGTTACGAACTGTTCGTCTGAGCCATATGTTTGTGACTATTACAACGCCATCTATCACAAAGCGAAAAAGTGGTCCAACTAAAACATTCATATTTCTTTACGTACAACACGTATATGTAATAAATATGGGGGTTCCTATTTAAAAAAAACGCAGTTGATATCCGTCTGACCTATGGCAGCGCCATCTAGCGGGCCAACCATAGCGCCATCTGGTTTCCCTCTTCAAGCTAGACGAGTTTCGTTCTTTGTAGTTTTTTTGTGTGACGCTTATTTCGTGAGATATTTGGCCCGGTCACGATCAATGGACCACCCTGTATAGCCCTACGCTTTGTTTCACACCTGTTAAGCAGTAATCTCTGTTTCTTACACGTTCCTTTACAGTGACTGTATACCATGGAGGTTACCTCCCATTATGAACTGTTCTACTGGGTACAAATCTCTCCAGTGCAAGCTCAACTGACATACCTCTCTGTTTCTTTACAAGCTTCACTGGAGTTCTTCATCAGACCTCAAGGGGAGCTAACACTAATGGAGGGAAGGATATGGCTGAGAAACAGCCTAGGGAATTGTTTCGAGAGTGAAACTTTCGGGTCGGGTCGTGAGAGCAGTCACTAAGAGTAGTGCACGCAAAAGGAAAGATTCGAGTCTTGATCCGGCATACAGTTTTAATCTGCCAGGAAGTTTCGAAACAGTGCACATTCCCCTGCAGAGTCAAAATTTTTCGGGCATATCGGACATTTAGACCCGCTCGTATAGCTTAGAGGGTATCGAGCTAGCTTGCAAGACAGGGTGGCGACACAGATCCGAATGGAAACCGTGCGGTGGATCCTGGTACACCGGTCATTCTGCGTGTGGTTTTTAAGCGGTTTTCCAAGCTCTTTTAGACAAATTTTGGGCATGTCCCCAGTCTCCACCTCAGAAAAACACAAGACAGTTAAACTACGATAGCACACAGAATATAGTTTACACGATTCCCACACAGATGGCGCACACGCCTTCCCCCCTTAGGTTGACTGAGAACTCTTGGCGGTAGGTATGGTATCCGACCACACAATTAAACTAAAATAAATTTTTAAGTTTTGAAAACATTGGATGCCATACGACTGGATAAATTATTTTTTATTTAATTTGGTAGGTACTGTGGTGTCACCGCCAGACACCACACTTGCTAGGTGGTAGCCTTTAAATCGGCCGCGGTCCATTAGTATACGCCGGACCCGCGTGTCGCCACTGTCAGTGATAGCAGACCGAGCGCCGCCACACGGCAGGTCTAGAGAGACTTACTAGCACTCGCCCCAGTTGTACAGCCGACTTTGCAAGGAAAGGTTCACTGACAAATACGCTCTCATTTGCCGAGACGATAGTTAGCATAGCCTTCAGCTACATTTGCTACGACCTAGCAAGGCGCCGTATTCAATTGATATTGAGATTCTATTAATGTATCATCAGGAGCGATGTTCTAAAAATGTGGATTAAAGTTAAGTATTCCAGAAGCTACGTACTTTTCTTTATAGCATTCATTACGTATCCTGTTTCAGACCTCACGCCAGCCTGCGTGAGTTTAAGCGCGTGCCTTTCGGCTTCCTCTCATTGTGTCTAGGCTGTCTTGTCTAGACACAACAGGTACTACGGGATTCGGCAGGGTGTTGGAAGTTCCATGCGGCTTTTCGCGGATGATGCTGTAGTATACAGAGAAGTTGCAGCATTAGGAAATTGCAGCGAAATGCAGGAAGATCTGCAGCGGATAGGCACTTGGTGCAGGGAGTGGCAACTGACCCTTAACATAGACAAATGTAATCTATTGCGAATACATAGAAAGAAGGATCGTTTATTGTATGATTATATGATAGTGGAACAAACACTGGTAGCAGTTACTTCTGTAAAATATCTGGAAGTACGCGCACGGAACGATTTGAAGTGGAATGATCATATAAAATTAATTGTTGGTAAGGCGGGTGCCAGGTTGAGCTTCACTGGGAGAGTCCTTAGAAAATGTAGTCCATCAACAAAGGAGGTGGCTTACAAAACACTCGTTCGATCTATACTTGAGTATTGCTCATCAGCGTGGGATCCGTACCAGGTCGGATTGACAGAGGAGATAGAGAAGATCCAAAGGAGAGCGGCGCGTTTCGTCACAGGGTTGTTTGTTAAGCGTGATAGCGTTACGGAGATGTTTAGCAAACCCAAGTGGCAGACTCTGGAAGAGAGGCGCTCTGCATCGCGGTGTAGCTTGCTGTCCAGGTTTCGAGAGGGTGCGTTTCTGGATGAGGTATAGAATATATTGCTTCCCCCTACTTGTACCTCACGATGAGATCACGAATGCAAAATTATGGAGATTCGAGCGCGCACGGAGGCTTTCCGGCAGTTGTTCTTCGCGCGAACCTTACGCGACTGAAACGGAAAAGGGAGGTAATGACAGTGGCACGTGAAGTGCCCTCCGCCACACACCGTTGGGTGGCTTGCGGAGTATAAATGTAGATGTAGATGTAGATGCAGAGGATAAGAACTGCGTGGCGACAAAAATAGAAGAAAAGCATTTACTCAATATTATTGAAAGCAACAGTTGTCACTGCTAAGGAAAGATAAAGTCTCTGGAAATGACTGAACTGAATGAAGGAATTCATCACTGTTTTTAAAAGACATGTGGAAAAAAGAGAAAGAAACAACAGTGTAGACAAAATATATTTATTATAACTGTGTGCCGGACCAAGATTCGAACTCGGGACCTTTGCCTTTTGCGGGCAAGTTCTCTTTCATCTGAGCTACCCAAGCACGATTCAAGGCTCGCCCTCACAGCCTTACTTCCGCCAGTACTTCGTCTCCTACCCTCCAAACTTCACAGAAGATCTCCTGCAAAACTTACAGAACTTGCGAAAGGCAAAGGTCTCGAGTACGAGTCTCGGTCCAGCACACAGTTTTAATCTGCCAGGAATTTTCATATCAGCGCACAGTCCGCTGTAAATTTGATTCTGGAAGAGATGCTTACCCTGGGGCAGGAGCACGTTGCACAGTGCTGAGGTTGGCAGCTCCACCATGAGACAGAGCACCAGAGCACAGAAGTAGGCCTCCATTATGTCAGAGAACCAGTGCGATATCTGCAAAACAAAGCATGGCATTAAAATCTCCGCTGTACAGTTCCACAACTTCACTAAGCACCTGTCTAATTCAGCGTCACTCAAGCATTTCGGCTTACTATTAATGTGGCACATTGTAAGCAGGCTGTTTAGGTTTTTATGTTGGTAACGCCACGTGGCGCTCTGCATGAAAATCACTGACAGTGCTGTGTGCAGTCTGTGGCTGGCTGGCATTGTTGGAATATTCGCTATTGTAGTGTTGGGCAGTTGGATGTGAACAGCGCGTAGCGTTGGGCAGTTGGAGGTAGTGATGGGCTAAACTGCGATTTTCCGATATCAGTGATTTCTGTGAATGCTACTTTTCAGTATCTGTTATTCTTAACTGTGATTTGTCGCAGTTAAGGAACATAGGTCGTGTATCCCTCCGCCACTGCTATTTCTGCGATTTCTGCTACTTCCGCGATTTCTGCGACTTCTGCGATTTCTGCTACTTCTGCGATTTCTGTGACTTCTGCTACTTCTGCGATTTCTGTGACTCCTGCGATTTCTGCGACTTCTGCGATTTCTGTGACTTCTGCTGCTTCTGCGATTTCTGTGACTCCTGCGATTTCTGTGACTTACCACCGTATGAAAAAGTTACATCTGTCCACACAGAAAATTGCATCTCAACAAACCTGTTATTGGTAAGTATGTTTTACGTTTTTTCTTCTGTTGGCTTTAATTTTGTATTAAAGAAACAACTGTGAAAATATTAATAGTGTAATTAATATGTAAGTAGCCGTACAGTACCGTTATAGTTCGTGTTTAGAAAATGAATTCTAACGTATTGTTATGTTCACAGGTACCTGAACTACATTTCAGTCACTCAGTAAAGTGATAACTCAAAATATCATTGTCAACAGATCTGAAGAAATTGTCACTGCGTCTTTAGACCGTTTTCGTCAGACGAGAGGTTAGTTTCTAAGCGTTTCGATGGACTTAATTACTTCAGTGAGATCGTTCTTGCAAATGTGATATTCATTATAGCAAATATTAGCAATCTACTCTGTCAATTATATTGCTAGTAATTAGTGACAGCAAAAATTGTTTAATAATCCTTGTGTTTTTGCAGACGCAGTTCTGACTCTGATTACTGGTTGCTGTACGTATCTATCCACATCAAGGCTGTTGAGAGAGACTCGTGAAGATTCAAGACAGCTCGTAGAGGATTTGCAGTTTAAAAGTGAAATAATTGTAAATAAGTGTGTGAGTGATTAAACTGTGTTTTATTGAAGTTGTTGTGCGATTTTAAAGGAATAATAAATGTTATATACAGTGAGTGAACAATAAAAATCTCATTTTCCACATGTTAAGCCGTCCAATACCCGTAATTTTCCGCCACTTACTTATTGGTAAACACTTGTTGGAGAGTGACATGCCGCCCCCCCCCCCCCCCCTTTCTCCACAATCTTGGTGTGGCACAGATCTGTAACATATCCCGAAGTCTACAATGTGTATTTTGAGGCTGTTGATATGAAAGTGGGAAGTACAGATCTTCCAGTTAAATCAGGAATAGCTTAAGTGCATTACTTGAAAGAAACACAGGAAAAGCTTACTTATGTAGGTGGTAGTAGCGTCGGCAAAAAGTTCTTGTGTGTGAAGTTGCCATGTAGAACACCAGGTGTAAAACTTTTCTCCCGAGTCTTAAACTGTGTCGGAACAAAAGTGAGGCATTCATATGACTCAATAATACTGCTTTCATTTCACTGCACTTATACACATGTCTGAGTTCTGCTGTGTTAACATTGCAAAGTCCTGTAGGCATGTGGAGTATTAACCAAAACTGTCATATTGGAAGCAGAATCAAACAAATTTGTTACGTTACTTGATATTTTCAGGAGAAAAAGGCAATGTTGCTTCTTATTAATATAATACATTCAGAGTCACAGCAGTATTTGACCAACCATAACTGATGCTGAATGTACATGTCATCATATAATATGAAGGGCTTATTTCAATAGTGGTACAAGTCCATTACCTCCACTTTTCTGTCTATAATGCTTCTGAAATTAATAATCCAAACAAACATAAATAAAGGTTCATCTCTAGCAAGAAGCCATATGCTTGAATATTTCTGGTATCTCAACTGCAGATTTTTCAGCGCTCACTTAACTTTACGACTCTGTATCTCAAAATGAACAAAAATGGACTTGTGCCACTAGTGAAATAAGCCCTTCATATGCACACACAGCACACCGATCTCGTGAGGCACAAGGCTCTCATAACGAAGTACGTACGTCGGTCAACAGATGGCACTAGGAAAAGTATGTTAACTGCGCTTTTTAGTTGCTACTTGCGACTCTTAGTTGCGATTTGTCACAGAAATCGCAGTTTGACTCGGTAGCGAATAGCGTAGTATGAACTTTGCTCAACAGATGGCAGTGCTAACTGCGCTTTTTAGTTGCTACTTGCGACTCTTAGTTGCGACTTGTCACGGAAATCGCAGTTTGACTCGATAGCGTGTCGCAGAGATGAGCGTAGTACGAATTTTGGCCTACAGATGGCACTGTTAACTGCGCTTTTTAGTTGCTACTTGCGACTCTTAGTTGCGACTTGTCACGGAAATCGCAGTTTGACTCGATAGCGTGTCGCAGAGATGAGCGTAGTACGAACTTTGGCCTACAGATGGCACTGTTAACTGCGCTTTTTAGTTGCTACTTGCGACTCTTAGTTGCGACTTGTCACAGAAATCGCAGTTTGATTCGATAGCGTCTCGCAGAGATGAGCGTAGTACGAACTTTGGCCAACAGATAGCACTGTTAACCGCGCTTTTTAGTTGCTACTTGCGACTTCTAGCCGCGACTTGTCACTGAAATCGCAGAAAGGAGTATGGAATTCGGCCAACAGATGGCTCACGGCATTGAATGTGAAATGCTACTTGCGACTGCTAACTGTGACTGAAATCGCAGTTAGATTTTGTAAAGTTGTTATTGTGATATCTGTGACTTCTCAATCACTGTGATTTCTAACAGATACGCGATTTCCTGCCCACCACTATAGTGGAGGTGAGCCGCCAGCAGTGGTATATATATATATATATATATATATATATATATATATATATATATATATATATATATATATATATATATATTTTGAACATATACAGGGTGTTACAAAAAGGTACGGCCAAACTTTCAGGAAACATTCCTCAGACACAAAGAAAGAAAATATGTTATGTGGACATGTGTCCGGAAACGCTTACTTTCCATGTTAGATCTCATTTTATTACTTCTCTTCAAATCACATTAATCATGGAATGGAAACACACAACAACAGAACGTACCAGGGTGACTTCAAACACTTTGTTAAAGGAAATGTTCAAAATGTCCTCCGTTAGCGAGGATACAAGCATCCACCATCCGTCGCATGGAATCCCTGATGCAACCCTGGAGAATGGCGTATTGTATCACAGCTGTTCACAATACGAGCACAAAGAGTCTCTACATTTGGTAACGGGGTTCCGTAGACAAGAGCTTTCAAATGCCCCCATAAATGAAAGTCAAGAGGGTTGAGGTTAGGAGAGCGTGGAGGCCATGGAATTGGTCTGCCTCTACCAATCTATCAGTCACCGAATCTGTTGTTGAGAAGCGTACGAACACTTCGACTGAAATGTGCAGGAGCTCCATCGTGCACGAACCACATGTTGTATCGTACTTGTAAAGGCACATGTTCTAGCAGCACAGGTAGAGTATCCCGTATGAAATCATGATAACGTGCTCCATTGAGCGTACGTGGAAGAAAAAACTAAAATGAGCTCTAACATGGAAATTAAGCGTGTCCGGACACATGTCCACATAACATCTTTTCTTTATTTGTGTGTGAGGAATGTTTCCTGAAAGTTTGGCCGTACCTTTTTGTAACACCCTGTATATATTTGAACGTTATTAAGGTAAACACATTGTTTGTTCTCTATCAAAATTTTTCATTTTGCCTATCAGTAGTTAGTGCCTTCAGTAGTTAGAATCTTTTATTTAGATGGCAGTATTGGCGCTCACTGTATTGCAGTAGTTCGAGTAACGAAGATTTTTGTGAGGTAAGTGATTCACGAAAGGCATATGTTATTGTTAGTCAGGGCCATTCTTTTGTAGGGATTATTAAAAGTCACGTTGCGTTGTGCTAAAAATATTGTGTGTCAGTTTAGTGACGATCAGAATAAGTAAAGAGAGAACTGTCTGAGTACGTTCAGTTTTGCTCTGCTGTTTGAAAATCAAATAACGTAAGAGGTTTTCCAGCACTGTCATTTTTAATTTTTTCTAAGGGGACATTTCAACATTTTACACGCATCTTCCATGTGTTGATGTAACTACAAGAATAATTCTTATAATCACACCAGCGCCTTAAGGGAAAATTCAAATGAAATAATAATTTAACGGCTTCGAATGGTGTATGACTAAAAGCAAACATGATGTATAGTTATTTTTATATCTAGATAATTCAAAATGCACTTGTTGCTGTCATATAAAACATTTATTTCCGTAACTTAGTTTCTGGTTGTTTGTCGTTTTGAAAGCCCCCTCTGTAATTTTTGTATTCATGTGACCAGAAAAAACATACAAAAATTCACGCCCTACTAGCACCGCCTTTTAACTGACTAGTAAGTTTTAAAAAAATCCTCAAGAGATATGCTGTTGTCGTTGTTGTTGCTGTTACCGTGGTCTTCAATCCGAAAGTTGGTTTGATGCAGGTCTCCACGCTGCTGTATCCTTTGAAGGCTCTTCATAGCTGCAGCAGCCGTATTAATCCTTTGGTCTACAACCAAAATGTTTACAAGCATACTTCCATCTGTTACCAAACTGATGATTCCTTCCTGTCTCAGGATGAGCCCTACCAATTGATATCTTCTTTTAGTCAAATTACGACATAAATTTAATTTTTATCCATTTCGGTTCAGTATTTCCTCGTTAATTACACGATCTACCCATCTAATATTTAGGATTTTTCTATAGCGTCACATTTTAAAAGTTTCTATTCTCTACTTGTCTGAATCGTCAGTGTTTCAGTTCCATACAAGGATACCATCCAGAGGTGACAAAGTCATTGAATACCTCCTAATATCGCGTCGGATCTCCTTTTTCCCAGTGTCGTGCGGCAACTCGACGTGGTATGGACTAAAAAAAAAATCGTTGGAAATCCCTTGGAAAAATATTGATCTACGTCCCTTTTATAAGCGTCCATAATTGCGAAGGTGTTGTCGGTGCAGGATTTTATGCACAAACTCTCCTCTCGAATATGTTCCATAAATAACTGACGAGATTCTTGTCGGACTATCACGGTGGCCAAATCATTCGCTAGAATTGTCCAGAATGTTCTTCGAATTATTCGCGATCAATTGTGGCCCCGTGGCATGACATCGGTGTTCAGGAACATGAAGCCCACGAATGGTTGTCGCCGCGCGGGATTAGCCGAGCGGTCTGCGGCGCTGCAGTCGTGGACTGTGCGGCTGGTCTCGGCGGGGTTCGAGTCCTCCCTCGGAAATGGGTGTGTGTGTTTGTCCTTAGGATAATTTAGGTTAAGTAGTGTGTAAGCTTAGGGACTGATGATCTTAGCAGTTAAGTCCCATAAGATTTCACGCACATTCGAACATTTGAATGGTTGAAAATTGCCTCCAAGCAGCCGAACATAACCATTTCCGTTCAATAACAGGCTCAATTCGACCAGAGGTGCCAGTCCATTCTATGTAAACACAGCCCGCACCATAATAGGGCCAACACAAGCTTGCGCAGTGCCTTGTTAAGAGCTTGGATCCATGGCTTCGTGGGCTCTTGTTTCGCTCTCGAACCCTACCATCAGCTCTTACCGACAGAAATCTGATCTCTTGTGACCAGAACACGGTTTTCCAGTCGTCTAGGGTCCAGCCGATATGGTCACGAGCCCAGGTCACGAGCGGGTCGTCTGCTGCCATAGCCCATTAACGCCGCACTCTCCTAACGGATACGTTCGTCGTACGCCTCACATTGATTTCTGCGGTTATGTCACCCATTGATGCTTGTCTGTTAGCACTGACAACTGTATAAAAACGCCGCTAGTCTTGGTCGTTAAGTGCAAGCCGTCGTCCACCGCGTTGTTCGCGGTGAGAGGTAATGCCTGAAATGTGGTACTTTCGGCACGCTCTGGACACCGTGAAACTCTGAATATTGAATTCTCTCTAATGATGTCAGAGGAGATAGAGGGCAGTCTAGCATCATGTCGCCGAAATCAGTGCTACAGAGACATCGTAAGTAAGTGAAATTTCCGAACAATAGAACTGTAACCAGTATCATTTCAATCAACAGAGTTATCAACCTCAATTTCCTCTTTTTAAAGGTAAAAAGTTTTATTTGACAAAAATCTTTTAATAGTCAAGATCACAATTACATAAATTTTAATGATTACTAATTCTAGCTGATTATCTAACTGCATTGAGATCTGAAATGTCAACAGAACATTTCATTAAGAAGGAACACTAGGTGTGTTACATATGTTGTTGTTGTTGTTGTTGTGGTCTTCAGTCCTGAGACTGGTTTGATGCAGCTCTCCATGCTACTCTATCCTGTGCAAGCTTCTTCATCTCCCAGTACCTACTGCAGCCTACATCCTTCTGAATCTGCTTAGTGTATTCATCTCTTGGTCTCCCTCTACGATTTTTACCCTACACGCTGCCCTCCAGTACTAAATTTGTGATCCCTTGATGCCTCAGAACATGTCCTACCAACCGATCTCTTCTTCTAGTCAAGTTGTGCCACAAACTTCTTTTCTCCCCAATCCTATTCAATACCTCCTCATTAGTTACGTGATCTACCCACCTTATCTTCAGCATTCTTCTGTAGCACCACATTTCGAAAGCTTCTATTCTCTTCTTGTCTAAACTCTTTATCGTCCATGTTCCACTTCCATACATGGCTACACTCCATACAAATACTTTCAGAAACGACTTCCTGACATTTAAATCTATACTCGATGTTAACAAACTTCTCTTCTTCAGAAACGCTTTCCTTGCCATTGCCAGTCTACATTTTATATCATCTCTACTTCGACCATCATCAGTTATTTTGCTCCCCAAATAGCAAAATGGCTCTGAGCACTATGGGACTCAACTGCTGAGGTCATTAGTCCCCTAGAACTTAGAACTAATTAAACCTAACTAACCTAAGGACATCACACACATCCATGCCCGAGGCAGGATTCGAACCTGCGACCGTAGCGGTCTCGCGGTTCCAGACTGCAGCGCCAGAACCGCGCGGCCACTTCGGCCGGCAATAGCAAAACTCCTTTCCTACTTTAAGTGTCTCATTTCCTAATCTAATTCCCTCAGCACCACCCGACTTAATTCGACTACATTTCATTATCCTCGTTTTGCTTTTGTTGATGTTCATCTTATACCCTCCTTTCAAGACACTGTCCATTCCGTTCAACTGCTCTTCCAAGTCCTTTGCTGTCTCTGACAGAATTACTATGTCATCGGCGAACCTCAAAGTTTTTATTTCTTCTCCATGGATTTTAATACCTACTCCGAACTTTTCTTTTGTTTCCTTTACTGCTTGCTCAATATACAGATTGAATAGCATCGGGGAGAGGCTATAACCCTGTCTCACTCCCTTCCCAACCACTGCTTCCCTTTCGTGTCCCTTGACTTTTATAACTGCCATCTGATTTCTGTACAAATTGTAAATAGCCTTTCGCTCCCTATATTTTACCCCTGCCACCTTCAGAATTTGGAAGAGAGTATTCCAGTCAACGTTGTCAAAAGCTTTCTATAAGTCTACAAATACTAGAAACGTAGGTTTGCCTTTCCTTAATCTTTCCTCTAAGATAAGTCGTAGGGTCAGTATTGCCTCACGTGTTCCAACATTTCTACGGAATCCAAACTGATCTTCCCAGAGGTCGGCTTATATCAGTTTTTCCATTCGTCTGTAAAGAAATCGCGTTAGTATTTTGCAGCCGTGACTTATTAAACTGATAGTTCGGTAATTTTCACATCTGTCAACACCTGCTTTCTTTGGGATTGGAATTATTATATTCTTCTTGAAGTCTGAGGGAATTTCGCCTGTCTCATACATCTTGCTCACCAGATGGTTACATATATGTTATTTAATTAATCCTTTTACATTTTCTTCACTTACTGTATTTTACTGTTTATATTATATGATGGTGTTTTTGTTATTATGTGTACTCGTGCGCCATCCATCAGCATCCGGCCTTTCCTTGTGCCTGAGCCAAGCCGCCTGTTTGTTTGCTTACCTCACCGAATGGGCCAAAGCTATCTGTTCAGATTAATGCAGGAGGTAGGGAACATCAAAACAAACATATTTAGACAGTTGACATATGGTCTCTGAAGTCAGCTTGTAATGTTAAGGAACATTTTGTTAATGGTGCTGACTAAGTTATTGTGTAGGTGTCGCTGACTGGGAATGCGTACTGCCGTTCAAAACTGCTCTGTACGGATGGTTGGCTCTGAGGTCTGGTTGGAAACACACCGATTCATTCGCAAGCATCATCGCCTTTTGACAAAAAAGGTAATTTCCTTGTAAACACACCAACTCACCTTGTGACAACAACAGCGAACATGAAGCAGATTACTTTTGCTGAAATGGCTTACTTGCATCTGATATACGGGTCTGTGAATGGAAATGGACAAGCTGCAGTAAGAGAGTATCGACAGCACGTTCCCAACCGACAGCTTTCACAACACCAAACATTCGGACGTCTGCATCGCCTACTATGTGAAACAGGCGCTTTCCGTGCAAATATGCGTGATGCAAGTCAGAATCGAACAGTGCAAATTCCCGAAACGGAAGACGACATGTCGAGGACACTCCATCTACATGTACCGACGTATTGCACACATCCTTGGCGTCAGACATACAGGGTGGCAATTATCGAACTATATGAAAAAAAACGTAAATTAGTTTCAAACTACGGCATGCACACGCTTTATTCAACATTTAAACGTCACTACAGATATTCGGATTTAGGTTGTGACATGTTCGATATGTCTGCCATCTTTGGCGATGATGTGGCGCAGACGAAAAGCGAAATTCTGCATGACCCGCTGAAGTATCGGAATACCGATGCTGTCGATGACCTGAATGGCTGTTTCCAGCTCAGAAATGGTTTTGGGGTTATTGCTGTACTGTACACGTTGTCTTTAACGTAGCCCCACAAAAAGGAGTCGCATGTATTCAGATCCGGAGAATATGGTGGGCAATCGAGGTCCGTGCCAGTGGCCTCTGGTACCACAGAGAATTCGGTCCTCAAAGTGCTCCTCCAACGCAAGAAACACTCTGCTGCTTCGATGGTGTCGGGCTCCGTCTTGCATGAACCACATCTTGTCGAAATCAGGGTTACTTTGGATAATGAAGATGCACTCGTCTTCCAAAATCTTCACGTACCGTTCGGTAGTCACCATGCCATCAAGGAATTTCGCACCGATTATTCCGTCACTGGACGTTGCACACCTCATAGTCACCCTTGAGTGTGAAGAGACTTCTCGATCGTGAAATGCGGATTGTGAGTCCCCCAAATGCGCCAGTTTTGCTTTTTCACGAACACATAAAAATGAAAGTGGGATTCGTCGCTAAACCGAACCATGCATGAGCATACTAATTTCCATCAGCTTCGCGGCCAGCCGTGCAGTTTGAACGTCGAAACGCAAACCCTTCTGAAGTTATGACGATTTTATTTCATACAGTTCAATAATTATCACCCTGTAGGCTTGTGTGGAATTTGTTACATGACCAGTAGCTTCATCCTTTCCGCCTTCAGCATGTGGCACCAATAGCACCCGTAAAATTTTCGCCAAGGCGTGCTGTTCGAATAATGGTTTTTACAACAGACTGCCGTGCACTTCTTGTTTCTGGCCGTAGTCCTCTGCACAGACGAGGCGTTGTTTATTCGTGAAGGCTGATTAAGTATCCACAATTGGCATGTTTGGGCACATATGAATCCACGAGGTACTCGACCTCGTGCTCATCAGTGATTTGATGTTAATGCATGAGCCGGAATACTCGGTAACAGGTTGATTGGACCACACATTCTTCCATTCCGCCTCAACGCACGGAGATACCACATCTTCGTGGGACATATGTTGCCAGAACTGCTGGAGGATGTACCTCTAAATGTTAGGCGAAATGTGTACTTTTAGCACGATATGGCGGCAGCCCGTTTCAGCATTGCTGTCTCAAGAATCACCTGAGAGCCGCCTTTGGGAACCGAGAGATCGGCCGAGGTAGCCCTGTGTCCTGGCCAGCCAGGTCACCTGTCCTCTTGTGTCTGGATTTCTTCCTCTGGGGGCATATGGAACACCTGGTGTATGAAACAGCTGTGGAAACAGAAGATGACCTCGTCGCTAACCGTCGCTGTCGGTACCATTGCGGACATGCCAGGAATCTTCGAACGGACATTACATTCAATGGTCTGAGAATGTACTGCGTGTGTACAGACCAAGGGTCGCACATTCGAGTCGTTCTTGTGAGTGCCAGTGCTGTAATTAGCATGCTAGACCAGAATGAGATTTTCACTCTGCAGCGGAGTGTGCGCTGATATGAAACTTCCTGGCAGATTAAAACTGTGTGCCGGACCGAGACTCGAACTCGGGACCTTTGGCTTTCGCGAACAAGTGCTCTACCATCTGAGCTACCCAAGCACGACTCACGCCCCGTCCTCACAGCTTTACTTCGGCCAGTACCTCGTCTCCTACCTTCCAAACTTAACAGAAGCTCTCCTGCGAACCTTTGCAGAACTAGCACTCCTGAAAGGAAGGATATTGCGGAGACATGGCTTAGCCACAGCTTGGGGAATGTTTCCAGAATGAGATTTTCACTGTGCAACGGAGTGTGCGCTGATATGAAACTTCCTGGCAGATTAAAACTGTGAGGGTGGGGCGTGAGTCGTGCTTGGGTAGCTCGGATGGTAGAGCGCTTGCCCACGAAAGGCAGAGGTCCCGAGTTCGAGTCTCGGTCCGGCACACAGTTTTAATCTGCCTGGAAGTTTCAGCATGCTAGACTTCTACTATTTAAATCGTCCTAGCATCAGAAATTGCCGTCAGGGAACATCGTACAGCAACTACATATACTTGTTTTGATGTTTTATATCTCCTGTATATCTGGGAGATGAAGAAGCTTGCACAGGATAGAGTAGCATGGAGAGCTGCATCAAACCAGTCTCAGGACTGAAGACCACAACAACAACAACATCTCCTGTATTAATTTGACCGGATAGTTTCGGGACGCCGTGTATGTCATAGACGGGTTACTGCTGTAACGAGATTGTACACACAATATTGTATATCAAAGATGGCTTGCAAGATGGGTTTGTTCTGAAGTATTCTTGCTTGGATAATTCCATTTTGTACTCTACCTTGTACTGACATCACTGTTTAAACTTTGCAGGTCTTGCATAGCTACTGTTTTAGTCACATGGTATAAACCATTATTTTATTGTGTTCCGTCTCTTACATGAGATATGACTGTGATGCAGACATGACGACTTTGTCTTATTTTCGGAACATACATTACGCACCTCGATATGTAATTGACCTTCGTTTATTGTATCGATGTTTTAATTAATTGCTTTTAGTGCCTCTTCTTAGTGCAGTTTTTTGCTGTCATTTCGCATCTGAAGATAACTGGATAATCAGGGGAGACTGGTAATCATTTATGTAATTGCGATCTTGCCTTTTAAACGATTTTTAGATCGCGTGTCTCTTTCCCTTGTTATGTCAATAATAAAGAATCAATTTCCTTTTACTTGATTAATTGTCACAATTGTTCTTACTGCTTGAAGGTTAGTCTCTAATTTCTTTCAGTAACATCTCAGCAGTAAAATTTATAAGAAACGTTTATTTTTCATCTCATTCGTGTAAATATGGACTCGGTTTCTTCCCTCAAGTCAGGAGTCTCCTTTCCACATGGTTGACCAAAGCATTATGTTCAGAGTCCATCTGAAGGTGAGGTAGAGATTCGAATGTGGCAAATTTTTCTGTGCGACAAGTAAGTTTCATCGGCTACGACCACATGTGAGGAAGAGAGGGGGGAAGCTGAAGGGAGTGGAAGTGGAGGATGATGCGTCCTGGCCTACTGCCAGGGGCCCAGAGTTTTTTGTACGCCTTTTGCAACCCAGCGTAGTGGAAACAGAGAGTACCAGCTGTGTACGTGAAACGCACTTTTCTGTCATCAGTAGCTTTTGCTTTGACCATGCAGCTGTTATAAAAATCCTGAATCTCACTCAACACTGTAACACTAGCGATACCTGATAGCCGAAAAAATTGTTTCGACTTCTCTTGTATGTCCGAGCTGCTACCAGATTGGACCCAAGTCTCTATCGGCGGATCGAAGTGAGAAAGGGACGTTTGCAGATGTAAAAGTGCTTTCTGAGGATAGAGGTGACAAATGAACATGTCTGCAGGACACATGACGTCAACATTTGGCGCGTGAGACACAACCTGCCAAGTGAGAAAATGCCTTCTATTTATAACTTTCTTGGCGTTCATGTGTGCCTTCCTACCTTGGAAACTATGGGCGGTACGCAACAATTAAAAAAAGTTGTTGCAAAATAATTTGATAATTTGGATGGCCAGAAGAAGAACGTAAGCTGGTCATTTGCGTGCATGCTCACGCTCGGGGAGAGATAACTTCAGGACGCTGGGGGAGAGGTCGTCCTGATGTGGAAGTGTTGACTTACAAGCATCCACTTGAGTGCGAGGTCCGAAGTTCAAACTTTAGTAAGGGTCATTTGAAAGTGTTGTGTTAAGAATTACGACAAGGAAAGTATTAGGTGCTAATGACTCACCACTTGCTTCAGGAGGACGACAGAAAATGAATGTCTGGGAGCTGCAGAGATCAATCTTCTGTGGGATTGTTGTGTTACACTAAATGGACACAAACCATTAACTTGCAACATGAACACCAAATGAAAAATGGCGTGCCACAGTGATCAAGAAGGTTCGCACGATCGAGATCGGAGGTGAACTTCTTGGGAATTCGTACAGGACGTCCAGCTAGGTATCCACGCTTAAGGAATGCAAATAGAATCATATTGATGTCTACATCTACATCTACATCTGCATCTACATGGATACTCTGCAAATCACATTTAAGTGCCCGGCAGAGGGTTAATCGAACCACCTCCACAATTCTCTATTATTCCAATTTCTTACAGCGCGCGGAAAGAATGAACACCTATATCTTTCCGTACGAGCTTTGATTTCCCTTATTTTATCTTGGTGATCGTTCCTCCCTATGTAAGTCGGTGTCAACAAAATATTTTCGCATTCGGAGGAGAAAGTTGGTGATTGGAATTTCGTGAGAAGATTCCGTCGCAGCGAAAAACGCCTTTCTTTTAATGATTTCCAGTCCAAATCCTGTATAATTTCTGTGACACTATCTCCATATTTCGCGATAATACAAAACGTTGTCCCTTTCTTTGAACGTTTTTGATGTACTCCGTCAGTCCCACCTGGTAAGGATCCCACAACGCGCAGCAGTATTCTAAAAGAGCACGGACAAGCGTAGTGTAGGCAGTCTCCTTAGTAGGTCTGTTACATTTTCTTGGTGTCCCATCAATAAAACGCAGCCTTTGTTTAGCCTTCCACACAACATTTTCTATGTCTTCTTTCCAATTTAAGTTGATATTAATTGTAATACCTAGGTATTTAGTTGAATTTATGGCTTTTAGATTAGACGGATTTATCATGTAACCGAAGTTTAACGCGTTCCTTTTCGCACTCATGTGGATGACCTCACACTATTCGTTATTTAGGGTTAACCGCCATTTTTCGCACCATGCAGATATTTTTTCTAAATCTTTTGCAGTTTGTTTTGATCTTCTGATGACTTTATTAATCGATAAACGACAGCGTCATCTGCAAACAACCGAAGACGGCTGCTCAGATTGTCTCCCAAATCGTTTATATAGATAAGGAACAGCAAAGGGCCTATAACACTACCTTGGGGAACGCCTGAAATCACTTCTGTTTTACTCGATGACTTTCCGTCAATTACTACGAACTGTGACCTCTCTGAAAGGAAATCGCAAATCCAGTCACATAACTGAGACGATATTCCATAAGCACGCATTTTTACTACGAGCCGCTTGTGTGGTACAGTGTCAAAACCCTTCCGGAAATCCGGGAATACGGGATCGATCTGAAATCCCTTGTCAATAGCACTCAGCACTTCATGTGAATAAAGAGCTAGTTGTGTTTCACAGGAACGATGTTTTCTAAACCCATGTTGACTGTGTTAATAGACCGTTTCCTTCGAGGTAATTCATAATGTTCGAACACAATATATGTTCTAAAATCCTGCTGCATATCGACGTTAACGATATGGGCCTGTAATTTAGTGGATTACTCCTACTACCTTTCTTGAATATTGGTGTGACCTGTGCAACTTTCCAGTCCTTGAGTACGGATCTTTCGTCGAGCGAACGGTTGTATATGATTGTTAAGTATGGAGGTAATGCATCAGCATACTCCGAAAGGAACCTAATTGGTATACAGGTGATGAGAACTGATGGAATGTGAAAGCATGCAACTGAATGTGAAACAGTTTGTCATGGAGCTTATCGTGGAACTGGCTATCCTTTACGGTGTAGCTGCAGATAATGCGATGATATGTTTTATAGGCACGGAAAAAACAAACATCCTGCCACTGAATTTCTCCAGTGGTCCCAGGTTGTATGAACTGCAATGTCACACACTTATCAGGAGGGATAGTTTGCCCTAAATGAGCATGATTTTTATACGCAGACCAGGAATCAAGCAAAAGCGAGTTATTTTGATGTGCCGTTGGCTGAAGTTGCACCTGTGGTTTAGAGATAACGTCTTTGATTAGTAATCAAAACGTTCTCGATCCCAGGTTCGAAATCCGCCACCACTTAAATTCTGATTAATAATCAGCATTGGCGGCCGAAGACTTCCGGCATCAGAAGTCACCCTCAGTCTGCCAACGGCCTTATCAAAGAGGGCGGAGGAGCGGATTGAGGTTCAGGGCACTCTCTTGTCCTAGGGGTGGGAAATTGCCCCTAAAGGCGGAAGAATCAGCAATGATCAACGACATGAGGATGCACGAGGCAATGGAAACCACTGCATTAAAACACATAACGTGTATCCACAGTACACGTAGCCTGTTATTGAAAAAGTATCATGATGATTTCTCCATCGGCAAAAGATTCCGGAATAGTCCCCATTTCGGCTCTCTCGGAGTGGACTGCCAAGGGGGAGGTGTCCACGAGAAAAAGATTGAATAACCAACGAACATAGTAAGGAAGCTTGAAAATCTGAAAAGTGAAATGTAAAGGCTCAGTCTAGATGTAATAGGGGTCAGTGGCGTGAAGTGAAAAGAAGACAAGGATTTCTGGTTAGATGAGTATAGGGTAATATCAACAGCAGCAGAAAATGGTATAGCGAGTGTAGTTTTCGTTATGAATAGGAAGGTAGGGCAGACAGTGTGTTACCGTGAACAGTTCAGTGATAGGATGGCTCTTATCGGAATATACAAGAAACCAACACCGTCGACGATGACTCAGGTATACATGCCAACGTCGCAAGATGAAGAAGTAGAGAAAAGGCGAGACGAAAATCTAATAGTCATGGGGGACTGGAATGCAGTTGTAGGGGAACGAATAGAAGGGAAGATTACAGAAGAATATGGACTTGGGACAAGGAATGAGAGAGAAGAAAGACTAATTAATTCCATAATAAATTTCTGCTTGTAATAGCGAGTACTCTATTCGAGAATCAGAACAGGAGGAGATAATCTTGGAAAAGGCCAGGTGATACAGAAAGATTTCAGTTAGATTACAGCATGGTCAGACAGAGATTCCGAAATCAGATACTGCATTGTAAGGCGTACCCTGGAGCAGACATAGACCGATATCACAATGTAGCAGTGATGAAGAGTACGCTGAAGTTTAAGAGGTTAGTCAGGAAGAATCAATACGCAAAGAAGTGGGATACGCTTGAAGTTCTCTAAGGCTATAGATACAGCAATAAGGAATAGCTCAGTAGGCAGTGCAGTTGAAGAGGAATGGACATGTCAAAAACGGCAATCACAGATATTGGAAACAAAAACTGAGCTACAAAGAAGGTAACTGCGAAGAAACCATGGGTAACACAAGAAATTTTTCAGCTGATCAATGAAAGAAGGAAGTACAATAATGTTCACGGAAATTCAGAAATACAGAAATACAAGAAGCTGAGGGATGAAATAATAGCAAATGCAGGGAAGCTAAGACGAAATGGCTGCATGGAAGATGTTAAGTAATCGAAAAAGAAATGATTGTCGGAAGGACTGACTTAGCATATAGCAAGGTCACAACAACCTTCGGTGAAATTAAAAGCTAGGGTGGTAACATTAAGAATGCAACGTGAATTCCACTGTCAAATGCAGACAAGGGAGCAGGGAGGTGGGAAGAGTACAGTGAACGCATCTATGAGGGAGAGGACTTGTCTGATAACGTGATAGAAGAAGAAACAGGAATCGATGTAGAAGAGACAGGGGATCAAGTATTAGAATTTAAAAAAACTTTGGAAGACTTAACATGAAACAAGGCAGAAGGGAAGGAAACATTCCATCAGAATCCCTAAAATCATTGGGGGAAGTGGCAACAAAACGACTATTCGCGTTGGCTCGTAGCATACAGAACACTGGCGATATACCATCAGACTTTTGGAAAAATACCATCTACACAATTTCGAAGACTGCAAGAGCTGAAGCCGGCCGGAGTGGCCGAGCGGTTCTAGGCGCTACAGTCTGGAACCGCGAGACCGCTACGATCGCAGGTTCCCTCTCGGTAGTGCCACGTGGCTAACGGAAAGCCAGTATCCTTGCGACCGTACATTCCCGTGAGCATCGCTGGCAGCAATCATGTTCAGTGGCTACATTCCTGTTTAGATTTTTTGCAAAATATCGCAGAAGAAACATCCAGCTTCTCGTAGCCGTATTACACGAGCTCGTTCAAACTCAGTGAAGTGTTGATAATGCCGTCTTTGTAGCCTTAAATACATTCTTGACTAACATCAACTCTCCACGTCCAGTCTCCAAGGTAATAACCGTTACAGCCTGCATTTGAAGCAAGCCTGATTTGCATCCTCATAATGGTGCTAGTAGCGCCATTCTCATACGACTGACTCGAAATTTGAATAGACGTCGTATTTCAGATGTAGAAACACGCCTACCAACTGTCGTTTACATCACACAACTCCTTCTTGGTGTTGCTCAGTGGGTGATCGAAAACTTTTGACCGATACTGTACTTTCTGAACTTTAGATTTTCAAATAGGGAAGAACTTTGTTAAAACGCAGGGAGGTACATATTTTGACTATCGGTACGCTAATGACAGACGTTTCATCTTGAATGACACTGAATTATCCTTCAATGTCCAGGAGTGGTAGCGTGGAAAAGATGGCCGTTAGCTATATTATTCCACTCCTAAGTAGCGAAAACACCACACAATCTAATTACGTTCCAGCAGCTACCGCTCCCAAATCCTCTATTTACTACACAAATTTCCCATTTAAGTGCAAATTGAATATGATAATTAATAAACGTCAAAACAATAAAAAAGCAGTCGCCTGGATGCTTGGTAAAGCAATAAAAATCAAAGTAGTCGATATGGGATATGGACTACCCTTAGTTAACAGATACTCGACGTTACCGTAAACAAGCGTCAGTGTTACGAACGAATAGGGCTTCCTTTTCCAGATGGTCTCCCAGACTGTACTCACCACGCGCGACTCAGCTACGTACTCCTCGTGGAACTGGAGGCCGAACTTGCACTTCTGCATCGTATAGTGTACCAGGTAGGCGCTGTACGTGAGCCTACCCAGCGGCTGGAAGGGCCGCCAAGACAGCGCCGACGACGCGAACCCTGCAACACGGCTCCGTGTCAGAGACAGCACCTCTGCGCGAGATGGAGCTGCGTTTCAGATGTTACATAGCTGCGTCCTCATAGCGTGTTATCGCAGCTGGAAGCGGCAAGGTGATGGGCTCGACATACAGAAAAATGCCTTCTTGCGTCATAATAAACTATAGAAGAGATCACCTAAAAATAAGCTTCTAACTTATAGAATTACATTCCCCTTGAAATATATTGAGTCTCGCCTTTATCTTAGATACTATCTGTGAAGAAATGAGTTAAAATTTGTACCACGGTCGGGGCTTGAATCCAGGTCTCCTGCTTACAAGGCAGATGTGGCTTACAAAACACTCATTCGACCTATACTAGAGTGTTTCTCCTCAGTGTGGGATCCGTACCAGGTCGGGTTGACGGAGGAGATAGAGAAGATCCAAAGAAGAGCGGCGCGTTTCGTCACACGGGTATTTGGTAAGCTTGATAGCGTTACGGAGATGTTTAGCAAACTCAAAAATGGTTCAAATGGCTCTGAGCACTATGGGACTTAACATCTTAGGTCATCAGTCCCCTAGAACTTAGAACTACTTAAACCTAACTAACCTAAGGACATCACACACATCCATGCCCGAGGCAGGATTCGAACCTGCGATCGTAGGAGTCCCGCGGTTCCGGACTGCAGCGCCTAGAACCGCACGAACAAACTCAAGTAGCAGACTCTGCAAGAGAGGCGCTCTGCATCGCGGTGTAGCTTGCTGTCCAGGTTTAGAGAGGGTGCGTTTCTGGATGAGGTATCGAATATATGCTTCCGCCTACTTATACCTACCGAGGAGATCACGAATGTAAAATTAGAGAGATTCGAGCGCGTACGGAGGCTTTCCGGCAGTCGTTCTTCCCGCGAACCATACGCGACTGGAACAGGAAAGGGAGGTAATGACAGTGGCACGTAAAGTGCTCTCCGCCACACACCGTTGGGTGGCTTGTGGAGTATAAATGTAGATGTAGAAATGTAGTAGATGTAGATGTGTTAGCCCCTACACCACCTGGCTGTGTGGCTAACACAGGTGCGCAGACTACCCTATTCCAGTGCCCACTCTAACACATACTTAAAACACGCCAGAAACAAGGTAGCTAGACTACAGCATCAAAATACCGCCGATGTAAAAGCGAAAGGAAAATTTGAAATTGGTGGTAAGTTCCTATGGGACCAGACTACTGAGGTTATCGGTCCCTAGGCCTACACACTACTTAATCTAACTTTAACTTACACTAAGGACAACACACACATCCATGCCCAAGGGAGGACTCGAACCTCAGAGAATCTGAGTTCGAGCCCCCAGCCTTGGCACAAATTTTAATTCATTTCTTCGGCTTCTGTGCTTCTAAATCATGTTTGAACGTGAAGATTCTTAACTTCACACCTCATATCAATAGACGAACGACTTATGATTACTCTCCACGTTAAACTGTCGTCCCTCCTCCTCTCTATGATTCACTGTATTTGCATCTCCCCCTCCCCACCCGCTCTCTGTCTCACACACCAGCAAAACAATTCAAATGTCAGCAACACTTTGAAATCGCGTGCTGTTCCTCAAGCAAAATGCAACGAAACAAGCATCACATATCTATAAAACCATGTGAAATGGCCGCAGAAACGTCGTATTTTGCAGATGAAACACATCAAATTCGGGTGTAAGCGGTACAAACGGCAGCAACAAAAGGGACAAATATTATAACACGCCAAAACAAGGTAACTAGACAACAGCATCAAAAACCGTAACTAACATCCCAAATAACGCGATGTAATGGAGAGATTTTAAATCTGAAATGGAGGAAATCAGAAAAATAGAAAAGGTTTAGTTGTTTGCAGATGACAAGCCACATGATTACCAATACGCGAATACATATCTGACAGCATCGTGTGAGGTGTGTAAACAACTGTGTAACTATGTTACTTCCGAATTGGTATCCTAGTCTTAATTTTCAGCACAGGGACATTTACGGCCTCAAATCTGTGACATGTGTCTTTAGCTGTATATGTAAACTAACGTAAAATTCGACGCTTAGTTATTGCTCCTTTAAGCCAAAATTCATATAACTTCAAGAGATGTTAACATTAATGATAATTATCAGAAAGAAAATAAATAAAACCCGTTGGAGATAGCACAGAAAGCACTGAAACATGTTTGCCTGAAACAAAACCTAATCAAACGGTGTCTTGCGTAGCCTGCTCAGTTTTTAATTGTATGTAGCATATAAGCTAGATTCCAATTTCTATATTAGGGAATAAACCCCCTGTCGTGATTGTATCATATATCTTAGACCAGGGCTTCCCAACGTGTGGTCCGCGGACCCCTTAGGGGTCCGCCGGCTCTTTCTAGGGGGTCCGCGTCCACCTTTCCGCCGGCTATTTCTAGGGGGTCCGCGTCCACCTTTCACCGAATCGTGTAAAATAATGAGTAAAATTATTGAATAAAAATGTGAAAATCAAATTCACCACTATTTCTTTTCGTGTGAAAAACATTTGTACTTTTACTTCAGGTCGTATTCCCAAGCAGCCTTTGCGGTTCCTAAGTTAGAACGCATACACAGTTTAGTGCCGGAGAATGCGGCTTCTCTGATCGACTGTTTCGCAACAATACGGGGGTCGTTTGTGCGCCGGCTCACGGCGCTAGATGCGCTGAAACCTTTTACGCATGGACGGAGCGAGCTTTGTCGACCAATCACAGCACTCGCTGCCACGTATGCTGCACCAGGCATCATTAAATGTTAAACTTGCTTTTTCAGTGCACTACCCATTTCATAAGTCGAGTTTTGACCCGTTTATTACTTCTAACATGGATCGGTGGCTGAAGTCAGGATCATTGAAGAAGGGTGCAGTTTCTCCATCGCCTTCACAACAAGCGCAGTTCCCGGTTGAAATGAATGAGGAGGGAGGACGACCAAAGGAAGAACAGTCACAAGAAGCTCCACAGACGGATTTATAATGTGAAAACGCTGTAAGTACTCCATGGGTTGCAATTTCCTGTGGAAGTGGAATAACCAAGAAGCGTAAGTGCAACGAAAGAAATGGGCTTTATGGAGACAAAGGAGGGTAAAGCTCAGTGTGTAATTTGTGCGCAAGTCCTTCCGAACAGTTCAATGGTTCCAGTTAAATTGCGCCATCATTTTGAAGGTACTCACCCGGATTTCCAGGCTAAAGACATCGATTTTTTCAAAAGGAAGAGTGCTGAACTAGCTGCCTCTCAGCATTGCATGAAAACTCAAGCAAAAACAATTAATGAAAATTCATTAAAAGCTTCTTTCTTGGTTAGTTATCAAGTGGCAAAAACAGGCAAAACTCATACCATTGCAGAAAATCTCATAAAGCGTGTGTTAATGATACTGTTTCTAGCATGCTAGACGAAAAGGCAGTAAAGCTTGTATCTTCAGTGCCATTGTCAAACAATACTGTGAAGAGACGCATTGTTGACATGTCATATGATGTGAAAGACACTCTTGTTTCTCGCATCCAACGCAATTCATTTTCTCTGCAGACAGATGAATCCACCGATGTTGCAGGATGAACGATTTTATTGGCTTTTGTCTGTTATGAATATTCTGCATGTTTTGAGGAGGACCTCTTATTGTGCAGACAACTACCTGCCAACACAACAGGTGGTAAAATATTACGTCTATTGGATGTTTTTTTAAGGACTAACGAAGTTTCGTGGTCTAATTGCATAGATGTGTGCACAGATGGTGCAAAAGCTATGACGGGTCCTACAATCGGAGCAATAACGAAAATCAAAGAAAACGCCAAGAATTGCAGCAGTAGTCATTGTGCTCTCCACAGATACGCTTTAGCTACGAAACAAATGCCTGTTTCGTTTAAGAAAGTTTTAGACGAATCCTTTCAAATCATTAACTACATAAAATCAATGCCGTTGAAGTCAAGACTTTTCACAATACTGTGTGAAGATATGGGAAGCCTTCATCGTTCCCTGCTTCTCCACACAGAAGTGAGGTGCCTCTCACGTGGGATTGCACTCTCTCGGTTGTACGAATAAGATTGGAAGTCTTAGCTTTCCTTTTGGAGCATAACACGAAATTAGCAGACCATATTAATGACGAAAATTGGCAGTGTATACTTGCCTATTTGTCAGATATTTTCTCCAAAATGAACGAAATGAATATTTCACTCCAAGAGCATTCAAGAGGAAAATCAATTTTTGGGCAGTGAGTGTCGAGGAGGGGGAGGTCAAGTGTTTTTCTCTTCTCAAAAAGTTTTTGAAAAACAAAACATTGGCGCTTGGGAAGAATTTGTTTCATCAAATCCTGGAACATCTCCGAAGCTTGATGTCATTGTTGGAGCATTATTTCCCAACAGCTGAAGATGAGAAGTTGCTGAAATACGAATGGGTGGTCAACCCATTCACTGTATCCAAAAAGCCGAACATTCTATCCTTAAATGAATATGAGTTGTTGATAGAAATTGCCGCAGACCCTATCTTGAAATCAAGTTTTGACATTGACGGTTACTCACACTTTTGGATCCGTTTGGATTACAAAAAATACCACCCCGTTGTTGAAAAGGCAAAACGTGTACTTCTTCCGTTTGCCACAACATTCATGCGTGAATCTGGATTCTCGATCTACGCTGCCCACAAAACTAAGTACCGAAGCTGTCTAGATGCGGAACCAGACATCCGTCTCCAGTGGTCAAGAACTGAACCCAATCTTTCAAAATTGTGTCAGCAGAAGCACCCTCAACCATCACATTAGGATTCCATTATTATTCCTACAAACTCATCTATAATAAAGAAGAAAGCATTTTTCTTTTTAGATGCTCTGTGAACGTACCTGAACTATAACTCTGTAGGAATTTTGTTTCTGTCTTCTATCATTTACAAAATAATTATTAATTGAATTCTGTTGGCATTGATATTTTTGTTACGAAAATTAAAATGATCTCTAAAGCTAATTTCTTTTCTTTATAATATATTCCGTCCTTTCACTTAAAAATATGGCCTGCCTATACTTCAATTACAATTACTTCCTGACACTATATTGTGGCAACTGGCTGCGAGCGTAAACAAATGACGACTTTCCACGTGCCACGTTGTAAAAGGTAAACCTCCTCTGCCAGATTTGTTTTCTTTGAGAAAAAAAGTCTTACGTTCTGTGAAATGCTTTGTCTTCTTATACAGAAATAAGAGAGTCTGTTTGTTTTCCTAATTTGTTTACAGTCGAGGCTGAGTGGCTCGATATAGTGTCCAAGTACTAGTTGAAGCTGTTTGCTGTGGCTAAACTGTTGTCATGCCGCCTGCCGCTTGCCGTTCAATAGATACGAAAAGACGTAAAAATAGCTAGACTTTCCGACCTGTTTACATGAGCACGAAAATCGATAGTGGAACTGAAAATGGCTTTATAAAAGCAGATTTTAAAGTGTTTACCTGACCAACCAAAAGCGGAACTGGGGCATCGGCTTACGAAATCCGAGTTTGGAAACGCATGTAAACTGGGCGAATGTATTATACACACACACACACACACACACACACACACACGACTGTTACGAAATATGCATGCTCCTTACACAACAGTAGCCAAACAGTGGAAGTGAGCAGACCACAAGCGGCAGCTTGTCAACAGCGAACAGTTTGGACGTGACGTTGATTGCTCTTGGAGGAAGGCAGCTCCTACGTGTGAAATGTCAATTATCAAGTAATTTTAATCAGGCTTTAGTGTGTTGAACAAAGGGAGTAAATCCACTAGTAAGTGTCTGGATACACTGGGAATTCAAATTGGATCGTTAATTTCAAGTTGTTTTTATTCATCTCTAAATGAAAGACTATTGATACTTAGGGGGGAGGGGGGTCATTGGGAATATGTCACTTGCATTAAGATTAAGAAGCTTTCAGTTCCCATGGGTTTCACTCTGAAATTTGAAGTTCCTGTGCTTTGGACTGACTAGGGGTCCGCCATGGATTTTCGACTGAAGAAGGGGTCCGCCAGCTGAAGAGGTTGGGAAGCCCTGCCTTAGACCATGTACGTTTCTGCATGTTTCCAGTAGGTGGAAGCATGTGCTTTGAAAAAGGTGTTTATCGCTGTGTCAGCACGTCTTCGAGAAATAAAGATAATTTCCATTTGTTTTTAATAATTTTGAATTAAATTGTGTTTAGAACATGCTGTAATATACCAACATATCCTACAGTATGGAATACGTGGGATAAATGGAATAATATGGGAGTAAGTCACAACATTGCAGCGATATATTTCTTCGATGTAGCACTGGAACTAGCTTCAGCAACGATCTAACTTTCACATTTCAGAGGTATTGTTTTCATAATTTTTAGGTATTTAATAGTGAGTTTTCAGAATATTGCACATATTTTAATTAATTTCAAACATAAATAATATTCTCTTTGAAAAAGTTGTAATATTTTGATGAATCACACAAGTTTTTTAAATTTAGTATTTTAATCTTATTTTTTCCCAGAACACTGCATTGACAAGTACTACACACTTATGATTCAAAAAAATCTTTCAAATCTCCAGTTTACGAGCAACTTATTAAAGCGTGTGTGGGCTTCGATTCAGGGAGGGGGAGGGGGGATAGGTTATCAAAGAATAAGCCTTGTGAAACTAAAAAAACCAACTTTGCTGTGAAATAAAAAACATCAACAGCCAAAATACAGGCGGTCCGTTCTGAAACCCACAAATATGAAGTCCAAATTTGATGCTTGCTAACATTCAGTGTTGTGTTGCTCTACTCCATGCGTTCACTGATTTATTTTGCTTTGTCTGATAAAAATTTTGTAGTTCCACACTTCTGCGAGTGATGGTAAATTTATTCGGGATGTTAATAACAGTGTGTATGTGTGTGTAACGGTAACAGGTATTCAGCTTTTTAGTGCCATTTTTCAAGAGCTCGTTTTTGAAATGTTTACATGACACAGTTTGATTCTGTAGAGCTTAAATGACTTTCGATTGGGACTACACGTTCCTGTTGATTAAACTGGTGGTACCATTTGAAGAACTTCAAAAAATGGTTCAAATGGCTCTGAGCACTATGGGACTTAACATCTGAGTTCACCAGTTCCCTAGAACCTCTTAAACCTAACTAACCTAAGGACATCAAACACATCCATGCCCGAGGCAGGATTCGAACCTGCGACCGTAGCAGTCGCGCGGTTCCAGACTGAAGCGCCTAGAACCGCTCGGCCACACCGGCCGTCTGAAGAACTTCGTTGTGAAACAGTATTTAAAATGGCTCTGAGCACTATGGGACTCAACTGCTGTGGTCATCAGTCCCCTAGAACTTAGAACTACTTAAACCTAACTAACCTAAGGACATCACACACATCCATGCCCGAGGCAGGATTCGAACCTGCGACCGCAGCAGTCGCACGGTTCCGGACTGCGCGCCTAGAACCACGAGACCACCGCGGCCGGCAAACAGTATTTAAAGAACTCTTCAAAATAGGAAGCGAAAATCAGGTTTAATAGTTTCAGTACCTCATGAAGCAGAACCATGGTAAAATAACATCACATCGAATTTGTATGCCATATCCTTTGACAGTATTTATTAACGAAATGCGCTGAATACTTTGAAGTCAAGAGCCCAGTTAGACAGCGCTGTATTTGTAATAACATAATAATTCGATTCCAGGTTAGCAGTCACAGATATTTTAATAACTGTAATATTTTCGTCGGTGAAAGTTAACATTTTGTGTCAAAACTACACTCCTGGAAATTGAAATAAGAACACCGTGAATTCATTGTCCCAGGAAGGGGAAACTTTATTGACACATTCCTGGGGTCAGATACATCACATGATCACACTGACAGAACCACAGGCACATAGACACAGGCAACAGAGCATGCACAATGTCGGCACTAGTACAGTGCATATCCACCTTTCGCAGCAATGCAGGCTGCTATTCTCCCATGGAGACGATCGTAGAGATGCTGGATGTAGTCCTGTGGAACGGCTTGCCATGCCATTTCCACCTGGCGCCTCAGTTGGACCAGCGTTCGTGCTGGACGTGCAGACCGCGTGAGACGACGCTTCATCCAGTCCCAAACATGCTCAATGGGGGACAGATCCGGAGATCTTGCTGGCCAGGGTAGTTGACTTACACCTTCTAGAGCACGTTGGGTGGCACGGGATACATGCGGACGTGCATTGTCCTGTTGGAACAGCAAGTTCCCTTGCCGGTCTAGGAATGGTAGAACGATGGGTTCGATGACGGTTTGGATGTACCGTGCACTATTCAGTGTCCCCTCGACGATCACCAGTGGTGTACGGCCAGTGTAGGAGATCGCTCCCCACACCATGATGCCGGGTGTTGGCCCTGTGTGCCTCGGTCGTATGCAGTCCTGATTGTGGCGCTCACCTGCACGGCGCCAAACACGCATACGACCATCATTGGCACCAAGGCAGAAGCGACTCTCATCGCTGAAGACGACACGTCTCCATTCGTCCCTCCATTCACGCCTGTCGCGACACCACTGGAGGCGGGCTGCACGATGTTGGGGCGTGAGCGGAAGACGGCCTAACGGTGTGCGGGACCGTAGCCCAGCTTCATGGAGACGGTTGCGAATGGTCCTCGCCGATACCCCAGGAGCAACAGTGTCCCTAATTTGCTGGGAAGTGGCGGTGCGGTCCCCTACGGCACTGCGTAGGATCCTACGGTCTTGGCGTGCATCCGTGCGTCGCTGCGGTCCGGTCCCAGGTCGACGGGCACGTGCACCTTCCGCCGACCACTGGCGACAACATCGGTGTACTGTGGAGACCTCACGCCCCACGTGTTGAGCAATTCGGCGGTACGTCCACCCGGCCTCCCGCATGCCCACTATACGCCCTCGCTCAAAGTCCGTCAACTGCACATACGGTTCACGTCCACGCTGTCGCGGCATGCTACCAGTGTTAAAGACTGCGATGGAGCTCCGTATGCCACGGCAAACTGGCTGACACTGACGGCGGCGGTGCACAAATGCTGCGCAGCTAGCGCCATTCGACGGCCAACACCGCGGTTCCTGGTGTGTCCGCTGTGCCGTGCGTGTGATCATTGCTTGTACAGCCCTCTCGCAGTGTCCGCAGCAAGTATGGTGGGTCTGACACACCGGTGTCAATGTGTTCTTTTTTCCATTTCCAGGAGTGTATTTCGTGATATACTCGAACAATCTTATTCTTAGAAGAAAACAAATGAGATTTGCATATTTGCTCTGTGAATGAATCTAAATGTAAGAGAGAGAGTTCTTACAGCCGACGCCCGACGCAGAGGCGAAGAAGACGAGGGCGATGCCGACGCCGTAGGTGAGCCGGAAGAAGGCCTGGTAGACAGCGGCGACCGTGGGGCTGTCCAGCCAGTCGTCCTGGTAGAAGGGGTACGGCGACACCAGCGTCGCCATGGGCAGAGTCAGCGGCACCACCCAGCACACCGCCACAGCCCACTGCGGAACACAAGCAGGCGCTGCTCACTCACCTCACACACCAGCATCACACGACGGCTGACATCACCCACAAAAACCATTCATCCCTCAGTCCGACATCTCCCTCAAAACATCCTTCATGACCTAATTCAGGATCACTGCTCAGCATAGAACACACATAAACGCTAAACAATGTCATGTTACACAACACTATCACATGCAGCCCAACATCTACTACAACCGATCATATACCACATAGAAAGGGCAACCACTCACTGCAGAACATACACAAACTCTGAAAATTCTCGTGTTACACAGTAATACTACATACAGTTCAATATCTTCCATACTTCATCTAACTCAGAAACAAACTGACTGTGGAACACATACAACCTCTAGGCTCTCTCACGTCACACACCCATGCCACACTCTGCCCAATACCTCATACAATTGCACATGTGCCACTCAGCTGAGAACCACTGCCCACTGCATAACACATAAATTTTCGTCGCCAATCTTATACACCAATAACAAATGTATCCCACAACGCATGCTTCATCATTTAGCCCAACATCTCACTCATTAGGTCCTTCATGATCTAGCTCAGGACCACTGTGTACGGTAGGCAAACACTGAACAATCTCATTTTCCGTACCAACATCACTTACAGCCCAAATCTCCTACACTAGTTCATTAGTGCATATAAATCTCAGCTGAGGACCAACACTGTCTGCAGGACACACACAAATGTTGGTCACTGATCTGATACACCAGTACCAAAAGCACCCAACTTCTCCCACAATACATCATTCTTCACTCAGCCCAACCTAACCCTCAAAACACCCTTTATAACCCACCACAGGACCACTGCGTACAGTAGAGTACACAAATACACTGAACAATACCATATGCAACCCAGTATCTGCTACACCAGATCATTTACCACACAGCTGAGGGCCACCATTTACTGGAGAACATACAAAAACTCTCAACAATCTCGTTTTACTCAGTAATACCACATACAGCCCAATATCTTCCATCCCTCATCAGCCACCTCAGAACCATCATGGCTGCAGGACACACACAAATGTTGGTCACTGATCTGATGCACCAGTACCAAATGCACCCAGCATCTCCCACAATACATCACTCTTCACTCAGCCCACTGGGCTGTCTCGTGTCACCCACCAATATCACATGCTGCCTGACACCTCCTACAATGACTCATTTGCCACCCTTGTGATGACCACCACCAACTGCAGAACACATAAATGTTCGTCACTGAAGGAATACATCAATAACAAAAACATCCCAACGTTTCCCACAATACATCTTTTTTCACCGAGCCCAATATCTCTCTCATTACATCCTTCATAACCCAGATCACCACTGTGCACTGAAGACAATCGTTGAACAATCTCATGTTACACACCAGTATCACTCTGGTTCATATTAGGACTGTTGATATTTTTTAAAAATATCGGGAATCCGATATATCGATATTTAGAAAATATAATTTTCTGCGCTCGATATATTGAAAAAGTACCAATAAATCGACGGCAAAAAATCGACATACCTGCCAATAAAAATATCGGTTGCACTGCCGGTTTTATGGCTGTATACTTAAGTATTGATTTATTATTAGATATTCTGTACATCAGTAAGCTAGCAGCCCGTCTATCCCTTTTAGAGCAATAATTGAAAGGAAAACGATGCACGTTCACGCTTGGTGATAACCACTTTGCTAACTATGGTAACTGCATGTAAGAGGCACAATAAAAGGCGTCCAGTTGGTCCGTCGTTCGGTTTCGTCAATAACGGATTTGTCCGGAACACCTCATGGCGACATCCCTGTTTTTTCATGTCTGCCTACGCCAGCGACCTAGCAGTCCTAGTATCGAAATTGCGTGGCGAAGCCAAACGTTGCATTTCCTGTTGGTAGCGCCGAGCGCCGATTTACGTCAACATTTCCCCTCACACGTCTCCATCCACCACAAAAATCAATCTTGTCATTTAGATTTTTGTTCATCATGTTCGGCAACTGTTTATGAAGAAGGCCGATGTGGACAAATAGCACACTAGTTGCGTTAAAAATTGTTTTTTCGGACTGGTGTGCTATTTCTTCGCAACGGAAATCTTGCTATTCCATTAACACACCGCCACTCCCTAGTGCAATCGGACTACTACTTTTGTGCCACATGTACTTGCTTCACACAGTCAAAGAGAAAGATTGGACGTGTTGGAAGCTCAAAACGTAGTAAGACTCCTTCATACAGTGAAAGTAAAATTATGTTCTACTACAATTTCAAAAGAACAGCTTCAAATATTTACCGAAAAATTATGAAAAAGTACAATATACACTAAAATTATCGTCACTCGATATTTCCATTTTGATATCGATACATCGAGATATCGCAGGAGAAATTTCGCCATTAAACACCAATATTTTTCGAGACATCGTACACCTGTACCAAATGCGTCCCAACATCTCCCACAATACATCATTCACCATTCAGCCCAAATTCACCCTCAATACATCTTTCATGACCCAACTCGGGACCACCGCCCACACTAGAATATACTCAGACATTGAACATTTTCGTTACACATCAGTACCATTTTCAGCCCAACATCTACTGCAATAGATCATTTACCACCCCCCTGAGAGCCACTGCTCATTGTAAATATACAAAAACGCTGAACATTCTCATGTGACAGATTAGTACAACATACAGTCCAAATCTCCCATCATTCACCAGCCAGCTCACAACCATCAAAGACTGTGGAACACATATATGCAGCCTGACACCTACAACAGATCATTTACCGCTGAGCTAAGAACCACCACCCAGTGCAGAACACACATAAATGTTGGTCACTGATCTCATCAGTGCCACCTGGATCCCAATATTTCCCACAATACATCCTTCATCACCCAGCCCAACATCTCCCTCAATACATCCTTCCTGACCCGACTCAGGACCTCTGTGCACTGCAGAACACACACAAACGCTAAACATTCTCATGTCACATACTAGTACAACGTACAGCATTAAAGATTGTCACCTGATACACTGGTATTACATGCTGACAAACATATTCCCAATAGATCCTTCATGACCACGTATCAGGGTCACCACTGACTGCAGAACACACACAAAATCTGGTTCAAAAATGGTTCAAACGGCTCTGAGCACTATGGGACTTAACTTCTGCGGTCATCAGTCCCCTAGAACTTAGAACTACTTAAACCTAACTAACCTAAGGACATCACACACATCCATACCCGAGGCAGGATTCGAACCTACGACCGTAGCGGTCGCGCAGTTCCAGACTGTAGCGCCTAGAACCGCTCGGCCACCCCGGCCAGCACACACAAAATCTGATCCTTCCTGTATCATCCATCATTCTTCAACACACTCTTTTGGCTGGTCTCATCCTGAAATAAAATTCCTTATCCTTAAGATCATATCCCTCAAATTAGAAAAGTTCCCCTCCATTCTGAACATTAGCAAGACGCTGTGGTCATAAAATCAGCAAACTCATATTCCACTCCCATTTGCTACGCAAACTCTTTATCATAGCCTTTAGTCACCATGGCTCCTTGCTCCCTTTCGCTCGATTCTTGTCCCAGACAATTAACCCCCCCTCCCCCCCCCCCCCTACTCTCTGCTGCTGTAGGCCCCAGATATCATGAGTGACAGAGAAGATTCAGTAGGAGGTGAATTCAAATCCAGACACTCCATTGAGAAAAATTCTCCTCATCTACAGCAACTTCAGCTTTGCGTTTCTTGTCCACATTTTCTCGAAAACCTCATCATCCATTGATCACATTATCACCCATGGAACACTCATTGTCAATAGCATACGTTGAGTAGAACCTTCCTCCTCCCATACCAGTGGTGTTACAATTACCTCAAAAAATGGTTCAAATGGCTCTGAGCACTATGAGACTTAACATCTGAGGTCATCAGTCCCCTAGAACTTAGAACTACTTAAACCTAACTAACCTACGGACATCATACACATCCATGCCCGAGGCAGGATTCAAACCTGCAGCCGTAGCAGTCGCGCGGCTCCAGACTGAAGCGCCTAGAACCGCTCGGTCACCGCGGCCGGCTACAATTACCTCACTTAAAATGATCACTTAACGTAATATTGTAAAAACCAATCCACTTGCCCCCGCTAAGAATCCCACTATCGCCTAAAACAATGCCCTAACATACAATCTCCTATATTCAGTACCTGTAACTAATACTATCCAATAAATTCCTGTAAACATAAGGCTAAACCTCTCCCACGATCCTGAATTTACCGCCCCTGTTCACCCTATTAACACTCACACCACTCGGACAAAGCCTTATGATCCTCACCAATAGCTGAAGACATCGCCCACTTAGTCACAGCAGTTCTACAAAACATCCACTCCTTTGAACTTCGTCTAACAAAACCAATGGCTGCTCCTCCCAGCTTCCATCTCAATTGTATTGTAAACTTTTCCTAAAATCAATTTGTTTTCACATACCTAAATACACTTGTGTAACCTCTCTACACTTGACCATTCACAGTGCGTCAGATTCCTCTGCAGACAATCCCTTTTATAGAATCAATAGTTCTCGGGTTTCCAGCCACTTCAAGTGATTAAAACTACTCGAGCTTTCGCCCGAGCACTGCTTGGCGATTGTCAAGTGGTATGACTGTCAGTGGGCTGATGGTACGCCAGATGTTTTGAGACCTGCTGCGTCTTTAACTAGTCTCAGTAACTGACGGATTTTTCTTGGAGGCCTGAAGATCGATTTGATCTTGTGTTTTTCAGCTGTCGGCTTATCTTGCATCATGCAAGAATGATATCAGACTTTGGTAAACAACCCCATAAGCTGAAGCACCTATGCAAGATCCTCAGGAAAACCGGCTATAGCGCTCATCTAATAAACGAAGTGATTTCAAGTCAGAATCACAATAACACCACCGACGAGGAGCAGTAAAGAAACTTGCTTTCTTGTCGTTCTGTGGTTCCGAGTCATCTGCTGAAAAAAAGATCAAATTGATCTCCAGGCCTCCGACAAAAATCCGACAGTTACTGAGAACAGTTAAAAACGCAGCAGGTCTCAGAACACATGAGGCCTGCGGGACACCTTGCGAGTGCGGCCAGTCTTACGTCGGACAAACAGTACACTCTGTGGAACAACGCAGGAAGGAGCATGAGAGGTTTTATCGCCCACGCTATACCGAGAAATCTGCTTTGGCTAAGCGTTCTTTAGAGAACAGACACCGGGCATAATTTACGAAACATCTGTGATGGCTCGCACTAACGGGTTCTGGGATCGAGTAGTTAAAGAAGCCATTGAAACAGAGACGGCAGACTGCAGCTCAGCACGGCATCGCGTGGTAGAAGTGGCCACTTCGAACGCCGAGTCAATGTATGCCCATATATGGACCAGCGACGTCACAGCTGGCAGCTAATGTATGTAAGGGGCAAGGGGCGTACCAGCAGCCCAATGGTAGTCATACCACTTGACAGTGGCCAAGAAGTTCTCGGCCGAAAACTTGTGTAATTATAATCAGCTGAAGCAGCTGGAAACCCGAGAACTTTTTATTCAATGTTGTCGCTGCAAGGCTCTGCTTTCTTACAATTTCCTCCATAGCACAACAACTCCTGTCTTTTAATTTTATCCTCACATCCCTAGCTATATGTTTCCTACACCATCCAATACGAGTGAAAGCAGCTCTTTACCTGATTCAGTTCTATTTGTCCATGCATAATCCTTTTCTAAGCTACTCTGTTACCTGGAAATGGTCGTCAGACCCTGAAGAAAATCCACAAACAACTCAAGAGCACCAATCATCATTAGCAGCAACAAAACAACAATGTCACATCAGACACCAACGAAGTTGCTATCACCACGTCAACATCGCCAGTTTCTAATCTCATCACCTGCTTTCACCACTCATTTTTAATTTTTGAAATCTCCATCGTATAATTTTAAATCTCAACAGCTTCCCTCAAATGCAGAAAACGAAATTACTATAAAAATATAAAAATGTAGGACTTGATGTATGATTATAAAGAAGAATGCCCCTTGCTGTATATGTTTAAGCTCTGCATTGACTTTTGTTTTTTCAGTCGTTCATCTTCTGATGTAGTTTGCCACTAGTTCCTCTCCTCTGCTGACTTCTTCATCCCAGAGTAGTTACTTGCACTCAACGTTCTCAATGAACTTTTGGATATGTTCCAATCTCTGTCTTTACTTACACCTCTTATCCTCTATTGCTCTCTCTTGCGCCGTGGAAGTTGATCGTTGGTTTCTTAACACATGTCCTACCCTGCTAACCCTTATTTTCGTTAGTGTTTTCCATGCATTCCTATCCTCACAGATTCTGCGGAAAACATCATCGTTTCTTGTCTTATCAGCCCACCTAACTTTCATTACTCTTCTATGCATCTTAAATGTTTCCGTTATCTTCTTGTTCTCTTTTTCCCACAGTCCACGATTCATTTCCACACAATGTCGTGTTTCAAACAAACATCCTCAAAAATTTCTTCCGGAAATTGAAGCCAATGTTTGCTACTAGTAGACTACTTTTGGACAGGAACGCCTTCTTTGTCTGCATTAGTCTGCTTTTTATATCCATCTTTCTTCACTTCTAAGGTGTTTTTTGCTTCCAAAGTAGCAGAATTTCTTTACTTCTTCTTCTTCTTCTTCTTCTTCAGTTTTGATGTTAAGTTTATCGCTAACCTCATTTCTGCTACTCCTCATTATTTCCATCTTTGTTTGCTTTGCCCTCCATTCATTGCGTGTGCTCATTATTTGATCTCACGTATCAATAACACACTACTGGCAATGGAATGGCAAGCTTGTATTAGACGCCAATAGAAGTCATGTGTTGGCAGACACAGTGATACAGTTCCGTACTACCTCTGCTGCCACAATGAAGGGCGACTGGCGGCAGCAACTCACTCCCACTTGCACTTGGAGTCACTTTGCTGCAACACCATCATTCGTGCTTAGTACACCGCGGAGGTGGCATCAATAGTGACGATTCCACCTCCGTGTACACTAATATTCATAATACCTATGGCCTTACCGTGATTGAACACTTCCTTTCCCAACGCCCAATGGTTTCCAAACCAACAACCTCCTTCCTAGTCGCCATGACCAACTACATCCTCACCCACAATTACTTCTCCTTTGAAAGCATTACCTACAAACAAATCTGGGGTATAGCTATGGGCACCCGCATGGCGCCATCCTATGCCAACCTATTCATGGGCCATCTAGAGGAATCCTTCCTAAAATCCCAGAATCCTTAACCCATCACCTAGGTCAGATTCATTGATGACATCTTAGCTATATGGATCGAAGGCGAGGACACCCTATGCACATTCCTCCAGAACCTCAACAACTTCACGTCCATTTGCTTCACCTGGTCCTACTCAACCCAACAAGCCACTTTCCTAGATGTTGACCTCCACCTTCAAGATGGCTACATCAGTACCTCTGTCCATATCAAACCTACTGACCACCAGCAATACCTCTACTTCGACAGCTGCCACCTCTTCCATACCAAGAAGCCCCTTCTGTACAGCCCAGCCACCTGTGGTGGTCACATCTGCAGTGATGAGCAGTCCCTCTCGAAATATACCAAGGGTCTCACTGAAGCCTTCACTGACCGTAATTATCCTCCCAGCCTTGTACAAAAACAACTCTCTCGTGCCCTATCTTTCCAGTCTCCCACCACCTTCCAAAGTCCCACTGTCCAGCCACAGAGGAGCACTCAGTACCACCCAGGACTGGGGCAACTGAATTATATTCTCTGCCAGGGTTTCGATTACCTCTTGTCGTATCCTGAAATGAGAAATGTCCTGCCCACTATCCTTCCCACCCCTCCCACAGTGGTATTCCCCTATCCACTGAACCTACACAATATACTTGTCCATTCTGACACAACCCCCGCTCACAATCCCTTACCTCATGGCTCATACCCATGTAATAGACCTAGATGCAAGTCCTGTCCCATACATTCCCCCCCCCCCCCCCCCACCACCACCTACTCCAGCCACTAACGTTACTTATCCCATCAAAGGCAGGGCTACCTATGAAACCAGTCATGTGGTCTACAAGCTAAGCTGCAGCCATTGTGCTGCATTCTATGCAAGCATGACAATCAACAAGCTGTCTGTCCACATGAATGGCCACTGACAAACTGTGACCAAGAAACAAGTGGACCACCCTGTTACTGAACATGCTGCCAAACGTGATATCCTTCATTTCAATGACTGCTTCACAGCCTGTGCCATATGGATCCTTCCCACCAACACCAGCTTTTCTGAATTGCGCAGGTGGGAACTTTCCCTGCAATTCATCCTAAGTTCCGACAACCGCCCTTGCCTCAACCTTCGTTAGTCACTGATCTCACCCATCCAGCCCCTTCCCTGTTCCCATTACAGCACTACACAGCCGTCATTGCACCACCACATCCAGTCTTTTTATTTCTCTCCTTTTCTGCTACTCTTGCCCCCCTCCCTACTTTTCCTCGGCCGTCCACCTAACCTGCAGCACTTCACTGTCCACCACCCCCACCATACTATCACTGCCCCTCCTCAATCCGTTCTCCTCCTTACCCCCATCCAGCCGCCACTCTCATTATGCACTGGTGCTGTTGCTCGCAGTGTGGTTTCAGTTGCCTGAGACTGCAGTCGTGTGTATGAGTTGCGTTTGTATGAGTGTGTGTGTGTGTGTGTGTGTGTGTGGGTGTGTGTATTTATTGTTGACAAAGGCCAATGGCCGAAAGCATTATTTGTAAAAGCTTTTTTGTTGTATGTATCTGTGACTCAGCATCTCCGCTATATGGTGAGTAGCAACTTTCCTTCTCATAATATTGTTACATTCCATCCTGGATTTTTCATTGTTTGATAATTACTAACAGTACCACATGAGCTAAGCAAATAAACATACACCATTGGAAAGAGAATTTTCGGCAGTAACTTATGGCGTAAGATGGTCGGTTCTAATACAATGGCTTTGGGTGATATTCCCGTTTAAAAATTCAGCATTAGGTACTAGGAAATTAATATCGCCCAGACAAAACGCTGATGCAGTGACCAAACGGTGTAATGGATTACGCTCCCAAGCTCTATCGATTGATGTAGAGATATCTGCAATACACTATCTTGAATAGCCGTGTGATGCAGTACACGAGTAATGAACTTGTATAATTACTTATAAAGTAATTAAGAATATACACACAAATATATGTAGTAGTATGCGTTAGCATTGGCACATCGTAGAAATAATACAGCTTTACATTTATAAATTTAAGTGGTTTTGATAGAATTATTTACTCTGGAAAGTTCGTGTGCTAATAATCATAATTATGGGTAAATCATGTGAGTTAGTCAAATTCTGAGCTCTTCCCGAGAAGTATCAATGCTTTCTGGACATAATATTGTTTGCCCGTCTATTGTTAAACTTGAACAACATTCTTTTATTGCACAAAAAAATCTACCAAATGGGAACTCATAGTGAAGGATCTATTAGAATACTTTTAATGATAACAATTATATTCAAGGTACCTGTTTGATTTACACCTACATATATACTCCGCAAGTCACATTAGGGTGTGCGGCGGAGGGTACCTTGTGTACCACTGTCATTTTCCCTTTTTCCTGTATAGTTCACGGCGAGAACGATTGGCGATAAGCATCTGTGTGGGCTCGAACCTCTCTAATGTTATCTTCACGGTCTGCGAGATACACGCAGGCAGAAGCAGTATATTCGTAGACTCTTCTAGGAGACTACACTCTCGGAACTTTAGCGGTAGAACTTACAGTGATGCAGAACGCCTCCCATGCAGTGTCTGCCACTGGAGCTGACTGAGCATCTCCGTGATGCTTTCGCGCTTGCTAAACGAACCGGCAACGAAATGTGCTTCTTTTCTTTGGATCTTCTCTATTTCTTCGATTAATCTTGTCTGGTTCTGACACTATAATGCCGAACAGTATTCAAGTATCGGTCAAAAGAGTGCTTTGTAAGCTACTTCCTTTATTGATGGACTACATTTTCTGAGGATTCTTCCAATAACTATCAGTCCGGCATCTGCCTTGCCCGCTATTAAATTCTACACTGAAGAGTCAAAGAAACTGATAGACCTGCATAATATCTTATAGGGCCTCCCTGAGCACGCAGAAGTGCCGCAACACGACATGGCATGGACTCGACTAATATCTGAAATAGTGTTAGAGGGAATTGACACCATGAATCCTGCTGGGCTGTCCATAAATCTGTAAGAGTAGGAGGGGCGGAGATCTCTTCTGAACAGCACGTTGCAAGCCATTCCAGATATGCTCTATAATGTTCATGTCTGGGGAGTTTGGTGGCCAGCGGAAGCGTTTAAATTCAGAAAAGTTCCTGGAGCCACTCTGTAGCTACTATGGACGTATGGGGTGTTGCATTGTCCTGCTGGAATTGCCCAAGTCCGTCGGAATGCACAATGGACATGAATGGATGCAAGTGATCAGACAGGATGCTTATTTTCGTGTCACCTGTCAGAGTTGCATCTAGACGTATCAGTCGCCCCATATCACTCTAACTGCACACGCCCCACACCATTACAGAGCCTCCACCACTTTGAACAGTCGTCTGCAGACATGCAGGGTCCATGGATTCCTGAGGTTGTCTCCAGACCCGTACACGTCCATTCGCTCGATACAATTTGAAAAGAGGCCCGTCCGTCCAGGCAACATGTTTCCAGTAATCAACAGTCCAATGTCGGTGTTGACGGTCCCAGGCGAGGTGTACAGCTTTGTGTTGTGCAGTCGTCAAGGATACACGAGTGGACCTTCGGCTCCGAAAGCCCATATCATGACGTTTCGTTGAATGGTTCGCACGCTGACACGTGTTGGTGGCCCATCATCGAAATCTGCAGCAATTTGCGGAAGAGCTACAGTTATGCCACGTTGAACGATTCTCTTTAGTCGTCGTGGTCTCGTTCTAGCAGGATGTTTTTCCGGCCGGAACCATGTCGGAGATTTGATGTCTTACCGGATTTCTGATATTCACAGTACACTCGTGAAATGGTCGTACGGGAAAATCCCCACTTCATCGCTACGTCGGAGATGCTGTGTCCCATCGCTCGTGCGCCGACTATAATACCACGTTGAAACTCACTTAAATCTTGACAACGTGCCATTGTAGCAGCAGTAACCGATCTAACAACTGCACCGGACACTTGTTGTCTTATGTAGACATTGACGACCGCAGCGCTGTATTCTGCCTGTTTACATATCACTGTATTTGAATACGCATGCCTATATCAGTTTCTTTTGCGCTTCAGTGTATATGGTCGTCCAACTTAAAATCGCTCCGTATGCATTTTCCTGGATATTTTAAGAAGTAGCTGCTTACCGTGATTGCTCTATAATCGTGTAATCATACAATAAAGCGTCTTTCTGTCTATACGTGTTTATATCAAAAGCACATAAATTTATAAATCTAATATTGTGTTATTATTAAAATGTACAAAGTGTAATGAAACTGTTACGTATATGTGTAACTATTCCTGATTATTTGGGAATTAATGACTGAAGTTCAGTAGGGGTGTACTGCATTCTATGGCAGATATCACTACACCACTCGATAGAGTTCAAGGAGTGTAGTCCATTACACCTTGTAGTCAGGGTACCAGGTCACATTTGTTTATGTTGAGGGTCAGTTCCCACTCCCTGCACCAATCGTCGATACTCTGTAGCGCTTCCTGCATTTCGGTACAATTTTCTAGCTTTGTGGCTTTTCTGTACACAACAGCATCATCTGCGAAAAGCCTCATGGAATTTACAACGCTGTCTAGGCCTACTAGGTCATTTACAAATATTGTGAAAAGTAATGGTCCTGTAAGACTACCCTGGGACACACCCGAAGTTACTTTTGCGTCTGAAGATTTCTGTGCAATTCAGAATGACATGCTGTGTACTATTTGGTATGAACTTTTAGTCTGATATTCCATCCGCTCGCATTTTGTCCATTAGGCGGCAGTGCGGAACTGTATCGAGCTCATTGTGAAAGGCAAGGAACACGGCTCTTATGCCTTCTGTGTCTCGTGAGCGAACAGGCCGAGGCGGGTTTCACACGAACGTTGTTTTCGGAACCCATGTTGATCCCTATGGCGGAGCTTCATTGTTAACGTCCTTAAGCGAGTTTGGCGTATTTAGATTTTACGAACGTTGCTTTGGTTAAACCATAAAACAATCTTCTGGCTGGTATAGTCAGAGGGTTGACATGTAATAGTTGGTGTAGCTTTTATAAGGATGGTGTGAAGGCAGACAAAATAATTTAATGCTGCAGGTAGTACGATATGGAAGGTGTGTCTCTCCAGGCTGCAGTGAGACCGCACATACACTCCTGGAAATGGAAAAAAGAACACATTGACACAGGTGTGTCAGACCCACCATACTTGCTCCGGACACTGCGAGAAGGCTGTACAAGCAATGATCACACGCACGGCACAGCGGACACACCAGGAACCGCGGTGTTGGCCGTCGAATGGCGCTAGCTGCGCAGCATTTGTGCACCGCCGCCGTGTGTCAGCCAGTTTGCCGTGGCATACGGAGCTCCATCGCAGTCTTTAACACTGGTAGCATGCCGCGACAGCGTGGACGTGAACCGTATGTGCAGTTGACGGACTTTGAGCGAGGGCGTATAGTGGGCATGCGGGAGGCCGGGTGGACGTACCGCCGAATTGCTCAACACGTGGGGCGTGAGGTCTCCACAGTACATCGATGTTGTCGCCAGTGGTCGGCGGAAGGTGCACGTGCCCGTCGACCTGGGACCGGACCGCAGCGATGCACGGATGCACGCCAAGACCGTAGGATCCTACGCAGTGCCGTAGGGGACCGCACCGCCACTTCCCAGCAAATTAGGGACACTGTTGCTCCTGGGGTATCGGCGAGGACCATTCGCAACCGTCTCCATGAAGCTGGGCTACGGTCCCGCACACCGTTAGGCCGTCTTCCGCTCACGCCCCAACATCGTGCAACCCGCCTCCAGTGGTGTCGCGACAGGCGTGAATGGAGGGACGAATGGAGACGTGTCGTCTTCAGCGATGAGAGTCGCTTCTGCCTTGGTGCCAATGATGGTCGTATGCGTGTTTGGCGCCGTGCAGGTGAGCGCCACAATCAGGACTGCATACGACCGAGGCACACAGGGCCAACACCCGGCATCATGGTGTGGGGAGCGATCTCCTACACTGGCCGTACACCACTGGTGATCGTCGAGGGGACACTGAATAGTGCACGGTACATCCAAACCGTCATCGAACCCATCGTTCTACCATTCCTAGACCGGCAAGGGAACTTGCTGTTCCAACAGGACAATGCACGTCCGCATGTATCCCGTGCCACCCAACGTGCTCTAGAAGGTGTAAGTCAACTACCCTGGCCAGCAAGATCTCCGGATCTGTCCCCCATTGAGCATGTTTGGGACCAGATGAAGCGTCGTCTCACGCGGTCTGCACGTCCAGCACGAACGCTGGTCCAACCGAGGCGCCAGGTGGAAATGGCATGGCAAGCCGTTCCACAGGACTACATCCAGCATCTCTACGATCGTCTCCATGGGAGAATAGCAGCCTGCATTGCTGCGAAAGGTGGATATACACTGTACTAGTGCCGACATTGTGCATGCTCTGTTGCCTGTGTCTATGTGCCTGTGGTTCTGTCAGTGTGATCATGTGATGTATCTGACCCCAGGAATGTGTCAATAAAGTTTCCCCTTCCTGGGACAATGAATTCACGGTGTTCTTATTTCAATTTCCAGGAGTGTATTTGCTGGACTTCGCGTGGATACTGGTTGTGAATTAAGAGATCAGATCTTTTAGGGAAATTTACCTTATTTACTTAAAAGTTTCATTGCCTCAGAATTCACAACCATGTGGACTATTGTGTTAAGAATCTGAATTTCTTTTGGAGGCTCAGAGTTTTAACATTTTTTGTAGTATTTTAAGTTTAGAATTAGGATCTTTTTGGTTTATTAGCTCTGTCGTAGCGGAAATCTGATCTAGTTGAACTTGTGAAATATTAACCCAATTTAGGGACATATCTCTTGCGCTTCTACACAATCGAACTGTTAATTGATCTCTGTGCCTACCATTAAACACTGACCAATAGCAGATTACGATTTCACTTTGTATTCATTGAATTAACTGTTGTGCTGAACATTTATTTGTCGTGTGTCATCTAAAGGCAATTTGGCTACGCGGAGATGAACAGTTTTACGAACATGCTGTGCCAGTTTGTGGTTACCCATCTACAATAACATACATTGTTCTATCGACACCTTTGCAATTCGCTAGGCACTTCATTTATAACAAGGTGTAAAATAAAAATTTACAGAATGGGCCGGCAAGCCGCACAGTTTTGGCAACGCTTGTGTCTCACTAAAACTTCTTGGCGGTGATCGGAGGTTTGGAAACCGCCACTCGGGCACGGATGTTGAGTCTGAGCAGAATGCGTAAGCCAGCCCATGCACTGAAAGCCACCGTGACTGATTTTGACATTACTTGTTTCACAATACCCTTATGATACTCTATGAGACTTCTTCAATTTTCAGGCTCACGACGACTGGAGATATTTGCCCAATATGTGTACTCTACAAATGTCGTATAAAACTGCTAACAGACTCTTCCCTTTGCTTGTTACTCACTATCAGCATTTAGTTTCCAGGTACTGTACAAACGTCTTACTTTAATTTAGATCACTGTTTGTCATTAGTCGATATATCTCGTTGACAGAAAACTTTTTTGTGCAGAACGCTGCTGTCACGTAGGATAATAATTAGGGTAACTCAAGCTCGTGTACTTGTCTGGCACTGCACAGAGAACACGGATTACCTAGCGCTCAGTTTGGACCTACATGTACGTCTATACCACGTAAACCACAATAAACCCCTCTGTGATGCATGGCTCCTCCCTTGGAGCGTCAGCCACTAGAGTTTGTTGAGGATCTCCGTAACGCTCTCTCGCTTGCTATACAAGTCCATGACGAAGTGCGCCGCTCTTCGTTGTATCTTCTCCGTCTCTTCTGTTAATCCATCCTGTTTAAGATACCACAGCGACCATCAGTACTCAAATATCGATGGAACAATTGTTTTTTAGGTCACTTCTTTCGTAAATGAATTGCATTTCCTGAAGATTCATCGAATGAATCTCCTAAAACTAGTTTTACCTACATCTACATCAACATTCATATCTATACTCTGCAAGCCACTGTCGAGTGCATGGCAGGGATACGTCCCATTGTGCCTGTTACTAGGGTTTCTTCGCGATCCGTTCATAAAAAAAGATTGTTTAAATGCCTCTGTGCGTGCTGTAATTGATCTAATCTTGTCCTCACGATCTCTATGAGAGCGATACGTAGGAGGCTGTAGTATATTCCTAGAGTAATCATTCAAAGCCGGACCTTTAAACTTTATAAGTTTCTCGGAATAGCTTTCGTCCATCTTCAAGTCTCTGCCAGTTCAGTTCTTTCCACATCTCTGTAGCACTCTCCCGCTCGTCAGGCAAACCTTTGATCATACGTGCTGCCCTTCTCTGTATACGATCGATGTCCCCAGTTAGTCCTATTTGGTACGGGCCCCACACATTTGAGCAATATTCTAGATTAGGTCGCACGACTGTTTACCACGCAGTCTCCTTTGTAGACTGGTTGCATTTCGCCAGTATTCTCCCAACAAACCGAAGTCTGCCTCTTGCTTTACGCTCGACTCAGCCTATGCGATCGTTGCTTTGCATATCCCTACAACGTTACACCCAGGTAACTGTATGAATTAACCAATTAACTGTGTGTCATTGCTGTTGTATATTATGAAATTTGATTCGCAAATTGCGAATCTAAATTGACTTCTGCTGTGTTATTTATCGTGACATATGATATTTTGTGCCGTACCGGTACTCGAAGCTGGCTTTCCCGCTTAGCGCGAGCTATCCGAACGAGCCGCCAGGACCGAGTCAAACCTTTATACCTCACATACGTCGGCACAGACATTGTACAATAACGTAAGTGATTTTATAGTCCTTGCAACCACGTTTTTTCGGTTTGTGAAGTGCCTCAGTTTACACTTCTGAACATTTGAAGCAAGGTGCCAATCTTTGTACCACTTTGAAGTCTTAACAAGATCTCACTGAATATTTGAACAGATTCCTTCTGACAATTCTTCGTTATAGATGACTACATCATCTGCGAAAAGTCTGAGTTTAGAAGTAAAAGTGGCCGAGTGGTTCTAGGCGCTTCAGTCTGGAACCGCGCCACCGCTACGGTCGCAGGTTTGAATCCTGCCTCGGGCATGGATATGTGTGATGTCCTTAGGTTAGTTAGGTTTAAGTAGTTCTAAGTTCTAGGGGACTGATGGCCTCTGGTGTTAAGTCACATAGTGCTCAGAGCCATTTGAACCAATTTAGAAGTAAAATAACTGATGATAGTTGAAGCAGGGAAGATATAAAATGTAGACTAGCAATGGCAAGAAAAGCGTTTCTGAAGAAGAGAAATTTGTTAACATCGATCATAGATTTAAGTGTCAGAAAGTCCTTCTGAAAGTATTTGTATGGAGTGTAGCCATGTATGGAAAAGAAACATGGACGATAAACAATTTAGACAGGGAGAGAGTAGACGATTTTGTAATGTGGTGCTACAGAAGAACGCTGAAGATTAGGTGGTCAGATCACGTAACTAATGAGGAGGTACTGAATGGAATTGGGGAGGAGAGAAATTTGTGGTACAACCTCACTAAAATAAGAGTTTGGTTGGTAGAACACATTCTGAGGCATCAAGGGATTACTAATTTAGTACTGCAGGTAAGCGTGGTGGGTAAAAATCTTAGAGGAGACTAAGAGGTGAATACAGTAAGCAGATTCCGAGGGATGTATGTTGCAGTAGTTATTCGAGGGTGAAGAGGCTTGCGCATTTAAAGTAGGCTGGAGAGCTGCATCAAACCAGTTTTGGACTGAAGACTACAATACCAACAACTATTAACATTGTCTACAAGGTCATTAACATACAGCAGACATCCCCGGGGCCCTCCCGAAGTTACTTACATCTGCCAATGATTCTCCATCCAAGACAGCACACTGTGTCCTCTCTATCAAGAAATCTTCAACCCAGTCACAAATTTCGCTTGGCATCTCATACGATCGTACTTTTGATAATATGGGTAGATGTGGTACTGAGCCAAATACTGTTCCGAAATCGATAAATTTACCTGACTGGTTTGGTCCATGGCTTTCAGCATGTCATGTGAGAAAAATGCGAGCTGGTTTTCCATGATCAATGAGGAGGTCATTCTGTTCGAGTACCTCCTTACGTTTGAACTTAGAATCTGTTCTAAGATTCTACAACAAATGGATGTCATTGATGTTGGACGGTAGTTTTTAAAGTCGCTTTTGCTAGCGTTCTTGTGGAGAGTGACCTTTGCTTTCTTCCGACTACACGGCACTTTTTTTTTCGACGGATCTATGATAGACTGTAGTTAGAAGAAGTCCTAACTCTGCCGCAAGTTCAGTATAGGATCTGATAGGGATTCCATCGGGCTCTGGCGCAGTACCTAACATTTATTTACTTTGGGTGTCAACTGCCGGTCCCTGCACCATCAGCGGTCTTCCGCGGGAATTTCTCTACAGTCTTCTAGCGTTCCATCATTCCTATTGGCAACAGCATTGTCCGCGAACAGCAACAAGCAGCTTTCGAAATAATACTCTAGATCATTTCTATATACTGTAAACGGCCTTAAAACACACCTTGGGTGCTCCGGAGTTATCTCAACATCTGTCGAGTTCGTCCCGTTAAGAACGATGAGTTTAGGTTTTTGTGCATGGAAGTTCTGAATCCAGTTACAAATCTGATTCGATACGCCGTAAACTCGTTTTTTTTTTCACTAAAGAACAGAGTTACAGGAGCAACTTGCCAACAATAAATTTTGTAGGAACTGAGCATAGGACTCATTACTAGAGTCAAACAAAAGGGCGTCTGTTTGCAACAATTTTCGTATGCCGTCCAAATATCGCGCCATTGTCTCGTTCTCCTTTTCTCGCAGAATTAGCATTCGCTGTAGGGTTGCCCGTATTTGGTTTCAGCTCTCTCGCAGGTTCCACCTGTTGCACTACCCCTGAATTTGACATTTGGCCCACTGACGTCAGAGCTCCAGCCTGGACTATCGATCCCCTCATCGTAAATAGAAAGTGGCCAGGTCACATGGACCCAGCTCCTCTGACGCTACCGTAGAGGGATTTTCTGTTTCTCCCCCCTCCGATCCATCCAGTAGAATACGGCTCCTTTCATTTTCACTGAGTATTCAACTCTGGAATTCACATCACCTCGTCATCACACCTGGTAGCTCTCACTTATTATAGTACTCTGTTCGTTTAACACCACACAATACGGAGTTACTTATTGTCAATACGCGTCCCAGCGCTATCAAATGGTCTTCTTTACGGCTGCTACGTCACTTATTTCACTAACAGAAGCTGTCTGCACACGTTTGTCAGCTGTACTGACTGCACCACGAGTGAGTTCCATTAAAATATCTGAGACAGGATTGTGTTACAGATCCTGTTGATCATTAGGGTTTTAAGTCAAAACTGACATTGAAGTTACTAGAGACAGAGCAGTACTTCAGTTGCACAAATACTGATAGGTGAAGGGACGTGAGGTCGTTGTAGGAAGACAGACTGAGGGTATTTGAGAAATTCACGGAAAACCTGAATAAGAAAACGTTGGCTGTGAATTATGTCTCCATTTCTTTCGAGTGCTAGTGTCTTTTTTAATAAGAACGCTAGCAAAGTTCTACAAGTATCACTCCTGAACATAAGACAGAAAAAAGTGCTCATTCTCACTTTTGTTACTATACGAAATGTCGCTCATTCACTTTACAACACCAGTTTCAAGGTTTCCAGATCCAGAGTACATTGTAGGCTTTTTATTCTCCTCATTATTTCGATGCTGTGGATGGATAACACAGTCAATGCAAAAGCTTCGGTGATCCGTTATGCCCCACCGAAACATTATAGTACAATCTGTGTTTTCTATATTCAAAACCTCTTAGAACCGTAACAATTTCGCTTCTAATAGACTTTAATTTCCTACCTGTACCTTTTATCAGTCATAATTATAGAAGAAAGCATTGTACAAATTCTTGTCAGTAAGAACCGCAATTCCTCTGTAAGCCTGGCCCGCGGCGCACCTAAGAGAAAATTGGCAGATAACTTTAGTTCTGCAGTATCAAATCGGTGAATGGGTATTCCTATTTCTTGGCAAATTTTTATTGTTGTACAACGTTCGTTTTACGAATAAAACATGGGCTGACAGGGTACTAATCTATAGAGGACACAGTCGAAATGCATTATGAGTAGCACAACTGTTACCAACGTATCAGTGGATACTGCAGCTCTTCCAGATGCTGTGGTGTACCAAAGACCCATACGAGAGCTCTGCATATATTCCATATACATCACTATTTCCGTCTTTCACTACATACACAATAACACGGCTATTATTTTCGTCAACTCCGGGAGTACTGTCAGTCACTTCTCCGGGAAGGCCACTGTCCATCAGTCAATTCCTCTGAAAGGCATCTTTTGACTTGGTTTGACAATGCCATGAAAATTTATGTCCTCAGCTCCCCAGCCAATTTTAAATGTATTTTTACTCTTTAATATTTGTCAGACCTTAGACATAGCAGTGTCATTACTTTGCGCACATAGCAGAACTTAAATATGCATGCATGGTTCAAATGGCTCTGAGCACTATGGGACTCAACTGCTGAGGTTATTAGTCCCCTAGAACTTAGAACTAGTTAAACCTAACTAACCTAAGGACATCACAAACATCCATGCCCGAGGCAGGATTCGAACCTGCGACCGTAGCGGTCTTGCGGTTCCAGACTGCAGCGCCTTTAACCGCACGGCCACTTCGGCCGGCATGCATGCATGTCCGAAGGAACTTAGCATCGTATTTTGCAATAACACACGAACTGCAATACAGGGCAAGCGACTTTCAAGTAAAATATCTCTCCTGTACGTGAATATACAGGGTGTTACATAAAGGTACGGCCAAACTTTCAGGAAACATTCCTCACACACAAAGAAAGAAAATATGTTATGTGGGCATGTGTCCGGAAACGCTTACTTTCCATGTTAGAGCTCATTTTATTACTTCTCTTCAAATCACATTAATCATGGAATGGAAACACACAGCAACAGAACGTACCAGCGTGACTTCAAACACTTTGTTACAGGAAATGTTCAAAATGTCCTCCGTTAGCGAGAATACATGCATCCACCCTCCGTCGCATGGAATCCCTGATGCGCTGATGCAGCCCTGGAGAATGGGGTATGGTATCACAGCCGTCCACAATACGAGCACGAAGAGTCTCTACATGTGGTACCAGGGTTGCGTAGACAAGAGCTTTCAAATTCCCCCATAAATGAAAGTCAAGAGGGTTGAAGTCAGGAGAGCGTGGAGGCCATGGAATTGGTTCGCCTCTGCCAATCCATCGGTCACCGAATATGTTGTTGAGAAGCGTACTAACACTTCGACTGAAATGTGCAGGAGCTCCATCGTACATGAACCACATGTTGTGTCGTACTTGTAAAGGCACATGTTCTAGCAGCACAGGTAGAGTATCCCGTATGAAATCATGATAACGTGCTCCATTGAGCGTAGGTGGAAGAACATGGGGCCCAATCAAGACATCACCAAAAATGCCTGCCCAAACGTTCACAGAAAATCTGTGTTGATGACGTGATTGCACAATTGCATGCGGATTCTCGTCAGCCCACACATGTTGATTGTGAAAATTTACAATTTGATCACGTTGGAATGAAGCCTCATCCGTAAAGAGAACATTTGCACTGAAATGAGGATTGACACGTTGTTGGCTGAACCATTCGCAGAAGTGTACCCGTGGAGGCCAATCAGCTGCTGATAGTGCCTGCACACGCTGTACATGGTACGGAAACAACTGGTTCTCCCATAGCACTCTCCATACAGTGACGTGGTCAACGTTACCTTGTACAAAAGCAACTTCTCTGACGCTGACATTAGGGTTATCGTCAACTGCACGAAGAATTGCCTCTTCCACTGCAGGTGTCCTCGTCGTTCTAGGTCTTTTCCAGTCGCGAGTCATAAGCTGGAATGTTCCGTGCTCCATAAGACGCCGATCAATTGCTTCGAACGTCTTCCTGTTGGGACACCTTCGTTCTGGAAATATGTCTCGATACAAACGTACCGCGCCACGGTTATTGCCCCGTGCTAATCCATACATCAAATGGGCATCTGCCAACTCCGCATTTGTAAACATTGCACTGACTGCAAAACCACGTTCGTGATGAACACTATCCTGTTGATGCTACGTAATGATGTGCTTGATGCTAGTACTGTAGAGCAATGATGAGCATGTCAACACAAGCACCGAAGTCAACATTACCTTCCTTCAATTGGGCCAACTGGCGGTGAAACGAGGAAGTACAGTACATACTGACGAAACTAAAATGAGCTGTAACATGGAAATTAAGCGTTTCCGGACACATGTCCACATAACATCTTTTCTTTATTTGTGTGTGAGGAATGTTTCCTGAAAATTTGGCCTTACCTTTTTGCAACACCCTGTATATAATGGATGTACGAGTGCAGGTTGTGGACACATGGTTGCATGGCCAAATGATAAGGCGACCGCTCGCGATAAGCGAGAAACTCGGGTTCGACTCCCGATCCGGCACAAATTTTCACTGTCGTCATTCTACACACATCAAAACAAGTTTTGCGTCACCCCGGTTCCCAGAATTCCTGAAGACAGACGTTAATTGTGGATATCGTATCACAGACACAGTCCCTTTGACTGTTCAGAGATGTCACTAAACCTGCCCAAAGATGTAAACAACCATGCATGAGCAGCGCCTATTAGACGCAGGGGGTCGGACAGGCAATCAGTTTGTCATTCCACCAGGAAGGAGGAACGCGGCTCGTGTTGTCTGTTGTTCAACCGTGCCTAGACACTCAATACCGCCGTTCGATTGCGTCCGCATTGTTACTTTGTGTCAGGAAGGGCTCTCAACAAGGGAAGTGTCCAGGTGTCTCGGAGTGAACCAAAGCGATGTTGTTCGGACATGGAGGAGATACAGAGGGACAGGAACTCGCTCAGGCCGCCCAAGGCTTACTACTGCAGTGGATGACCGCTACCTACGAATTATGGCTCGGAGGAACCCTGACAGCAACGCCACAACGGTGAATAATGCTTTTCGTGCCGCTACAGGACGTCGTGTTACGACTCAAACTGTGCGCAGTAGGGTGCATGATGCGCAACTTGACTCCATGGCGAGGTCCATCTTTGCAACTACGACACCATGCAGCGCGGCACAGATCGGCCCAACAACATGCCGAATGGACCGCTCAGCATTGGAATCACGTTCTCTTCAGCGGTGAGTGTCGCATATGCCTTCAACCAGACAATCGTCGGAGACCTGTTTGAGGGCAACCCGGTCAGGCTGAACGCCTTAGACACACTGTCCAGCGAGTGCAACAAGGTGGAGGTTCCCTGCTGTTTTGGGGTGGCATTATGTGGGGCCGAGGTACGCCGCTGGTGGTCATGGAAGGCGCCGTAACAGCTGTACGATACGTGAATGCCATCCTCCGACCGATAGTGCAACCATATCGGCAGCATATTGGCGAGGCATTCGTCTTCATGGACAACAGTTCGCGCCCCATCGTGCAGATCTTGTAAATGACTTCCTTCAGGATAAGGATATCGCTCGACTAGAGTGGCCATTTGTTCTCCCGACATGAACCCTATCGAACGTGTCTGGAATAGATTGAAAAGGGCTGTTTATGGACGACGTGACCCACCAACCAGTGTGAGGGATCTACGCCAAATCGTCGTTGAGGAGTGGGACAATCTGGACCAACAGTGCCTTGATGAACTTGTGGATAGTATGGCACGACGAATACAGGGATGCATCGATGCAAGAGGACGTTCTAAAGGGTATTAGAGCTTCCGGTGTGTACAGCAATGTGGACGTCTGAAGGTCTCGCTGTATGGTGGTACAACATGCAATGTGTGGGTTTCATGAGCAATAAAAAGGGCGGAAATGATGTTTATGTTGATCTCTATTCCAGATTTCTGTACAGGTTCCGGAACTCTCGGAACCGAGGTGATGCAAAACTTTTTTTGGTGTGTATATTATACAATTGATGGTAGTCCACATTCGCAATTGCGAATACATTTCATGTCACTGCTGCTAAGTCAATGTGATGTAATTTCAGTGTTCCTGTGATACTGGGCGAGAGACAATGTCCTGTTGAATGTAAACATAGTCTCAGTGTCGTAGCCGTGTGCATAGAGCTCGGTTTTAAGGCTTGTCTAATGTCTCAACTGGGCTGTGCTGGAGACTGGTTGGACGTAGAGTACACTTTACATTTTGATGTTAGACAAAATAGCCCGAGAACAGAGCTTAGCTGCTGTACTGACCTTCGGCAGACGCTTGCCAGGTGCTTGG